>NC_135318.1:92338454-93027902 GCF_048772815.1 Callospermophilus lateralis
CTCCAGGGAAGAGTCATTGAGGGAGTCTTTGGTGGCACTGTAGCTGGATTGGAGGACTCTCAAGTCTGGTGCTGGCCTGCCCTGGCGGAGACTCTCAGGGGTTGGGGGTGTTTTGTGGTATAATCCTTGAGTGCCCCCTAACAATTCTCTCCACTTCTCTCTGCAGAAATCAAGGTACCTGACCACTCACTCATGTATCTGTCCATGAATCCACGAATAAAATATAATTTCATCGTGAGGAAACGCCCCCAGGTCAAGGGAAAGGAGGTAAACACCTACCTTATTCAAGCTGTACTTGTGCTGCCATTCCACTTCTTGTAACAAGAAGCCTCATCACCTGGACATATGTGCTAGAAGCCCATAGAGCTAACTGACAGGATGGGGTGGCTTTCTGTTTCTGGGTTTGCTGATGTTCCATCCCCCACAGTTCTCAGAATCATCCTGCAAGTCCTCCAGGCCACTTTCCCACAAGCAGGTGGGAGACACCTGCTTAATGCGTGTCCAGTTAGAAACTCAAAGTCCAAAGCTGGCCAAGACTGTCCTGGTAAGCCTGGGAGCAGGGGTGTCCCCTGGTGCTTACACCTGGGTGGGGAGCACACACTGGTCCAATACCATGGACTACTCATGCCCTCTTGCATTGGAGTTTCTGGATGATCAGGAGGATAGATGGGAATCAAGAAGGGAGAGGTCAGTGTGAAGGGCTGGAGCTGAGATGAGGGAGAGCAGCAGCTGTCCACCGCCACGTCTGAGGGCGTCTGTGTGTCAGGTGGCAGCATGCAGTCCAGAAGGGCAGAGGCAGGTATGGGTGACAGATGAGAATAGGACGGGACCTAGGTGGCAGGTTCCCCTGTATGGGATGCTGTCATCCATGGAGGAGGACAGCAGTGTGAGGTTCTGCATGTTCCTTGAACAAGGAGCTGAGAGGGTCCCTCTGCAGAGTCGATATGGATGTGTAGAGCAAGCACACTAAATGTCCAGGTAATCTGCAGGACAGGAGCCCTTTCCAATGACCACCCTTGCCGGATGAGGTGCCCTCCCACACCCCAGCCAGTACTGAGCCTCTGGAGGCCAGGAGCTCTCGTGGCTGTCTTTCAGCACTCCTGTGTGTGGTCATGTTCCTGGGTCTGTTTTGGGCCCTGGCAATCCAGACCAAAGCCCTCTAGGTTTTGTGTCTGGGCCACCCAAATGCCGCCTGCATCCTCAGGCAAACCTGGGATCTTGGAGGCCACTGTCCCATTCCTCCCAACTTGTGAGATGAGATTGCATCTGTATACAGGGAGTGGAGTCCTTTCACCTCGAGTGGAGTGGGGCTCCACAAAGAGCAATGGCAGGTCCAGGAAATCCTATGTACAAGGATTGGGCCAGTAGCCTATGGGAAGAGCACACATGATGAGCAGGAAGCCAGCCTCAGGTAGTAAGGTCATGGATGTTGTCCTTGTATTTAGAGTGGAGGTGCCTCCAAAATGCCCCTGCCCACTGTCCTTGAGTAGTCACTTCAAGGCCCATTTCCTGAAGTCCTGTCTCCCATGCTGCTCCAGGTGACCTGCCACGATAGGGCTCCTGTCATCATCCGCAGGGCCCTCGAGCTACACTTGCTTGATCAGGAGAAGCCGGAGGATTATGAGCTGGGCCAAATCATCTCTCACCGTCAGAGTAAGTGGAACAATCAGATGGCAGGGAGCAAGGTTCAGGATGTGGACTCAGGTCAACTCTTAGCACCAAAGAGTAGTCTCTGACCCCCAAGAACACTCCAGCAGGGTGTGTTGGGGCTCGTGCACAAAGACAACTGCACTTCTGCTGGTGTAATTCTCGAGGTTCTAAGGTATACCCCAGTGGCTATTGCGGCTCCCCACCAGGTGCCCTCCCCTGGACATGAACAGGCATCTAAAGCTGACATCAGTGAGGAGTGAGGAGGAAAGCCTGCTTACAGGCTGTGGTCTGGGATAGGAGTGGTTTCAGAGGAACATGGGAATGCATGGGCTAAAGATGGAACTGGCACTTTTGTGGACTGAATCAGCAATATTGAAAGCTGCTGTGTGACCAGAAAACCACTGCCTGGGCAGAGCATGGCCAGGATTCTAGCAAGCAGTAACAGGATGAAATTGGGAAGAATACACAGCCTGGGAGACAGCCTGAATCATCTGTGTTTGGATAAAGTCCATGGTCTTCCGCACCTGAGTCCACTTGCCAAGGAGTGATCACAATAGCCAGGTTATGACCCCTAACTAAATTCACATGAGGGCTTCCTGAGCACGTCGGCCACAAAGCTCATCTGTTAATAATGCCAGCGCTTTTTGGTGGGTTGGTTTGTTTTTGTGAGTCCAACACCCACAGCAGCCATGATCCCAGCCTATGTACGCTGAAGACCACCACCCCTATGAGTTCTAGGATCAATTTTCTCCTATCTTAACATACTGTTAGGTCAGTAGAGTCTATGGAAGAGGAAGTCGGTCTGGGACCTTGGTAGCCTAAGAAATTCATAGCAGAGATCCACACATCCAACCCAGAAGGGATGGAGAACAGGCTCTAGGTTAGAGGAGGGCGACAGGAAACAGGTGTGCAGAGGAAGGAGAAGCGGGCTGTTGTATTCCCCCACTCGGGGTCATGGCACCACTGGACCATACACCATGTTGGAGGGAAGCAGTCCCTTTGCTGGTCTTTGGAACCATTGTTCTCAGTAGGGCAGCATTTGGAGTGTGGCCTCCATTCTCAGAAGCCTGGTCCACATGGAGGTGGGCACCAACAATGGCAGAAGCATGGCTCAAATGTGGTATCTGTTCTGGTCAGCCTGTCCTCACTGTGGCCATACTTGAGGAAAATAACTCAGAAGAGGAATCCTAGGCCTTTTCTCCGGGTTTCCTAGCTTTCTCTTTGGTTGTGCACTGAGGCTGTCCATAAAGCTCTAGTGTGTGGCAGTGGAGAGCTCCTCAGTCCTTGCCAAACAGGCATAGACTGGGAGAGAGAATGAGGCTGGGAGAGAGGGAGAGAGAGAAAGACAGAGGAGAGGAGGACCTCTACTTGGAGGATGAGGATTCAGTGGAGCCAACAGGGACAAGGTACTATTGTCCAGGGCGCACCCCTGTTTAGGTCTTCCTCCAACCATACCCACCCTTTCTTCCAGTCCTTCCCACCTCCCAGTAATATGTTCATCTTGAATGAGAATTTCATGATGACATCAGAGCACTCACCATCCAATGCTTCCCTCCAAAGCCACCTATGAAGACGGCCCATGTGGGGTCTGAATCTTCGGCACAGGAGCCTTGTGTGGGAGATTTCAGATGCAAACCCTAGTGGTGTGCTTTGGCAGATGCAAGAGGACCTGGGATGTTCTGGAGTCCAAAGCCTTTGGAAGGAACAGACATTAGGTCTGTTGAAGTGCTCTGCCTAGTTTTTGCTCAGGGAGGACTGTGGAGGCTGTCTTTGTTGGTATTGGTGCTGAGTTGGAGAGCTCTCAGGTGTGTGGCTCGGGTCCTTTCTGGCTCACACAGGCTCTCAGATGTTGGGGTGTCCTAGGGAGCACCTCCTGAGTGCCACCTTCTTTTTGTACTTGCCTCTCTCCCCAGAGCTGAGGATTCCAGCGCAGGCCAACGTATTTTATGCAAAGAACCCTCACACAAAATCCAACTTCGTGCTGAGGAAAAGGAGCCTCTCCCAAAAGAATGATGAGTGGATCCAGCCTCAACCTCCCTCTCGTCCTGCAAAGAAGGCTCCAGCCCTCCTGAGGATGCTTGCAAAACCATTCCGCTGCTGTGTGCCTGGGCGGGGCTGAGGCAGCCCAGGAATATTTACATTGATTATTATTTGCTTGGAAAGTTTGAACCTATAGTTTGCCATTGTCCTTGACCTTGTCTAGTAACACAGTTGTTACTCTATCCTGTATTTGTTGTTTCCATTAATATATTATTATTTTAACATGTATATGTTTTTGTTACCTGATCTACTGTGATGATTTGAGTGTACTAAATGTAGCAGTGATTCCTAAAGGACACATCCAAACCAACAGGAAGGAATGTTTCATTCTATCAGCAAGAATTTTGGTTTTTAGGAGTTTTGCAGATGGCATTATCTGAGTCAGTTTTCCAATGGGGGCAATGAAGTATCGACTAGTCATCATGGTACAAACACACACTAGAGCGCACAAACACACACACACACACACACACACACACACACTAGAGCACACACACTCACTGAAAGATAGATAGATGGCTTGGTCTGTGCTGAAATACTTTGGAGACATGGTTCTGATTTCTCTCATTGTGGAGTATCTTCAATTGCATAAGATGTCCTGCAAATGAATCCCATGTCTGAAGAAGACATGAATGTGTGCTTCACATGCCACTTTCCACATAACCCCAAGGTCATGTCATGTAATATTTTTCATGCAGCTGTATTTTGACTGTGAATCATCCCATGAGGTCAGCTGTAGAATTTTCCACTTGTAGCATCACAATAGGGATCCTCTCTTTGGATCCAAATATATATATGGTTTTTGATCAAAATTCTACCTTTGATGATAATGAATGCCATGCATCTAGGAATCTGTAGACTTTAGGCAATGAATGGGTGCCTAGTGTTGCCTGGACTGGTCTGCAAAGTCCTGTAGCATCTGAGCATGTGTGAGGGCTGTAAAGGTCTTGCAAAAAGTCCAGGTCAGATGATCCTGCACAAAGCTGAGCTCCTAGTGGTCTCTACAACAGCGTAATGGCCAAGGAGAAACACACTTCCACACAGAAGTTGGGAAGCTACCTTATGAAGGTGATCATAGGTACAGGATCCTCTTGCTGGAACCCTTTTTCTATTGGACCAGAACTGTGCTCTGAATGTGCTTGCTGAGAAGAGCTTGGAATTTTCTAATTGAAGCAGTTCGTGCAAGCTGCTTCCACTTGCAGGAACAAAGTGTGTTCTCGTTGAGCACTTTGGGCTGTCCCTGGTTGAACTAGAGTGTGTCAGAAGCACTTGTAATGATTGGCATTCACGGTTTCACATTGAAGCCTTTGTGCCATCTGTCAACCACTGATGGCTGCAAGTGGGGAATGGAAGCCATTTGCTGCAAGCAGTTTCAACTTGCAGGACTAACTTTGTTGTAAGTGGGCACATGATGTTTTTTTTTTTTTTTTTTTTTTTTTTTTTTTTTTTTTTTTTTTCTGGGTGAGCTAGAAGAAAGCAAAACTGCTTCTTACAGGTGCAGGCATGCTTTCACATTGAAGACTCTGTGCCATTGATCCAAAACAGTTCACTCATGTGGGCACCTGCACTTCAAGTGTATGTTGTAAACAAGTGTGACATATGGATGTCAATGAGACTTTGGAGAACTGATCTTCTCAGCTGGTCCTCTTTCCTCCTGCAAGTGGGTGATGCTAGATTCAAGAGATGTCTTTCTGGCACCCTTTGTGTTTCATACCTGAACTGTGCTCTGAATGTGCTTGAGGAGAACAGCTTAGAAGTGCAGAAGTGAAGCTGTTTGTGGAAGCAGCTTCAAGTAGCAGAAGCTAACTTGTTCTCAGTGAGCACATGGGAATTTTTCCCTGGTTGAAGCAGTGTGAATGAGAACGGCTTCTCAGAGCTGGTAGGAATGTTTGCATTTGGCAAATGTTGCCATCTGTCACCCAGAGTTGCTTGCATGCAGAAACCTGCATTTCAAGTGTTCTCAGAAAGGTCTGATGAGTGGGTTTCCATGGAATTTTGTGGAATTGATCTTTTCAGCAGTCTCTATTGCCTTCTCAAAATTGGTGATGCTGGGTGCAAGGACTCTCTTGTCAGCCAACATTGTATTTGAGCTCTGAATGTGCTTGCTGAGAGGAGTTTGGGAGTGCAAACACCAAACAGTCTCTCAGCAGCTTCAACATTCAGGAGCTCATTTTTTTCTCAGTGAGCACATTGGGGTTTGTCACTACTTAAACTAGCATGAAGAACCGCTGCTTCTCATAGGTAGCAGTTTCCCTTTGAAGCATTGATACAATTGGTCAGTGCGAGTTCAATGGAGGCAGGCACTTGCATTTCAAGTGAATTCTGTGACAAACAATTGAGCAATGGATTTCAATCAACCTTGGGGAATTGCTCTTCCCAGTGGGCCCACAGTTCTCCTCCAAGTTGCTGAACCTAGGTCCTAGGGCTCTCTTGCTAGCACTCTTTGCATATGGGCTGAAACTGTGCTCTGAGTGTGCTTCCTGAAAATAGTTTGGAAGTGCAGCACAGAAGAATTTTGGCAAGCAGCTTCCATATTAGGAAATGACTTTTTTTTCTCATCGTGACCATTGAGCTTTTGTACCAGGCTGAAGTAGTCTTAAATCCAACTGCTTCTGAGAGCTAGCAGGCACAGTTTCCATTGGAAACAACTGAGCTCTTGGTCAATGGCAAGTTGGTTGCTGTCACGCCCCTGCAGTATCAATGAGTTTTTAGAAGAGGGAGACCAAGGGAATACAATGAAACCTTGTGCAATTCATTTCCTAATCAATGTTTGTGATGCTACACCAGAGTGGACTTTTCAATGATACTTTGTCATGTTTTTGTAGCAAATGTGTTTTGAATGTGCATCCTGAGATCCATTTGTAGGGGGCAAACAGAAAAGGTTTGTGCACAAAGTAGCTTTGTTCTCAGTGAACACCTGGCGGTTTTTCCCTGGTTGAACTTTCAGGAAGCAGAACCTCTTGTCAGAGCTGATGGCCTAGTTTCACTTGGAACCATCTATGCACTCAGTAAAGCACAGGTCACTGCAGATGGGCTCATGCAATTTCAAGATAGTTTTCAGAATCTGTTTGAGGAATGGATTCCAAAGAATCTTTGAGGAATTGACCCACCCATCAATTGCGTCCTATCTGAGCAAGTGCTCCCAGTTACAAGGGCTCTCCCGCTAGCCTACTTTGCATATTGTGCCTGAACTATTCTCTGAATGTGCTCAATGAGAAGAGTGTGAAGTGCAGAGGAGAAGCAGGGTGTGCAAACAGCTTCAATCATAGAATGTAAAAGTGTTCCTAGAGAGCACATTGGGATTTGGGCCTGGTTGAACTAGTAGGAATTGGGACCCCTTCTCAGAGCCAGCAGTCACTGGCTTTACTTTGAAATTTCTGTGCTTGTATAAAGTAGAGTTTGTTGCTCGTGGGCACCTTCATTTCCAGTGAGTTTTCAGAAAAATTTGAGAGAGAGATTTCAATGAAACTCTGGGCCATTGATCTTGTCAACTGCCCAACTTTCCATGTGAATATTGGTGATGTTAGGTCCAAGGGCTCTCTGGGTAGCACAATTTGCACTTTGGATGTAAAGTGTTGTCTGAAAGTGCTGGCTGAGAAAAGATTGAAAGTGCAGAATGGAAGCATTTTGTGCAGGCAGCTTCCAGTTGAAGGAACGGTCTTGTTCTCTGTAAGCACATTGGGTTTTGTGTCTGGTTGAAGCTGCATGAAGCAGAACTGCTTCTCAGAGCTGGCACTCTCAGTTTCTCTCTGAAGCATCTGTTCTATTGGAAATGCAGGTTCCCTGCATGAAGGCTCCTGCAATTCCAGTTTGTTTTCTGAGTGAGTGGGAACCGTTGACTTCAATGAAACATTGGCAAATGTATTTTCTTCAAAGGGCAGCTTTCCTCTTTAAAGTTGGTGATTGGAGCTACAAGGGCTCTCTTACAGGTACACTTTTCCTATTGGTCGAGAAGGGGGGTCTGAATGTGCTTGCTCAGGGGAGTTCAGAAGGTCAGAAGTGAAGCCCTTCATCCAAGCAGCTTTCACTTCCGGGAACAAAGTGGATTCCCAGTGAGCAATTTGTGGCTGTCCCTGTTTGAACTAGAGTGCCGCAGAATGACATATAATAACTGGCAGACACCTTTTCACTTTGAAGCCTTTGTGCCATCAGGAAACTTGTTTGTTGCATGCAGATCCCTGAATGTCATTTACCACTAAACTCATCCAAGTCCAGCATGGTAGTGGTTGTCATAAAAAAAAAAAAAAAAAAAAAAAAAAATCTGAAATGTCTATTGCACACGAAGCTCACACGTTGGCAAGGAAGGCTGTGCTTGAAAACTCCTCAGGCCCGCTCGGGTGTCTTCAGCTGTGAGTCTCTAGAATTTCCTCCTGGGGCCTCTTTTCCAGTGATCTGCTGCCCTGCCCTCACCAGCTTCCCTCCCTTTCCCATCTTTCCTCTCTCTGGTCCACTCCTCAGATCCCATCCTCCCTTCAATAGGGCCTCATCCAGGAAGCCTGCCCATGTGCCTCTCACTTGATTCAAACTTCTCCAGTGCACTTGTTGTCAAAGCAGGGACTCCCAGGAGAGAGGAGCTCTCCATTCTCCACATTGATGTCTCTCAGCGGGGAGGACTCCTCCATGCTTGGATGGCAGGGCTGTGGTCACCTGGGAAGGTGGAAATAGGAGGCTTCCAGGGGGCTGTGGTGTTCCTAGCCAGGGTGCTGGTCACTGCAGTGCATTTAATCTATGCACCTGAAGGAGCCTTATGCTGCAGATTTGTGTACTTCTGCATCTGTATGCACCTAGTTCTTCATGTGGGGGGGAAAAAAGCAATGTTCTCAAAGTTTGCTTTATATTATACTCAACTGGTAATTTACAAACCCCAGTGTCCCATCTTAGCCCAGAGCCATTCCATCAGCCCAGGGCCAGTGGGTGGTCCAGCGGTCAGTACTATGTACAGTTCCCAGGTGGTTCCAGTGTGCAGCTGAATTTGAGAGCCAGTGTTCCGTAGGATTGCCCTTGAGGTTAGAATTCACTGACTTCCTCTTATGTCATTTGACTGGTTCAGGATATTCTTTGTCTTATTAACTATTCTGTGAAATTTTCAAGTTAGCAATCTCTGGTCATTTCTACCCTCTGATGGCATCTGGTTCAACAGCTTATTGTTGGGTGGGGTCTGTCACGGGCAGTCCTGGGTCACAGAGAGGGACAGGAAGACCATAATGTGGAATGGTGGTGTAGAGAGTAAGGGTGGGGCCAGAGCCCACACTGTGGTTAGGGTAGGGAAGGGATCTGAAGAGACTACCTTGAAAGCGAGCTCTGGCTGCGTTAACCAGGAATCAGGGCCTGGAATTGGAAGCAATGACAGGGCTTCTGACTAGAAAGGACACATCCTTGTGGGCTGAATTGGAGTTCCAGCCAGGCAGACGAACACAGAGAGGACGCAGGAGAGGGAGATGGTCTAGATCATAGAGCTGCTCCATCATCATACCTTAGAGTGAATTTTTTTCTTCCAGTTGTTGGTAAATGCTAATTCATTCACATGTTACATCACATCCACCTCATCCATTGCAAAGGCCAGCTCAACCAACACAGGCAGTGATATCTTGGTGGATGTGTGCATTCCATTCTAAAAGGAGGTGCCCGTGGGCACTCAGGCATTGGCAAGCTTGCTTTGGAGAGTGAATCTTCTCAATGTTATTGGGCTGGCTTTTGAAAGCTCATGTGGTTTGGCTAGATGTAGAATTCTTCCACACAATTAAGCATGATGTACATTTTAGAGAGCATTTTCACTGAAGGGAAGGTTGGGGGTGTGGAGCCGTGAGCATTAACATCTATCGTGTTTCTCACCTGGAGTTGGCTACCTACAACTGGTGACCGTGTTTTGCTATTGCTGAGCAATACTGAACATGTCTCTGGCCCAGTAATCCATTGCTGAACTACATCACCAACAAAAAGACATTGAGTGAAGGTGAGGACCAGAAGAGCCCGGGAACCACCTGACAGCTGCCTTGAAGTCCTGAGCTCTGGTACATCACATGCCAACTCAACCGTGTATCAACCTTGTCTTCCTGGGCTTATTAGAATTGTGTACCAACAGGTGTCCTCTATTTTCAGAAGCAAATGCAGAATGATAGAAGCTACTCTGAGGACCCATTTCTAAGTCTTGTTTGCCGCACATCTTCTAAGTCTTATTGGCAGCATGTCTTCACTGGAATGAGTAGTCATTTGGCATTCTATTGTCCTTAAAATTTCATGAGATTCTACACCTACTTGGTAGGTTGTGTTTTTAAAGAGACTTGGCCTGAATGCATTTTCCATGCCAAAATATGGCTTGTCTTTTCTCCTAAACCTATCAGGGCAGTCAGAGCAGCCAAGGAGAACTAAATACAAGCGTAAAATGGCCAAATAGACTGGGATCACTGCACACCTTTCTAGAACCTTCTTTCATGCTCTGGCTTCCCTGAGGTTAAAATGGGGGGACCTGTGATCCAGATTTGTTAGCAAGTAGTTTTCTTGGGAGGCAATACTAGAAAACTCCAGGTGGGAACAGGAAGTGATTAGGAACTGGAAGTCAGGGTGTACCAGCCAGTTGTTGCCACTGAGCGACCAAGCACAGGCCTGCTAAGGAGTGCTGGGGTTCCATGTAGATCATGCTACTAATAGAAGCCCTCTTACAGGGTGAGAGAGCTTGGGTGTTCTCCACCCACTCCTGCCAGCCATGGCAGGAAGCTGCTGTTGGCCTTCACTATAGGCAAATGGGCCATGCTGCTGGGGGCTGGAGGTCAGCTGGGGTGTGAAGAAATGGCATAGCGCTGAACAGTGACTTCCAGCTTTGAATCCCCAGACTGGGATCTTTAGCAGAGCAAGGTCAGAGACTGTGCCCAATGCAGCGTCTACTTCTCAGCATAGTGCCAGGCACACAGCAGACCTTCATCAATCCCCGTGGAATGTGCTGGCTCGCCCCAGCCCTACTCCAGGCCTCTCAGCTGCGCTCTCTCCTGGTCCTGTCTGTTCTAGGGTATTCAGCTCTTGCTTCTACGTCTTTCGCTGTCCCGAATTTTGTCCTCTCTCTCCACACTAGTGTGGTCACTCTGCCTTCTTCCCAGGTGACTGTGTGGCGGGCCTGTGGCATAGACATCTCATTACTACCAGAGATGGAGTTTTTAAACCAAATATGACACGTGCTCTGCTGCTTAGGATTGTCTTCAGCATAAGGTGAGGTAGAAGGTTTGAAATTTGGATTGCCCTCCCAATCTTAAGGCATGTAATCCCTGTATGCAGACCAGGAAGTGCCCTGGGAAGAAAGGCAGGTGTGGGTTTGGAATCAGAGACCAGCATGAGAAGAACACTTTCACTGCTTACTAGACAATGACCTTGGGCATGTTCTGTAACCTCTTGGGGCCTCAGTGTTTGCATATCTGAAATGGGGATAGTTGTATGACTGACTTCAGGAGTTGGGTAGAAAGACTCCTAGAAGTAGAGGAAGAAAACACCTGGCATCTGTGAAGCACCCGCCCCCATCATTAGACTTTCCATGATTTTCTAAGCATGTGTTGACTGTTGGTTACTGCATACATGTAGATTTACCTTAGGTCCCGTCTAATCCACACAGATAGAGAAGCTCACTTTTGCCCAGTTGCCACATTTGCAAGGACACCTTCTAATAGAATTCGATCTAGGTTCTGAGGGCCCTTTGCAGAACATACAGGATCCACAGCAAAGTTCAAGCCCCTGAGACAGAGGGCTTCTGCTGGTGTCCTCATGTTCTCATGGGCACTGCAATGCCTTTCTCCACCGATATTCATTGAGAGCCTGATGCAGGCCAGGCCAGGGCTCCTTGCTGAGGATGTGGCAGAGAATGAAGCACCTGCCTGGCTGACTTGTAGGGGACTCAACAATCGGGGGCAAGACAGGCAAGTGATGGTGAAGATGAGACCAGTAGGTGACGTGTCCGAAGCTCTTGGTGCTGAGCACTCTTCTAAGCAACTTACCATAAAGGCTTCCTCATCCCTTGATAGTTGCAGGAGAAACAGTGCTTTTGTTGTCCACAGGTGGCAACTGAGGCACTGACAGATCAGGTCACATAGGCAAGGTCATGGAGATAGCACAGGGCGAAGTGTGGCTGCAAACCCTCCCATGTGGCTCCAGATTTGGGCTCTTTATCAACCATGGCCTGCAACCTCTTGGTCATGCTGGGCCCCTGTGACTTCTCTGTCACCAAATAGTGATTCACTGCAGGGCCTTTCCCGAGTCCTCTTCCACCTCAGAGTGCCTGTGTCTCGCAGAGAGTTACCCAGTTTCCCGGGCCCCACTGGAGCTCCTGGTTTTGCCAATCTGGGGCTGGGTCTGAGAATGTGTGTTTGTAACAAGGTCTCAGGTGACCCTAAAGGTGATGGATCACACAGGTGACTTTCCCCCTCCCCTGGGGTCATTTAACAATGCCTGGAGACCTTTTGACTTATTACAAGTCAGGGGTGCTGGTGCGCAACTCAGGTAGAGGCCATGGGTGCTGCTGAATAGCTACACTGCACGGGAAGACCTCTGCAGACCAAGAAGGATCAGGCCTGATGGGCCAGGGGCGCCAAGGTGAGGAACCCAGTGTGAAGTACAAGCACATGAACTTGGGTGTGTGCAGGTATGGCCTTGAGGCTTGTTTAAATAAACATATATTTGATGTAGCTTACCCCGAGACATCATATTGATGGGTTTTTAAAATTGATTCATTTTACAAATTCAGAAGCTTATTCTGAAATTCCTTTGCTATACAGATAATTTTACCCATTTTTGACAACTATTTGATAGGATGTCATGGATGTTTTAATTGTTAGAATTTGTGTGTGCATGTGTGTGTGTGTGTGTCAGTGTGTGGTTTGGAAACAGGGCATAAATTTGGCATTCTTCATGGGCCATGTTAGTATATACAACTGCTAACACATGCTTCACAGTAATTACAAGTCACATTTCCTTCCTTTAATCTTTTCCTGAAGATGTGCCTTCCATGTGTAAAGACAAGTGTTTTCAAAGTTGATTCTCTGGACAGATCTTAGGGCTCAGGTGGTCAGTGTTCCAAACTGTGCCAGAAAACCCCAAATCTGATTTCACAGGCTGGGCTGTCCTTAGCTCTGGCCTCCAAATTCTTTCCCCTTCCTGGCTGTACAACCCATGATATTTGCCAGAAAGGAAGAGCCATGGAAGACTTTAATGAGGACAGCCACAGGATCCTCTTTGCTCCTAGCCTCTTGAGAAAATAATAAAAACAATAACATCAAGAAAACACATGGTCTAGAACCTTCTTCTGTAAATAATTAGTATTTAACATATTGATACGTGTGCCGTGGTCCAAATTTTATTTCATTGAGAGAGTCTCTGTGTGTGTGTGTGTGTGTGTGTGTGTGTGTGTGTGTGTTTGATTCTGAAGAATCAAAGCCAGAGAACAGAGATAATTCTATTAGCTTCATCTGGATAGCATTTGGTCTCCTTTCTTAGCAGGGAAGGACCTGAAGTCAATGGCAGAGCTTGTTTGTGGTGTAGCCAAGTGTCTCTGCAGCATTTTCAATGCTAGAGCATCTGTTCTGAGAATTTTAGTATAGCACCTAATTTTTTTTATCTTTGCAACAACTTGCAAATGTGGGTGTTGAATGAGGGGTATGGATCAGAGGAGAAAAGCCATTGTTTTGGAGAAGGGGAATATCTTAAGTTCTTGTTAGAATGAGTGGAATAAGGTCACTTAAGACTTCAAGGAGAGACAGCAAAAGCAGGGGTGGGGGTAGATATTCAACAAACCTCAGAGATGTTCCTTCCATGTCAGGAGGTAGCAGGACTTTGGAGCAATGCCTGTGCATCCACTGCTCAGTTCCATCTTGGGGGCAGACCCAGCACTGCAAGCTGATGAGGGACAGGACATAGGAAAGCCATCTTTACTGCTGATGACACAACTGAGCATCTAGCTCATCCCAGAGGATGGAGGGAGGCAGATGAAAGTCAGGCTTGGACAAACCCATGGAGTACTATCAGGTGACCAACAGCCAGTTCAAAATTCTATTGTTCCTTAGAAAACTTGGAATGGAACCACCATTTGGCCCAGCTACCCCACTCCTCGGTCTATACCCAAAGGACTTAATATCAGCATACTGTAGTAAGCAGCCACACCAATGTTTATAGCAACTCAATTCACAATAGGTAAACTGTGGAAGCAACCTAGATGTTCTGCTGTGGATACAAAAAAAAATTGTCCTATATAAACACAATGGACTACTACTCAGCATTAAAAGAAAATATAATGATGGCATTTGCAGGTAAATGGTTGGAATTGGAGACTATCATGCTAAGTGAAGTAAACCAATTTCATAAACCCAGAAGCTGAATGTTCTCTCTAAGAACTGGATTCTGATCCCAAATGGGGGGAATGTGAGAAATGGAGAAATTTTGACCAAATGGGAGGGAGGGGAGGGGAGGACGTATGGGGCAGGATAGATGGTGGAATGAGATGGACATTATTGCTCCAAGTACATGGATGAGTAACCTAGGGTGCAATGCTACATCGTGTCCAATTAGGTAAATGAAAAGTTGTGTTGCAATAGTGTACAATGAATCCAAATGCATTCTGCTGTCACATACACTGAATTTTAAAAAATCAATTAACAAAAAACCCCTATGGTAAGAGAGCTTACAGTCCTGGGGACAAAGAGTACCAGGGGCCTCTGGGATAAGAGACAGTAGCAAGACAGAACGACACATGCCGGTGACCTTACTCATGGGGAATGGAACACAGTCACATATTAGAGGTAGAAAAATGGTTGTGAGCGATATTTTCCTAATGACTATTAAGGCAGATGGCAATCGGTTGTTGGTGTCCTGACCCACAGCAGTCATTTTACAAGCAATGCTCATCCAGCGCTCTGTCTGGGCCTTGCTCTGGGCCACTCTCCCTGCCTGGCCTTATGTCACAGTGTCCCCTTGCAAGCAAAGAGAGTGGCAGCCGCCTTTTCAGGGGCCCTGTCCTCCTGGGCAGTAGTCCCATTCCCCTGGCTGAGGAGCCACTTACCATGGGAAAGCCCAGCATCCAGGGCCGCGTCCACAGGTTGCCATGGCCACGAGGGGCAGCCACAGGCCTCACACCTAGGAAGTTGGGGACAGGTGAGGAGGCTAGTTAGTTGCTGTTCCACCCTAGGTCACCAGCTGAGCTGACAGCAGCAGGCTGGGCGCCCAGAGCCCCGCCCTCAGCAGGCTGAGTGGGTCCTGGAAGAGGGGTGGGGCCGTCGCCAGGGAGACGGGGGCGGGGACTAAGCCAGGGCGGGAACTTTGAGCCTGTTCGCCTGGAGCTCAGAGCGGGAGGAGCCCGGAAGTAGCGCCCGGCGGCGGGGCAGCGGGGCTGCGGGTCCGGTTGTGGGTTCCGGCTGGCGGGTCCATGACGGGAGAAGGTGAGCTGGCCTGAGCGGCCCCGGTCTAGGCGCCCACACGAGGGTGCGACCCGGGAGGACTCTGCCGCCGTCTTGGATCCTCGGTCCCGGCTGCCTGTCCCCTGGAGCCGCCAGGGCGGTCCCCACAGCGCCCACCCCCGACCCTGCTGTCCCGGTCCTCACCGGAGGGCTCTCCTCAGCGGAGCTGCTGGTCACAGCTGGTGGATTTTGATTTGCAGGGTCCTGTTCAGGATGCGGTGGCCTCAGCAGTGTGGCCTGGGCCACGGACCTCAGAGGAGAAGAGGTGGCCTGACCCGCAGGCCCCTGGAGAGGGGTGGGCGACAGAGGAGCCCAGTGTGACCTGGGGAGCAGGAGGCGGTTTAAAAGACAGACCCGCCCAGGTATTTCAGTTCTCACTCTGTGCCTGGTTTTCCTGCTGCACCTGTGAGTGGTTTTTTTTTTTTTTTTTTTTTTTTTTTTAAGTTCTTGCTTTAAAAACCCTTTCCTGTTTCCTTCTGTGTACCTGACCCATCATTTTAAACCATGTTCCAAGCTCACTTTTTGGTGTATGTGTGGTTCTGGAGATTGATCCTAGGGCCCTGAGCCTGTTAGGCAAGTGACCTACCTGAGCTACACCCTCAGAGACCCCTGTAAACGTTTTTTCCCTTGGCCACTGGGTCTAATTTGCCAAGGCTGACCTCAAACATTCCTCTTGCCTCAAATGTTCCAACCTCTCTGGTGGTTGGCATGACAGGCATGCACCTGGGACTGTCACACTATAGCCTGTGATGGGAACTCATGTGCATCTGTCCAGGGTTGAGCATGGTTATGCAGAGCTGTGCTCCAGGCTCCCTGCAGGGCTGTGGAGGCTTCTGCTGCCCAGCAGCCCTGGTGCCATGGCCAGTGCTTCTCCCAGGTGCCCATTGCTATAGGCTGACCTTATTTTATCCTTATGGCACTCATATGTTCTCTGGAGTATGTTGGATTGTTTGCCAATTACAAGTCTAACAGGTCCTCTAGAACCTTCAAACAATTAGTAAAATTCCTAAAGAGTAAATTGGGCTAATGTTTTGGGAAGAACAATGAACAATGTTGGATGATAATTTCATGCCTTGAATATATCATCCAACATGATATATTCAAGGCATGAAATTATCATCCAACATGACTTACAAAATAATAAAATATTGAAGCAGTACCATGGTCTGAGCCAAAATAGATCCTCAGGATCTTAGGCATTCTGTAATAAATCTGCATCACTTGAAGTATAGAGCTGATCATCTCTGGGTAATGAAATGGAAGTAAAGGTATCAAAGCCAATGATCATCTGTTTCCAATTTTCTGTGATTTGGTTCAAGTGGTAAAATGGTGATATTTATTAATTAATGGATCAAATAGGTTCATAATTGTTTTAGACTACAATTAGATGCCTTCAAACTTCAGGCTATATGTGCTCATTTGAGAATGGTTCCAGCCATTCTCTCATCCTTTGAGTCATTTCCCTCATATGTCCTCTGAGACATTTTCTATGTGAGGCTTTAAGAAGAAGAGAATATTCTATAAAGAAAGCCATGTGATCTGTGCAGTATAATATTGAATAAAGTCATTCAGATATCAGAAATTCTATTGAAAGATATTTGCATCTAAGCCAAATAAAACATATTTCTAGGCATCCTGGTAAAGACAAGGTTTTTCTTTATATGTATCATCTATTTTTTTGTTAAAATGGTCTGCCAATTTATGAATTTCATTCTATCAGATGTGTAACTAGATGCCTTTGAAATTACCCACTCTTAAATGGTAGACAGTACACGAACACTGCCTGTCTGCACCTTTTTAAAAAACAGGTCTGGGCTCAGGAGCCCAAACACCAATGTTAGCTGGAACATGTTCTTCAGTTTGGCCTATCTGCCAGTATCCCCTCAGGTCACCTGTTCAGCTTTGTTACTCCTGCTCCCTCACTGGCTTTCCTAGAAACCATATGCTATGTATGAATCAGGGACACCAATCCCACACATTGTGTTCTTTGAGTATCCAAAGTCCCACTTTTCACTTCGCCATGCCTGACATAGTAACATTTATCAGCAAATGTGAGATTTTCCAAGATTCAGTTTTATGTGCTCCTTTCCCAAAGAGCATTAGGGCAGGGATAAAGCATACATAAATATTAAGTAAAGGCCATAGTTTTTAAAATGTCATCCAATGAATAGTTGACACAAGTCTGAGGTACTTTTTATTTTGGAGGTATTATATAATAGGGAATTCCAACAGCTACGTAATAGTGAAATGAGAAATCTTACATCCATTTTATTTTTTGTTTCTGATGATTTTTTATGAATAAGGGTAAGATACTTCCTTGTTCCGATGCAGATGTTGCCCACTTCTGTGAATGGATGCGGGGTGTCACCTGCTACTCGCATGTCTGCATGTTGTGCTTGACACTAACATCGTACTTGGTAGGTGGCAGAAAGTCAATACGGAAGTTAAGCTCTTGTGTTCTAGCAGCTGTGCTGAAGATCCTTGGTGTGCCACCTTCTGCAATCCATGCTGCTCTGTTCATGTTCCTTATTGACTTCCTGGTGATGAGCATCATGGTCTCCTGGTCTTTGAGAATGTCCAATCATTGCTCTGTGAATGTGGAAGATGGGCATGTGGAAGACTCCAGGGAGGAGGGATCATTGATCATGTACTCTAATCCATATGCCTCTTTAATGACCTGTTTTTTCTTCCTGGGTTTTAAGGGAGACAGTGCCCTCTAACACTTCTGTGCAGCTGGGAATCCAGGCTTCTGCTTCACCTTGAAGAAAGCATTAATGATTCATTTCCAGAAGACATGAGAAGTGAGCCTCTGGTATCCTGCAGGTTCCTTGCATTGCCCATGGGCTAGAAGAGAGAAGAGTTGCTGCATGAGATTTGATCCCCTTTTTCCTGAAAAGTTCCACACATAGGTGAGTCCCCAGCATCTGTAGACACCATTTCAGACATCTTTGTTGACGGAAATGAATCAGAGCCCCTGATGATGTGGAAGAGCTAAAGATGGGTTTGCTATGAATTTTCTATGTCATTTCTCAGGGCCTGAGTCAAGCCAGCCATGATGCTGTCAGCGCATGAGCTGCTGCTCAAATGTGAGGAAGTGGTCTTGCTTTGTGAAAACACCACCCTGATTCAGGGAGCCAGAGGCAGCCTGCAGTCCCTGTTTTCCTGTAAAGGCAGATTGCTGTGGATGGCCTCTGGCCTCCTCATGCAGCCCTACTCAGAGTAGGGGATTGAGGGTCCAGGCACATTCGTAGTTCCTTTGGACCTTTTTTGCCATTGGGCCAGCCCAGGGTCCTTGGACTCTACTTGGTCTTCTGGCCTGGGTCAGTGGATGTCAGGTTTGGAATCCCCCCTCTGTGGCAGGATCCCAGGCCCCACAGCCACTTGAGGGCAGGCACAGCGTTCCCCAATTGTGTTAGAGGGGGAGACTTCTCCCACCCATCCTCATCCATGCTCATCCCGCATTGTGTAGCTTGACACCTGAGGACCTTTATTCATTGACTTAGTGGTTAGTGATGATGGTTGCTAAGACTAAGTGACTCTTTCAAGGTCACATCACTTGCATAGTAGGGCTAGAGCATGGATCTTCCTAATTGATTTCATGGGACTCTCTCATGGAAACTGTGACTGCCTCCTAAACACACACACTACATCTGGAGTGTCAAAATTCTTGACACTGCCTCCTTGGCAAGTGGATCTTGTCTTCTTCTTTGGAAATTAACAAATATTTTCATTTGGTTTGTGGAGGTCATGCAAAAGGGATTTCATTTGAAATAGCCCAAACAAGAAATACCAGTTGTCTTTTTCATACATGGATGTGTGTAGTGAACATCCCTTTCTGTGTGCTTGCATGAGTTGCTCCTTTGACTTTGTTGAAGAATGGTTGGCTGGGGAGCATGGTAACGAGAGATGGATACCAATCGTTGTCCAGTATTCTGAAGTGAAGAATGTATTGAGGATGTGAAGGATTTTCTAGCCAGTTCCTATGGCTGAGTCAGGGATCAGCCAGAGGATTCTGTCTGGTAGACTCTTGGGAGCAGAGATCAGTGACCTTGTCAAACCCTGTCCAGGACTCAATGCTAAGCTTCGGTGTTCATTTCAAGCATTTCCATGAGTCTGTACTGTGTTCTCTTGTATCCAAGCAGTTCCTGACAAAAAAGGAGAAGAAAAATTCAAGGTTTGGTGATTGATTATTTATATAAATGTTATTTCAATCAACTTTCTATAATACAAAATTAACTTTACACTGGTCAAATTTCATATGTTGAGGAAATAATTAAAATATCAGGAGGGGGTGAGGATTTGCAAATCAAATATGTTTTATTTGACTTAAAAAACAAAGTGCCAGAAGTGCACACCTGTAATTGAGCCTTAATAACCTTTAGTTCCAGCCTCCAGGTGGCCAACTCCATTAGGGTGTGTGGAAGCACACTGTCCTGGGATCATAGGCTCCCCTGCTATTCAACAGACAGCAGTTCCCAGGGATGTTGTCCTTGCACTGAATAGATATTGCCAGAGGCAGTGGGGAGGTAGTAGTACATGAGGAGGGGAGGAGCTCTCAGGATGGGAAGAAGGGGCCACTCACTTAGGGACTCACTAGGCATGGCATGAGGCTGCTGGCCATGGTGCATGCCTGAGCACACCGAGTGGGACAGATCCGTGCTCTGTGTCCCTCTACACTCCTATGTAGGCTATGTTGGCAGCAGATCAGGGAACTGGGGTCGTAAGTGCTCCCAGTGACACAGGCACCGTCTGCCACAATGTGTGCCTAGCCCTTTCCCCATCTTCCTACTTGGCGCTTGTCTTGCCTCAGGGCTGAGACCGTGCAGTCATCAGAGTGTATCTGTGGCCCAGATCCCACCTGCATGGCCAACATGTTCAGACCTTCAGGCGGGTCCTGGGCTGCTGCAACCAAACTGAGCCATCTGGGTGGCCTACAACAGAAGAAAGGCCTTCCCTTGTGATCCAGAGGCTGCACACAATGCCGGTGTGGGCTGTTTCAGTGCCACACTCGTCACAGGGTCTAGGGGAGTGTCCCCCCCTAGCTCTGCCAGCCTTTGTCCACTCTCTTGCTGCTGCCCACAATCTGTGGTTCCCTTATGGGAATCCAGTCTCTGCCTCAAACCTTGCACAGTCTGTTTCCCCAGGTCTCCCTAGTCTTTGGGTCCAAACTCCCTTCTTCCTTCAAGAACACCACATATTGGATTTAGGGCTAGTTGATGCTGTGTTCCATCATGTGAGCTCTTATTAGCTTGAGCACTGTGCAAAGACTGTTTCCACACAAGGTCACACCCACTTTTGGGTGGACAAGAATTCAGGGGAAACTATTCTATCCAGTACACTTGCCTTTCTTCAGATCTCTCCCCAGTGAGGCTTCCTGGTATCTGTTGTCCTAATTCCTGTCATGGCAGGTTCCTTCCTTATGTCTGAGAGGACCTTGTGACTCCTGGATTCACACATTTTCTGAAATCACCAACATTCTCCAGCGTTCTCCATGGGACTCTGCAGAGTTTTGCATTGGAACCCCCCCTCTGACCTGAAAACATGGTCTAGACAATTGGGTTGACTCCCTCCCTCCTGAAAGATCAGTGTTTGTTTGACACTCTTTGAAGTAAGTTATTCTTTTGGATTCCTTCCACAGTAGGCAAGTTCTTGGATCCTCTCCCAGAAAGTCTTCCAGACTGAAGGTCAGATGTATCCAGATGGTGACTTGAAGTATATCAGCTCCTTTAAGCCCTTGTCTTGGCTTCATTGTTTTCTCCCCTCAATGCAAAGCAAGAAAGAAGAGTTGGCCCTGCACCATCCTTCTCCATCCAAAGTCCCCACTCGCTGCAAATAAAACATATCAGAAAATCAGTTGTGTCTCTATAGACAGTTACTTCTCCCGTCATTGTTTCTTAGATTATGTAGTAAGACAGACAACTACAGTTCCCTTTCACTGTATTAGGTGTCAGAAGTCATGTAGAGATAATGTAAACAATACAGGAAGAAGATACGCATTGTTCTGCCATTTTTGTAAGAGACTTGAGCATGTGTGAACTGTGGTGTTTTCAGTGGTCTTTGAACAAATCTCCCATGGATTTCCTGTGACATTTCTGATTTCTGGACCTGAGTGTGAGTCAGCCCCATGGGGATGTGGTAGGAGGGCAGTCGGAGCTGTTGTGCAGAACCTCAGTAATGACTTGTAAGGCCACATGCAACACTGCAAGCAGCAGCAGAGAAGGGAGCCCTCTCCCCATGTGTTAAGTTTAACTCTTTTCTTATCCAAAATCATGACTTGTAAACTTGCAGAAATTGAGTCATCCCAAGAAGTTGGGATGATCTGGGGAGCATGGGCTGTCATTCTATTTGGTCTCTTTGATATGAAGTGCTAGCAGCTGGGAACTTGAAGTTGTGCTTAGGCCATGGAGTCTCCTTCCCTGGGAAGGGGCTTTTCATAGCAGCCTTTGTTCCTGTTTTACCTTCTGCCCCAGGAGGACACAACAAGAACGTCCTCAGAAGTTGGCCCCTGATCTTAGACATCCAGCCTCCAGAATTTGAGAAATAAAATCTGTCCTATTAATCACCCAGTCTCTTGTATTCTGCTATCACAACACAAACAATCTGAAGACAAGTAAATCAGCAATCTCTCTAATGTTTACATTGTGGTAATCTACACCAACATCCATTTTGTAATTGAACCATTTTTGAAGTACACAGTTTAGTAGCATTAAACATGTTCATATTGTTGATAGCCATCGCCACTATCCATCTCTAGAACTCACGTTGACATACTCTTGCCATTAATACTGAATCCTACTTCCCTCCCCAGGCCCAGGAAAAGAACATTGTCCTTTATGTTTTTATAAACCTGATTATCAGGAATATGAAACAAGTGAAATTCTAGAAAATTTGTCTTTCTCTGAACACCAACATTTTCAATGGATGCAGTTTACCCCAACTCCTTGGGTATACCAGGTCCACTGCCAAGTCTGCTGGTATCTCATTTGGCCTCTCAGTGACACCAATACTGACTGTGTGCACATAAGCTGTCTGTCCATGTCAGTGGGCAGCTGTATCCCAGGATCTAGGGTCTTGGGTCCCACCCAGCCTGGGAGATTCCCTCCTCCCCCAGGTCTTTGACCCCCAGGTCTTTGCAGGCCAGTATGCACCAAGGCCCTGTGCCTGGTGGTTTCTGTTGTTGACTGGAGGATGTGTCCTGAGCAGGGAGTAGGGCCGTCTGTGGCATAAAGGACTCTGGATTTGTGTGGCCAGGCATTGTGTCGTGGGTCATGATGGACTACAAGTAGAAGCAAAGCCTGATTCTCCTGGGATCTGAGCGAGCCCAGCCTATGTATTGAGAATTGGTGTGACCTCCTAATAAACAGGATCCCAGAGGAAAGGGTGAGTCCAGAGCCAGCAGAACCTCAGTGTCTTTAAGAGCACTTTTGGGGTGGGAGGCCCGGAAACATTGATGTGATGACTCTGATGCAAAGTCACAAGCTTCGAATCCAGGTAGAGGTGCTCAGGAGCAGCCTGGGATGGCTCGTGGATTCCCCACCTTCACACACCTGGGATATCCCAGGGCTCTGAACAGCACAGCTGAGGCCACATGCAACACTGAGGGCATCCACTGTCCCTTTTCATAGAGTACATTGGTCCCTTAGCAATTCCACCTAAAGCCAGCCCTGAACCCAGAATCCCAGGCACTTATTTGAGGCTCAGTCATTGTCTACTCATCTCTACCTGGCAGAGACCTCCTGTCCCCTTGTAACTCATTATGCTGAAGATGAAAACTTGGAGAGTGGGACTTTCAGTCATCCAGATTTCCCAGCCACATTCCCCATTGTCATTTATTCCTGGCACACAGATGGTTGGGGTGGGCCACAAGCACGCTGGCATCCATGTGTGGGAACCATAGCAGTACAATCAAGAAACAGGAGAGGGGTCCGACTGATCAGGTCAGATGACAGGGCATAGTACAGAGTGGAATGGAGAGTTCTCACCCGGGGTGATTGTTGTGATGTGCAGAAATGCTCTGCTGGTGCTGGGTGCCCCCATGGTTCCCGGGGTCTTGAAAGGCTGCAATGCCCCCAGAATGTTCTCAGATACACATAATGGGAGGCCCGTTGCCCACTTCCAACATTCTGTGGAAGTAGGAGACCCCCTTAGTGTAGAGGTGCCATCTGAGAGAAAGACTCATTTTTTTGAAAAAAAAATTGATGGGAAAAAAAGGGTAAGGACCTGTGCCCAAAGGGCCACATATGCTCCTGGAAGTTGGTGGTGGCCATAGTTCTCCATCCATTACTCACTCCCTCCCCCGCTAAAAAAAAAAAAAATGTCCTTGTGTCCTTGAGAAATGCTCTCCCTTTCCTGGTTTTCCTGAATAGAAATCCTCTTGCATCTTGCGTGAATAGGGTTATGGGTTGTGCAGAGGGTGTTTGTCCACTGAACACCTTAGAGACTGTCCTTTATGGAGCCTAATGATCCTCATTGAGGTTGAGGCCAGGGTCCTACCTGTGGTTAGTGTGAGGACACCCTGGGTTCAGCAGAGGGAAAGAAGGACAAGGGAAACTCAGATGTCCCTTAATTGCCCCTGGACTTGAGAGGACTTACCCCTTTGCACCTGGGATCAGGAGACCCCATTTCCTCAAGGACACCCACACTCAGGGGTAGGTCTTGAGTATGGGTCCTTACTGGGGTCCAGGGCTGTTGTGAGCCACCAGGAATGACAGTGCTCTCCATGCTCAGTGGAGCCAGTGTTTCCAGGGAAGAGAGCCCATGGTCACGCCTTGTCTAAAGCATCCCACACCAGGGGCTCCCATGCCTAGCACTCCTGTCCTGAAATGAAGCCCCTGAGAGGCAAGGTGTGTCCAACCACCTCTCATGTGTTCACTCATCACCGTGTTCCAGCAGTCACCCCAGTTAACAGTCCTGACAGGCTTGAACATGGCTCAGAATGGAACCTCATGAGCTCTACCCTGCTGTAACTGCAGATCTGTGGCTGTAGAGACAAAATCTCAAAACACATGCACTTGAAAGAAAAGAGCAAGAGCCAGCGCCCAAACAGGCCAGTTGTGGCAAGGACAGCCTGAGTGCCTAGGTTGGGACTCAGAATTATGTCAGTGGGGTGGCATTGCTGCTGGCACCAGCGTGATAACAGAGAGCCAGCCCTGCTCAAATTTGGTAGCACTGTGTTGGGGAAGGCAGCAGAAATTGAGAGGCAGGATTGAGTTTGGCCCTAGGAGGAGGTTGGGTAAAAGGCCAGTGTGGGTTGGAGGGCCTGGGCAGATAGAGAGAGGCCAGGGCACACCCCAAAGCCTAGAGACTGCACTTGATGTCCAGGGTTGTGAAACACCACCTTCCCTCTTACTCACAACTGAGAGCAAGAGGCATTGATGAGTTCAGTTTATGTGCAGCTGCTCCAAGGTGGCTCGGCTAGGCACCTCTGTTTCCTTGTCTCAGGAGGCTGGGACTCCAAGTTCCAATGAGGCTCAGCTGGGAGGATCAGAGTCTGAGTTCATGCCTGTGTTCCTGGTGGGATTCATGTTGGCTGAGCCTCAGTGCTTTTCTAATGGGAGGATGGGATTATGTCCTGTCTTTATCACAGGGGTGTGTCCATAGACATCTCATGCTAAATCAATTTGTTTGCTTGGATTTAAGATGAAGTAAAGAGAGAACTGCTGGAGACAGGGATCCAGAGAGAAGTCATAACTTTGCACAACTCAATCTTGGAGATGATATCCCATCACCTGTGCCCACTTCTATTCCCATGATTTCAGAGGCAGAGTCTGAGCCATCTTGAGGTGAGGAGTGTCCTGGCTTTGGGCAGCGGGATACTGTGGTACCATGGAATCTTTTTGATGCCCCCAACCGCTAGACTGAGTAGAAGCACTTGGGCAGTCTGAAGTCTTAGGAGAAACCTTGGGAAGCTGTATGCCAGAAAGGGACAGCCTCTGAACCTCAGTCACCTCGACCTTGCTATGGCTCAGAGTGGGGACTACAACCAAAAGGGAACTGACATGCCAAGCCCTGTGTGAAACACAGGCCTGATTGAGCTGAGGTGCATTCTTTGTCTCTCCCCCTTTTTGTGATTCTCCCATCTCTAAGTTTGAGCTTTAGCCACCTGTGAGTCCCATCTCTGGTTTCAGAGATAATGTAGGCTCTTATGGGCAAATGTGCCCAATAAATCCTAGAAATTAGATGCTACACTGATTTCTAGAAAGAGCTAGGGACACTGGGGAGCCCATGAGTGACACAATGATGGAACCATGATCACACAGCTGGTGAGAAGGATGAACTGGTGAATCCAGTTGTTAATCCTCAAAGCTGGAACTCTAGTGGCAGCCAAGTTGGGTAGGGGCTGGTGCGGGTAATTGGGAATTTTTTGCTACACTTGATATGGGTGGGTACAGGGGAGAAATCAGCAGCCCATAGGGCTTTGAAAGTGGTCTTAAGAGAAAAGGAGGCTCAGGTATGGGCACCGCAAGAAGTGATATTATTGCCTTGACAATGAATGAAACAGAGCATGGAACCCTGGTATCCAGGCACCCACTTCACTAACCAAGCCATCTGAGCTCACTTGATTGGAGACACTGGAGTGAGAAGGATGTTCTCCTGTGGTTTCAAACCATGTCAAGCCTCAGCCCCCCAGGAATCTCAGGGGGGCCACCTTGCCCTTTTGGGGGAACACTGGGTGAGGCTTTGTCCTAGACTCCAGAGCCTCTGGCGATTGTCGCAGAGGAGCTCAAGAGTAACAGTGAGTAGCGCAGGGCAGGTGAGCCCAGCAGGCCCTCTAGTCTGATCCCTGATGAATGGCCCAGGACTCCTATTCTGACTCTGTGTGTGTGTGTGTGTGTGTGTGTGTGTGTGTACGTACTGATGGAAACTGTCCCATTGTGCTTTGACTCTAGTGTATTGGCACAAGTCATTTTTCTGTTTGTCACCATTTCCATTTTTAAACCCACCATTCTTGGTCCCAACCCAGGGTGAAAATGATCAGAACACGGATGAGCCCTGCAGCGTAGAGAGCCTTGTACCTTACAGGCAGGACCAGCTTAGGAATGAGCTCCTGCCTGTCATTTGTGGGAGGAACCTAGATTTCAGCAGCAACTTGGAGTTCATCTACTGGGATTTCATCCCACCCAGCAGGTGCTGGACCTGCTGTTCCCAAGGTAAGCACCAGACCACCAAGCCCAAGTGTGTAGCCCCCTCATGCCTGGGTCTTGGGGCTGCCATGTACCTCTCAGGGACCCAAAGGTTTGTGATACCTAGTGAGAGAGGACCACGCTCATAGTGGAATGTCAGCCCCGAGTAGGATGAATCCTGGAGGTGCCTACCACAGCCTTGCAAGGAGAGTGAACTCCCCCTCTCAGGCAGAGAAACCATCCTGACACCAGCTGGTCACCAAAGTGTGTGGAGCAGTCCTCAAGCCCTGGGCACCACAGCTCAAAGGTGTGTGCTGAGCTCATTCCCAGGTGGACTCAGAGAGGCCTGGGGTTTGTCGGGTATAATATTTTCTTTTTGTATGAAAAGCTCAGTGCCAGGGGCATCTCATAACTCAGGCGTTGATCAAAGCATTTAGTGTTAATAAGGGATGTGCCAGGTTCCATAGTGGATCAGAACTTCCTGTCTGAGATATAGCTGGACAGGGCCTTTGGAGATGGTAGCTCCCAGGCCCAGAGAGATACGTGGAAGCAGCAGGTTGGGCTCATTCACCAATGAGCATGGAGAAAACACTCACTGCCTGAAGACATGTTTCCAGGCATGTTGCATAATTCAGTGAACAATGGGGTCAAAATTTCTGCCATTGTGACCCTTTTCATGGGGGTCAGCCTGAAGCCGCAGGTGCCACGAGTACATATCCTACATGTGACAGCATCCCTGACTCCATGAGGCATAACTTCACGTTGTCCTCTTCAGTGAACATGGTGGACCCCTGGACCAACTTCAACATGGAATGGACTTGGGGTCAAGAGGGTCGGCTCCTGTTTCCAGAGTAGGGACCCGAAAGGTGATTTGACTGGGAAGGCTGAGCAAACACTGGTTGCTCCAGTTCTGTTTCCTGCATGCAGCTTAAGGTCTAGAGCTTTAACTGAAGGAGGAATAAGGCAAAGAGCTATAGGTAGAGTCATGGTCCTCTGGGGAACTGAGAGGAGATGTTGGCCTCAGAGAAAGCTCCTGTGACAATTGACCCCGCCATAGCCAATCCCAGTCCGACTACACTCCTCTGTCCTCCTCCAGGGCCACAGAGATGTTGGCTTCACTTGTTGAAAAAGAGAGATCAGTTGCTTCTCCAAGGAACTCGGTGAGAGCTCAAGAGAATAAAGTAGTATGGCAGCCCAAGCCAGGAGAGGAGGCATCCCTGCATCCCTAATAATAGTGGGCATGAGAGCAGATAACTTCTGGAGGTTGAATTCCAGGTTGGAGAGCATGTAGCAAAGAGAAAAGTGTCAGGCATATGTCCCGAGGCGGGCAGAGCTGGTCATACCATGGATCTAATGTTCCTTTCAATGTAGTTTCTTTGCCTAGAGACCTGACCTGTCGCTGCCTGTACAGCCACTATGTCTTATCTGGGTGGACTGGTCTATGCAGAGACAGGGAAAGTTCAGAAGTCCAGGTCTACAGTTTTGTTACTGGAGGCTGTAGGGAAGGAGAGACCAGGCTTCTGCACACCTGCCTCCCCACAGTGCCACACCTTCCTTCACAGGTATCTGGATGGACTTGTACACTGAGGCTTCCCATCAGCCTCCAGGATCTCTGATTCTCCAGCTGCTGCTGCCTTACATGCGGCTCCTCCTGGGTGGCTTGAACCTGGAGCACCAAGCACACCACCCGCTGGCCCAGATTGAAGATGGCAAGTCAACTGAGGGAGAGCCTGAGAGCCAGGAGGCCTGGGCGGGGTTGGGAGAGGTACATAAGGGTAGATGAAGAAAGGTCCAGGTTTTTTCCCCAGTGGGTGGGATGTGTATGGCTGGTGTTGGGCTGGGAACAAGGATAAGCCTTTATCCACTCAGGAAATGGCCCCTGTCTGCAAAGAGGCTCCTGTGGGCTCAAAGGCTGAGGTCTTCCTGATAGACAGGGGTATTGTCTGTTTGTGTGAAGCTCAGGGCAAGGCAGCCATGTTGGCATCTTTCCTCCTCTAGCTACAAGCTCAGTTCCAATGAAAGCTCCTAAACCAACCCCAGAGCTAGAGCCTTCTCCAGGAATGGCTCTGGTGCCCTGGGAAGGGGCAGCAACAGCATGTCATCCAGAGCTGGAGTCCAGGAGATCAGGGGTCTCCACTAGGTACTCCTCACGGCCCCTGTACAACAAGCGGGTGGGAGGCAGCTGCCTCATTCACGTCTACCTGGAAAACAAAAGGACAACACAGTATAAGAGCATCCTGGTGAGTCTTCGAGCAGGGGAGTCTCCTGGGAGCCCACACTGGGGAAGACCGAGTCCACAGCAAACACCTTGGACTAGGCCTGTCTTCTTGAATTAGAGCTTCTGGAAGGTCAGGGAGGAGAGCAGGGAATGAAGAAGAGAGAGACAGGTCATGCTAAGAGCTTGACTTGAGGGATGGGAGAGTACCAGGATACCCAGTTCCATGAGTGAGTGGGCCTGTGTGTTTTGGGGTGTGCAGGCCAGAGTGCAGATGAAAGTGCTGGGTTGAGAAGACTCAGAGAAATATGTAGGCTGCAGGCTGCACTCTATGGACCTTGGTATTGTTGACGAGTGTGCAGGGCCTTAGATGAACACTTGCTCCAGCAGGAGGATCCACAAAACTTTGAGCTTCTGCATATTGTCTCAAACTATTAGATTAAAAGTGGAACAATCAGATGGTGTGGAGCAATGAGTCACAGTGGGCTCAGAATAACTTGCAGCCCAAACACAGTGTGCGTTAGCCTGAAAAATAGGCAGAGTGTGGTGGGAGTGGTGCACAAAACAAACTGCAACGATGGGGGCATAAATCTACAGGTACTTAACTTTGCCCCCGTGGCTGCTGGACCTCTCTAACATGTGTCCTCCCATGGACCTGATCATGCCTTGCAGAGCTAATATCCATGAGGGGAAAAGAAGATAGGAATCTATGTCTTCTATCAAAGGATAGGCAACCACAGCGTATCTATTTAGTCAGCCTTTCATGACTGTGACAAGTACATGTTAAGAGCAGTTCAATGAAGAATCACGTCTTTTAGACACCTGGTTTCCAATCTTTCTGTTCATTGCGAACTGACTCCATTTAGGACCAGAGGACATATCTAGGCAGAAGTGTGTGGTAGAATAGAACTCTTCACAGCTTGGTAAACTGGAGCGGAAGAGAAATAAAAAGAAGGAGGAGAAAAAGAAGAGAAAAATGAGTTGAAGGAGGAGACAATGAATAAGAACATGAAGAAGACTAGAAAAAGAATATTCAGAGAAGATGAAGAAGAAGAAAAAAACAAGAAGGAGAAACACAGGAAGAACAAGAAGTATAATGATAAATAGATTAAAAATGTGATCAGAATTATAATGATGTAAAGAAATGGAGAAGTAAGGAACTCGAAAAACATATTATTTTTGAGGGACAGCTCCTGTGGACATCCTCCATTCCAACAGACCTCCAATTTATACCCCCTCCCATTAGTGTATTCATCTATGGATGGATTAATCCACTGGCAAGGTCAAAGCACCCACCATCAAGTCTTCCCCACAAACTCACATGTGATCATTGCTGCACCAGGGAGAAAATCATTACCACATAAGTCTTTGAATCTGGATGCAAACTCTAGCACTGTCTCTTTGGAAGTTTCAACCTGAACTGAGAGGTTCTGAGGTGCAAAGGGCTTTTTTCCTGAAAGGTTAGATCCTGTGCATAGTGGGTCCTCAGGGAGGAATGAATCACTGAGGTAGTCTTGGGTGGAATAGTAGCTAGGTTAGAGGGCTCTCAGTTCTGTTTCTCAGGTCTGACCTGGCAGAAACTCTCAGTTGTGGGGGGGATTTTCTGTTGTGTACTCTTTGAGTATCATTTACCACACCTGTAGCCCTCCCTCTCCAGAGCTGAGGATGCCTGTTGATGGAAATGTGTTTTATGCTATGAATGGCAGAGTGAACTACCATTTTATCCTCAGGGAAAGACCCGCCAGCAAGTGGTTCAAGGTTAAGCAAAAGGAGGTAAACACCCACCTTCTTCCTAGTGCCACTCCACCTCCCCCAAGGTGACAAGCACCTCAGCTTCTAGATGGTTGTTGTAGAACACCCACAGAGCCAACTGACAGGCTGGGGTGGGGTTTAGTTGCTGGACTTTGCTGATGTTGTCATACCCTGCAGTTCTTGGAGTCTCCTAAGAATACATCCAGGAACCCACCAGCCTTGAGCAGCACCTCTTCTGCAGCAGCCAGACCATTGCCCCAGGCCACCCAAAGCAATGAGTGCTGCAAGAGAAAAATCACCAGTAGCAGCTCCTCACTGCTTCACTCCAGTGAGCAGGTGGAAGACAGCCGCTTTGTTCACGTCCTCCTAGAGGGACAGAGCCAGAGGGAGACAAAGCGCATCCTGGTAAGCCTGACAGCAGGGCTGCCTCCTGGGTGTCCACACAGTGGAAGGCAGGAGACACAGCCAAGGCCGGGGCTGTGGTGGGAAATAAAGAAGAGAGAGGTCTATCTTAAGGGCTTGACCTGAGGAGGGAGAGCCTCAGCATGCCCAGCTCCAGCGGTGAGTGGGCCTGTGTATTGTGGGTTTTGCAGGCCAGAAGTGCTGTGGGCAGATGAGGTCAGAGAAATGTCCAGGGTGCAGGCTGCAGTGCCTAGAACTTGGTATTCTCAATGAGTGAGGTTGGAGCAGAGGAGGTGGCAGTGACTTGTCACATGGGTAGGAGGGGATGTGTTGCTGGTGGCTGGGAAGAGAACCTCCTTAGCATGACTAGGTGTGGGAATTTGGGGTCGGGATCACCTGGGGGGTCATGCCAAAGCTTCGGAATGTCAGCCTTTGCATGTATGTGAATAGGGAGCTAAAGGGGTTCTTGGCAGAATTTCTATGGATGTGCAGTAGACACGCTAATGCTGCAGGTGTCCAGCTGCAGAGGAGACATGTCCAGTGCCTGCCAGTGCTGAGTCAAGTACATCATTACAACCAGACCCGCCCTGAGCTTCCAGAGGCCAGGGCCTCTTGAGGCTATCATGAAGCACTCAAGTGCACACTCTCGTATCTGAGTCTGTTTTGCGTAGTGGCAGTCAGGACCAAAATTTTTAGTGTATCTGCCTCTTCCACCCACAAAGGCAGCCTGCATCCCAGAGCACACTTGGCACGCAGGTCCCTGGCCCATTGCTCTCATCTCAGTGAGTTGAGAGTGTGTCTGTGCATAGGCAGTTTGGTCCTTTGACCTGAGTGGAATGTGGCTCCCCAGGGGGAGGGGGGATGGCAGGTACAGGCAGACATTTGTACCAGGATTGTTCTAGTAGCACAGTGCAAAAACCCAGGGGGTATATGGAGGCCACACTCAGGTAGCAGGATAACAAGATTGTGCCCTTGTATATACAGCTGAGGTTTCTCCTGAATGTCCTCGACTGCTGTCCTTTGTGTAGCTCCTCCAAAATCAGTTCTCTGATGAAATTTCTCTCATCCTGATCCAGGTGACCTGCCAGGAGAAGATTACGGGCATCATCCACAGGGCCTTGACCACTATTTTCTCAAGAACAAGAATCCAGAAAACTTTGAACTGCTCAAAATGGTCTCTCAGCATGAGAATAAGTGTGACAATCAGATAATTGGGAGAAATGATGCACAGTGGGCTCAAGATAACTCACAACTAAGAGAAAGTGGGCCTTGGCCCCCAAAACAGCCAGTGTGGTGGACCTGGTGCAGGAAACCAACTGCAGTGATGCTCGAGTCAAATCTGCAGGTTCTCAAAGAGGCCCCAGGGGGCTGCTAGACCTCCCTAAATGTGTCCTGCCCTTAACCTGGGCAGGCATTGCAAAGCTAATATCCATGAGGGGCAAAGAAGAAGGGCTCAATCAATCAGCAGTTGGTTTATAGCTCACTGATAAGGATGCCTTCAGATGGGATCAGCACTGATGTGGACTGACGCAGCACATGTTAAAATCCATGGGCAGGACATGAGAAGTCCCGCCTAACAGGAATGTCAGGATTGCAGCAACTGGGAAGAGGACTCAGTGAAGAGGAAGTCAAGGCCAGGGGATAGCGTGTTTGGTTTGTTTTTGGAGCAATTCCAAGTCCTCTGTGCCTGGGTGTCCATCTCCCAAAGATATCAGAATGGCCAGGTTATTATTTCTGCCAGCATCAAAGAAGGGCATCTGAAGATCATAGGCCACAATGCTGAGCTGTCCACACTGCCAGTGCTCTTCCTTTCTTGTGAGCCAGACACTCCTAGCCTCCACCATCCCAGCCTGTCCACAATAGAACCCACTATCTTTAGGGCATTTATGGTCAGTTTTCCCATTTTCACACACCAAGTCGGTTCGCTTAGCTCTGTCTTACACATGAGGAAGACTGAGGTCCAGATAGTCCAAGGAGCTGGGCAAGGTAACAGTGGCTAGGAATCTCAGTGCTTGGGAGGCTGTGCAGGAGGATCAGAAGTTCAAAAGAGCCTCGGAAACTTAGTGCCTGCCAGTGCTGAGTCAAGTACCTCATTACAACCAGGCCCACACTGAGCTTCCAGAGGCCAGGGCCTGGTTCAGGGGAGCCTGAATCAAAGTAAAAAGGCCTAGAAATGTGTCTCAGTGCAGGGACTCTGGGTTCAATCTCTGGTAAAAAAATTAAAAAATAAAAAAAAAATAAGCCAGTCAATAAGGAATTACAAAACTGAGAGTCTATGAAGGTGATTTCAGAAACAGACACTTTCAACCCAAGCATCAGTTGAGAGCAGGCTCCAGACCAGGGGAGGTTTGTGTTTAACAGACGTCAAAAGGGAGGACTACCGGGGGCCTGGAACCCACTAGGTGTGATGGCATCTATGCCTTATGGCAGGAGGGTGGCAGTGATGCTGGCCCTCTCCTAGATCTTGGAAACCTTGTTTTCATTGGGGAAGCTTTTTGGAGGTGGAATCTATTTTAGCAATCCTGGTCCAGATGAGGTGCTGACTACCATGGGTAGAAGCCTATCCAGAATACGGTGTCTGTTAGGAAGTCTTTCCTGACTGTGACAATGACAAAGAAAGGAATTTACTTGTCAAGTCTTGGTTTCACTCCTGGCCATTGATTGAGAACTGATTTCATCTTGGGGTTCTGAACAGAGGCTGCATCTGGGCAGAAGAGTGTGATAGATTTGAACTCCTCAGGATGCCCAGCCATTGCCAGAGAAAGAAGGAGAAGGAGGAGGAGGAGAAAGAGGACACTCCTGAGTGGGGAGAGGATCAAAGGTGAAGAGCAGGAGGAAGAAGAAGAAAAAGAAGGAGGCAAAACAGAAGGAAGGGTGGAAGGAGATACACAGAAGAAGAACAAGAAGAAATCATGTAAGAACAAGAAAAAGACCCAGAAAGAACTAAAAGAAGATGCAGGACAGAAAGAAGATCCAGAAGTAGAACAAGAACCAGAATACAAGCACCAAGCAGACAGCTCATGATGAGAAACAAGGGGGAGGAGAGCGAACCTATAGAGTTCTCAGGGCACCACCCTGCGGAAGTCCTCCCATGTCCATGCCCAACACACCTCTGATGGATACCACCTCCCCTCTGCGTATTCATCCATGAGTGGATTCATCCAGGGCAAGGGGATGAATTGACCCACCATCCAACACTTCCCTGAATGCCCATGTGTGAGCATGGCTGCCCTGGGGAGAAAGGCCTAAGCACAGGATCCTTTGGGGCAATCCTGATGCAAAGCCTAGCAGTGTCTCTTTGGCAGGTCCAACCTGCACTGAGAAGTTCTGGGGCCCAGGTGCTGTTTCCATTGTCAGGTGCTCCTTTGGTTTAGATCCTGTGCATCATCTTCGTTCATGGAAGAATCGTTGAGGGAGTCTTTGGTGGCACTGTAGCTGGATTGGAGGGCTCTCAAATCTGGTGCTGGCCTGCCCTGGCAGAGACTCTCGGGGGTTGGGGGTGTCTGTGGTATAATCCATGAGTGTCACCTACCAATCGCCTCCACCTCTCTGCAGAAGTAAAGGTCCCTGACCATGCAGTCATGTATCTGTCCATGAATCCCGGAATAAAGTATCATTTCATCCCGAGAAAACATCCCACCATCAAGAGGAAACAAGCAAGGGAAAGGAGGAAAACACCTACCTTATTCAAGCTGTACTTGTGCTGCCATTCCACATCCACCTAGGGAAATAAGAAGCCTCATCACCTGGACATATGTGCTAGAAGCCCATAGAGCCAACTGACAGGCTGGGCTAGCTTTCTGTTTCTGGGTTTGCTGATGTTGCTTCCCCCACATTCTCAGAATCAACCTGCAAGTCCTCCAGGCGGCTTTCCCACAAGCAGGTGGGAGACACCTTTTTAATTCACTTCCACTTAGAGACACAAAGCCCAAAGATGTCCAAGACTGTCCTGGTAAGCCTGGGAGCAGGGGTGTCCCCTGGTGCTTACCCCTGGGCAGGAAACAAATACTAATCCAATACCATGAACTACTCATGAGCCCTCTTGAATTGGACCTTCTGGTTGGTCAGGAGGAGAGATAGGAATAAAGGAGGCAGAGATCAGTGTGAAGGACTTGACCTGAGATGAGGGAGAGCAGCAACATGTCCACCACCATGACTGAGGGAGTCTGTGTGTCGGGTGGCAGCGTGCAGTCCAGAAGAGCAGGGGCAGGTATTGGTGGCCGATTAAAACAGGATAGGACTTAGGGTTCAGATTCCCCTGTATGGGATGCTGGCGTCCATGGAGGAGGACAGCAGTATGAGGTTCTGCATGTTTTTTCAACAAGGAGCTGAGAGGGTCTCTCTGCAGAATCGATAAGGATGTGGAGTAAACACATGAAATGTCCAGGTAACCTGCAGGACAGGAGCCTTTTCCAATGACCACCCTTGCCGGATCAGGTGCCCTCCTACACCGCAGCCAGCACTGAGCCTCTGGAGGCCAGGAGCTCTCGTGGCTGTCTTTCAGCACTCCTGTGTGTGGTCATGTTCCTGGGTCTGTTTTGGGTCCTGGCAATCCAGACCAAAGCCCTCTAGGTTTTGTGTCTGGGCCACCCCAAATGCCACCTGCATCCTCAGGCAAACCTGGGATCTTGGAGGCCACTGTCCCATTCCTCCCACCTTGTGAGATGAGATTGCATCTGTATACAGGGAGTGGGGTCCTTTCACTTCGAGTGGAGTGCGGCTCCACAAAGAGCAATGGCAGGTCCAGAAAGTCCTATGTACAAGGATTGGGCTAGTAGCCTATGGGAAGAGCCCACACGATGAGCAGGAGGCCAGCCTCAGGTGGTAGGGTCATGGATGGTGCCCTTGTATTTAGAGTGGAGGTGCCTCCAGAATGCCCATGTCCACTGTCCTTGAGTAGTCACTTCAAGGCCCATTTCCTGAAGGCCTGTCTCCCATGCTGCTCCAGGCGACCTGCCATGATAGGGCTCCTGTCGTCATCCGCAGGGCCCTCGAGGTACACTTGCTTACTCAGGAGAAGCCGGAGGATTATGAGCTGGGCCAAATCATCTCTAACCATTGGAGTAAGTGGGACAGTCAGATGGTCAGGATGTGGACTCAGGTCAACTCATAGCACCAAAGAGTAGTCTCTGACTCTTGTACACTCAAAAGTGTGTGTGGGCTCTCGTGCACAAAGAATACTGAATTAGAGCTGGTGTAAAGTCTCTAGGTGTGACTCTAATGTGACTCCCAGCAGGTGTCCTCCCCTGGTCGTGAACAGGCATCCAATGCTGACATCAGGAGTAGCAAGGAGGAAAGCCTCCTTCCAGAGAATGTAGGGCCCCACGGCTCTCTGATAGGAGTGGTTTAGAGGAACATGGGAATGCATGGGCTAAAGATGGAACTGGCACTTTTGTGGACTGAATCAGCAATATTGAAAGCCTTCTGTGTGACCAGAAAATGACTGCCTGGGCAGAGCATGGCCAGGATCCTAGCAAGCAGTAACAGGATGAAATTGGGAAGAGAGAACAGGCTGGGAGACAGGCTGAATCATCTGTGTTTGGACAAATTCCCTGGTTGTCTGTACCTGAGTCCACCTGCCCAGAAGTGATCACAATAGCCAGGTTATGACCCCTAACTGAAGTCAGATGAGGGCTTCCTGAGCACGTCGGCCACAAAGCTCATCTGTTAATAATGCCAGCGCTTTTTGGTTGGTTGGTTGGTTTTTGTGAGCCCAACACCCACAGCAGCCATGATCCCAGCCTATGTACACTGAAGACCACCATCCCTATGAGTTCTAGGATCAGTTTTCTCCCATCTTAACCTACTGTTAGGTCAGTAGAGTCTATGGAAGAGGAAGTCAGTCTGGGACCTTGGTAGCCTACGAAATTCATAGCAGAGATCCCCTCATCCAACCCAGAAGGGATGGAGAACAGGCTCTAGGTTAGAGGAGGGCGACAGGAAACAGGTGTGCAGAGGAAGGAGAAGCGGGCTGTTGTATTCCCCCACTCGGGGTCATGGCACCACTGGACCATACACCATGTTGGAGGGAAGCAGTCCCTTTGCTGGTCTTTGGAACCATTGTTCTCAGTAGGGCAGCATTTGGAGAGTGGCCTCCATTCTCGGAAGCCTGGTCCACATGGAGGCGGGCTCCACCAAGGCAGAAGCATGGCTCTAATGTGGTATCTGTGCTGGTCAGCCTGTCCTCACGGTGGCCATACTTGAGGAAAATAACTCAGAGGAGGAATCCTAGGCCTTTTCTCCGGGTTTCACAGCTTTCTCTTTGGTTGTGCACTGAGGCTGTCCATAAAGCTCTAGTGTGTGGCAGTGGGGAGCTCCTCAGCCCTTGCCAAACAGGCATAGAATGGGAGAGAGAGAATGAGGCTGGGAGAGAGGGAGAAGAGGGAAAGTCAGAGTAGAGAAGGAGGACCTCTACTTGGAGAATGAGGATTCAGTGGAGCCAACAGGGACAAGGTACTATTGCCCAGGGCCCAACCCTGTTCAGGTCTTCCAACCATACCCAACCTTTCTTCCAGTCCCTTCCATCTCCCAGTAGTGTGTTCATCTTGAATGAGAATTTCATGATGACATCAGAGCACTCACCATCCAATGCTTCCCTCCAAACCCACCTATGAAGATGGCTCATGTGGGGTCTGAATCTTCAGCACAGGAGCCTTTTGTGGGAGATTTCAGATGCAAACCCTAGGGGTGTGCTTTGGAAGATGCAAGAGGACCTGGGATGTTCTGGAGTCCAAAGCCTTTGGACGGAATAGACATTAGGTCTGTTGAAGTGCTCTGCCTAGTTTTTCCTCAGGAAGGACTGTGGGGACTGTCTTTGTTGGTATTGGTGCTGAATTGGAGAGCTCCCAGGTCTGTGGCTCAGGTCGTTTCTGGCCGAGCTTCTCATATTTTGGGGTGTCCCATGTTGTACCTCTTGCATGCCAACTTCTTCCCATATACTCTTCTCCTCCCAGAGCTGAAGACTCCTCACCATTGCAATGTTTTTTATGCTATGAACCCTCACATTGAATACGACTTTGCACTGAGGAAGAGGACCATCTCTAAGAAGAAGGATGAGTGGATCCAGCCCAAACCTACCCCTTATGATGCAAAAGAGGCTCAAGCTCTCCATAGGATCCTTCTAAGAACATTCTTCTGCTGTTTGGTTGGGCAGTGCTGAAGCATCCTATGATCATTTACATTTATTAATATTTGCTTCAAAATTTTGAAGTTGCCAATCTATAGTGTGGCATTAGATATTTGTTATATATTCCCTTTAGTAACATATTCATTACTATATCATATATTTGTTATTTAAACTAAGCACTTTTTAAAATATAATTTTTTTGTTATCTGATCTACTTTGATGATCTGAGTGTATTAATTGTAGTAGTTGATTCCTAGAAGAAACATATAAGCCCAAAGGAAGAAATGTTTCATTTGATCACAAAGAAATTTTGTTTTTAGGAGTTTGACAGATGGTATTAAATGAGTTAATTTTCCAATGGGAGCAATGAAATATCAGGCATCATGACACAAACACAAAGAAAGACACACAAACAAATCTGAAAGACTTCTCCAAAGTGCACACACACACTTGTTGAAGGATAGATAGAGAGTTTGAGTTGGTCTATGCTGAAATACTTTGGAGAAGTCTTTCAGATTTCTCCAATTTTGGAGTATTTTCAATTTCATAAGGTATCTTGTGGATGAAACCTAAGTCTAAAGAGACATGCCTGTGTGCTTCACATGCAACTTTATACATTATCTGAAGGTAATTTCATGCAATATTTTTAGTGAAGCTGATTTTGACTGTGAACCATCCCCAGAGGTCCGGAGTGGAATTTTCTACTTGTAGCATCACAATGGGGTTCCACTGTTTTGATTTTGGAATATTTCCAATTTTAATTGTTCAGATTTTAATGATATATAACATATATAGTGTATATGTTATGTATTATATATATAGTATATATTAATTTACAGATAATGAATTTTATACATCTAGGAATGTGTAGGCCCATAGAAAATGAATGGATGCCTACTGCTGCCTGGACTGGTCTGCAGGATCCTGTAACATTTGAGCATGTGTGAGGGCTGCATAGGGCTTGCAAAAAATCCTGCATCAAACTGAGCTCCTAGAAATCTCCACCACAGCATAAGGGCCAATGAGAAGTACACTTCAGCTCAGAAGCTGGGAAGCTACCTTATGAAGGTGATCATAGGTGTGGGGCCCTCTTGCTAGGACACTTTTTCTATTGGGCCAAAACTGTGCTCTGAATGTGTTTGCTGAGAAGGGTTTGACATTTCAGAACTGAAATAGTTTGTGAAAGCTGCTTCCACTTGCAGGAACAAAGCATGTTCTCAGTGAGTACTCTGGGACTGTCCCTGGTTGAATTAGAGTGTGTCAGAAACACTTGTAATGATTGGCATTCACGGTTTCACATTGAAGCATCTGTGCCATCTGTAAACCACAGTTTGTTGCCTGTGGGGCCAGCGTTTCAATGAGTTTTCTGAAAAAGTATGACTTACGGATTTCAATGGAACTTTAGTGAATAGATCTTCTGAGCATTCCCCTTGCCTCCCTATATTTGGTGATGTAAGGTACAAGGGCTCTCTTGGTAGCACACATTGGGATGGAATGTGCTTACTGAAAACAGCTAGGTAATGGAGAATTGAAACCACTTCTGCAAAGCAGTTCAACTTGCAGGACTAACTTAGTTGTAAGTGAGCACATGGTGCTTTTAATGGTTGAACTAGAATGAAGCAGAACCGCTTCTTAGAGGTGACAAGCACGCTTTCACATTGAAGCATCTGTGCCAAAAAACAAACAAAAACCAGTTAATTCATGTGGGTACCTGCACTTCAAATATATGTTGTCAACTAGTTTGACAAATGGATGTCAATAACACTTTGGAGAACTGATCTTCTCGGCTGGTCCTCTTTCCTCCTGCAAGTTGGTGATGATAGATACAAGAGATCTCTTTCTGGCACACTTTGTGTTTCATGCCTGAACTGTGCTCTGAATGTGCTTGGTGAGAACAGCTTAGAAGTGCAGAAGTGAAGCTGTTTGTGGAAGCAGCTTTAAGTAGCACAAACTAACTTGTTCCCAGTGAGCACGTGGGGATTTTTCCCTGGCTGAAACAGTGAAAATGAGAACTGCTTCTCAGAGCTGATAGGCATGTTTGCATTTGGAGATGTCTTTGCCATCAGTCATCTAGAGTTCCTTGCATGCAGAAACCTGCATTTCAAGTGAGTTTTCAGAAAGTTCTGATGAATGGGTTTCCAAGAAATTTGGTTGAATTGATCTTGCCTTCTCAAAATTGGTGATCCTAGGTGCAAGGAATCTCTTGTAAGCCAACATTGTATTTTGGGCCTGACCTCGGCTCTGAATGAGCTTGCTGAGAATATTTTGGAGGTGCATAAGTGAAGTAGTCTCTCAGCAGCTTCAACATTCAGGAACTTACCTTGTTCTCAGTGAGTACATTGGGGTTTGTCGCTGCTTAAATTAACATGAAGAACAACTGCTTCTCAGAGGTGGCAGTTTCCCTTTGAAGCATCGGTACAATTGGTCAATGCGAGTTCAATGCAGGCAGGCACTTGCATTTCAAGTGAATTTTGTGACAAAAGATTGAGCAATGGATTTCAATCAACCTTGGGGAACTGATCTGTCCAGAAGGCTCACATTTTTTTCCTCAAAGTTGTTAAACCCTAGGTATAGGGCTCTCTTGCTAGCATCCTTTGTATATGGGCTGAAACTGTGCTCTGAATGTAATTCCTGAAAATATTTTGGAAGTGCAGCACTGAATAATTTTGCAAGCAGTTTTAATATTAGGAAATAACTTTCTTCTCAGTGTGCACATTAAGCTTTGTACCTGGCTGAACTAGCATTAAATCAAAATGCTTCTGGGAGCTCTGGGCACTGTTTCAATTTGAAACTGTGCCATTGTTAAATTTTTTGCTGTCAGGCACCTGCAGTTTCAAGGAATTGTCAGCGAAGATTGAGTAAGGGAATACAAGGATACTTTGTGCAATTCATCTTCTCAGCAAGACCACCTTCCTAATCAATGTTGGTGATGCTAGACAAGAGTGGACTTTTGCAATGATACTTTGTAATGTCTTTCAGGAAATGTGTTCTGAATGTGCATCCTGAGATCCATTTGTAGGGGGAAAACAGAAACAGTTTGTGCAAGAAGCATCAAAGTAGCTTTGTTCTCAGTGAACACATGGGGGGTTTCCCTGGTTGAACTTGCAAGAAGCAGAACCTCTTGTCAGAGCTGATGGCACAGTTTCACTTGGAACCATCTACACCCTCAGTAAAGCATAGGTCATTGCAGACAGGCTCATGCAATTTCAAGATAGTTTTCAGAATCTGTTTGAGGAATGGATTCCAAAGAATCTTTAAGGAATTGACCCACCCAGCAGTCCCATCGCTTCCTATCTGAGCAAGTGCTCCGAGGTACAAGGGCTTTCCTGCTAGCACACTTTGGATATTGAGCCTCAACTGTTCTCTGAATGTGCTCAATGAGAAGAGTGTGAAGTGCAGAAGAGAAGCAGGGTGTGCAAACAGCTTCAATTGCAGGATGTAAAAGTGTTCCTAGAGAGCACATTGAGATTTGTTCCTGGCTGAACTAATCAGAATTGGAACCCCTTCTGAGAGCCAGCAGTCACTGGCTTTACTTAGAAGTTTCTGTGTCTTATATAAAGCAGAGTTTGTTGCTCATGGGCACCTTCATTTCCAATGAGTTTTCAGAAAAATTTGAGAAGAGGATTTCAATGAAACTGGGCAACTGATCTTGTCAGCCGTCCAACTTTCCACGTGAATATTGGTGATGTTAGGTCCAAGGGCTCTCTGGGTAGCACAGTTTGTACTTTGGGTGTAAAGTGTTGTCTGAACTTGCAGGCTGAGGAAAGCTTGGAAGTGTGCAGAATGGAAGCATTTTGTGCAGGCAGCTTCCAATTGAAGGAAGGGTCTTTGTTTCTGGTTGAAGCTTCATGAAGCAGTACCGCTTCTCAGAACCAGCACTCTCTGTTTCTCTTTAGCCTCTGTTACATTGGAAATGCAGGTTCCCTGCATGAAGGCACCTGCGTTTCCAGTTAAGTTTTCTGAATGAGTGGGAACCATTCATTTCAGTGAAACATTGGCAAATGGATTTTCTTCAAAGGGCAGCTTTCCTCTTTAAAGTTGGTGATTGGAGCTACAGGGGCTCTCTTGCAGGTACACTTTTCCTATTGGGCCAGAAGTGGGTTCTGAATGTGCTTGCTCAGGAGAGCTTAGAAGTTCAGAAGTGAAGCAGTTCCTGCAAGCAGCTTCCACTTGCAGGAACAAAGTGTGTTCTCAATTAGCAATTTGTGGCTGTCCCTGGATGAACTAGAATGTGGCAGAATGACATGTAATAACTGGCAGACACAGTTTCACTTTGAAGCCTCTGTGCCATCTGTAAACCTGTTTGTTGCATGTGGGTCCCTGCATTTCAAGAGAGTGTTCTGACTTTCTTACCTGCCACCTGATAGGTGCCTGCTGCTTCCTCCTTGGCAGATAGCTGTACTTTGCTGCAATCTCACAACTGGTACCCCAGCTCTAAGCTTCATGTTGTGCTTCTGGGGACAGTTGTCTCTCTTGCCTCTCTGAGTCTCCTCTACCTCTTTCCTGGTAGCTCCTGGGACGTCTCTTGGCCTCTGTCCCCCTGAAGATACCCCCAGTATTCTTCACCACAGGCAAAGACCTCCCTCTCTGGGTGGCAGACATGGTTGTTTGTGCATCTGGTTTGAAGTGGAGGTTGACTCTGCCTTGTTTGTTTTGATTTCTCTCTCTCTCTCTCTCTCTCTCTCTCTCTCTCTCTCTCCCTCTCTCTCTCTCTCCCTCTCTCTGCTTTTCTTTCAGATTTTGTTTTGTTTTTGCTGTGTGTGTGTGTACGTGTGTGTGTGTGTGTGTGTGTGTGTGTGGTGAGATGCTTGATTTCTTTATTAAACATCCAAGACTGGGTTCAGATGGAAGAGATGGGGGTGAGGGTGCACACCTGTCACCTGCATCTGCAGGTAAAAAGAAGAGGGAAAAACCCCAATCCTGGGATGGGAGTAGGTTTCTTTTTGTTTTTCTTCTTCCTCCTTTTTCTCTTTCCCTCCTCCTCCTGTACCCCTTCCTTCTCCTCCTCCCCTCCTCCTGGATCTCCATGCACACTCCTGCAGGGGGACAGGTCACTCATGGCAGGACTGTGGCTGCTGTCTGATTCCTGTCTGTGAGTAATATGCGAGAGACAGGAGCTGGCTTTGGAAAGACAGAAAATCTGGAATTCACACAGAGACACATGCACTCTTGCTTTCTCTATCACACACTCTCACACCTCCCACATATGTGTGTATGCACACACACACAAACACACACACAATCTCCCTCTCTCTCTCAAACACACACACAACACAGGATGAGTTGATGCCAGCAAACATCAATCCAGTTGAACAAATTGAATATTAACAAGCTCCTCCTCCTCCTCCTCCTCCTCCTCTTCCTCCTCCTCCTCCTCTTCCTCCTCTTCCTCCTCTTCCTCCTCTTCCTCCTCTTTCTCCTCCTCCTCTTTTCCCTGCATCTTGACGAAAGGTAGGAATTTACTCTCCAGCTGCAGAGCACCAAGCAGAGTGAGTCTATTAAAGGGAGAGCTTCCTGCCAGGGAGAGGGGCTGGAAGCAGGAGACCCTGGCCTGCCAAGGCATTGATGTAGCAGTGCACTCATTGCTAAGGAGAGGGCTTGCTCAACCAGTAAGGGGACACCCCACTGGGAGGGGGAGGGGGAGGGAAGTGGGGGGTAATGGAAGGTTGGGGATTGGGTGGGGATGGGTGCTGGTGGGGGCAGGTGATGGAATGGAAAGGGAATAGGCTGGTGATTAAGCTTGGAAGCTGTGGAGGAAAGAAAGAAAGAAAGAGAGAGAGAGAAGGAGAGAGAGAAAGAAAGAGAGAGAGAGAGAAAGGAAGGAAGGAAGGAAGGAAGGAAGGAAGGAAGGAAGGAAGGAAGGAAGGAAGCCAGGGGGCCCTACTAGCTGGGACCAGTGACAGTAGTAGCGGCAGGGAGTGGAGTAGAGGACCTTATCCATGGATGACCTCCATTCTTTAAACCTTAACCTGATGCCCTAAAAGAGTCTTCCAACCACCTTACGTTTAATGACTGTCCCTTTTACCATCTTGGTCATCACTGGATAGTCATTAAAAACAAAACAAAAAACCTCCCTTCTGCCTCTTGATGGACAAATCACATCATGTCTATTTCTTCTTTTGAATAGTGTTTATTGAGCATATACTATGTACCTACTGTGGACACTCAGGAGCCATAGAGAAAGACCCAGCCATACTGGTGTTTATATTATACAGAGGGGAGAAGAGAATTAGTTCCCTGATATCTTTGCTTACATGGCACTGTCTCACAGAGGTCCACCTTGTAATTTTTCTCTCTCCCTCTTCTCTCTCTCACACACACATACACACTCACACACACTCTCTCTCACAGTGCTAAGTGCTTGCTAGCTATGTACAAGTGCAGGACCTGTGGGTGGAGGCTGGTCAGCATTCTGGGGTTTAGAAGCTTCTACGCTGGCTCCTGCAGATCACTGGTTTTTACAATTTACCCTGAAGGGTAGAGGGTGTCAACTGGCTGGCCCTTACCTGAGTCCTGTGGTGGCTATAGCACGGGGTGTGGTTAGCACTACCTGGGAACCATTTGCTTTGTGGTCAGCTCCACCCCTCTGAGGGTGTTCCATAGCCTTCATCCAGCAAGGATCCCTCAATGAGTTCCTTTTAGAAAGATTACTGAGAAAACCCATTTCAGAGGCATTCCCTTGGGTTTTATTTGTAATTCCTTATACACAGGCAGAAGTTGGGTTTATTTAATTGCTTCTGTGGAGGCTGACTAGCTGTGGACTCTATATAAAATGTCTTACCTTTCTGGAATGGTTTTCAGCTCACAATTGGGGTAAAATTGTTTGATCTCCTTCACTGTCTTTGCTGCTGCTATCCCATTTTATCTTGGTCTGATTTTCTTTCCAAGTAGTCTCCATGTTTCTCAATGCAGTTTTCCCCCAGTAACATCAATTATTACCTTTTCATCCCTTAATATAGATTCTCTCCTTGGAAGACAGAGAGGGAATGGTAAAATTCTGAATTTGGGTAATAATTTTCAAAGTGATTTAGCAATAGTCAACTTAATCATATTCACCAGGACATGATTTCAGCCTGATTTCTTATTTTTAAAAACATGAGGCTCATGGTCAGAAGTGAAGTTCAATTATAGAAAATTTGAAGATTTATATTTCTGTGTATCTTAGGTTTATTGTCTATGACATTCTTTACTGGAAAAAGAGCAGGAGATATTTGAATGTGAAAGAATGTTAAGATCTGAAAAGGGAGGAGGGTATTTTAGTGTGGGCAATGATGTCTGCAAACAGGAAAGTGTTGAAAAACAAGAATTCAGATTAAGGGTATAGAATCATAAAAGAGTATTGAATTTTAATGAGATCTTTAAACCAGTCAAGAAGTGAAAAGGTAACTTTTCTCCACTTTGGGAGTGTAAACTGGTTCAATCTACTTTGCCTTTGTTCAATATCTGGTTCAATATGATGATATTGATGATTGCAGTATGTATATATATAGCACTGTGACCCAGGAATTTCCTACTTTGGTTTATATCCAGGAAAACTGGATATAAATTCCCAAGGCAACATGGTTGCAATAATCATAGTGGTATTGAGGGTAGGACAAAGTCTTGGAATCAGCCTAACCATATAGCAATAGGGGAATAGACATCTAAATAAATTATGGTATATGATAAAACCAAGAGAGAAGTGGGTTTATTCTACTCATTCCTGAAATGTTAAACTGCAGTGAAAGAACCAGGACTCTATGTTTGAACATGGATGCATATGCCAGACATAGTGTCCAACAGAAAAAGAAATTTTGAGAAGAATATATATGTATAGTATGATGATTTAAATCTGTAAGCTTGGTTATAATAAGTATCAAAACTGCATGGGAATGAGAATCACAAATATCAGACAGAAGGAAAAGGAATGCTCTCTGAGATGGTATCCATTGGCTTCCCCTGTGCTGGTGATATCTTAAGCAGTGGGTACATGAGCGTTGCATTTTATATCTCTCTGTTTTGTATTATATGCAAAAATGTTCCTCTGACTAAGGATTCCTTATATCTGACATTGCGTTCGTGTGCATTTTTTTACTAATTGGAATAATCAAGATGTTTTCCCATTTTGATGTAAACATGACCTGGACAGCTTTATTGACTCATCAGTCAGTCATTGTTTAGTATTCCATAAGCCCAAATGTCTGGGGACTTAGTACATGTGTCCAGAAATCTTTGCTTTCCAGATAGTGCTGGTAAATGTGTACTCTGGATGTGTCTTATCCAAATGAGGCTAACTTAAAAGCCTGAGAATCCGCATGTCTCTATAGACAGAAGCAAGCATCCACCGCATAACACTCAAGGGACAGGAAATGTCTATGGGATGTTTTTTTTCTTACATCCTCTGCAAATGCACTTTGATTTTCCAGATTTTATCCATATAGGTGACTCCAAGTGGTTGGGAGGATCTGGTGATTCAGAATTACTGCATCCTTTGTGTCCAGCAGGGGGACCCATAATCTAGCAAACCTATGTAAAATCTTGGTACTTGCCTCCAGTCTATTGGATTTTTTGTTGTTGTCATTTGCTGTTTCCCACTGTGACCTAAGCAGCCAATAAGAACAACTGATAGGGGTAAAGTTTATTGGGGTCACGTGGTTTTCAGAGGTCTCAGTCCCTACCTAGATGGCTGACTCGGATTTCTCTGGAGTGGGGCAGCTCATCATGGAGGAGGGCCCAGCAGAGAATAGCTGCTCAGCGCATAGTAGGATCAGGAAGCAAAGAGGGGGGAAGGGGACATGTGTTCAATACACCTTGCCAGGGCTCAGCCCCAGTGACCCTGCTCCTCTAGTAGTATCCCACCTGCCTACAGCTCTACCTAGGATGAACTCTTTAGGTCAGAGCTCTCACAATCCAATCACTCCACTTCTGCACATTGGTGGCGTTAACATAGAAGCTTTGTGTGTGTGGGGGAGGCACTTCATACCCAAATTGTAACAGATGGACATCAGAAAAATGTTTATTAAGCCACATGCTCACATGGGACATAATATGTGTTAGAATGTGTAATGAACACGCAAACTGACCAGCCTTTTGTCTTTTTCCTAACTCTCCTCTAGTGCAGTACATATATAAGTTAAGCATTGATTAAACCCTGAAACTTACAGGTCTCCTGGTCCTCTCAGTTTCACTTATTTTAGTTACTCATGTCCCTTCAATATTTTCTCTCCTTGACCTAGGAGGTGTATTTTCCTCTCATGCTAATGAGGCCTCTTCCCTCTGCCTGCCCTGCTCTCAGTTCCCTCATCCCTTTTCCCCAAGACCTGAGTTAGGATAGGCAGAAATAAGCAGATCATCAGGCTTGGCTTATGAGTCACAGTTGCTTGACAGTCCTGGTCTGATATTGCCTGCCATCTGAGTCTGGCTTCTGATGTATGCACTGTCTCTACAAGATGTGATTTTTGCCTAATATTTTTTTCTTGAAATTTTTTCTTGTTAAAAGAATTCAGATACATAGGCCTTGAGTAATGTGTGGGTATGATGTCGAAGAAAGGGAATTTTCTGTGGTCCTGGGTTTATAACTTACTATTTTGGTGACCATGTGTGCTGGAGTCTGATCATCTTCAATGAAATTCACTTTCTCCTCCACCCTTCCCCTTTGGTTGTAGAGGACAGTTAGAGGAGATTTTCCTCCACATGGAAGGTTAGAGGGAGTTCTTAATTTCCCTTCCCCCCATGCCAGCAAACACAGCCTGAAGTTGCAGTTTTCCTCTTCTCCAGATCAGATGAGCCCTGAGAATGAGTTTTTATTTCTCTTTCATGAGATTTAAGTTTCAATTATTATGACATGTACTTCTTTTTTGTTTTTATTATTATTTTTATTTTTTAAATATTTAATTGATTTTATTTTTTAAACAACGAGAGTGGAATGCATTACAATTCTTATTACACACATAGAGCACAATTTTTCATATCTCTGTATATAAAGTATGTTCACACCAATTCGTGTCTTCGTACATGTCCTTTGGATAATGATGTCCATCACATTCCACCATCATTGCTGTCTCCATCATTCCACATCACCTGTCCCCTCCCTTCCCCTCTCACCCCTCTGCCCTGTCCAGAGTTCGCCTATTCTTTTCATTGTGTTCACCAATAGCCAGGAGGCAGGTGGCCTTGTGAGTCCATTCATTCAAACCAAAATCAATGGGAGACTGGATTGTGACTCAGGGAGAGGCTACTGCCTGGCTGGCCAAGGGTATTGGGCATTGAGACCACTGTGTGAAAAATAAGTGGTCTGAGGCCTCTGTTGTCTTTTTCTGGTTCCCTGTTGCATATCATCTGACCAAGAAAGCCTAGGAAGTCTGAAGGTGTAATTTTGAGGAAGAGTAAAGGTGATTCCTTCAATTCTGTTATTGCAATCCCTAGTACATTTCCCTGTGTCATATTAAAACATCCAGCTAACATATATTATTCATGTTCATTTTTTTCTCATCACTACAATGTAAGTTTCACAAGGAAAGGATTTGATTTTGTTCATTGCTTTAAACTGTACCTTGAACTTTGCCAAGTACACAATGACTCCTCAATAAGTATTTTTGAATGAATGAATCCTTCTGATATATAAAACCTTCTGTGAAGTGTCTTTACCACCTCTGACTAAATTTTGTGTATTTTTACCTTATCAGCCAGAACTCTGGAGGGAAACTGGGGACAGGTGGTTGGTTTTAGACCACAAACTTCCCTTTCCTGTAGTGGCTAATGAAACACTTTGGTTACATTTATTGTTTTTTAAGTAGTCCCTTTCACTGACTTGTTCATCACAGATGTTATCTTTCTGACCCACAGGAAACTCTCCAAATCCTCTGAAATATTCAGCAATTTTTTTAAAAAAATTCTTTTGACCAAAAGAAAATATGAAAACATTTTCCCATGATAGAGGCATAAATTACATCATTATTTCAGCAGGACATGATGAATATTTTGGCATGGATTCTGCTTCTTAACATCAAATGTGGTATAATGGATACCTTTATCTGGAACTTTGTCATCTGATTTCTTTCCAATAAGTTCTGCTGGATTCTGAATTTCATACTCTATATTCTATAATCAGAGTCAAGAGAAAAGTGAAGATTTGATACAAAAGAGGGTAGAAAGGATATTGAAATGGATTAATGACAATAACCAGTAATATATCATAGGTTAGGAAAAAAGAACACTTATCTCACAAAAGGTCAACCTTCCAGAAACAGCTCATTTTTCTTTTTTAATTTTCATACAAAGATGGAACACAGGGGTACTTTACCACTGAGCACATCTCTAGCCCCTTTTATTTTTTATTTTATTAGGGTGACACTATGTTGCATGGGGACTTGCTAAGTTTATGAGGTTGGCCTTGAACTTTGAATCATTTTTAATATGGCAATTGATAACTATTTTGTTTTTATTAATTGGGAATTATGAAGCATTTTTATTCTTAGTAAGTTTTAAACATGAACTAGTTCAGATCATTGAAATGTTTACCAGACAATGACATAAGGTGCCTGGTCGATGTTTCAGTATGGAATTGTGTCCAGAGCTCTATCCAGAAGTCCTGCTCTGGCCAGGGCATCTAAGTCAGCTAGACATCTAACGGGGAGAGCCCATAGATCTGACCCAAAGGAATTGTGATGTATTTCTACCTTTGATAGAAATGTCCCCAGACCATGGCAGTAGCCATATCATGTGGTGGCAGGAGGCAGGGGGAGATATTTTAATGTTTCTCACAAGGCACCCAAGACTAGTGACTCTTGGGCCCAGCTTGATCTGGGGTTGAGGTCAGTTCCAGCATGGCCACTGATTGTTCGTCAGAAGGACACACAACCCTGTGACACCACTGTGGTTGTGGGAATCCCCTGAGGTGTGGAAAAGTAGAATGGCCTAGGCTGACCACTGTGTCTGTGGTGGGCTTCTGCTCTAAACTGTGAATAGCAAGTGTGCTTAATTTCCCTGGAATCACAGAATGAGAATCACAATGAATACTGAAAACTGTGAGCTGTTGATTCTGAGAACTGTGGGGGATGGACATCAGCAAAGCCCAGAAACTGAAGGCCACCCCAACTTGCCAGTTTGCTCTATGGGCATTCTAGAACATATGTCCATATGAGGCTTCTTATCACCTTGTGTGGATGTGGAATGGCACCAGGAGTCAGCATGAATAAGGTGGGTGCTTACCTCCTTTCCCTTGACCTGGGTCCTCTTCATGGTGGGATGTTTTCTCACGAGTAAATGATACTTCATTTGAGGATGCATGGAGAAATAGATGATTGCATGGTCAGGGACATTACTTCTGCAGAGAGAGGTGGAGAGGATTGGTAGGTGACACTCAAGGATTCTAGCACAAGACACCCCCAACCCCTGAGAGTCTCTGCCAGGGCAGGCCTGCGCCACAGACTTGAGAGCCCTCTGATCCAGCTACAGTTCCACCAAAGACTTCCTCAATGATTCTTCCCTGAAGGAAGATTATGCACAGGATCTAAACCACAGACTCCCCCAGATGTGGGGTGGACATGCTGGTGCTCTCCCTCATCTCAGGTCAAGCTCTTCATATTGACCTCTCTCTTTTTTCTGTCTATCCTTCCTGACCATCCAGAAGCTCTGTTGAGAGCCACAGCCAAAAGGGGCCCCAGCAAACTTCCAGCTGCCAGCTGATGATTGGCTCACAGAGGCCCCAGCAAACTTCTAGCTGCCAACTGATTGGCTCCTCTGCGGTCATGCTCATTGGGCTGTTTCCCGGCCCTTTCAGACCATGGAGCTGCTCATTGGGGGACTTTTTTGGACTCTGCCCACCGACCCAGTCAATCGGCCTCAAGAGCAGGAGGAGTGGGGGAGGTTGAGAGGTTTGTGGGAAGCCGGTGGTGGCAGTTGGGCTCTGAAGGTTTTTCCTGAGGAGCTGTGTGGTTTGGTGTGTGTGTTCTAAAAATAAAGTTCATTTCTTTTGTCAAGTGGCTCCTGAATTGTGCCAGCAGACTGTGGCAAAGCTCCAGTTCTAAGTGGCCTTTGATATGTGTTAGTTCCCTCCCTGGGCTAAGCACCAGGAGACACCCCTGCTGCCAGGCTTATCAGGACATTCTTGTACTTTTTTCTGCTCTGCTCCTCTGAGCTGAAATGAACCAAACAGCTGTCTCCCACACGCTTATTGTAGAAGGTCCTTGAGGATCTGCAAATAATGCCTCCAGTGACACTGGACTTCTTGATCCATTTGGTGGCCATGAACCTAGGTCTTGCTTTTGGAAAAGAGGTGCCGTTCAAGGTTGGAGTGATGCTGGACATCATTGCAGAGGACTCCAAAGTTGATCTGAAAAACTGTGGGGTATGGCAACATCAGCAAAGCCCAGAAAATATAACCCACCCCAGCCTGTTTCTAGAACATATATCCAGGAGCTGAGGGTTTTTACCTCCTCATGTGGATGTGCAGTGGCACCAGGAGGAAAGAGTGAATAAGGAGGGTGTTTATCTTCCTTCCTTTACCTTGTCTCACTTGCTGGTGTATGGTTTCTCTGAAGTCATATTTGACTCGAGTATTCATGGAATAAAAGACATTTCCTTTGTCAGGGATCTTCAGTTCTGAAGAGAGGGCCAATGGGTGGTAAGTGACTCTCAAGGGGTACACCACAGGACACGTGCAACACCTGAGAGTCTCTGCCAGGGTCAGGCCTGAGCCACAGACCTGAGAGCCCTCTAATCCAGCTACAGTTCTACCAAAGGCTTTCTCAGTGATTCTTTCCTGAGGAAAGACTGTGCACAGGAACTAAACCAAACTACCACCTTTCAGTGAAAAAGCACCTTGGACTCCAGAATGTCTCAGTTGAGGTTGGACCTGCTGAAGAGACACTGCTAGAGTCTGCATCAGGATCTGCCCCAGTGGCTCCTGTGCTGAAGCTCTTCTCCCAGTGAAGTCATGTCCACACATGGGTTTTCGGGGAAGCATTTGATGGTGAGTGCTTTGACCTTCTTAGTGGATTAATCCATTCATAAATGAATACAGTCCTGGGAGGTGGTATAAATTGGAAGTCTTTTGTGCATGGATGAAGGATGACTTAAGGAACTATATATTTTTTAGATCAGCTCCACTTCCTCTTCCTCCTCATCATTAACTTTCTGATTTGGAATCTCATTCTGGTTATTTCATATCTTCGTGTGCTTTTTATATTCCTCCTCCTCCTCCTCCTCCTCCCCTTCACATCTTGCTTCCCCTTATCCTTCTTCTTTTTCTCTCTATGGCCTATTGGCCTGCTCTGAGTAGCTTGCCTCTCCCACACACTTCTGCCTATGTATGGCCTCTGTTAAGGACCCCAAAATGGAGTGAGTTCACAAAGAATGGAAAGTAGTGCACCCAGAAGCCGAAAGAAATGTCTCTTCATTTAAGTATTTTCCAGGTGCTTGTCACAGTCATGAGAGAAAGAATGTCTAACCAGGCGCCCCACTGTGACCATGCTTCCTCTCTTGGTGGCGACCACCTCCAGCTGGACCAGGCTTTCTAAAGTAGAGGCCACACTCCATAGTTCCCCTAATGCAAACAAGAGTCCAACGACCAGGAGAGGTCTGGCATCACTGCAACCCTCCTGCCATAATTCATATGTCATAACACAAAGTGGGTTTCATGCATCCAGCTTGTCCTTTCTTTGGACATCTGTTACCCACAATCCTCACTGGCCCAGAGCTTGCTCTCAATCAATGATGGATTGGATGTGTCTACTTTTGATTCAACTTTCTTAGGCTATTCTTTTGTTGGGGGGGGGGGGTGGGTGGTTACAGGGATTGAACCCAGAGGCCTTAATGACTGGTCCATATTCCCAGGTTTTTTCATTTTAGACAGGGTCTTGCTAAGTTGCTGAGGCTGGCTTGAAACTTGTGATCATCCTGCCTCACCCTCCCAAGAGGCTGGGATTACAGGCATGAGACACCATGCCTGCAACTTAGCCAATCTTGGCCTGAGCCTTCCTTGCATGTAAGACACTCCAACCTCAGATTTGGTTATTTATGAAAATGTTAGAGAACTGATCATATGAGCCCATAGGGATGGTATGTTTCACTGTGGACAGACTGGGATCCTGGCTGCTATGAGTTCCTGGCTCACAGGAAAGAAAACAGCAATGAAATTATTTACAGATCAGCTTTTTGGCCTATGTGTTTAGGATGCCCTTAGCTGACACAGGAAGGGATAATAACCTGGCTGTTCTGACACATTTGGAGATGGGCACATGGCACAAAGGACTTGGAATTTTCAAAAGACAGCTCAAACAGGCTGTCTCCTGGCCTTTATGTGTTATTGTGTCCTGTTCCCAGTTGCTACAATACTGACATTTCTCCCAGTAGGCAGGGCTTCTCAGGTCCTACACCTGGTTTTTAACATGTGCTGCTTCAGTCCACATCAGTGCTGATTCACTTGTAGCCCATTTCTTCCCATGTTAGTGTTAAATCATCCCTATCAGTGACCCATGTTATATTGCTGCTTGAAGGAGCTTTTCTTCTTTGCCCCTATGGATGTTAGCTTTTCAATGGCTGATCAGGTGCAGGGGAGGATACATGTTAGGGAGGTCCAACAGGCCCTGGGGCCGCACAGAGAATCTACTACAGAATTTAGGCCCACTTCAGTGCAGTTTCCTTGGTGCACAAGGCCCACTACACATTCTGCCTGTTTTTTTAGGCTAAGGCACTCTTCCATTGGGTTGAGTTGTCCTGAGCCTGCTCATTGATCATTTCTCCCCACTGTCTGATTGTCCCACTTACTCTAATGCTTGGAGATGATTTGAAGCAGCTCAAATTTATTCAGATCCTCCCTCCTCCTTAAGCAAGTGTTGGTCCAAAGCCCTCTACCCTGGCTGGTCACCTGGATCAGGGTGGGAGACAGGTCATCAGGGTATGTGCCCCGGAGGCTATACCCACTGGATAGTGGTCTGGGACATTCAGGAGACACCTTAGCTATGAATGCAAGGGCACCATCTTGTTATCCTGCTTCTAGTGTCTGGTCCCCATGTAATTATATGGGGTCTTCTGACGGGCTACTAGCCCAATCTTCATACAAAAGACTGTCTGTACCTGCCATTGTCCTATGTGGAGCCACATTTCACTCGAGTAGAAGTTCCATTCTACTTTCCACTTCCACTGAGATCAGAGGAACGGGCCAGTGGCACCCTATATGCCAGATTTGCTCTGGGATGCAGGATGAATCTGCTTATCTCAGGTAGAAACTCTAAAGGCTTTGGTCCTGACAGCCAAGACACCAAACAAACCCCTTAGTCAGCAGGGGGAGGATTGAACATGGCTCCTCTGCAGCTGGACATCTGGAATATTGGGAATATACTGCACATCCATACAAATTTTTCTACAAAGAGACCCTCCAATTCTTCGTTCAAGGGATATGCAGACTCTGACATTCCTGGCCTCTTTCATGGCTCCTAGGTAAGTGTAGACCCCAAATAACAGACCTATATCATGCCAAGGAGGCTCTCAGCCCCTCCCCACCAGCAACAAATCCCCTCCCATACACTGGAGAAATCCCTGCCACCTCCTCTGTTCCAAACCCCAGAGTCTGTCTCAGAAACACCAAGGTCCACACTGTGTAGACTCCACCCTGGATACGTCTCTAACTTTATCTTCCTCCAGCCCTTGCTCTTGCACTTGTGGCCTGCAAACCCCACAGCATGCAGGTCCACTCACACCTGGATCTGGGCATAATGGTGCTCTCCCTCCTCTCAGGTCAAAGCCTTCTCTTTCATTCCCATCTTATCATTCCTGACCATCCAGATGCTCCTGTTCAAGAGGACAGGACTCGTCATGGTGTTTGCTATGTTTTCTGCCTTTTCCAGTGTGGGCACCCAGGTGACACCCCTGCTGTCAGCCATACTAGGATGCTCTTGCACTCCATGCTCTGCTCCCCTAGCTGGATATGTGGCAGTGAGGAACTGCTAGTGGATACCCCTGAGATACTGGACTCAATGTTGCTTTTGATGGCCATGGGAAAGGTCCTGGATGACATAAAGAGGTGCTGCTCAAAGATGCAGTGATGCTGGACATCATTGCCGAGGACTCTGAATTTGACTCCAAGAACCATGGGGATGGCAACATCAGTAGAATCTCAGAAACTGCGGGATACATCAGGTTCACAGTTCTGTTTGGGGGGTTCTGGAAATTATACCCATGCATGAGCCATCTTGGCTCCTTGGGTTGGACAAAGATTGAGGATGCAGTCAGAGACAGCATTGTCCTCACATTCTGCCACCAAACAGGGAAGCTGAACTTTGCACAGGGTCTGCTTCTAAAGGTTCTTTATCCCCCAAAATGCCGCTTGTACTTTTGGTTACCTTGCTTCTCTCTGCATGCTGCTCCTTCTGGAAAGTACAAAGGCACACCTACCCCACTGACATTGGGAGGACTGTCACTTTGCTGCCATTGATGCTGTCCTGATTCACCTGCCCTGCTCGGAGTTCATGGACATATCATTTCCTTTGGAACCTCGTCACCTCCCAGGAGTCAGCACCCCTGGCTGCAATGGTGACCTGGGGTTGGGACAGGAACACAGGCTCTGGAGCATGGAACAGCAGATCTAGGCAGCAGAGACCAGAAGGAAGTTCAGCCGCCCTGATCAGCCATGCCAATACACCTCATCCATCAGCACAAAGCTCTCTGCCCCCAGGTCTGGGGGGAATGTTAACACCTGAGGCTTTTCCTCCCTCAGCACTTTCTCTGTGGCCACAGGATAAGACTGGCAAGCTCTACTGATAGAAGTGGCACTAGGGTGGACTCCAGATCTAGAGTTGGGGACAGACTTGGATCCAGCAGTGGAGCAAGAGCTGAAGCTACCTTTAGCTCTGGAGCTGACACTACATCTAACACTGGAACCACCTCTTGCTTCCAAAGAGATGCTGGAGCTGACTTGAGCTCTGGATCTGACGTTAGTGCTGCCACTTGACTGGGCAGCAGTGTAGCTCCTGGAGAAGGCGCTCTCTCTGCAGGTGATTTTAGAGTTTGCGCTGGACCTGAGGCTGTAGCTATAGGAGAAAAGATTCCAGCATGACTGCCTTGCCTATACCTCTATCTGCCAGGAAGACCTTGGCCCCAGAGCCCACTCAGGACCTTTCTCCAGACTGGGGCCATTGCCTGAGTGGTCAAAGCATTATAATTGTTCCCAGTCCAACACCAGACTCAAGAGATTCCATTCAGTGGGCTAAAATATAACTGTTTCTTCATTTACCCTTATGTACTCACCCTAGGCCTCCTTGCCTTCAGGCTCTGCCTCATAGCGTGCCCTTCATGTCCTCAAGCTGGGCCTGCAGGTAGTGGGCACCGTGCTCCAGGTTCAAGCCACCCATGTTGAGCTGCATGAAAGGCAACAGCAGCTGAAGGCACAGAAGGCCTGGAGGCTGATGGAAATCTCTCTATCCCAGTGCTCAGAATGAAAGGCATGGCACCGTGGGCAGGCAGGTGTGCAGTCAGCAGAAGCCTGGCCTTTCCTTCCCACAGCCTTCTATAGCACTCCTATGGACCTTGACTTCTGTACCTCCCCTGTCTCTCCACAGGCCAGTCCACACCAGCCAAGACACAGTGGCTATACAGGCAGTGACAGGACAGGTCTCTCTCCTTCCAAAAAAAACCAAACTCTAGATCCATGGTGTGACCAGCTCTCCCGTACCGTGGGAGAGGCCTGACACTCTTCTTTTGGTTTGCCATATGCTTTCCAAACTGGAATGCAATCTCCAGGAGGGTCTGTCCTCCTGTCCATCATTGTCAGGGCTCCATTGCACCTCATACCCAGGTTTCTGCCATGCTACCTCATTCTCTGTGATCTCTCTGTGTATCTTGCTCCCCACTGACACTATTCTTTTAGAGGGCACTCGCTGAGTGCCTGAGTGCCCTCTAAAAGAATAGTGTCAGTGGGGAGCAAGATTCTAGCTCTCATTTCCAAAAAGTGAGGCCTTGGATGAGTGCTACTATTCTAGAAATTTCGGTGGCCCTAGGGGAGAGGACAGGGGGTGGTGCATTCAGAATTGGATGGGTGTGGTGGGGTCGATTTGCACATGAGCTGGCTTTGAGGCCAAAGTCTCCTTATTCCCCAAATGACCAAGATTCCACCTACATCTCCTACCTTCTTCTACAATTGAGGCTCCAGGCCTTATACTGCAAGCAGGACTCAAAAGTGTGGGAACCAGAGCTGGAGTTGTAGCTCAGAGGTAGAGCGCTCACCTAGCATGTGTGAGGCACTGGGTTCGACCCTCAGCACCACATAAAAATAAAATGAGGGTATTGTGTCCACTTACAACTAAAAAACAATAATAAAAAATGTTAAAAAAAATTGTGAGAACCAGTGTTTTCTCAGTCTTCCCAAGCCACAAAACCTTATATATCCCCACACTGGAGATAGGAGCCCTCCATCTTGACCCCAAGTCAACTCCATTTTTAGTTGATCCAGTGGTCCACCATCTTCACTGGAGTAGGACAAGATGCAGCCATGTCTTCTAGAGGACAGGTTGATGTGATAATTAGAATATGTACTTATGACACCTGAGGTTTCTGATTCTGATATAATTATATGGCAATTTTATCTTGCTTGGCCTCCCCAAGCAAGAGAGCTGGGATAACTTTCTGAAGAAAGATGGCATGGATTCCCCCCATTTTTCACTAAATTATGTGATGTGCTGAGAAACGTCTTCACACAATAGGTGCTTCTTATATATGCTCATCAAAGAATGAGCCCAACCAGTTGTTTACCACATATCTCACCGGGCATGGGAGCTGCCAGCCCCCCGGCCCTTCTCTGGCTATAACTAGGATGGGAATTTCTCTCTATGGAATCTGGAACATGCTTTCTGAATGCAAAATTGCTTTGCCCAAGTTAAGTGAGGCCCCTGGCAGACACCTTCTTCAATGTCACACTAGAGAAACCCACAGCCCTCACTGAGTCCACTTGGAAATGAGCTGGGAACACAATATCAAGGAGTGAGGCCCCCCAGTGTGAGTAGGCTGCTCCACATACTTCTGTGGCCCGGCTGGAGACAGGGTGTTTTAGTCTGGGTGACAAGGTGAATCCACTTTCTAATGCAAGGCAGTGGCAGACACTTCCAGGACTCATCCCATTGGTCCTGACAATACACTGTGAGGATGGTCCTCTAAACTCCTCAGTTTTCACACAGCAAATTGGGACTTAGAAAGTTACAGGCCATTCTCAAGTTCAGCTAGGTGGTGGTATCTTTGGGTTAGAGGTTGGGTGTTTAGCTTGGGAGCTCCGCAGGTGCAGCACCTGCTGAGTAGTGATGAACCTTGAGTAGTTGCACACAAAGGTGGTACCTAAGTCTGGGTTCCTGCATACAAGACAGGCATGAACTGCTTCATGAACTCTTCCTCCCTATTTGACTCAATGATCTCTACAGATACCATCCATGTTCTGAGTGGGCTAATTTTCACACTGGGGTGGGACCAAGAATGGTGGGTTTAAAGATGGAAATAGCAGCAAACAGAAAAATGACTCCTTCCAATAAAGTAAAGTAAAACCATTGCAGAACAGTTGTCCTCAATGTACACACACACACACACACACACACACACGGTGGGGGGGGGGGGGAGAGAGTTGGAATTCTGGGCCATGAATGAGTGATCAGACATGAAGGCCTGCCTCAGCTAACCTTCCCTTTGCTACTCAGTGTTAGTCTTGGGCTTCTCTGGAAAAATCACCAGAGGCTCTGGCAACTAGGGCAAAGGCTCAACCAGTGTTCCCACTCTTGGGCAATGGGGCACCCCTGAGATTTCCTGAGGCCTGTGCCTCAGCATGCTGTGGAACAGAACACCCCTCTTACTCCAGCCTCCCCAAGCAAGAGAGCTGGGACAGCTTTGTGAGGAAAGTGGGTACCTTTTTTATTTTTTAACCATCCACCAAGTGAAAGCACTTCCTGTTGTCCCTGTACCTGAGCCTTTTATTCACACAAGACCACTCCAAAGCCCCATGGACTGCTGACTGTCCCCACACCCACCCACATCAAGTACACAACTGAACAGATTTTCACTAACGTTCCCCATCATCCCTTGCCCGGCTTGGCTTCAGCTAGAGCTCCAGCTTTGAGGATTCAAAAACTGGATTCATAACCAGTCCCCCCTCCTCACCAGCTTTGTGATGCTAGACCTACCTTTGTGCCTCATGGGTGCTCCAGTGTCCCCAGCTCTTCCCTGGGAATTACTGTCACACCACTTCCTAGGATGTCATTGGGCATATGTGCCCATAAATGTCTGTATTGTCTGTGAAACTCAAAGACAGGATTCACAATTACAAGAAGGAAAGAATGAAACATAACCCATTCAGGCCTGTGTCCCACGCAGGGACCTGGGCAATGCCACTTTCCCCTCATGTTTGCAGTTCCCACTCTGATCTATAGTCAGTTTGAAGCTATTGGGATTCAGACTGTCAATCCTCTAGCATAGAACTTCCCAAGACTTCTTGTGAGATTTCACATTGGCCCAAGTGCCTCTTCTCAGTCTAGGAGATAGGTAACCCACAGAGACTCTAAGATACCATAGCTTCCTGGTTCCCTCTTGTGTCTAAGGAATAGAATTGGGCAAAAGTGATGGGATGTCATCTCCAAGATTGAGTTATGGGAAGTCTTACTTCTGTCTGGCTCCCTCTCCAGCATTTTCCCCAACTCTGTCTCCCTTTCAATCTTGATCCAAGGAATGAAATGATATGCTGTCTTTGTATACAACTTTGTGATAAAGACCAGTCCTCTCCACAACTCTGGACACTGAGTGCAGTCTCCAGGCTGTGCGGTGTGGCCTAACCTATCCCTATCTGCCCAGGCCCTCCAGCCGTATTGGTCTTTTATCCATCCTCCTCTTGTGGCCACACTGAATCAGGACTTCCAATTTCTATGTGGCCATACCTTCCCCAACACACTGTTCCCAAAATGAGCAGGACTGGCTTCCTTTTGTCATTCTAGTTCCTGCAGCAATGCCACATCACAGAGATGGTTCTCAGTCCCCACCTAGTGACTCCAGCTTTCCTTCACACTGGGCCCTATTTTGCCTCTGGCTCTTGTTCTATTCTTTCACGTGCATCTGCTTTGTGATTTTGTGCACCTCCAGCTGCAGATGTGCAGCTACCAGAGGGTAGGGCTCATGGTGGTGATTTTCAGAGCCTGTGCAGGCCCAGCATGACCTTTAGGTAGGGTGAGTGCTGGAATACAGTGATGAGTGAAGAAATGGATTCAGAAACCCCCTGCCTCTTAGTTGCTCCTACTATGCACAGGAATGCTAATGATGGGAGGTCCCATGGCATGGGACACTTTGGACATACCATGACTAGGGCCCTCTGAGCATGGATAATACTGCAACCCCTGGTGGTCAGCATCAGCACTATGCCCCAGGGAGGAAACCCCAAATCAAAACCTTGACCTGAGTGTCGGTATTCCCAAGGCAATGAGGTCTCAGAGTCCCTGGTGCAAAGCAGTAAATCCTCTAAATTCCAGGGGAATGAAGGGAAATCAGAGTCTCCCTTGTTTCTTTTTTCCCTCTGCAGGACCCAGAGTGTTGTCCTCACTTCAGCCAGGGCTATGACCCTGGCCCCATACCCAAATGAGGATCATTAGATTTTAAAAGGACAGTCCTTTCATTGGACCCAGTGTTATGGGCCAGGCTATCTGGGCAATGACCAAACACATCCCATTTTACAGTGAGACTCCATATCATGTAACAAATGCTTCTCCCATGGGAAAGCCCCTCCTCTGTACCTATTAATAGTTACCTAGCATAACATACTTGGCAACACAAAATAGCAATTCTTATACAATGTAAAATTGTTCTTTTTGGTTTCCATTTTTCTTGGGCAATGTACCTTCTCAGAGATTGATTGTCTAGACGTTAGTATCCATTTTCTAACTTGTACTGAACTAGGGTCATTTTGACCCACTTCCCTTCTTGCTTGCTTGCTGCTATGCCAACCTGGAAAGTCCCATGGGAAATACCAACGTACCCATTGCATTGTCTTGCTAACTGCCTAATTCAGTTTCTGTACCTGCTTGCTTGGAGCTACGTCACCCCAGATGGTTTTTTGCCTTTAAATATTCTAAAATGTTCAGGCTTGGGGCTGTTCCTTGCAGAAACAGTTATGGGAGTGCGGGGAGCAGTCACTGGCTCTCAGGCTAAATAAAGACTCTTCAATTTGGACAAAACTGGGACGTGTGTGTTTTCTGAGTGACCTGCCCCACGATACCAGGAGGAGTGGCCCAATCTAACAACCCTCTGCACAATCCAAGTCCCTGTTCCCCCTAACCCCAAGCTTCTTGCTCTTGAGAAAACCTGGGAAAGGAAGATAATTTTCCAAGGATCATGTTAGGCAAGTGATTCATAGATGGTGAACTGTCGCCACCAGAAACTACTGGGAGCATACATGGACCTTGCATCCCTGGCTCATGCACCTGGATTTTCTTCCCACATTGATTTTTTAGAGGAAGTGAGGCTTCTCATGTGGCACCCCCACACTAAGGCATCTCTTATTTCTTCCATGGGAACAATGGTGGGCAATGGAACCTCATACCATGTCTTTCAAGAGCATGCTGGGGCATCCCCAGCCCATCCTGACCCTAGGGAACCTTGGGGACATCCCACAAACAGCATAGCATTTCTCCACTTCACATGCAAAGATCCCAGGTGAGAGCCCTACATTCCACTCTGGACTCTGCCCCTGTCATGTGCCTTGAACAGTCCTTCCTCTTTCCTGTCATAGTTCCTTGATTGTCCTTCTATGGTTAGTTCATGGAACCCAGGGGGCTTGTGGCCCACCCTACCCTTCTGGGATCAACTGTTGAGATCTATAGAGAAAGTAGTGACACTGTGGAATATGTCTGGGAACCTGTGTATGATGGAAAGCCCCACCCTCCAGGTTTTCATCTTCAAGGTAATGTGTCGAAAGGGAGCCAGAAAGGTTCTGCCAGATAGAGACAGGTGTGAGAACTGACTGAGCCTCAAAAGGTGCCCAGGTCTTGGGTGCAGAGTTAGTTTTATGTGGAATTGCTGGGGACCCTGAAGAAAACCTATTTACCTTGATGCAATGAGACAGTGGACTCCCTCAGTCTGGTCATGCTGCTGTGCTTCTCAGAACCCTGGGACATCCCAGGTGTGTGGAGGTGGGAGTCCACATAACATCCCAGTCTGCACCTGGGCACCTCTATCTGGATTTGAAGCATGTGTATCTGCCTCAGGCATCATCAGAACAATGTAACCCCCTCTGAAAGTGGGCTTAAAGACACTCAGGTCTGAAATAGCCCTGCCCTCTGGACTCCCTAGTCCCTGTTCTTTAGGAGACAACACCAATTCTTAGCCCACAGACTGGGCGCATTCAGATCCCAGGAGAATCCAGGTAGTGTTTTTTCTACCTCTAGCCTTCATGACCCACAAGACAGTGTGTGGATGGACAAAATCAGATTCCTCTTCACCATGGGGATGGCCCCAGCCCACTTCTTAGCATGCTCACGTCTGTACATTGGCCTGTAGAGACCTGGAGAGGAGGGAACCCACAGGCTGGGACCCAAGACCCTAGATCCTATGATCAGAGCAGTTCACTGACATGAACAAACAGGTCATAGCACATAGTCACCACTACCTGTCACTGAGAATTCAATTGAGACACCTGCAGAGTTGAAGTTGACCTGGTATTCCCAGGAGTGGGGGTAAACTGCATCCAATTACAATGACAGTTTTCACAAAAACATAAATGTTTTAGAATTTCACTTATCTCACATTCCCAGTAATCAGGTTCATAAAAATATAAAGTAGAATTTTCTTTTCTTGGGCCTGGGGAGGGCACTAGAATTCAGTCTTGACAGCAAAATGAGAGTCCTGGGGATAGATGGTGGTGACGGCTGTGCAGCAACATGAATGTACTTAATGCCATTGAACTGTGCACATAAAAATGGCTAAAATTACAAAATGGATGTTTCATGTATTTTACACAATTACAAAATTAGAGAAATTGTTGATTTACTCCTTGGGGTTGTTTGTGTTGTGATGGCAGAGACCGTGTAATTTATAGAAGAGACTTTATTTCTCAAAGTTCTGGAGGTTGGAAATCCAATATCAGGTGCCACGTTCTGAGAACATTCTTGCTGTGACCTCCTGTGTCAGAAGGTAAAACAGGGTGGGACAAGGGCGGCTTTGAGAAGCCTCCTTTGTAAGGACCTTAATGCCATTATCAAGGAAGGAGTCTCCATGGCCTAATGACCTCTTAATGTCCCCACCTGTTAACACATCATATTCAGGAGACGCACGTTGAAAGTATAAAACCACTAAGTAGAGACAAAACACAATGATATAGCATGGTCCTGCTGTGCCTTCCCGGGGCCCCTGTCCTCCTGTGCAGCAGTCCTGTCACCCTGTCTAACTGTCACCTGTCACCCTGTCTAGCTGTTTCAGACCAGAAAGCCCAGCATCCGGCCCAGTGCACAGGGTCCCACGGCCACTAGGGGGCAGCCGCAGGCCTCACACTAGGGAGTTTGTATCTAGGTGAGGATCTGGTGGCAACCTAGGTCACCAGCTGAGGTGACAGGCCAGCAGGCGGAGCGCGCGGAGGGCACCGCCCCCAGCAGGCAACCCTAAGGGGGAAGCGGAGCCGTCGCCAGGGAGACGGGGGCGGGGCCTCTGCCAGGGCGGGAACATGGGGCCGCGGTCGCGCGGAGGGCACCGCCACCAGGGGGCCAACCCTAAGGGGAAGCGGAGCCGTCGCCAGGGAGAAGGGGGCGGGGCCTCTGCCAGGGCGGGAACTTGGAGCCGCGGTCGCGTGGAGGGCACCGCCCCCAGCAGGCCAACCCTAAGGGGAAGCGGAGCCGTCGCCAGGGAGACGGGGGCGGGGCCTCTGCCAGGGCGGGAACATGGAGCCGCGGTCGCGCGGAGGGCACCGCCCCCAGGGGGCCAACCCTAAGGGGAAGCGGAGCCGTCGCCAGGGAGACGGGGGCGGGGCTAAGCCGGGGCGGGAAATTGGAGCCGCTGTCGCGCGGAGCTCCGTGTGGGAGGAGCCCGGAAGTAGCGCCCGGCAGCGGGGCTGCAAGTCCTGGCGGGTTGGCTCGCGGGGTCCGTGGCAGGAGAAGGTGCGCTGCCGGGAGCGGCCCCGGTCTAGGCGCCCACACGAGGGTGCGACCCGGGAGGACTCTGCCGCCGCCTTGGAGCCTCGGTCCCGGGTGCCTGTCCCCCGGATCCGCCGGGGCGGTCCCCACAGCGCCCACCCGGACCCCGCTGTCCCGGTCCTCACCTGAGGGCTCTCCTCAGCGGAGCTGCTGGCCACAGCTGGTGGGTTCTGATCTGCAGGGTCCTGTTCAGGATGCGGTGGCCTCAGCAGTGTGGCCTGCGCCGCGGACCTCAGAGGAGAAGAGGTGGCCTGACCCGCAGGCCCCTGGAGAGGGGAGGGCGACGGAGGAGCCAGGTGACCTGGGAGCAGGAGGCGGTTTACAGAGGGACCCGCCCAGGTACTTCGGTCTCACTGACTGTGTGTCCTTCTGTTTCCTGTCCACCTGTGGGTCTTGTCTTAAGTCCTCGCTTTAAAAACCCTTTCCTGTGTCCTCCTGCTCCTGGTGGGCACTGGGCAGAGACCCTGCGGGGTTTTAATTGTGTATTTCATGGAAGTGCCTCGGAGAGAGCAGCGACTTAGGGTGGGACAGGGAGTGCGTCCTGGGCTCCAGGGTCTCCACTGTGTGAGGGCGTCCGGAGGATGGTTCTGCAGTCTGTGCCATGGGGATGATCCCAGCGATGGCGGTTGAGTGCTGAAACGTGTTGTCTGCTTGCTTGGTTTCAGACCAGCCTAAGCCCTGATTCCTCTAGGAAACTTCATGGAACCACGAGGTGGACAGTCCTGGGGACCTTCTGTTTTAGAGGTGAGGAAAGTGAGCTGGCAGGGTTAAGTGATTTTCAAAAGGGCGGTGCCGGATGTTTTATTGAAAACCTCAGTGTTTCCTGATGCATGTTGTTGTGGGAGATGTGCTTCCCTTCTCCTGTGACCAGGGGTTTATATTCAGCTTGGCAGAGAATGAATTGGACACCTGTAAGGAACGTGAACTAGCACGTGTTCTGACTGCTCCATGTATGTTAAGTCAGAACCTAGGACATGTGAGTCTGTAAAAGAGCACAGTGTGCGAGGTGACGGTTGCATGTTCCCTAATACAAGTTATTGAGTTGAAGTTGCATTTGTTAATTTTAAAATATAGAAGGAAGTATGGAGTTTGGTCCACTTGAGGATTTATTCAATGGAATATCAGACTTTGTTTCTTTTTACTGGCACTGTGGAGATGTGAATGAGAACGAGTTGGTGACATCTTTCAGGTGGAAACATTGCCCGAGGAGGAGGTCATCAAGTTGGCCGAGAAGCCATTTTGTGAAGCACCTGTTGACTCAAGGCTTTTGATGATGAAGTCACGTATGGAGACTTTAATTCTTCCTAGATCTTTGCATTTGGTGAGTCACAGAAAGTATCTGAGTAGATAATTATTTGTAAGCATGTCCACAATAATCTCATGTAGTGTGCTTAACTGAGTAACAGATCTCGGATGGGGAAATATTGACATTTCCTTTGTTGCATTGAAGAAAAGTAATCATGACATAATATTTTCTTTTTTTAAAAAAAATTTTTATTTTGCCTTGAGGTATGCCAGTGTGTTGACCAAGCATGATTGTTGGTAGGTAGGATAGCAAGAACTTGAATTCAGGGATTTGACTGTCATGTGTCCATCTGTTGTTTTTCATTGATTTCTTTGAATAGATCCAGATTGGCAGCCGTCACAGTTTTAGCTCTTGACTTTCCCAGCTGTGGGCATCCTGATGGCCCTCAACTCCCTGTCAACACAGACAAGTCTATAAGGAACATGAGGATAAATATCCCTATGCATGTCCCCTTGCTTAAGCAATATGTAGGTAAAGTACGGACAGGTGGAATTTCTGGGTCAAAGAATGTCTGTTTACATCTTTGACTAAGCAGTGCCAGGTGGCTCTTCTGAAGAGCTCAACCTGTCCACATATGGCCAGCATTCTCTTCTCTAGGTTTCTGACTTGTGCATGTTGAGTAGCTAGCACACTGTTTTTGTTGGTATTTTTCTTAGTGTCTATTCTGATGCTTTTCATTGGGGGATTCTCTCCCGTGAAAATGAGCTTCCTCTGGATCCCCCTACCCATTCCTCTGCTTGACCTTGTTTTTTTCTTATCGCACATGTAAGTTCTCTGGAGATGTTGGATTGTTTGTCCATTATGAGACCAACACAGGCCCTCTAGAATTTTCAAACAATTAGTAAATTCCTAAAGAGAAAGTGAGCCCAGAAATTGTGCTAGCATTTTGGGAAGAAAAGTGTTGGATGATATATTCAAAGCATGAGGTTCTATTTTATTCTTTCCAAAATATCTCTGGGCAATGAAATGGAAGTCAGGGTATCTGAGGAAATAATCATCTGTTTCCAATTTTCTGGGATTTGGTTTAAGTGGTCAAGTTGTGATATGTATTAATTCATGGATCCAATAGGGTGATAGTTCTTTTAGGTTATCTTAGGTGCCTTCAAACTGAGGTTGTTGGCTGTCCTCGGCATAGTTAGTGACATGGAGCCATGACAGTTGTTGATACACTTGCAACCCTAGTGCAGTCTTGAAGAGGCAATGTGTCTGGTCCCATTTCCCCCCTTCAGGCTCCATGTGCACATTTGAGAATGGTTCCAGCCATTTTCTCATCCCTTAGATCATTCCCCTCATATGTCCTGTGAGACCTTTTCTATGTGAGGCTTGAAGAAGAGACTATTCTGTAAAGAAAACCTTGTGATCTGTGTAGTATCATATTGAATAAGGTCATTGAGAAATCACAAATTCTGTTTAAAGATATTTGCATCTTAGCCAAATAAAACCTATTTCTAGGCATCCTGGTGCAGACAAGGATTTATCTTTATATCTACCATCATCTGTTTTTTTTTCACTTGCATGAAGTTCATCAATTTACAGGCCATTTTATCAGATGTGCAACTAGATCCCATTTAAATGACACACTTTTAAATGGTAGACCTTTTTACATGAGTGCTTTTTCAAACACAGGTTTGGGCTCACGAGCCCACATGCCAGAAGTTAGCTGGAACAGGTTCTTCAGTTTGGCCTATCCCTCAGTATCCCCCCGACGTCATCTGTTCAATCAGCTTCATTCCTCCAGCTCCGTCACTGGCTTTCATAGAAACCACATGCTGTCTATGAATCAGGGATTCCAGTCCTACAACATTGCATTCTTTGAGTATTTAAAGTAATCCAGTTTTCACATCACCATGCCTGACATCAGCAGTAATATTTATCAGCAAATGTTCGCTTTTCCAAGATGCAATTCTATGTGCTCCTCTCCCAAAGAGTCTTACTAGGCATATTGCATATGTAATTATTAAGTAAAGACCGTAATGTTTAAAATGTCATTCATTGTGCAGTTGACATATGTCTGAGATACTTTTTATTTTGGAGGAGGTATTATTTAATGGGGAATTTCAACAGCTACGTAATAGTGAAATGAGAAATCTTGCATCCATTTTTTTCTTTGTGTATGATGATTTTTATGAGTAAGGATAAGATACTTCCTTGTTCCAATGCAGATGATGCCCACTTCTGTGAATGTATGCGGATTGTCACCTGCTACTTGGATGTCTGCATGTTGTGCTTGACACTAACATCATACTTGGTAGGTGGCAGAAAGTCAATACTGAAGTTAAGTTTCTGTGTTCTAGCAGCTGTGCTGAAGATCCTTGGTGTGCCACCTTCTGCAATCCATGCTGCTCTGTTCATGTTCCTTATTGACTTCCTGGTGATGAGCATCATGGTCTCCTGGTCTTTGAGAATGGCCAAGCATTGCTCTTTGAATGTGGAAGATGGTCATGTGGAAGGCTCCAGGGAGGACGGATCATTGATCATGTACTCTAATCCATATGCCTCATTAATGACCTGTTTTTTCTTCTTGGGTTTTAAGGGAGACAGTGCCCTCAAACACTTCTGTGCAGCTGGGAATCCAGGTTTCTGCTTCACCTTGAAGGAAGCATTAATGATTCCTTTCCAGAAGACATGAGAAGAGAGAAGTGAGCCTCTGGTATCATGCAGGTTCCTTGCATTGCCCATGGGCTAGAAGAGAGAAGAGTTGCTGCATGAGATTTGATCCCCCTTTTCCTGAAAAGTTCCACACAGAGGTGAGTCCCCAGCATGTTTAGACACCATTTCAGACATCTTTGTTGACGGAAATGAATCAGAGCCCCTGATGATGTGGAAGAGCTAAAGATGGGTTTGCTATGAATTTTCTATGTCATTTCTCAGGGCCTGAGTCAAGCCAGCCATGATGCTGTCAACGCATGAGCTGCTGCTCAAATGTGAGGAAGTGGTCTTGCTTTGTGAAAACACCACCCTGATTCAGGGAGCCAGAGGCAGCCTGCAGTCCCTTCGTTTTCCTGTAAAGGCAGATTGCTGTGGATGGCCTCTGCCCTCATCTTGGGTTTGAGCGTCCAGGCAGATCCCTAGTTCCTTTGGACCTTTATTGCCATTGGGCCGCCCCAGGGTCCTTGGACTCTACTTGGTCTTCTGGCCTGGGTCAGTGGATGTGAGGTTTGGAATCCCCCTCTGTGGCAGGATCCCAGGCCCCCCACCACTTGAGGGCAGGCACAGCGTTCCCCAATTGTGTTAGAGGGGGAGACTTCTCCCACCCATCCTCATCCATGCTCATCCCGCATCGTGTGGCTTGACACCTGAGGACCTTTATTCATTGACTTAGTGGTTAGTGATGATGGTTGCTAAGACCAAGTGACTCTTTCAAGGTCACATCACTTGTATAATCGGGCTAGAGCATGGATCTTCCTAATTGATTTCATGGGACTCTCTCATGGGAACTGTGACTGCCTCCTAAACACACACACTACATTTGCAGTGTCAAAATTCATGGCGCTGTCTCCTTGGCAAGTGTATCTTGTCTTGTACTTGGGAATTTCACAAATATTTTCCTTTGGTTTGTGGAGGTCATGCAGAAGGGATTTTATTTGAAATAGCCCAAACAAGAAATACCAGTTGTCTTTTTCACACATTGATTTGTGTATTGAATATCTCTGTCTGTGTGCTTACATGAGTTGCTCCTTTGAATTTGTTGAAAAATGGTTGGCTGGGGAGCAAGGTAACGAGAGATGGATATCAAAGCTTGTCCAGTATTCTGAGGTGAAGAATGTATTCAGGATGTGAAGGCTTTTCTAGCCATTTCCTATGACTCAGTCAGGGATCAGTCAGAGGATTCTGTCTGGTAGACTCTTTGGAGCATACATCAAAGTGGCCTGGTCTTACCCTGTCCAGGACTGAATGCTGAGCTTGAATGGGAGCTTCTTGTCATTTCAAGCATTTCCATGAGTCTGTCCTCTGTTCTCTTGTATCCAAGCGGTTTCTAACAGGAAAGGAGAACAAAAATTGAAAGTATGGTGATTGATTATTTATACCAATGTCATTTCAATCAACTTTGTATTATACAAAATTAACTTTCTGCTAGTCAAATTTCATATGTTGAAGAAATAATGAAAATATTGGGTTTGGGGTATGAGGATGTACAAATCAAATATTTTTGAGCACCAAGACCTGTTTTTTTTGTTTGTTTGTTTGTTTTTTTTACTTAAATAATAAAGTGCCAGAGGACCGCACCTGCCATTCAGCCTCAAAAACCTCCAGGTCCAGCGTCCAGGTGGACCATTTCATCAGGGTGTGTGGAACCACACTGTCCTGGGATGAGAGAGCAGTACCCAGGGATGTTGTCATCTCACCGAGTAGATATTGCCAGAGACAGTGGGGAGGTAGCGGCACATGAGGAAGGGAAGAGCTCTCAGGATAGGAAGAGGGGGCCACTTTGGGACTCACTGGGTATGGCACGAGGCTGCTGGATGTGGTATATGCCTGGGCCCACTGAGTGGAGCAGATCCCTGCTCTGTGTCCCTGTACCCTCCTCGTAGCCTTTGTTGGCAGCAGATTAGGGAATTGGGATCAGAAGTGCTCCCAGTAACACAGGCACCAGCCCCCACAGTGTGTTCCTAGCCCTTTCCCCACCTGGCCTGACTTGGCGCTTTTCTTGCTTCAGGGCTGAGACCCTACAGTCATTAGAGTGTGTCTGTGACCTAGATCCACCCTGCATGGCCAACATGCTCAGACCTTCAGCTGGGTCCTAAGCGCTGCAACCAAACCCTATCAACTGGGTGGCCTACAGCAGAGGAAGGGCCTTCGGTTGAAATCCAGAGGCTCAACACAGTAGGTGTTGGGCTGTCCCAGTGCCAAAACCCCTCCCAGGTTTCTAGGGGAGTGTCCCCCCAACTCTGTCAGCCCTTGCCCACTCTCCTCCGGCTGCCCACGATCTGTGGTTCCCGTATGGGCATCCCCTCCTGACTCCAACCTCACGTAGGCAGTGTTCCCAAGTCTCCCTGGTCTCTGGGTCCAGACTCTCCTCTTCCTACAAGAATATCAGATATTGGATTTGGGCCCAGTTGATGCTGTATTCCATCATGTGAGCTCTTAGCTTCATCACTGTGCAAAGACTCTTTTTCTACACAAGTTCGCACGAATTTTGGGTGGCTAAGAATTTTCAGGGGACACTTTTCTAATGAGTAAACTTTCCTTCCTTCAGATCTCTCCCCACTGAGCCTTCCTTGCACCCTTGTTCTAATTCCTTTATGGCAGGTTTCTTCCTTATGGCTGAGAGGACCTAGTGACCCCTAGATTCATACATTCTCTTTAATCACCAACACACTGCAGAATTCTCCATGGGACCGCGGTGTTTGCATTGGAACCCACCCCCTGACCTCTAAAAGTGTCTAGACAATTGGGTTGGCTCCCTCCCTCCTGAACCTCTTTGATGCCCTTTGAAGTAAGTTATTCTTTTGGATTCCTCCCACAGTAGGCAAGTCCTTGGATCCCCTGCAAGAAAGTCTTCTGGCCTGAAGGTCAGATGTGTCCAGATGTTGACTTGAGGATATCAGCTCCTAGAAGCCCTCATCCTGGCTCAGTGTTTCCTCCCCTCAATGCAAAGCAAGAAAGTGCAGTTGGCCCTGCACCCATTCTTCTGCATCCATGGTCCCCGCCAGCTGGAAATCCAAACTATCAGGAAAGGAGTTGTGTCTCTCTGGACAGATACTTCTCTCCTCCTTGTTTCCTGGATCTTACAGTGTTACAGAGAATGACACTGCCCTTTCATTGTATTAGGTGTCAGAAGTCATCTGCAGATAGTGGAAGTGCTACAGGAAGAAGATATGCAGCATTTAGATGCAAATACTCTGGCATTTTTGTAAGAGACTTGAGCCTGTGTGGCTGGTGTTTTTGGAGGACTTTGAACAAATCTCCCTTGGATTTCCTGTGACATTTCTGGTTTCTGGGCTTGGGAGTGTTCAGGACTTGAGTGTGAGTCAGCCCCATGGGGATGTGATAGGGGGGCAGTCGGAGCTGTTGTGCAGAACCTCAGTGATGGCTTGTAAGGCCACATGCAACACTGCAAGCAGCAGATGAGAAGGGAGTTCTCTCCCCATGTGTTTAGCTTAGCTCTTGTCTTATCCAAAATCATGACTTGTGAAATGTTGCAGAAATGGACTCATGCCAAGAAATTGGGATGTTCTGGGGAGCATGGGCTGTCATTCTATTCTGTCTCTGCATTATGATGTGTTAGAGGGTGGGAACTTGAAGATGTGCTTAGGCCACGGATTCTTCTTTCCTGGGAAGGGGGTTCTCAAAGCAGCCCTTGTTCCTGTTTCACCTGCTTCCCCAGGAGGACACAACAAGAACATTCTTACAAGTTGGCCCCCGGTCTTGGTCTTCCAGCCTCCCAAATTTGAGAAATAAAATCTGAGCTATGAATTAACAGTGTCTTGTATTCTGCCATCACAACACAAACTATGCTAAGATGAGTCAATCAGTAGTCTCCCAAGTGTTTACATTGTGGTAATCAACACCAAACATCCATTTTGTAATTGAACCATTTTGGAGTGCACAGTTGAGTGGCATTAAGCATGTTCATATTGGTGCATAGGCATCGCCACCATGCATCTCTAGAACTCACATGGACATACTCTTGCCATCAGTACTGAATTCTAGTGCCCTCCCAGGCCCAGGCAAAAAACATTGTACTTTATCTTTTGATGAACCTGATAATTGGGAACCTGAGATGAGTGAGATCCTACAAAATTTGTTTTTCTCTGGACACCATCATTTTCAAGGGATGCAGTTCACCCCCACTCGTGGGCATACCAGGTCCACTGCCAAATCTGTGGGTGTCTCAATTGCATTCTCAGTGACAGTGGTGGTTGTGTTCACATGAGCTGTCGTCTGTCCAGCTCAGATCCCAGGATCTAGGGTCTTGGGTTCCACGCAGCCTTTAAGTCCCCTCCTCCTCCAGGTCTCTACAGGCCAGTGTGCATGAAGGCTCTGTGCCTGGTGGTTTCTTTAGCTGATTGCAGGATGTGTCCATTGTGTTGTAGGTCATGATGGACTATAAATAGAACCAATGCCTGGATACTCCTGGGATGTGAGGGGGCCCAGCCCGTGTGCTGAGAATTGGTGTGACCTCCTATTTAATAGGCCCTCAGGATCCCAGAGGAAAGGGCAAGTCCAGAGCCAGCGGAATCTCAGTGTCTCTGAGAGAACTTTTGGGGTGGGGGGCCGGGATATATTGATGTGATGACTCTGATGGAGAGTCACGTACTTCGAATCCAGGTCGAGGTGCTCAGGAGCAGCCTGGGATGGCACTTGGGTTCCCCACCTCCACACCCATGGGACATCTCAGGGCTCTGAGAAGCACAGCTGCCCGACCACAATGAGGGCATCTGCTGTCTCTGCATACAGTGAGCTGGGTTTTCTTCACGTCTCTCAACAATTCCACATAACACCAGCTCTGAACCCAGAGTCCTGGGCACTTAGTTGAGGCTCAGTGAGCTCCCACCTCTATCTACCTGACAGAGCCCTCCTGGCTCCCTCTGCACTCATTGCGTTGAAGATGAAAACCTGGAGGGTGGGACTTTCCATCATCCCGAAGTTCCCAGACACATTCCACTGTGTCGTTTGTTCCTGGCACCCAGACGGTTGTGGTGGGCCACAAGCACCCTGGCATCCATGTCTGGAACCATAGCAGTACAATCAAGAAACAGAAAGGAGAGGGGTCCGACTGATCAGGTCAGATGACAGGGCATAGTACAGAGTGGAATGGAGAGTTCCCACCCGGGGTGATTGTTGTGATGTGCAGAAATGCTCTGCTGGTGCTGGGTGCCCCCATGGTTCTCAGGGTCTTGAAAGGCTACAGATGCCCCCTGAATGATTCAGATGCACATAGTAGGAAGCCCGTTGCCCACTATTTTCTTGTGGAAGAAGTAGGAGACCCTCCTAGTGTGGAGGTGCAATCTAAGAGATAGCCTCACTTCTCTGAAAAAATTGATGGGAAAAAAAGGGTATGGACCTGTGCCCAAAGGGCCACATATGCTCCTGGAAGTTGGTGGTGGCCATAGTTCTCCATCCATTAAGTACTCCCTCACCCACTAATGTCCTTGTGTCCTTGAGAAATGCTCTCCCTTTCCTGGTTTTCCTGAATAGAAATCCTCTTGCATCTTGGGTGAATAGGGTTATGGGTTGTGCAGAGGGTGTTTGTCCACTGAACACCTTAGAGACTGTCCTTTATGGAGCCTAATGCTCCTCATTGAGGTTGAGGCCAGGGTCCTAACTGTGGTTAGTGTGAGGACACCCTGGGTTCAGCAGAGGGAAAGAAGGACAAGGGAAACTCAGATGTCCCTTCATTGTCCCTGGACTTGAGAGGACTTACCCCTTTGCACCTGGGATCAGGAGACCTCATTTCCTCAAGGACACCCACACTCAGGGGTAGGTCTTGAGTTTGGGGTCCTTCCTGGGGTCCAGGGCTGGTGTTAGCCACCAGGAATGACAGTGCTCTCCATGCTCAGTGGAGCCAGTGTTTCCAGGGAAGAGAGCCCATGGTCACGCCTTGTCTAAAGCATCCCACACCAGGGGCTCCCATCCCTAGCACTCCTGTCCTGAAAGGAAGCCCCTGAGAGGCAAGGTGGGTCCAACCACCTCTCATGTGTTCACTCATCACCGTGTTCCAGCAGTCACCCCAGTTAACAGTCCTGACAGGCTTGAACATGGCTCAGAATGGAACCTCATGAGCTCTACCCTGCTGTAGCTGCAGATCTGTGGCTGTAGAGACACAAAATCTCAAAACATATGCACTTGAAAGAAAAGAGCAAGAGCCAGCGCCCAAACAGGCCAGTTGTGGCAAGGACAGCCTGAGTGCCTAGGTTGGGACTCAGAATTATGTCAGTGGGGTGGCATTGCTGCTGGCACCAGCATGAAAACAGAGAGCCAGCTCTGCTCAATTTTGGTAGCACTGTGTTGGGGAAGGCAGCAGAAATTGAGAGGCAGGATTGAGTTTGGCCCTAGAAGGAGGCTGGATAAAAGTCCAGTGTGGGTTGGAGGGCCTGGGCAGATAGAGAGAGGCCAGGGCACACCCCAAAGCCTAGAGACTGCACTTGATGTCCAGGGTTGTGAAAGACCACCTCCCCTCTTATTCACAACTGAGAGCAAGAGGCATTGATAAGTTCAGTTTGTGTGCAGCTCATCCAAGATGGCTCGGGTAGGCACCTCTATTTCCTTGTCTCAGGAGGCTGGGAGTCCAGGCCCTACCGAGGCTCGGCTGGGAGGATCAGAGTCTGAGTTCATGCCTGTGTTCCTGGTGGGATCCATGTTGGCTAGCCTCAGGGCTTTTGTGATGAGAGGATAGGTGATTGTCATGTCTTTATCCCAGGACACACTTGCTAAATGGATTTGTTCTGTTCCCATGAATCCAGAGACAGAGTCTGAGCCCCCTTGAGGTGAGGGGTGAACTGGTTCTGGGCAGCAGGATGCTATGGTACCTCGGAGTCTCTGTGGGACCCCAACACTAGACACACTTGGCCCTTTTGAAATCTTAGGAGAAGCCTTGGCAAGTTGTATGGCAGAGGGGAGCAGCCTCTGCATCTCAGTCACCTCCAACTTGCCATGGTGTAGAGTGGGAACTGCAGCCACGATGGGACGGACATTGGCCACGTCCCTGTGTGGGACACAGGCCTGATTGAGTTAGGGTGCATTCTCTGTCTCTCCCCTTCTTGTGATTGTCCCATCTCTACATTTGTGCTTTAGCCACCTATGAGTCCCATCTCTGGTCTCCGAGAGAATACAGGGTTTTATGGGCCAATAGACACAATAATTCCTAGAAATTAGATGCTACCCTACTTTCCAGAAAAGACTGGGCACTCCATGAGTGGCACAATGATGGGATCAGAGTCCCAAACCTGGTGAGAGGGATGGACTTGTTGTGAATGCATTTGTGAAGGCTTCAAGCTGGAATTCTATTGAAACCAAGCTGGGCAGGCACTGGTGGGGGTATTTGGGTATTTGTTGGTGAACTCATGTGCAGTTGATGTTGGTAGGCACGGGGGAGAAATCAGCAGCCCATAGAGCTTTTCAAAGTGGACTTATGTGAAAAGAGTCTCAGGTATGGGGAGCACAGGAAATGACATCATTGCCTTGACAATGGATCAAACAGAACATGGAACCCTGGTATCCAGGCACCCACTTCACTGACCAAGCCATCCGAGCTCATTTGGTTGGAGTCACTGGAGTGAGAAGGATGTTCTCCTGTGGTTGCAAACAATGCCGAGCCTCAGGCCCCCAGGAATCTCAGGGGGGCCAAGTAGCCTTTTTGGGGAAACATTGGAGGCTTCATCTTAGATGCCAGAGCCTCTGGCGAATGTCGCAGAGGAGCTCAAGAGTAACCCTGTGTAGCACAGGGCAGGTGAGCCCAGCAGGCCTTCTAGTTTGATCCCTGATGAATGGCCCAGGACTCCTATTCTGACTGTGTGTGTGTGTGTGTGTGTGTGTGTGTGTGTGTGTGTGTGTTTGTACTGATGGGAACTGTCCCATTGTGCTTTGACTCAAGTCATTTTTCTGTTTGTCACCTTTTCCATTTTGAACCCACCATTCTTGGTCCCAACCCAGGGTGAAAATGATCAGAACACGGATGAGCCCTGCAGGGTACAGAGCCTTGTACCTTACAGGCAAGACCAGCTTAGGAATCGGCTCCTGCCTGTCATTTGTGGGAGGAACCTAGATTTCAGCAGCAACATGGGGTTCATCTACTGGGATTTCATCCCCACCCAGCAGGTGCTGGACCTGCTGTTCCCAAGGTAAGCACCAGACCACCAAGCCCAAGTGTGTAGCCCCCTCATGCCTGGGCCTTGGGGCTGCCATGTACCTCTCAGGGACCCAAAGTTTTGTGATACCTAGTGAGATAGAGGACCACGCTCATAGTGGAATGTCAGTCCCGAGTGGGATGAATCCTGGAGGTGCCTGCCACAGCCTTGCAAGGGGAATGAACTCCCCCTCTCAGGCAGAGAAACCATCCTGACTCCAGGTGGTCCACAGAGGTCCGTGGAGCAGCCCCCACACACTGGGCACCACAGCTCAATGGTGTTCGCTGAGCTCATTCCCAGGTGGACTCAGTGAGGCTAGGTGGCCGTTCTGGTGTGATGTTGGCTTCGTGAAGAAATAGTTCTGTGCCAGAGGCGTCTCATAACTCAGGCCTTGGGCAAAGCACTTTTGGGTTCATAAAAGACATGTGAGTTTACATAGTGGGACAGAGCTTCCTAGCTGGGATATAGCTGGACAGGGGCTTTGGAGATGGCAGCTCCCACACCCAGAGAGATATGTGGGAATCAGCAGTTTGGGCTCATTCACTGATGAACATGGAGAAAGCACCCACTGTGTGAAGACACGTTTTCAGTCACGTTTCATAATTCAGTGAAAAATGGGGTACAAATGACTGCCACTGTGTCCCTTGTCATGAGGGTCAGCCCGAAACCGCAGGTGCCATGAGTACATATCCTACATGTGACAGCATCCCTGACTCCATGAGGCATAACTGCACGTTGTCCTCTTCAGTGAACATGGTAGACCCCTGGACCAACTTCAACATGGAATGGGCTTGGGGTCAAGAGGGTGGGCTCCTGTTTCCAGAATAGGGACCTGCAAGGTGATTTGACTTGGGAAGGCTGGGGAAAGACTGCTCTCCCCAATTCTGTTTTCTGCCTGCAGTGTAAGGTGTGGGGCTTCAACAGTAGGACGGGTAAGGCAGGGAGTTGTAGGTGGAGTCATGGTCCTCTGGGGAAGCCCCTGGGACAATGGATCCCCCCACACTACACCTCCCTGTCCTCCCCCAGGGCCACAGAGATGTGGCCTGCACTCATGGGAAAAGAAAGGTCCACTGCTACTCAGGGGGACTCAGTGAGAGCTCACAGAGAATGAGGTAGCATTGCAGCCCACGCCAGGGGAGGAGGTGTCTCTTGAGCCCTGAGAAGAGTGGGCAGGAGGACAGACACTCCTGGAAGGTGCAGGTTGGAGAGCACGTAGCCAAGAGGAAGAAGAGTGTCAGGCCTGCCCAGAGGAGGGGAGAGCTGGTCATGCCATGGATCTAACGCTCCTTGGTTGAAGGTTCTTTGCCTAGCGCCCTGTCCTGTCCCTGCCTGTACAGCCACTGTGTCTTGTCTGGGGTGGACTGGTGTGTGCAGAGCCAGGGAAGGTTCAGGAGTATACGGTCCGAGTTTTGCTCTGGAGGCTGTGGCGAAGGCGAGGCCAGGATTTTGCTGACTCCATACCTGCCTCCCCACAGTGCCTCACCTTCCTTCCCGGGGACCTGGGTGAACTTCCACACTGAGGCTTCCCATCAGCCTCCAGGCTCGCTGAGTCTGCAGCTGCTGCTGCGATCCATGTGGCTCCTGCTGGGTGGCTTGAACCTGGAGCACCAGGCACACCACCTCCTGGCCGCAATTGAAGATGGCAAATCAAGCCAGGCAGAGCCTGAGAGCCAGGCGGACTGGGGTGAGTACCTAAGGGTACATGAGGAAAGGTCCGAGTGTTGTCCCACTGCGGGATGTCTGTATGTCCGGTGTTGGGCTGGAAATTAGGATAAGCCTTTGTCCACTCAGGAAGTGACCCCAGTGTGCAAAGAGGTCCTGTGTGGGCTAAGGGCCTGAGGTCTTCTTGGCAGCAGGGGCATTGTCTGTGTGTGCCAAGGTCAGGGCAAGGCAGTCATGTTGGCATCTTTTCTCCTCTAGCTACCAGCTCAGTTCCTGTCACGGCTCCTAAGCCAACCCCAGAGCCAGAGCCTTCTCCCTGGGAAGGGGCAGAGCCGGAGTCCAGGACATCAGGGGTCTCCACTAGGAACTCTTCACGGCCCCAATTCAGCAAGCGGGTGGGAGGCAGATGCCTCATTCACGTGTACATGGAAAATGAAAGGACAAAGTATAAGAGCATCCTGGTGAGTCTTCGAGTGGGGGAGTCTCCTGGGAGCCCACACTGGGGAAGACCAAGTCCACAGCAAACACCTTGGACTAGGCCTGTCTTCTTGAATTGGAGCTTCTGGAAGGTCAGGAAGGAGAGCAGAAAATGAGGAAGAGAGACTTTGGTGTTAAGAGCTTGACCTGAGAGGCGGGGAGCAGCAGCATGCCAGGTCTGGGTGAAAGTGGGCCTGTGTGTTTTGGGGTGCGCAGGTCAGAAGTGCAGGAGTGAGTGCTGGGTTCAGAGGAGGTCAGAGAAATATCGAGGGTACAGGCCATCCTCTACTGACCTTGGTATTGAGGAGGAGCATATTGAACCATGGAGTTTGAAGCAGAGGAGTTGGCATCATTTTCTTATGTGTGGGAGGGGACATGTTGCTGGTTGAAGGGAAGGGAGCCGTTGTGGGATGATTAAGGTGGGTAGGTGTGGGTCACAGACAACTGGGGGCCTTGGAGGAGCCCATTAGTGTCCTAGTTTGCATGTATGTGAATAGAGAGTGAGCGGCTCTCTCTGCAGAATTTTCCTGGGTGTGGAGTATCCATCATGAGACTCTGGTGTCCAGCTGCAGGGGAGCCATGCTGAACCACCACACCTGCTGGGTCTGTACCTCCTGACACCCCAGCAAGCACTGACACTCTCGAGCCCAGCAGCTTCCATGCCTATCATTAAAGAGTCCTAAGTGTGTGTTGTGCCCTGGCTGTCAGGACCAAAGCACCTAGGGTTTGTGCCTGGTCCACACAAAAATGCAGCTGCATCCCAGACCAGAGCAGGGATATGGAAGTCCACTGGACCACACCTCCCATCTTGATGGGACTAGAGTGTGTCTGTGCAAAGCCTTTTGGTCCTTATTCCCTTCTCCCTGCAGGGCATAGCAGGTTGAAGCAAACTCTTGTACCAAGATTGGGATTGGGCTAGAAGCACATAGGAAGACCCCACATGATCACATGAAGGCCTCAGGTAGCAGGGTAACAAGATGGTGCCCTTGTGTTGAGAGCTCAGTTGTCTCTGATTGTCCTTGAGCACTGTCCTCTGGGTAGCTACTCCCAAATTCCCTCTCTGATGAGCTTTCTCCAACCCTGCTCAGGTGACCTGCCAGGACAGGGCTCCAGTCATCATCCGCAGGGCCTTAGATGAACACTTGCTCCAGCAGGAGGATCCAGAAAACTTTGAGCTTCTGCAAATTGTCTCGAACCATCAGAGTAAGTGGTAGCATCAGAGGGTAGGGAGCAGTGAGTCACAGTGGGCTCAAGAAAACTGGGAGCCAAAACACAGTGTGCGTCCACCAAATGCCCAGGAAGAGTATGGTGGCACTTGTGCACAAGACAAAGTGTAGTGATGGGGCATAAATCTGTAGGTTCTTCATATTCCCCAGGGACTGTGGACCTGCCTACCATGTATTCTTTCCTTGGCCTGAGGAGGCATTGCAAAGCTGTTATCCATGAGGGACCAAGAAGAGAGGCTTCTTTGTCTTGTGTCAAAGAAGACAGACAACCACAGGGTGCCTACTTTGGCAGCCTTTCCTGACTGAGACAAGTACATGAGAAAAGCAGTTCAATGAAGAATCATTTCTGGCTTCCAATCTTTCTATTCATTGCAAACTGAGTTCACTTAGGACCAGAGGCCATTTCTAGAGAGAAGTGTGTGGTAGAATAGAACCCTTCACAGCTTGTAAACTCTTGTTGGAGCGAGAGAGAGAGAGAGAAAGAGAGAGAGAGAGAGGAGAAAGGAGGAGGAGGAGGAGGAGGAGGAGGAGGAGGAGGAGGAGAAAAGTGAAAATGAGTTGAAGGAGAGGACAATGAATTAGAAGGTCAAGATGACTATAAGAAGAAGCATGAGGAGAAGATAAAGAAGGACAAGAACAAGAAGGAGAAACACAAGCAGAACAAGAAGTATAACAATAAATTGATTAAAAATGTGAATGAGAATTATACTCATGAGGAGGAAATGCAGAAGTGGGGAACTCAAGAGAAATATATTGCTCTGAATGGCACAGCCCTGCTGTGGACATCCTCCACCCACGCTCAACACACCTCCAAACCATACCCCTCAAGTTAGCGTAGCCCCGTCTGAGTGGATGAATGCACTGGCAAGGTGGAGGCACCCACCATCAAGTGTTTTTCCCCAAACCCACCTGTGATCATTGCTGCAGTGGGGAGAAAACCTTCAACACATGAGTCTTTGGGGGACAATCCAGATGCAAAGTCTAGCTGTTTCTCTTTGGCGGGTTCAACATGAACTGAGAGGTTCTGGGGTGCAAGGGGCTATTTCCTTGAAAGTGATCCTGTAGTGGACCTCCTGTGCATAGAGGGTCCTCAGGGAGGAATCAGTGGGGAGTCTTTGGTGGAACAGTAGCTGGATTTGCGGGCTCTCAGGTCTGTATGTGAGACCTGCCCTGGCAGAGGCTGTCAGTTGTGGGGGATGTTGGGTAGTGTATTCCTTGAGTGTCACCTACCACGCCTCTGCCCCTTCCTATCAAGAGCTGAGGATCCCTGCTGATGGGAACGTATATTACGCCCTGGATGGCAGAGTGGATTATAACTTCGTTCTTCGGGAAACAGCTGCCAGAAAGTGGTTCAAGGTCAAGCCAAAGGAGGTAATCAGCCACCTTCTTCAGTCTTTACTCCTGGGGCCACTCCACATCCTCCAAGGGGACAAGAACCTCAGGTTCTGAATGGATGTTGTAGAATGCCCACGGAGCCAACTGCCAGGCTGGGTGGGGTGCAGGTGCTGGGCTTTGCTGATGTTGTCATCCCCCACAGTTCTCGGAGCCTTCCGTGGCAGTGGCATCCAGGATCCCAGCAGCTGGGAGCAGCAGCTCTGCAGTGGCTGCAGGACCATCGCCCCAGGCCACCCAAAGCAATGAGTGGTGCAAGAGGAAAGTCACCAGTAGCAGCTCCTCACTGCTTCACTCCAACGAGCAGGTGGAAGACAGCCGCTTTGTTCACATCCTCCTAGAGGGACAGAGCCGGAGGGAGACAAAGCGCATCCTGGTAAGCCTGACAGCAGGGCTGCCTCCTGGTGTCCACACAGTGGAAGGCAGGAGACACAGCCAACCCCGGGGCTGTGGTGGGAAATAAAGAAGAGAGAGGTCCATCTTAAGGGCTTGCCCTGAGGAGGGAGAGCCTCAGCATGCCCAGCTCCAGCGGTGAGTGGGCCTGTGTATTGTGGGTTTTGCAGGCCAGAAGTGCAGACGGAAGTGCTGTGGGCAGATGAGGTCAGAGAAATGTCCAGGGTGCAGGCTGCAGTGCCTAGAACTTGGTATTCTCAGTGAGTGAGGTTGGAGCAGAGGAGGTGACAGTGACTTGTCACATGGGTAGGAGGGGATGTGTTGCTGGTGGCTGGGAAGAGAACCTCCGTAGCATGACTAGGTGTGGGAATTTGGGGTCGGGATCACCTGGGAGGTCATGCCAAAGCTTCGGAATGTCAGCCTTTGCATGTATGTGAATAGGGAGCTAAAGGGGTTCTTGGCAGAATTTCTATGGATGTGCAGTAGACACGCTAATGCTGCAGGTGTCCAGCTGCAGAGGAGACATGTCCAGTGCCTGCCAGTGCTGAGTCAAGTACCTCATTACAACCAGACCCGCACTGAGCTTCCAGAGGCCAGGGCCTCTCGAGGCTATCATGAAGCACTCAAGTGCACACTCTTGTATCTGAGTCTGTTTTGTGTAGTGGCAGTCAGGACCAAAATTTTTAGTGTATCTGCCTCTTCCACCCACAAAGGCAGCCTGCATCCCAGAGCACACTTGGCACGCAGGTCCCTGGTCCATTGCTCTCATCTCAGTGAGTTGAGAGTGTGTCTGTGCATAGGCAGTTTGGTCCTTTGACCTGAGTGGAATGTGGCTCCCCAGGGGGAGGGGGGATGGCAGGTACAGGCAGATATTTGTATCAGGATTGTTCTAGTAGCACATTGTAAGAACCCAGGGGGTATATGGAGGCCACACTCAGGCAGCAGGATAACAAGATTGTGCCCTTGTCTATGTAGCTGAGATTTGTCCTGAATGTTTGACCACAGTCTTCTGGGTAGCTCCTTTAAAAGCCATTCCCTGATGACATTTGTCCCACCCTGATCCAGGTGACCTGCCAGGAGAGGGTGACTTGCCTCATCCGCAGGGCCTTGGACCAAAATAGGTTGCAGCATGAGGATGTGGACAACTATGAGCTGCTGCGAATGATGTCTCTGCAGGAGAGTAAGTAGGACAATCAGACAGTAGGGAGAAATGATCTACAGTGGGCTCAGGATAACTCACTAGAGAAAGTGGGCCTTGGCCCTAAAAAAACCAGAGTGTGGTGGGCCTGGTGCAGGAAACCAACTGCAGTGATGGGCGTGTCCAATTTGGAGGTGCTCAATGAGGCCCCAGGGGGCTGCTGGACCTCCCTAAATGTGTTCTCCCCTGGACCTGGTCAGGCAATGCAAAGCTAATATCGATGAGGGGCAAGGAAGAGAGAGGCTTAATCAATCGTCAGTTTGGTTTATGGCTCACTGATAAGGATGCCTTCAAATGAAGAGGAGGAGAACATGGGTCCTGATTGGATCAGCATTGCTATGGACGGAAGCAGCACAGGTCCCAATCCATGGCCAGGATATGAGAAGTCCTGCCTACTCACAAGAATGTCAGGATGGCGGCAGCTGGGAACAGGACTCAGTGAAGAGGAAGTCAAGGCCAGAGGACAGCCTGTTTGGGTTCTTTTTGGAATAATTCCAAGTCCTCTGTGCCTGGGTGCCCATCTCCTGAAGATACCAGAATGGCCAGGTTATGATTCCTTCCAGCAATAAAGAAGGGCATCTGAAGAACATAGGCCACAATGCTGAGCTGTCCACAATGAAAGTGCTCTTTCCTTTCTTGTGAGCCAGACACTCCTAGCCTCAACCATCCCAGCCTGTCCACAATAGAATCCACCATCTGTCGGGCATGTAAGTGAGTTTTCCCATTTTCACACACCACCTCATTTGGGTTGGCTCTGTCTTACACATGAGGAAGACTGAGGTGCAAGGAGCTGGGCAGGGGGCAGTGTCTGCGAATCTCAGGGACTTGGGAGGCTGTGCAGGAGGACCAGAAGTTCCCAACAGCCTCAGAAACTTAGGGAGACCCTGTCCCCAAGTCGAAAGGCCTGGGAATGGTCTCAGTGCTTAAGTGCCTCTGGTTTTATCCCTGGTACAAAAATAAGCCAGTGAATAAGGAATTACCAAACTGAGAATCTACGAAGGTGATTTCAGAAACACACTTTCAACCCAAGCATCAGTTGAGAGCAGGCTCCAGACCAGGGGAAGTTTGTGTGTAACAAACGTCAAAAGGGAGGACTAGCAGGGGGCCTGGAACCCACTAGGTGTGATGGCATCTATGTCTTATGGCAGGAGGGTGGCAGTGATGCTGGCCCTTTCCTAGATTTTGAAAATCTTGTTTTCATTGGGGAAGCTTTTTGGAGGTGGAATCTAGTTTAGCAATCCTGGTCCAGATGAGGTGCTGACTACCACAGGTAGAAGCCTATCCAGAATGCGGTGTCTGTTATTCAATCTTTCCTGACTATGAGTATGACAAAGAAAGGAAGTCACATGTCTTTGGTCTTGGTTTCACTCCCGGCCATTGATTGAGAACTGATTTCATCTTGGGGTTCTGAAGAGGGGCTGCATCTGGGCAGAAGAGTGTGATAGATTTGAACTCCTCAGGATGCCCAGCCATTGCCAGAGAAAGAAGGAGAAGGAGGAGGAGGAGGAGGAGAAAGAGGACACTCCTGAGTGGGGAGAGGATCACACGATGAAGAGCAGGAGGAGAAGAAGGAAAAAAGGAGGTGAAACGGAAGGAAGTGTGGAGGGAGATACACAAGAAGAAGAACAAGAAGGAATCATGTAAGAACAAGAAAAAGACCCAGAAAGAACTACAAGAAGATGCAGGACAGAAAGAAGAGCCACAAGTAGAACAAGAACCAGAATACAAGCACCAAGCAGACAGTCATGATGAGAAACAAGGGGAAGGAGAGCGAACCTAGAAAACAATAGAGTTCTCCAGGGCACCACCCTGCTGAAGTCCTCCCATGTCCATGCCCAACACACCTCTGATGGATACCACCTCCCCTCCGTGTATTCATCCATGAGTGAATTCATCCAGGCAAGAGGATGAATTGACCCACCATCCAACGCTTCCCTGAATGCCCATGTGTAAGCATGCAGGAGCCTTTGGGGTGCCAATCCTGATGCAAAGTCTAGCAGTGTCTCTTTGGCAGGTGCAACCTGCACTGAGAAGTTCTGGGGCCCAAGGTGTTGTAGGGCCAAAGAGGCAAGGCACTGAAGATAGCAGGAAACAGTTTAATTTGGCTGCAGCCAGGTTCAGAGGGTACAGCTTTCGCTGTAATCAATCAATCCCCTGAACCCCGAGTTCAGGGAGTTTCAGGGTTTTATACCCAGCATGTAAGGGGAGGGGCTCAGAAGTTCACAGTCTGCAGAAGTTCACATAAAAGCAGCTTTTCTTTCACTTTTGTGGGCAAGTTAACTCTTCAAGGACAACACCTGAGAAGGGGAGAGCTTCTTCTCCCCTTTCTTTCCTCCCCCTGCCAGCTGTTACCATGGAGCCCATTTGTAACTTATCTTAAAAAAAATGTAGACATCTCTGTGCAGCTCAGCTCAAAGCCAGAGGCCTTGTTTGCACATTTCTTCAAAGTACTATACTGGATACGTTTGTGAAAAACTAGTAAGAAGGTGTCCAACACCTGGAGTGTTGGTATCTTCTTAGCCAGTGGCCAAGTAAACAGGGTGACATGAATATAGGAAGTTTATCTACGATGGACTCTCTTGCTGACAGTCTTCAAATCAGCCATGTGTGTAGAAGGCTTTTCTGTGGAGAAAGGGGGTGCCAGTTCAAAGGTGCTATTTCCATTGTCAGGTGCTCTTTTGGTTAAAATCCTGTGCATCATCTTCTCCAGGGAAGAATCATTGAGGGAGTCTTTGGTGGCACTGTAGCTGGATTGGAGGGCTCTCAAGTCTGGTGCTGGCCTGCCCTGGCGGAGACTCTCAGGGGTTGGGGGTGTTTTGTGGTATAATCCTTGAGTGCCCCCTAACAATTCTCTCCACTTCTCTCTGCAGAAATCAAGGTCCCTGACCACTCACTCATGTATCTGTCCATGAATCCGCGAATAAAATACCATTTCATCGTGAGGAAACGCCCCCAGGTCAAGGGAAAGGAGGTAAACACCTACCTTATTCAAGCTGTACTTGTGCTGCCATTCCACTTCTTGTAACAAGAAGCCTCATCACCTGGACATATGTGCTAGAAGCCCATAGAGCTAACTGACAGGCTGGGGTGGCTTTCTGTTTCTGGGTTTGCTGATGTTCCATCCCCCACAGTTCTCAGAATCATCCTGCAAGTCCTCCAGGCCACTTTCCCACAAGCAGGTGGGAGACACCTGCTTAATTCGTGTCCACCTAGAAACACAAAGTCCAAAGCTGGCCAAGACTGTCCTGGTAAGCCTGGGAGCAGGGGTGTCCCCTGGTGCTTACACCTGGGTGGGGAGCAGACACTGGTCCAATACCATGGACTACTCATGCCCTCTTGCATTGGAGTTTCTGGATGATCAGGAGGATAGATGGGAATCAAGAAGGGAGAGGTCAGTGTGAAGGGCTGGAGCTGAGATGAGGGAGAGCAGCAGCTGTCCACCGCCACGTCTGAGGGAGTCTGTGTGTCAGGTGGCAGCATGCAGTACAGAAGGGCAGAGGCAGGTATGGGTGACAGATGAGAATAGGACGGGACCTAGGTGGCAGGTTCCCCTGTATGGGATGCTGTCATCCATGGAGGAGAACAGCAGTGTGAGGTTCTGCATGTTCCTTGAACAAGGAGCTGAGAGGGTCCCTCTGTAGAGTCGATATGGATGTGTAGAGCAAGCACACTAAATGTCCAGGTAATCTGCAGGACAGGAGCCCTTTCCAATGACCACCCTTGTCGGATGAGGTGCCCTCCCACACCCCAGCCAGCACTGAGCCTCTGGAGGCCAGGAGCTCTCGTGGCTGTCTTTCAGCACTCCTGTATGTGGTCATGTTTTTGGGTCTGTTTTGGGCCCTGGCAATCCAGACCAAAGCCCTCTAGGTTTTGTGTCTAGGCCACCCAAATGCCGCCTGCATCCTCAGGCAAACCTGGGATCTTGGAGGCCACTGTCCCATTCCTCCCAACTTGTGAGATGAGATTGCATCTGTATACAGGGAGTGGAGTCCTTTCACCTCGATGGAGTGGGGCTCCACAAAGAGCAATGGCAGGTCCAGGAAATCCTATGTACAAGGATTGGGCCAGTAGCCTATGGGAAGAGCACACATGATGAGCAGGAAGCCAGCCTCAGGTAGTAAGGTCATGGATGTTGTCCTTGTATTTAGAGTGGAGGTGCCTCCAAAATTCCCCTGCCCACTGTCCTTGAGTAGTCACTTCAAGGCCCATTTCCTGAAGGCCTGTCTCTCATGCTGCTCCAGGTGACCTGCCACGATAGGGCTCCTGTCGTCATCCGCAGGGCCCTCGAGCTACACTTGCTTGATCAGGAGAAGCCGGAGGAATATGAGCTGGGCCAAATCATCTCTCACCGTCAGAGTAAGTGGAACAATCAGGTGGCAGGGAGCAAGGTTCAGGATGTGGACTCAGGTCAACTCTTAGCACCAAAGAGTAGTCTCTGACCCCCAAGAACACTCCAGCAGGGTGTATTGGGGCTCGTGTACAAAGACAACAGCACTTCTGCTGGTGTAATTCTCGAGGTTCTAAGGTATACCCCAGTGGCTATTGCGGCTCCCCACCAGGTGCCCTCCCCTGGACATGAACAGGCATCTAAAGCTGACATCAGTGAGGAGTGAGGAGGAAAGCCTGCTTACAGGCTGTGGTCTGGGATAGGAGTGGTTTCAGAGGAACATGGGAATGCATGGGCTAAAGATGGAACTGGCACTTTTGTGGACTGAATCAGCAATATTGAAAGCTTCTGTGTGACCAGAAAACCACTGCCTGGGCAGAGCATGGCCAGGATTGTAGCAAGCAGTAACAGGATGAAATTGGGAAGAATACACAGCCTGGGAGACAGCCTGAATCATCTGTGTTTGGATAAAGTCCATGGTCTTCCGCACCTGAGTCCACTTGCCAAGGAGAGATCACAATAGCCAGGTTATGACCCCTAACTGAAGTCACATGAGGGCTTCCTGAGCACGTCGGCCACAAAGCTCATCTGTTAATAATGCCAGCACTTTTTGGTGGGTTGGTTTGTTTTTGTGAGCCCAACACCCACAGCAGCCATGATCCCAGCCTATGTATGCTGAAGACCACCACCCCTATGAGTTCTAGGATCATTTTTCTCCTATCTTAACATACTGTTAGGTTAGTAGAATCTATGGAAGAGGAAGTCTGTCTGGGGCCTTGGTAGCCTAAGAAATTCATAGCAGAGATCCACACATCCAACCCATAAGGGATGGAGAACAGGTTCTAGGTTTGACGAGGCTGAAAGGAAACAGGTGTTCAGAGGAAGGAGAAGCGGGCTGTTGTATTCCCCCACTCGGGGTCATGGCACCACTGGACCATACACCATGTTGGAGGGAAGCATTCCCTTTGCTAATCTTTGGAACCCTACTTTGTTCTCAGTAGGGCAGCATTTGGAGTGTGGCCTCCATTCTCGGAAGCCTGGTCCACATGGAGGTGGGCACCAACAATGACAGAAGCATGGCTCAAATATTGTATCTGTTCTGGTCAGCCTGTCCTCACGGTGGCCATACTTGAGGAAAATAACTCAGAAGAGGAATCCTAGGCCTTTTCTCCGGGTTTCCTAGCCTTCTCTCTGGTTGTGCACTGAGGCTGTCCATAAAGCTCTAGTATGTAGCAGTGGAGAGCTCCTCAGCCCTTGCCAAACAGGCATAGACTGGGAGAGAGAGAATGAGGCTGGCAGACAGGGAGAGAGAGAATACAGAGAGGAGAGGAGGACCTCTACTTGGAGGATGAGGATTCAGTGGAGCCAACAGGGCCAAGGTACTATTGTCCAGTGCGCACCCCTGTTTAGGTCTTCCTCCAACCATACCCACCCTTTCTTCCAGTCCTTCCCACCTCCCAGTAATATGTTCATCTTGAATGAGAATTTCATGATGACATCAGAGCACTCACCATCCAATGCTTCCCTCCAAAGCCACCTATGAAGATGGCCCATGTGGGGTCTGAATCTTCGGCACAGGAGCCTTGTGTGGGAGATTTCAGATGCAAACCCTAGTGGTGTGCTTTGGCAGATGCAAGAGGACCTGGGATGTTCTGGAGTCCAAAGCCTTTGGAAGGAACAGACATTAGGTCTGTTGAAGTGCTCTGCCTAGTTTTTGCTCAGGGAGGACTGTGGAGGCTGTCTTTGTTGGTATTGGTGCTGAGTTGGAGAGCTCTCAGGTGTGTGGCTCAGGTCCTTTCTGGCATGCACAGGCTGTCAGATGTTGGGGTGTCCTAGGGAGCACCTCCTGAGTGCCACCTTCTTTTTGTACTTGCCTCTCTCCCCAGAGCTGAGGATTCCAGCGCAGGCTAACGTATTTTATGCAAAGAACCCTCACACAAAATCCAACTTCGTGCTGAGGAAAAGGAGCCTCTCCCAAAAGAATGATGAGTGGATCCAGCCTCAACCTCCCTCTCGTCCTGCAAAGAAGGCTCCAGCCCTCCTGAGGATGCTTGCAAAACCATTCTGCTGCTGTGTGCCTGGGCGGGGCTGAGGCAGCCCAGGAATATTTACATTGATTACTATTGGCTTGGAAAGTTTGAACCTATAGTTTGCATTGTCCTTGACCTTGTTTAGTAACACAGTTGTTACTCTATCCTGTATTTGTTGTTTCCATTAATATATTATTATTTTAAAATGTATATGTTTTTGTTACCTGATCTGCTGTGATGATTTGAGTGTACTAAATGTAGCAGTGATTCCTAAAGGACACATCCAAACCAACAGGAAGGAATGTTTCATTCTATCAGCAAGAACTTTGGTTTTTAGGAGTTTTGCAGATGGCATTATCTGAGTCAGTTTTCCAATGGGGGCAATGAAGTATCGACTAGTCATCATGGTACAAACACACACTAGAGCACACCCACACACACACACACACACACACACACACTAGAGCACACACACTCAATGAGAGATAGATAGATGGAGTTGGTCTGTGCTGAAATACTTTGGAGACATGGTTCTGATTTCTCTCATTTTGGAGTATTTTCAATTGCATAAGGTGTCCTGCAAATGAATCCCATGTCTGAAGAAGACATGAATGTGTACTTCACATGCCACTTTCCACATAACCCCAAGGTCATGTCATGTAATCTTTTTCATGCAGCTGTATTTTGACTGTGAATCATCCCATGAGGTCAGCTATGGAATTTTCCACTGGTAGCATCACAATAGGGATCCACTCTTTGGATTTGGGGATATTTTCTATTTTCTTGATTCAGATTGGAGACAAATATATATACATATATATGGTTTTTGATCAAAATTCTGCCTTTGATGATAATGAATGCCATGCATCTAGGAATCTGTAGACTGTAGGCAATGAATGGGTGCCTACTGTTGCCTGGACTGGTCTGCAAAGTCCTGTAGCATCTGAGCATGTGTGAGGGCTGTACAGGTCTTGCAAAAAGTCCTGGTCAGATGATCCTGCACAAAGCTGAGCTCCTAGTGGTCTCTACAACAGCGTAATGGCCTAGGAGAAACACACTTCCACACAGAAGTTGGGAAGCTACCTTATGAAGGTGATCATAGGTACGGGATCCTCTTGCTAGAACCCTTTTTGTATTGGGCCAGAACTGTGCTCTGAATGTGCTTGCTAAGAAAAGCTTGGGATTTTCTAATTGAAGCAGTTCGTGCAAGCTGCTTCCACTTGCAGGAACAAAGTGTGTTCTCGTTGAGCACTTTGGGCTGTCCCTGGTTGAACTAGAGTGTGTCAGAAGCACTTGTAATGATTGGCATTCACGGTTTCACATTGAAGCCTTTGTGCCATCTGTCAACCACTGATGGCTGCAAGTGGGTAATGGAAGCCATTTGCTGCAAGCAGTTTCAACTCGCAGGACTAACTTTGTTGTAAGTGGGCACATGGTGTTTTTTTTTTTTTTTTTTTTTCTGGGTGAGCTAGAAGAAAGCAAAACTGCTTCTTACAGGTGCAGGCATGCTTTCACATTGAAGACTCTGTGCCATTGATCCAAAACAGTTCACTCATGTGGGCACCTGCACTTCAAGTGTACGTTGTAAACAAGTGTGACATATGGATGTTAATGAGACTTTGGAGAACTGATCTTCTCAGCTGGTCCTCTTTCCTCCTGCAAGTGGGTGATGCTAGATTCAAGAGATGTCTTTCTGGCACCCTTTGTGTTTCATGCCTGAACTGTGCTCTGAATGTGCTTGAGGAGAACAGTTTAGAAGTGCAGAAGTGAAGCTGTTTGTGGAAGCTGCTTCAAGTAGCAGAAGCTAACTTGTTCTCAGTGAGCACATGGGAATTTTTCTCTGGTTGAAGCAGTGTGAATGAGAACGGTTTCTCAGAGCTGGTAGGAATGTTTGCATTTGGCAAATGTTGCCATCTGTCACCCAGAGTTCCTTGCATGCAGAAACCTGCATTTCAAGTGTTCTCAGAAAGGTCTGATGAGTGGGTTTCCATGGAATTTTGTGGAATTGATCTTTTCAGCGGTCTCTATGGCCTTCTCAAAATTGGTGATCCTGGGTGGAAGGACTCTCTTGTCAGCCAACATTGTATTTTGGGCCTGACCTCGGCTCTGAATGTGCTTGCTGAGAGTAGTTTGGGAGTGCAAAAGTAAAGCAGTCTCTCAGCAGCTTCAACATTCAGGAGCTCATTCTGTTCTCAGTGAGCACATTGGGGTTTGTCACTACTTAAACTAGCCTGAAGAACCACTGCTTCTCAGAGGTGGCACTTTCCCTTTGAAGCATTGGTACAATTGGTCAGTGGGAGTTCAATGCAGGCAGGCATTTGCATTTCAAGTGAATTCTGTGACCAACAATTGAGCAATGGATTTCAATCAACCTTGGGGAATTGCTCTTCCCAGTGGGCCCACAGTTCTCCTCCAAGTTGCTGAACCTAGGTCCAAGGGCTCTCTTGCTAGCACTCTTTGCATATGGGCTGAAACTGTGCTCTGAGTGTGCTTCCTGAAAATAGTTTGGAAGTGCAGCACAGAAGATTTTTGGCAAACAGCTTTCATATTAGGAAATGACTTTTTTCTCATCGTGCCCATTGAGCTTTGTACCTGGCTGAAGTAGCCTTCAATCCAATGGCTTCTGAGAGCTAGCAGGCACAGTTTCCATTGGAAACAACTGAGCACTTGGTCAATGGTAAGTTGGTTGCTGTCAGTCATGAAAGTTTCAATGAGTTTTTAGAAGAAGGAGACCATGGGAATACAACGAAACCTTGTGCAATTCATTTCCTAATAAACTTTGTGATGCTACACCAGAGTGGACTTTTGCAATGATACTTTCTCATGTGTTTTGCAGGAAATGTGTTCTGAATGTGCATCCTGAGATGCATTTGAAGGGGGCAAACAGAAAAAGTTTGTGCACAAAGTAGCTTTGTTCTCAGTGGCGGTTTTTCCCCTGGTTGAACATGCAGGAAGCAGAACCTGTTGTCAGAGCTGATGGCACCATTTCACTTGGAACCATCTATGCACTCAATAAAGCACAGGTCATTGCAGACAGGCTCATGCAATTTCACGATAGTTTTCAGAATCCGTTTGAGGAATAGATTCCACAGAATCATCGAGGAATGGAACCATCCATCAGACCTATCGCTTCCTATCTGAGCAAGTGCTCCGAGGTACAAGGGCTCTCCTGCTAGCACACTTTGGATATTGAGCCTGAACTGTTCTCTGAATGTGCTCAATGAGAAGCGTGTGAAGTGCAGAAGAGAAGCAGGGTGTGCAAACAGCTTCAACTGCAGGATGTAAAAGTGTTTCTGGAGAGCACATTGGGATTTGGGCTTGGTTGAACTAGTAGGAATTGGAACCCCTTCTTAGAGCCAGCAGTCACGGGCTTTACTTAGAAGTTTCTGTGTCTTGTATAAAGCACAGTTTGTTGCTCGTGGGCACCTTCATTTCCAGTGACTTTTCAAAAAATTTGAGGAAAAAGATTTCAATGAAACTCTGGGCCATTGATCTTGTCAACTGCCCAACTTTCCATGTGAATATTGGTGATGTTAGGTCCAAGGGCTCTCTGGGTAGCACAATTTGCACTTTGGATGTAAAGTGTTGTCTGAAAGTGCTGGCTGAGAAAAGATTGAAAGTGCAGAATGGAAGCATTTTGTGCAGGCAGCTTCCAGTTGAAGGAACGGTCTTGTTCTCTGTAAGCACATTGGGTTTTGTGTCTGGTTGAAGCTGCATGAAGCAGAACTGTTTCTCAGAGCTGGCACTCTCAGTTTCTCTCTGAAGCATCTGTTCTATTGGAAATGCAGGTTCCCTGCATGAAGGCTCCTGCAATTCCAGTTTGTTTTCTGAGTGAGTGGGAACCGTTGACTTCAATGAAACATTGGCAAATGTATTTTCTTCAAAGGGCAGCTTTCCTCTTTAAAGTTGGTGATTGGAGCTACAAGGGCTCTCTTCCAGGTACACTTTTCCTATTGGTCAAGAAGGGGGGTCTGAATGTGCTTGCTCAGGAGAGTTCAGAAGGTCAGACATGAAGCCCTTCATCCAAGCAGCTTTCACTTCCCAGAACAAAGTGGATTCCCAGTGAGCAATTTGTGGCTGTCCCTGTTTGAACTAGAGTGCCGCAGAATGACATATAATAACTGGCAGACACCTTTTCACTTTGAAGCCTTTGTGCCATCAGGAAACTTGTTTGTTGCATGCAGATCCCTGAATGTCATTTACCACTAAACTCACCCAAGTCCAGCATGGTAGTGGTTGTCATTAAAAAAAAAAAAAAAAAAAAAAAAAATCTGAAATGTCTATTGCACACGAAGCTCACACGTTGGCAAGGAAGGCTGTGCTTGAAAACTCCTCAGGCCCGCTCGGGTGTCTTCAGCTGTGAGTCTGTAGAATTTCCTCCTGGGGCCTCTTTTCCAGTGATCTGCCGCCCTGCCCTCGCCAGCTTCCCTCCCTTTCCCATCTTTCCTCTCTCTGGTCCACTCCTCAGATCCCATCCTCCCTTCAATAGGGCCTCATCCAGGAAGCCTGCCCATGTGCCTCTCACTTGATTCAAACTTCTCCAGTGCACTTGTTGTCAAAGCAGGGACTCCCAGGAGAGAGGAGCTCTCCATTCTCCACATTGATGTCTCTCAGCAGGGAGGACTCCTCCATGCTTGGATGGCAGGGCTGTGGTCACCTGGGAAGGTGGAAATAGGAGGCTTCCAGGGGGCTGTGGTGTTCCTAGCCAGGGTGCTGGTCACTGCAGTGCATTTAATCTATGCACCTGAAGGAGCCTTATGCTGCAGATTTGTGTACTTCTGCATCTGTATGCACCTAGTTCTTCATGTGGGGGGAAAAAAGCAATGCTCTCAAAGTTTGCTTTATATTATACTCAACTGGTAATTTACAAACCCCAGTGTCGCATCTTAGCCCAGAGCCATTCCATCAGCCCAAGGCCAGTGGGTGGTCCAGCGGTCAGTACTATGCACAGCTCTCAGGTGGCTCCGGTGTGTAGCTGAATTTGAGAGCCAGTGTTTTGTAGGATTGCCCTTGAGGTTAGAATTCATTGACTTCCTCTTATGTCATTTGACTGGTTCAGGATATTCTTTGTCTTATTAACTATTCTCTGAAATTTTCAAGTTAGCAATCTCTGGTCATTTCTACCCTCTGATGGCATCTGGTTCAACAGCTTGTTGTTGGGTGGGGTCGGTCACGGGCAGTCCTGGGTCACAGAGAGGGACAGGAAGACCATAATGTGGAATGGTGGTGTAGAGAGTAAGGGTGGGGCCAGAGCCCACACTGTGGTTAGGGTAGGGAAGGGATCTGAAGAGACTACCTTGAAAGCGAGATCTGGCTGCATTAACCAGGAATCATGGCCTGGAATTGGAAGCAATGACAGGGCTTCTGACTAGAAGGGACACATCCTTCTGGGCTGAGTTGGAGGTCTAGCCAGGCAGAGGAACACAGAGAGGACGCAGGAGAGGAGGATGGTCTAGATCATAGAGCTGCTCCATCATCATATCTTAGAGTGAATTTTTTTCTTCCAGTTGTTGGTAAATGCTAATTCATTCACATGTTACATCACATCCACCTCGTCCATTGCAAAGGCCAGCTCAACCAACACAGGCAGTGATATCTTGGTGGATGTGTGCATTCCATTCTAAAAGGAGGTGCCCGTGGGCACTCAGGCATTGGCAAGCTTCCTTTGGAGAGTGAATCTTCTCAATGTTATTGGACTGGCTTTTGAAAGCTCATGGAGTTTGGCTAGATGTAGAATTCTTCCACACAATTAAGCATGATGTACATTTTAGAGAGCATTTTCACTGAAGGGAAGGTTGGGGGTGTGGAGCCGTGAGCATTAACATCTATCGTGTTTCTCACCTGGAGTTGGCTACCTACAACTGGTGACCGTGTTTTGCTATTGCTGAGCAATACTGAACAAGTCTCTGGCCCAGTAATCCATTGCTGAACTACATCCCCAACAAAAAGACATTGAGTGAAGGTGAGGACCAGAAGAGCCCGGGAACCACCTGACAGCTGCCTTGAAGTCCTGAGCTCTGGAACATCATATGCCAACTCAACTGTGTATCAACCTTGTCTTCCTGGGCTTATTAGAACTGTGTACCAACAGGTGTCCTCTACTTTCAGAAGCAAATGCAGAATGATAGAATCTGCTCTGAGGACCCATTTCTAAGTCTTGTTTGCCGCACATCTTCTAAGTCTTATTGGCAGCATGTCTTCACTGGAATGAGTAGACATTTGGCATTCTATTGTCCTTAAAATTTCATGAGATTCTACACCTACTTGGTAGGTTGTGTTTTTAAAGAGACTTGGCCTGAATGCATTTTACATGCCAAAATATGGCTTGTCTTTTCTCCTAAACGTATCAGGGCAGTCAGAGCAGCCAAGGAGAACTAAATACAAGTGTAAAATGACCAAATAGACTGGGATCACTGCACACCTTTCTAGAACCTTCTTTCATGCTCTGGCTTCCCTGAGGTTAAAATGTGGGGACCTGTGATCCAGATTTGTTAGCAAGTAGTTTTCTTGGGAGGCAATACTAGAAAACTCCAGGTGGGAACAGGAAGTGATTAGTCACTGAGCGACCAAGCACAGGCCTGCTAAGGAGTGCTGGGGTTCCATGTAGATCATGCTACGAATAGAAGCCCTCTTACAGGGTGAGAGAGCTGGGGTGTTCTCCACCCACTCCTGCCAGCCATGGCAGGAAGCTGCTGCTGGCCTTCACTGTAGGCAAATGGGCCATGGTGCTGGGGGCTGGAGGTCAGCTGGGGTGTGAAGAAATGGCATAGTGCTGGACAATGTCATCTAGCTTTGAATCCCCAGACTGGGATCTTGAGCAGGGCAAGGTCAGAGACTGTGCCCAATGCAGCGTTTACTTCTCAGCATAGTGCCAGGCACACAGCAGACCTTCATCAATCCCCGTGTAATGTGCTGGCTCGCCCCAGCCCTGCTCCAGGTCTCTCAGCTGCGATCTCTCTGCTGGTCCTGTCTGTTCTAGTGTATTCAGCTCTTGCTTCTACGTCTTTCGCTTTCCCAATTTTGTCCTCTCTCTCCACACTCGTGTGGTCACTCTGCCTTTTTCCCAGGTGGCTGTCTGGCGGGGCTGTGGCATAGAGATCTCATTACTGCCAGAGATGGAGTTTTTAAACCAAATAAGACACGTGCTCTGCTGCTTAGGATTGTCTTCAGCATAAGGTGAGGTAGAAGTTTTGAAATTTGGATTGCCCTCCCAATCTTAAGGCATGTAATCCCTGTGTGCAGACCAGGAAGTGCCCTGGGAAGAAAGGCAGGTGTGGGTTTGGAATCAGAGACCAGCATGAGAAGAACACTTTCACTGCTTACTAGACAATGACCTTGGGCAAGTTCTGTAACCTCTTGGGGCCTCAGTGTTTGCATATCTGAAATGGGGATAGTTGTATGACTGACTTCAGGAGTTGGGTAGAAAGACTCCTAGTAGTAGAGTAAGAAAACACCTGGCATCTATGAAGCACCCCGCCCCCATCATTAGACTTTCCATGATTTTCTAAGCGTGTGTTGATTGACTGTTGGTTACAGCATGCCTGTAGATCTACCTGAGGTCCTGTCTAATCCACACAGATAGAGAAGCTCACTTTTGCCCAGTTGCCACATTTGCAAGGACACTTTGTAATAGAATTGGATCTAGGAAGCTGGGGTCCCTTTTCAGAACATACAGGATCCACAGCAAAGTTCAAGCCCCTGAGGCAGAGGGCTTCTGCTGGTGTCTTCATGTCCTCGTGGGCACTGCAATGCCTTTCTCCACCGATGTTCATTGAGAGCCTGATGCAGGCCAGGCCAGGGCTCCCTGCTGAGGATGTGGCAGAGAATGGAGCACCTGCCTGGCTGACTTGTAGGGGACTCAACAATTGGGGGCAAGACAGGCAAGTGATGGTGAAGATGAGACCAGTAGGTGACGTGTCCGAAGCTCTTGGTACGAAGCACTCTTCTAAGCAACTTACCATAAAGGCTTCCTCATCCCTTGATAGTTGCAGGAGAAACAGTGCTTTTGTTGTCCACAGGTGGCAACTGAGGCACTGACAGTTCAGGTCACATAGGCAAGGTCATGGAGATAGCACAGGGCGAAGTGTGGCTGCAAACCCTCCCATGTGGCTCCAGATTTGGGCTCTTTATCACCCACGTCCTGCAACCTCTTGGTCATGCTGGGCCCCTGTGACTTCTTTGTCACCAAATAGTGATTCACTGCAGGGCCTTTCCCGAGTCCTCTTCCACCTCAGAGTGCCTGTGTCTCGCAGAGAGTTACCCAGTTTCCCGGGCCCCACTGGAGCTCCTGGTTTTGCCAATCTGGGGTGGGGTCTGAGAATGTGTGTTTGTAACAAGGTCTCAGGTGACCCTAAAGGTGATGGGTCACACAGGTGACTGACTTTCCCCCTCCCCTGGGGTCATTTGACAATGCCTGGAGACCTTTTGACTTATCACAAGTCAGGGGTGCTGGTGCACAACTCAGGTAGAGGCCATGGGTGCTGCTGAAGGCCTACACTGCACGGGAAGACCTCTGCAGACCAAGAAGGATCTGGGCTGATGGGCCAGGGGTGCCAAGGTGAGGAACCCAGTGTGGAGTACAAGCACATGAACTTGGGTGTTGCAGGTATGGCCTTGGGGCTTGTTTCAAACGTGGCTTCTGTCAGTGCAAAACTCTAGCACCTCTGAGTGGCAGCGTTTCTAACAAGCTCTGAGCAGGGATGCTGGTGCTGCTGAGCAAGGGACCCCACTTTGAGTAGCCAAAGTGACGTGGAGTTCTTAGGACACCATGAACTTCTCAGAATCGCAAAGTAGACATCTCCTGTATTAGTTCAGAAGAAAAGAAACTCTGAGTTGGAATAATCCCCTTTCGAATCACCTAGTTGCAAGTTTGCCCCTAAAGCAGCGCTGAGACAGCGGGGCCTGGTGGGGGAGAAAGCTCCACTCCTCTTCTAGCTGCAGGCAGAGGCCTGCTGAAAATGAGGAGGGCGCAGAGGTGGGTAAGAACTACCTTGCTTCAGTCCCCAAGCATCCAGTCAAGTCTATTGTCACCTGGAATGGTGGCTTCTTTTCCAGGGCCCATGCTAACATTGGGGTTTGCATCTGCCTGCCTTTCAGTTCTGCGAATGGAAGGTGGGAACTGCTGCTTGAGACATGGTTGCTCTCTTGGGAGAGGGTATGGGAGAAATGACATGATGCCCAGCCCTCCAGAGCCCGCACCCCTCTCCCTGTGATAAATGGCAGCATTAACAAGGTTTGGTTGAGAGGATCCCCACCAATTTGTGACTTCCTATGTCCGCCAGCAGATGTCACTATGGCTGGCAGAACATAAGGCCTTTCAAGAGTGAGCTGGGGGGGAGCAGAGGGGAAAATGGCATCAAATAGAAGGCAGAAGCCAAAACTACCCCTGGCCTAGCGGGCTATGGTCCATACTATCATGGTAGGAATGGGGGACATTCTCCAATAAACCCACTATCAGTTCATGTGATTGACGTCCAGCTTCTGAGATTTAGGCAGAAACTGTCCAATGAAACACAAAGTTCCTGGCTTCTCTCAACTTAGAAAATCTCCAGGTTTTGGCTCCTGGCCTATTTGTATCATGAAACATTTTCTTGAAGGAAACCAACACTTTGCACTGAATAAACATATATTTGATGAGCTTACCCCGAGACATCATATTGATGGGTTTTAAAAATTGACTCATTTTACAAATTCAGAAGCTTATTCTGAAATTCCTTTGCTATACAGATAATTTTACCCATTTTTGACAACTATTTGATAGGATGTCATGGATGTTTTAATTGTTAGAATTTGTGTGTGTGTGTCTGTGTGTGTGTGTGTGGTTTGGAAACAGGGCATAAATCTGGCATTCTTCATGGGCCATGTTAGTATATAGAACTACTAACACATGCTTCACAGTAATTACAAGGCACATTTCCTTCCTTTAATCTTTTCCTGAAGATGTGCCTTCCATGTGTAAAGACAAGTGTTTTCAAAGTTGACTCTCTGGACAGATCTTTGGGCTCAGGTGGTCAGTGTTCCAAACTGTGCCAGAAAACCCCAAATCTGATTTCACAGGCTGGGGTGTCCTTAGCTCTGGCCTCCAAATTCTTTCCCCTTCCTGGCTGTACAACCCATGATATTTGCCAGAAAGGAAGAGCCATGGAAGACTTTAATGAGAACAGCTACAGGATCCCCTTTGCTCCTAGCCTCTTGAGAAAATAATAAAAACAATAACATCAAGCAAACACGTGGTCTAGAACTTTCTTCTGTAAATAATTATTATTTAACATATTGAAACGTGTGCCATGGTCCAAATTTTATTTCATTGAGAGAGAGAGAGAGAGAGAGAGTGTGTGTGTGTGTGTGTGTGTGTGTGTGTGTGTGTGTTTAATTCTGAAGAATCAAAGCCAGAGAACAGAGATAATTCTATTAGCTGCATCTGGATAGCACTTGGCCTCCTTTCTTAGCAGGGAAGGACCTGAAGTCAATGGCAGAGCTTGTTTGTGATGTAGCCAAGTGTCTCTGCAGCATTTTCAATGCTAGAGCATCTGTTCTGAGAATTTTAGTATAGCACCTAATTTTTTTTATCTTTGCAGCAACTTGCAAATGTGGGTGTTGAATGAGGGGTATGGATCAGAGGAGAAAAGCCATTGTTTTGGAGAAGGGGAATATCTTAAGTTCTTGTTAGAATGAGTGGAATGAGGTCACTTAAGACTTCAAGGAGAGACAACAAAAGCAGGGGTGGGGGTGGATATACAACAAACTTCAGAGATGTTCCTTTCATGTCAGGAGGTAGCAGGACTTTGGAGCAATGCCTGTGCATGCACTGCTCAGTTCCATCTTGGGGGCAGACCCAGCTCTGCAAGCTGATGAGGGAGAGGACATAGGAAAGCCATCTTTACTGCAGATGACACAACTGAGCATCTAGCTCATCCCAGAGGATGGAGGGAGGCAGATGAAAGTCAGGCTTAGACAAACCCATGGAGTACCATCAGGTGACCAACAGGCAGTTCAAAACTTTATTGTTCCTTAGAAAACTTGGAATGGAACCACCATTTGGCCCAGCTACCCCACTCCTCGGTCTATACCCAAAGGACTTAATATCAGCATACTGTAGTAAGCAGCCACACCAATGTTTATAGCAACTCAATTCACAATAGGTAAACTGTGGAAGCACCTAGATGTTCTGCTGTGGATACAAAAAAAATTGTCCTATATAAACACAATGGACTACTACTCAGCATTAAAAGAAAATATAATGATGGCATTTGCAGGTAAATGGTTGGAATTGGAGACTATCATGCTAAGTGAAGTAAACCAATCTCATAAACCCAGAAGATGAATGTTCTCTCTAAGAACTGAATGCTGATCCCAAATGGGGGGAGTGTGAGAAATGGAGAAATTTTGACCAAATGGGAGGGAGGGGAGGGGAGGACGTATGGGCCAGGATGGATGGTGGAATGAGATGGACATTATTCCCCCAGGTACATGGATGAGTAACCTAGGGTGCAATGCTACCTCGTGACCAATTAGGTAAATGAAAAGTTGTGTTGCAGTAGTGTACAATGAATCCAAATACATTCTGGTGTCACATACACTGAATTTTAAAAAATCAATTAACAAAAAACCCCTATGGTAACAGAGCTTCAGTCCTGGGGCACAAAGAGTACCAGGGGCCTCTGGGATAAGAGACAGAAGCAAAACAGAACAACACATGCCGGTGACCTTAGTCATGGGGAATGGAATACAGTAACATATTAGAGGTACAAAAATAGTTGTGAGCGATATTTTCCTAATGACTATTAAGGCAGATGGCAATTGGTTGTTGGTGTCCTGACCCACAGCAGTCATTTTAGAAGCAATGTCCATCCAGCGCTCTGTCTGGGCCTTGCTCTGGGCCACCACTCTCCCTGCCTGGCCTTATGTCACAGTGTCCCCTTGCAAGCAAGGAGAGTGGCAGGCGCCTTTTCAGGGGCCCTGTCCTCCTAGGCAGTTGTCCCCTGTCCCTGGCTGAGGAGCCATTTCCCATGGAAAAGCCCAGCATCCAGGGCCGCGTCCACAGGGTCCCACGGCCACGAGGGGTAGCTGCAGGCCTCACACCCAGGAAGTTGGGGACAGGTGAGGAGGCTAGTGAGTTGCTGTTCCACCCTAGGTCACCAGGTGAGCTGACAGCAGCAGGCTGGGCGCCCAGAGCCCCGCCCACAGCACCGCCCACAGCACGCTGAGTGGGTCGCGGAAGAGGGGTGGGGCCGTCGCCAGGGAGACGGGGGCGGGGCCTAAGCCAGGGCGGGAACTTTGAGCCTGGTCCCCTGGAGCTCAGAGCCCAGGAGCACGGAAGTAGCACAGGGCGGCGGGGCAGCGGGGCTGCGCGTCCCGGTTGTGGGGTCTGGCTCCCGGGTCCATGACGGGAGAAGGTGAGCTGGCCTGAGCGGCCCCGGTCTAGGCGCCCACACGAGGGTGCGACCCGGGAGGTCTCTGCCGTCGTCTTGGAGCCTCGGTCCCGGCTGCCTGTCCCCACAGCGCCCACCCCCGACCCCGCTGTCCGGGTCCTCACCTGAGGGCTCTCCTCAGCGGAGCTGCTGGTCACAGCTGGTGGGTTTTGATTTGCAGGGTCCTGTTCAGGATGCGGTGGCCTCAGCAGTGTGGCCTGGGCCGCGGACCTCAGAGGAGAAGAGGCGGCCTGACCCGCAGGCCCCTGGAGAGGGGAGGACGACAGAGGAGCCCAGTGTGACCTGGGGAGCAGGAGGCCGGTTTAAAAGACAGACCCGCCCAGGTATTTCACTTCTCACTCTGTGCCTGGTTTTCCTGCTGCACCTGTGAGGTTTTTTTTTTTTGTTTTTGTTTTTTGTTGTTGTTTTTTAAGTTCTTGCTTTAAAAACCCTTTCCTCTTTCCTTCTGTGTACCTGACCCATCATTTTAAACCATGTTCCAAGGTCACTTTTTGGTGTATGTGTGGTTCTGGAGATTGATCCTAGGGCCCTGAGCCTGTTAGGCAAGTGACCTACCTGTGCTACACCCTCAGAGACCCCTGTAAACGTTTATCCCCTTGGCCATGGGGTCTAAGTTGCCAAGGCTGACCTCAGACATTCCTCTTGCCTCAAACGTTCCAACCTCCCTGGTGGTTGGCATGACAGGCATGCCCCTGGGACTGTCACACTGTAGCCTGTGATGGGAACTCATGTGCATCTGTCCAGGGCTGAGCATGGTTATGCAGAGCTGTGCTCCAGGCTCCCTGCAGGGCTGTGGAGGCTTCTGCTGCCCAGCAGCCCTGGTGCCATGGCCAGTGCTTCTCCCAGCACTTCTCCCAGTGCTTCTCCCAGCTGCCCATTGCTATAGGCTGACCTTATTTTGTTCTTATGGCACTCATATGTTCTCTGGAGTATGTTGGATCGTTTGCCAATTACAAGTCTAACAGGTCCTCTAGAACATTCAAACAATTAGTAAAATTCCTAAACAGTAAATTGGGCTAATGTTTTGGCAAGAACAATGTTGGATGATAATTTCATGCCTTGAATATATCATCCAACATGAAGTTACCTTTTATTACTTAGAAAATAGTAAAATATTGAAGCAGTACCATGGTCTGAGCCAAAATAGATCCTCAGGATCTTGGGCATTCTGTAATAAATCTGCATCACTTGAAGTATAGCGTTGATCATCTCTGGGTAATGAAATGGAAGTAAAGGTATCAAAGCCAATGATCATCTGTTTCCAAATTTCTGTGATTTGGTTCAAGTGGTAAAGTGGTGATATTTATCAATTAATGGATCAAATAGGTTGAGCGACTTTTTCCTAATGACTATTAAGGCAGATGGCAATTGGTTGTTGGTGTCCTGACCCACAGCAGTCATTTTACAAGCAATGTCCATCCAGCGCTCTGTCTGGGCCTTGCTCTGGGCCACCACTCTCCCTGCCTGGCCTTATGTCACAGTGTCCCCTTGCAAGCAAGGAGAGTGGCAGGCGCCTTTTCAGGGGCCCTGTCCTCCTAGGCAGTTGTCCCCTGTCCCTGGCTGAGGAGCCATTTCCCATGGAAAAGCCCAGCATCCAGGGCCGCGTCCACAGGGTCCCACGGCCACGAGGGTTAGCTGCAGGCCTCACACCCAGGAAGTTGGGGACAGGTGAGGAGGCTAGTTAGTTGCTGTTCCACCCTAGGTCACCAGGTGAGCTGACAGCAGCAGGCTGGGCGCCCAGAGCCCCGCCCAGAGCCCCGCCCACAGCACCGCCCACAGCACGCTGAGTGGGTCGCGGAAGAGGGGTGGGGCCGTCGCCAGGGAGACGGGGGCGGGGCCTAAGCCAGGGCGGGAACTTTGAGCCTGGTCCCCTGGAGCTCAGAGCCCAGGAGCACGGAAGTAGCACAGGGCGGCGGGGCAGCGCGGCTGCGTGTCCTGGTTGTAAGGTCTGGCTCCCGGGTCCATGACGGGAGAAGATGAGCTGGCCTGAGCGGCCCCGGTCTAGGCGCCCACACGAGGGTGCGACCCGTGAGGTCTCTGCCGTCGTCTTGGAGCCTGGGTCCCGGCTGCCTGTCCCCACAGCGCCCACACCCGACCCCGCTGTCCGGGTCCTCACCTGAGGGCTCTCCTCAGAGGAGCTGCTGGTCACAGCTGGTGGGTTTTGATTTGCAGGGTCCTGTTCAGGATGCGGTGGCCTCAGCAGTGTGGCCTGGGCCGCGGACCTCAGAGGAGAAGAGGCGGCCTGACCCGCAGGCCCCTGGAGAGGGGAGGACGACAGAGGAGCCCAGTGTGACCTGGGGAGCAGGAGGCCGGTTTAAAAGACAGACCCGCCCAGGTATTTCACTTCTCACTCTGTGCCTGGTTTTCCTGCTGCACCTGTGAGGTTTTTTTTTTTTTTTTTGGTTTTTGTTTTTTGTTGTTGTTTTTTAAGTTCTTGCTTTAAAAACCCTTTCCTCTTTCCTTCTGTGTACCTGACCCATCATTTTAAACCATGTTCCAAGGTCACTTTTTGGTGTATGTGTGGTTCTGGAGATTGATCCTAGGGCCCTGAGCCTGTTAGGCAAGTGACCTACCTGTGCTACACCCTCAGAGACCCCTGTAAACGTTTATCCCCTTGGCCATGGGGTCTAAGTTGCCAAGGCTGACCTCAGACATTCCTCTTGCCTCAAACGTTCCAACCTCCCTGGTGGTTGGCATGACAGGCATGCCCCTGGGACTGTCACACTGTAGCCTGTGATGGGAACTCATGTGCATCTGTCCAGGGCTGAGCATGGTTATGCAGAGCTGTGCTCCAGGCTCCCTGCAGGGCTGTGGAGGCTTCTGCTGCCCAGCAGCCCTGGTGCCATGGCCAGTGCTTCTCCCAGCACTTCTCCCAGTGCTTCTCCCAGCTGCCCATTGCTATAGGCTGACCTTATTTTGTTCTTATGGCACTCATATGTTCTCTGGAGTATGTTGGATCGTTTGCCAATTACAAGTCTAACAGGTCCTCTAGAACATTCAAACAATTAGTAAAATTCCTAAACAGTAAATTGGGCTAATGTTTTGGCAAGAACAATGTTGGATGATAATTTCATGCCTTGAATATATCATCCAACATGAAGTTACCTTTTATTACTTAGAAAATAGTAAAATATTGAAGCAGTACCATGGTCTGAGCCAAAATAGATCCTCAGGATCTTGGGCATTCTGTAATAAATCTGCATCACTTGAAGTATAGCGTTGATCATCTCTGGGTAATGAAATGGAAGTAAAGGTATCAAAGCCAATGATCATCTGTTTCCAAATTTCTGTGATTTGGTTCAAGTGGTAAAGTGGTGATATTTATCAATTAATGGATCAAATAGGTTGAGCGACTTTTTCCTAATGACTATTAAGGCAGATGGCAATTGGTTATTGGTGTCCTGACCCACAGCAGTCATTTTACAAGCAATGTCCATCCAGCGCTCTGTCTGGGCCTTGCTCTGGGCCACCACTCTCCCTGCCTGGCCTTATGTCACAGTGTCCCCTTGCAAGCAAGGAGAGTGGCAGGCGCCTTTTCAGGGGCCCTGTCCTCCTAGGCAGTTGTCCCCTGTCCCTGGCTGAGGAGCCATTTCCCATGGAAAAGCCCAGCATCCAGGGCCGCGTCCACAGGGTCCCACGGCCACGAGGGTTAGCTGCAGGCCTCACAACCAGGAAGTTGGGGACAGGTGAGGAGGCTAGTTAGTTGCTGTTCCACCCTAGGTCACCAGGTGAGCTGACAGCAGCAGGCTGGGCGCCCAGAGCCCCGCCCAGAGCCCCGCCCACAGCACCGCCCACAGCACGCTGAGTGGGTCGCGGAAGAGGGGTGGGGCCGTCGCCAGGGAGACGGGGGCGGGGCCTAAGCCAGGGCGGGAACTTTGAGCCTGGTCCCCTGGAGCTCAGAGCCCAGGAGCACGGAAGTAGCACAGGGCGGCGGGGCAGCGCGGCTGCGTGTCCTGGTTGTGGGGTCTGGCTCCCGGGTCCATGACGGGAGAAGATGAGCTGGCCTGAGCGGCCCCGGTCTAGGCGCCCACACGAGGGTGCGACCCGGGATGTCTCTGCCGTCGTCTTGGAGCCTGGGTCCCGGCTGCCTGTCCCCACAGCGCCCACACCCGACCCCGCTGTCCGGGTCCTCACCTGAGGGCTCTCCTCAGAGGAGCTGCTGATCACAGCTGGTGGGTTTTGATTTGCAGGGTCCTGTTCAGGATGCGGTGGCCTCAGCAGTGTGGCCTGGGCCGCGGACCTCAGAGGAGAAGAGGCGGCCTGACCCGCAGGCCCCTGGAGAGGGGAGGACGACAGAGGAGCCCAGTGTGACCTGGGGAGCAGGAGGCCGGTTTAAAAGACAGACCCGCCCAGGTATTTCACTTCTCACTCTGTGCCTGGTTTTCCTGCTGCACCTGTGAGGTTTTTTTTTTTGTTGTTTTTTTTTTGGTTTTTGTTTTTTGTTGTTGTTTTTTAAGTTCTTGCTTTAAAAACCCTTTCCTCTTTCCTTCTGTGTACCTGACCCATCATTTTAAACCATGTTCCAAGGTCACTTTTTGGTGTATGTGTGGTTCTGGAGATTGATCCTAGGGCCCTGAGCCTGTTAGGCAAGTGACCTACCTGTGCTACACCCTCAGAGACCCCTGTAAACGTTTATCCCCTTGGCCATGGGGTCTAAGTTGCCAAGGCTGACCTCAGACATTCCTCTTGCCTCAAACGTTCCAACCTCCCTGGTGGTTGGCATGACAGGCATGCCCCTGGGACTGTCACACTGTAGCCTGTGATGGGAACTCATGTGCATCTGTCCAGGGCTGAGCATGGTTATGCAGAGCTGTGCTCCAGGCTCCCTGCAGGGCTGTGGAGGCTTCTGCTGCCCAGCAGCCCTGGTGCCATGGCCAGTGCTTCTCCCAGCACTTCTCCCAGTGCTTCTCCCAGCTGCCCATTGCTATAGGCTGACCTTATTTTGTTCTTATGGCACTCATATGTTCTCTGGAGTATGTTGGATCGTTTGCCAATTACAAGTCTAACAGGTCCTCTAGAACATTCAAACAATTAGTAAAATTCCTAAAGAGTAAATTGGGCTAATGTTTTGGCAAGAACAATGTTGGATGATAATTTCATGCCTTGAATATATCATCCAACATGAAGTTACATTTTATTACTTAGAAAATAGTAAAATATTGAAGCAGTACCATGGTCTGAGCCAAAATAGATCCTCAGGATCTTGGGCATTCTGTAATAAATCTGCATCACTTGAAGTATAGCGTTGATCATCTCTGGGTAATGAAATGGAAGTAAAGGTATCAAAGCCAATGATCATCTGTTTCCAAATTTCTGTGATTTGGTTCAAGTGGTAAAGTGGTGATATTTATCAATTAATGGATCAAATAGGTTGAGCGACTTTTTCCTAATGACTATTAAGGCAGATGGCAATTGGTTGTTGGTGTCCTGACCCACAGCAGTCATTTTACAAGCAATGTCCATCCAGCGCTCTGTCTGGGCCTTGCTCTGGGCCACCACTCTCCCTGCCTGGCCTTATGTCACAGTGTCCCCTTGCAAGCAAGGAGAGTGGCAGGCGCCTTTTCAGGGGCCCTGTCCTCCTAGGCAGTTGTCCCCTGTCCCTGGCTGAGGAGCCATTTCCCATGGAAAAGCCCAGCATCCAGGGCCGCGTCCACAGGGTCCCACGGCCACGAGGATTAGCTGCAGGCCTCACACCCAGGAAGTTGGGGACAGGTGAGGAGGCTAGTTAGTTGCTGTTCCACCCTAGGTCACCAGGTGAGCTGACAGCAGCAGGCTGGGCGCCCAGAGCCCCGCCCAGAGCCCCGCCCACAGCACCGCCCACAGCACGCTGAGTGGGTCGCGGAAGAGGGGTGGGGCCGTCGCCAGGGAGACGGGGGCGGGGCCTAAGCCAGGGCGGGAACTTTGAGCCTGGTCCCCTGGAGCTCAGAGCCCAGGAGCACGGAAGTAGCACAGGGCGGCGGGGCAGCGCGGCTGCGCGTCCTGGTTGTGGGGTCTGGCTCCCGGGTCCATGACGGGAGAAGATGAGCTGGCCTGAGCGGCCCCGGTCTAGGCGCCCACACGAGGGTGCGACCCGTGAGGTCTCTGCCGTCGTCTTGGAGCCTGGGTCCCGGCTGCCTGTCCCCACAGCGCCCACACCCGACCCCGCTGTCCGGGTCCTCACCTGAGGGCTCTCCTCAGAGGAGCTGCTGGTCACAGCTGGTGGGTTTTGATTTGCAGGGTCCTGTTCTGGATGCGGTGGCCTCAGCAGTGTGGCCTGGGCCGCGGACCTCAGAGGAGAAGAGGCGGCCTGACCCGCAGGCCCCTGGAGAGGGGAGGACGACAGAGGAGCCCAGTGTGACCTGGGGAGCAGGAGGCCGGTTTAAAAGACAGACCCGCCCAGGTATTTCACTTCTCACTCTGTGCCTGGTTTTCCTGCTGCACCTGTGAGGTTTTTTTTTTGTTTGTTTTTTTTTTTTTGTTTTTGTTTTTTGTTGTTGTTTTTTAAGTTCTTGCTTTAAAAACCCTTTCCTCTTTCCTTCTGTGTACCTGACCCATCATTTTAAACCATGTTCCAAGGTCACTTTTTGGTGTATGTGTGGTTCTGGAGATTGATCCTAGGGCCCTGAGCCTGTTAGGCAAGTGACCTACCTGTGCTACACCCTCAGAGACCCCTGTAAACGTTTATCCCCTTGGCCATGGGGTCTAAGTTGCCAAGGCTGACCTCAGACATTCCTCTTGCCTCAAACGTTCCAACCTCCCTGGTGGTTGGCATGACAGGCATGCCCCTGGGACTGTCACACTGTAGCCTGTGATGGGAACTCATGTGCATCTGTCCAGGGCTGAGCATGGTTATGCAGAGCTGTGCTCCAGGCTCCCTGCAGGGCTGTGGAGGCTTCTGCTGCCCAGCAGCCCTGGTGCCATGGCCAGTGCTTCTCCCAGCACTTCTCCCAGTGCTTCTCCCAGCTGCCCATTGCTATAGGCTGACCTTATTTTGTTCTTATGGCACTCATATGTTCTCTGGAGTATGTTGGATCGTTTGCCAATTACAAGTCTAACAGGTCCTCTAGAACATTCAAACAATTAGTAAAATTCCTAAAGAGTAAATTGGGCTAATGTTTTGGCAAGAACAATGTTGGATGATAATTTCATGCCTTGAATATATCATCCAACATGAAGTTACCTTTTATTACTTAGAAAATAGTAAAATATTGAAGCAGTACCATGGTCTGAGCCAAAATAGATCCTCAGGATCTTGGGCATTCTGTAATAAATCTGCATCACTTGAAGTATAGCGTTGATCATCTCTGGGTAATGAAATGGAAGTAAAGGTATCAAAGCCAATGATCATCTGTTTCCAATTTTCTGTGATTTGGTTCAAGTGGTAAAGTGGTGATATTTATCAATTAATGGATCAAATAGGTTGAGCGACTTTTTCCTAATGACTATTAAGGCAGATGGCAATTGGTTGTTGGTGTCCTGACCCACAGCAGTCATTTTACAAGCAATGTCCATCCAGCGCTCTGTCTGGGCCTTGCTCTGGGCCACCACTCTCCCTGCCTGGCCTTATGTCACAGTGTCCCCTTGCAAGCAAGGAGAGTGGCAGGCGCCTTTTCAGGGGCCCTGTCCTCCTAGGCAGTTGTCCCCTGTCCCTGGCTGAGGACCATTTCCCATGGAAAAGCCCAGCATCCAGGGCCGCGTCCACAGGGTCCCACGGCCACGAGGGTTAGCTGCAGGCCTCACACCCAGGAAGTTGGGGACAGGTGAGGAGGCTAGTTAGTTGCTGTTCCACCCTAGGTCACCAGGTGAGCTGACAGCAGCAGGCTGGGCGCCCAGAGCCCCGCCCAGAGCCCCGCCCACAGCACCGCCCACAGCACGCTGAGTGGGTCGCGGAAGAGGGGTGGGGCCGTCGCCAGGGAGACGGGGGCGGGGCCTAAGCCAGGGCGGGAACTTTGAGCCTGGTCCCCTGGAGCTCAGAGCCCAGGAGCACGGAAGTAGCACAGGGCGGCGGGGCAGCGGGGCTGCGCGTCCTGGTTGTGGGGTCTGGCTCCCGGGTCCATGACGGGAGAAGATGAGCTGGCCTGAGCGGCCCCGGTCTAGGCGCCCACATGAGGGTGCGACCCGGGAGGTCTCTGCCGTCGTCTTGGAGCCTGGGTCCCGGCTGCCTGTCCCCACAGCGCCCACACCCGACCCCGCTGTCCGGGTCCTCACCTGAGGGCTCTCCTCAGAGGAGCTGCTGGTCACAGCTGGTGGGTTTTGATTTGCAGGGTCCTGTTCAGGATGCGGTGGCCTCAGCAGTGTGGCCTGGGCCGCGGACCTCAGAGGAGAAGAGGCGGCCTGACCCGCAGGCCCCTGGAGAGAGGAGGACGACAGAGGAGCCCAGTGTGACCTGGGGAGCAGGAGGCCGGTTTAAAAGACAGACCCGCCCAGGTATTTCACTTCTCACTCTGTGCCTGGTTTTCCTGCTGCACCTGTGAGGTTTTTTTTTTGTTTGTTTGTTTTTTGTTTTTGTTTTTTGTTGTTGTTTTTTAAGTTCTTGCTTTAAAAACCCTTTCCTCTTTCCTTCTGTGTACCTGACCCATCATTTTAAACCATGTTCCAAGGTCACTTTTTGGTGTATGTGTGGTTCTGGAGATTGATCCTAGGGCCCTGAGCCTGTTAGGCAAGTGACCTACCTGTGCTACACCCTCAGAGACCCCTGTAAACGTTTATCCCCTTGGCCATGGGGTCTAAGTTGCCAAGGCTGACCTCAGACATTCCTCTTGCCTCAAACGTTCCAACCTCCCTGGTGGTTGGCATGACAGGCATGCCCCTGGGACTGTCACACTGTAGCGTGTGATGGGAACTCATGTGCATCTGTCCAGGGCTGAGCATGGTTATGCAGAGCTGTGCTCCAGGCTCCCTGCAGGGCTGTGGAGGCTTCTGCTGCCCAGCAGCCCTGGTGCCATGGCCAGTGCTTCTCCCAGCACTTCTCCCAGTGCTTCTCCCAGCTGCCCATTGCTATAGGCTGACCTTATTTTGTTCTTATGGCACTCATATGTTCTCTGGAGTATGTTGGATCGTTTGCCAATTACAAGTCTAACAGGTCCTCTAGAACATTCAAACAATTAGTAAAATTCCTAAAGAGTAAATTGGGCTAATGTTTTGGCAAGAACAATGTTGGATGATAATTTCGTGGCTTGAATATATCATCCAACATGAAGTTACATTTTATTACTTAGAAAATAGTAAAATATTGAAGCAGTACCATGGTCTGAGCCAAAATAGATCCTCAGGATCTTGGGCATTCTGTAATAAATCTGCATCACTTGAAGTATAGCGTTGATCATCTCTGGGTAATGAAATGGAAGTAAAGGTATCAAAGCCAATGATCATCTGTTTCCAAATTTCTGTGATTTGGTTCAAGTGGTAAAGTGGTGATATTTATCAATTAATGGATCAAATAGGTTGAGCGACTTTTTCCTAATGACTATTAAGGCAGATGGCAATTGGTTGTTGGTGTCCTGACCCACAGCAGTCATTTTACAAGCAATGTCCATCCAGCGCTCTGTCTGGGCCTTGCTCTGGGCCACCACTCTCCCTTCCTGGCCTTATGTCACAGTGTCCCCTTGCAAGCAAGGAGAGTGGCAGGCGCCTTTTCAGGGGCCCTGTCCTCCTAGGCAGTTGTCCCCTGTCCCTGGCTGAGGAGCCATTTCCCATGGAAAAGCCCAGCATCCAGGGCCGCGTCCACAGGGTCCCACGGCCACGAGGATTAGCTGCAGGCCTCACACCCAGGAAGTTGGGGACAGGTGAGGAGGCTAGTTAGTTGCTGTTCCACCCTAGGTCACCAGGTGAGCTGACAGCAGCAGGCTGGGCGCCCAGAGCCCCGCCCAGAGCCCCGCCCACAGCACCGCCCACAGCACGCTGAGTGGGTCGCGGAAGAGGGGTGGGGCCGTCGCCAGGGAGACGGGGGCGGGGCCTAAGCCAGGGCGGGAACTTTGAGCCTGGTCCCCTGGAGCTCAGAGCCCAGGAGCACGGAAGTAGCACAGGGCGGCGGGGCAGCGGGGCTGCGCGTCCTGGTTGTGGGGTCTGGCTCCCGGGTCCATGACGGGAGAAGATGAGCTGGCCTGAGCGGCCCCGGTCTAGGCGCCCACATGAGGGTGCGACCCGGGAGGTCTCTGCCGTCGTCTTGGAGCCTGGGTCCCGGCTGCCTGTCCCCACAGCGCCCACACCCGACCCCGCTGTCCGGGTCCTCACCTGAGGGCTCTCCTCAGAGGAGCTGCTGGTCACAGCTGGTGGGTTTTGATTTGCAGGGTCCTGTTCTGGATGCGGTGGCCTCAGCAGTGTGGCCTGGGCCGCGGACCTCAGAGGAGAAGAGGCGGCCTGACCCGCAGGCCCCTGGAGAGAGGAGGACGACAGAGGAGCCCAGTGTGACCTGGGGAGCAGGAGGCCGGTTTAAAAGACAGACCCGCCCAGGTATTTCACTTCTCACTCTGTGCCTGGTTTTCCTGCTGCACCTGTGAGGTTTTTTTTTTGTTTGTTTGTTTTTTGTTTTTGTTTTTTGTTGTTGTTTTTTAAGTTCTTGCTTTAAAAACCCTTTCCTCTTTCCTTCTGTGTACCTGACCCATCATTTTAAACCATGTTCCAAGGTCACTTTTTGGTGTATGTGTGGTTCTGGAGATTGATCCTAGGGCCCTGAGCCTGTTAGGCAAGTGACCTACCTGTGCTACACCCTCAGAGACCCCTGTAAACGTTTATCCCCTTGGCCATGGGGTCTAAGTTGCCAAGGCTGACCTCAGACATTCCTCTTGCCTCAAACGTTCCAACCTCCCTGGTGGTTGGCATGACAGGCATGCCCCTGGGACTGTCACACTGTAGCCTGTGATGGGAACTCATGTGCATCTGTCCAGGGCTGAGCATGGTTATGCAGAGCTGTGCTCCAGGCTCCCTGCAGGGCTGTGGAGGCTTCTGCTGCCCAGCAGCCCTGGTGCCATGGCCAGTGCTTCTCCCAGCACTTCTCCCAGTGCTTCTCCCAGCTGCCCATTGCTATAGGCTGACCTTATTTTGTTCTTATGGCACTCATATGTTCTCTGGAGTATGTTGGATCGTTTGCCAATTACAAGTCTAACAGGTCCTCTAGAACATTCAAACAATTAGTAAAATTCCTAAAGAGTAAATTGGGCTAATGTTTTGGCAAGAACAATGTTGGATGATAATTTCGTGGCTTGAATATATCATCCAACATGAAGTTACATTTTATTACTTAGAAAATAGTAAAATATTGAAGCAGTACCATGGTCTGAGCCAAAATAGATCCTCAGGATCTTGGGCATTCTGTAATAAATCTGCATCACTTGAAGTATAGCGTTGATCATCTCTGGGTAATGAAATGGAAGTAAAGGTATCAAAGCCAATGATCATCTGTTTCCAAATTTCTGTGATTTGGTTCAAGTGGTAAAGTGGTGATATTTATCAATTAATGGATCAAATAGGTTGAGCGACTTTTTCCTAATGACTATTAAGGCAGATGGCAATTGGTTGTTGGTGTCCTGACCCACAGCAGTCATTTTACAAGCAATGTCCATCCAGCGCTCTGTCTGGGCCTTGCTCTGGGCCACCACTCTCCCTTCCTGGCCTTATGTCACAGTGTCCCCTTGCAAGCAAGGAGAGTGGCAGGCGCCTTTTCAGGGGCCCTGTCCTCCTAGGCAGTTGTCCCCTGTCCCTGGCTGAGGAGCCATTTCCCATGGAAAAGCCCAGCATCCAGGGCCGCGTCCACAGGGTCCCACGGCCACGAGGATTAGCTGCAGGCCTCACACCCAGGAAGTTGGGGACAGGTGAGGAGGCTAGTTAGTTGCTGTTCCACCCTAGGTCACCAGGTGAGCTGACAGCAGCAGGCTGGGCGCCCAGAGCCCCGCCCAGAGCCCCGCCCACAGCACCGCCCACAGCACGCTGAGTGGGTCGCGGAAGAGGGGTGGGGCCGTCGCCAGGGAGACGGGGGCGGGGCCTAAGCCAGGGCGGGAACTTTGAGCCTGGTCCCCTGGAGCTCAGAGCCCAGGAGCACGGAAGTAGCACAGGGCGGCGGGGCAGCACGGCTGCGTGTCCTGGTTGTGGGGTCTGGCTCCCGGGTCCATGACGGGAGAAGGTGAGCTGGCCTGAGCGGCCCCGGTCTAGGCGCCCACACGAGGGTGCGACCCGGGAGGTCTCTGCCGTCGTCTTGGAGCCTGGGTCCCGGCTGCCTGTCCCCACAGCGCCCACACCCGACCCCGCTGTCCGGGTCCTCACCTGAGGGCTCTCCTCAGCGGAGCTGCTGGTCACAGCTGGTGGGTTTTGATTTGCAGGGTCCTGTTCAGGATGCGGTGGCCTCAGCAGTGTGGCCTGGGCCGCGGACCTCAGAGGAGAAGAGGCGGCCTGACCCGCAGGCCCCTGGAGAGGGGAGGACGACAGAGGAGCCCAGTGTGACCTGGGGAGCAGGAGGCCGGTTTAAAAGACAGACCCGCCCAGGTATTTCACTTCTCACTCTGTGCCTGGTTTTCCTGCTGCCCCTGTGAGGTTTTTTTTTTTTTTTTTTGTTTTTTGTTTTTTGTTTTTGTTTTTTGTTGTTGTTTTTTAAGTTTTTGCTTTAAAAACCCTTTCCTCTTTCCTTCTGTGTACCTGACCCATCATTTTAAACCATGTTCCAAGGTCACTTTTTGGTGTATGTGTGGTTCTGGAGATTGATCCTAGGGCCCTGAGCCTGTTAGGCAAGTGACCTACCTGTGCTACACCCTCAGAGACCCCTGTAAACGTTTATCCCCTTGGCCATGGGGTCTAAGTTGCCAAGGCTGACCTCAGACATTCCTCTTGCCTCAAACGTTCCAACCTCCCTGGTGGTTGGCATGACAGGCATGCCCCTGGGACTGTCACACTGTAGCGTGTGATGGGAACTCATGTGCATCTGTCCAGGGCTGAGCATGGTTATGCAGAGCTGTGCTCCAGGCTCCCTGCAGGGCTGTGGAGGCTTCTGCTGCCCAGCAGCCCTGGTGCCATGGCCAGTGCTTCTCCCAGCACTTCTCCCAGTGCTTCTCCCAGCTGCCCATTGCTATAGGCTGACCTTATTTTGTTCTTATGGCACTCATATGTTCTCTGGAGTATGTTGGATCGTTTGCCAATTACAAGTCTAACAGGTCCTCTAGAACCTTCAAATTCCTAAAGAGTAAATTGGGCTAATGTTTTGGGAAGAACAATGTTGGATGATAATTTCGTGGCTTGAATATATCATCCAACATGAAGTTACATTTTATTACTTAGAAAATAGTAAAATATTGAAGCAGTACCATGGTCTGAGCCAAAATAGATCATCAGGATCTTGGGCATTCTGTAATAAATCTGCATCAATTGAAGTATAGCGTTGATCATCTCTGGGTAATGAAATGGAAGTAAAGATATCAAAGCCAATGATCACTTGTTTCCAATTTTCTGTGATTTGGTTCAAGTGGTAAAGTGGTGATATTTATCAATTAATGGATCAAATAGGTTGAGCGACTTTTTCCTAATGACTATTAAGGCAGATGGCAATTGGTTGTTGGTGTCCTGACCCACAGCAGTCATTTTACAAGCAATGTCCATCCAGCGCTCTGTCTGGGCCTTGCTCTGGGCCACCACTCTCCCTGCCTGGCCTGATGTCACAGTGTCCCCTTGCAAGCAAGGAGAGTGGCAGGCGCCTTTTCAGGGGCCCTGTCCTCCTAGGCAGTTGTCCCCTGTCCCTAGCTGAGGAGCCATTTCCCATGGAAAAGCCCAGCATCCAGGGCCGCGTCCACAGGGTCCCACGGCCACGAGGGGTAGCTGCAGGCCTCACACCCAGGAAGTTGGGGACAGGTGAGGAGGCTAGTTAGTTGCTGTTCCACCCTAGGTCACCAGGTGAGCTGACAGCAGCAGGCTGGGTGCCCAGAGCCACGCCCAGAGCCCCGCCCACAGCACCGCCCACAGCACGCTGAGTGGGTCGCGGAAGAGGGGTGGGGCCGTCGCCAGGGAGACGGGGGCGGGGCCTAAGCCAGGGCGGGAACTTTGAGCCTGGTCCCCTTTTGCTCAGAGCCCGGGAGCCCGGAAGTAGCACAGGGCGGCGGGGCAGCGGGGCTGCGCGTCCCGGTTGTGGGGTCTGGCTCCCGGGTCCATGACGGGAGAAGGTGAGCTGGCCTGAGCGGCCCCGGTCTAGGCGCCCACACGAGGGTGCGACCCGGGAAGACTCTGCCGCCCTCTTGGAGCCTCGGTGCTGGCTGCCTGTCCCCCGGAGCCGCCAGGGCGGTCCCCACAGCGCCCACCCCCGACCCCGCTGTCCCGGTCCTCACCTGAGGGCTCTCCTCAGCGGAGCTGCTGGTCACAGCTGGTCGGTTTTGATTTGCAGGGTCCTGTTCAGGATGCGGTGGCCTCAGCAGTGTGGCCTGGGCCGCGGACCTCAGAGGAGAAGAGGCGGCCTGACCAGCAGGCCCCTGGAGAGGGGAGGGCGATGGAGGGAGCCCAGTGTGACCTGGGGAGCAGGAGGAGGTTTAAAAGACAGACTCGCCCAGGTATTTCACTTCTCACTCTGTGCCTGGTTTTCTTGTTGCACCTGTGAGGTTTTTTTTGTTGTTGTTGTTTTTTAAGTTCTTGCTTTAAAAACCCTTTCCTCTTTCCTTCTGTGTACCTGACCCATCATTTTAAACCATGTTCCAAGGTCACTTCTTGGTGTATGTGTGATTCTGGAGATTGATCCTAGGGCCCTGAGCCTGTTAGGCAAGTGACCTACCTGTGCTACACCCTCAGAGACCCCTGTAAACGTTTATCCCCTTGGCCATGGGGTCTAAGTTGCCAAGGCTGACCTCAGACATCCTCTTGCCTCAAACATTCCAACCTCCCTGGTGGTTGGCATGACAGGCATGCACCTGGGACTGTCACACTGTAGCGTGTGATGGGAACTCATGTGCATCTGTCCAGGGCTGAGCATGGTTATGCAGAGCTGTGCTCCAGGCTCCCTGCAGGGCTGTGGAGGCTTCTGCTGCCCAGCAGCCCTGGTGCCATGGCCAGTGCTTCTCCCAGCACTTCTCCCAGTGCTTCTCCCAGCTGCCCATTGCTATAGGCTGACCTTATTTTGTTCTTATGGCACTCATATGTTCTCTGGAGTATGTTGGATCGTTTGCCAATTACAAGTCTAACAGGTCCTCTAGAACATTCAAACAATTAGTAAAATTCCTAAAGAGTAAATTGGGCTAATGTTTTGGCAAGAACAATGTTGGATGATAATTTCATGGCTTGAATATATCATCCAACATGAAGTTACATTTTATTACTTAGAAAATAGTAAAATATTGAAGGAGTATCATGGTCTGAGCCAAAATAGATCCTCAGGGTCTTGGGCATTCTGTAATAAATCTACATCACTTGAAGTATAGAGTTGATCATCTCTGGGTTATGAAATGGAAGTAAAGGTATCAAAGCCAATGATCATCTGTTTCCAATTTTCTGTGATTTGGTTCAAGTGGTAAAGTGGTGATTTTTATTAATTAATGGATCAAATAGGTTCATAATTGTATTTTAGATACCTTCAAACTTCAGGCTATATGTGCTCATTTGAGAATGGTTCCAGCCATTCTGTCATCCTTTGAGTCATTTCCGTTATATGTCCTTTGAGACATTTTCTATGTGAGACTTTAAGAAGAAGAGAATATTCTACAAAGAAAGCCTTGTGATCTGTGCAGTATTATATTGAATAAAGTCATTCAGATATCAGAAATTCTATTGAAAGATATTTGCATCTAAGCCAAATAAAACACATTTCTAGGCTTCCTGGTAAAGACAAGGTTTTATCTTTATATGTATCATCTGTTTTTTTTGTTAAAATGGTCTGCCAGTTTATGAATTTCATTCTATCAGATGTGTAACTAGATGCCATTGAAATTACCCACTCTTAAATGGTAGACAGTACATGAACACTGCCTGTCTGCACCTTTTTAAAACACAGGTCTGGGCTCAGGAGCCCAAATACCAATGTTAGCTGGAACATGTTCTTCAGTTTGGTCTATCTGCCAGTATCCCCTCAGGTCACCTCTTCAGCTTTGTTACTCCTGCTCCCTCACTGGCTTTCATAGAAACCATATGCTATGTATGAATCAGGGACACCAATCCCACACATTGTGTTCTTTGAGTATCCAAAGTCCCACTTTTCACTTCGCCATGCCTGACATAGTAACATTTATCAGCAATTGTGAGATTTTCCAAAATTCAGTTTTATGTGCTCCTTTCCCAAAGAGCATTAGGCAGGGATATAGCATGCGTAAATATTAAATAAAGGCCGTAGTTTTTAAAATGTCATCCATTGAATAGTTGACACAAGTCTGAGGTGCTTTTTATTTTGGAGGTATTATTTAATAGGGAATTCCAACAGCTACGTAATAGTGAAATGAGAAATCTTACATTCATTTTATTCTTTCTTTCTGATGATTTTTTATGAGTAAGGGTAAGATACTTCCTTGTTCCGATGCAGAAGTTGCCTACTTCTGTGAATGGATGCGGGGTGTCACCTGCTACTCGCATGTCTGCATGTTGTGCTTGACACTAATATCGTACTTGGTAGGTGGCAGAAAGTCAATACTGAAGTTAAGCTCTTGTGTTCTAGCAGCTGTGCTGCAGATCCTTGGTGTGCCACCTTCTGCAATCCATGCTGCTCTGTTCATGTTCCTTATTGACTTCCTGGTGATGAGCATCATGGTCTCCTGGTCTTTGAGAATGGCTAAGCATTGCACTGTGAATGTGGAAGATGGTCATGTGGAAGGCTCCAGGGAGGACGGATCATTGATCATGTACTCTAATCCATATGCCTCTTTAATGACCTGTTTTTTCTTCTTGGGTTTTAAGGGAGACAGTGCCCTCAAACACTTCTGTGCAGCTGGGAATCCAGGCTTCTGCTTCACCTTGAAGAAAGCATTAATGATTCATTTCCAGAAGACATGAGAAGTGAGCCTCTGGTATTCTGCAGGTTCCTTGCATTGCTCTTGGGCTAGAAGAAGAAGAGTTGCTTCATGAGATTTGATCTCCTTTTTCCTGAAAAGTTCCACACATAGGTGAGTCCCCAGCATCTGTAGACACCATTTCAGACATCTTTGTTGACGGAAATGAATCAGAGCCCCTGATGATGTGGAAGAGCTAAAGATGGGTTTGCTATGAATTTTCTATGTCATTTCTCAGGGCCTGAGTCAAGCCAGCCATGATGCTGTCAGCGCATGAGCTGCTGCTCAAATGTGAGGAAGTGGTCTTGCTTTGTGAAAACACCACCCTGATTCAGGGAGCCAGAGGCAGCCTGCAGTGCCTTCGTTTTCCTGTAAAGGCAGATTGCTGTGGATGGCCTCTGGCCTTGTCATGCAGCCCTGCTCAGAGTAGGGGATTGAGGGTCCAGGCAGATCCTTAGTTCCTTTGGACCTTTTTTGCCATTCGGCCTCCCCAGGGTCCTGGGACTCTACTTGGTCTTCTGGCCTGGGTCAGGGGATGTGACGTTTGGAATCCCCCTCTGTGGCAGGATCCCAGGCCCCCCACCACCTGAGGGCAGGCACAGCCTTCCCCAATTGTGTTAGAGGGGGAGACTTCTCCCACCCATCCTCATCCATGCTCATCCTGCATCGTCTGGCTTGACACCTGAGGACCTTTATTCATTGACTTAGTGGTTAGTGATGATGGTTGCTAAGACCAAGTGACTCTTTCAAGGTCACATCACTTGTATAATCGGGCTAGAGCATGGATCTTCCTAATTGATTTCATGGGACTCTCTCATGGGAACTGTGACTGCCTCCTAAACACACACACTACATTTGCAGTGTCAAAATTCATGGCGCTGTCTCCTTGGCAAGTGTATCTTGTCTTGTACTTGGGAATTTCACAAATATTTTCCTTTGGTTTGTGGAGTCATGCAGAAGGGAGTTCATTTGAAATAGCCCAAACAAGAAATACCAGTTGTCTTTTTCACACATTGATTTGTGTATTGAATATCTCTGTCTGTGTGCTTGCATGAGTTGCTCCTTCGAATTTGTTGAAGAATGGTTGGCTGGGGAGCAAGGTAACGAGAGATGGATATCAAAGCTTGTCCAGTATTCTGAGGTGAAGAATGTATTTAGGATGTGAAGGCTTTTCTAGCCAGTTCCTATGACTCAGTCAGGGATCAGTAAGAGGATTCTGTCTGGTAGATGCCCCCTGAATGATTCAGATGCACATAGTAGGAAGCCTGTTGCCCACTATTTTCTTGTGGAAGAAGTAGGAGACCCTCCTAGTGTGGAGGTGCCATCTAAGAGACAGCCTCACTTCTCTGAAAAAATTGATGGGAAAAAAAGGGTATGGACCTGTGCCCAAAGGGCCACATATGCTCCTGGAAGTTGGTGGTGGCCATAGTTCTCCATCCATTAAGTACTCCCTCACCCACTAATGTCCTTGTGTCCTTGAGAAATGCTCTCCCTTTCCTGGTTTTCCTGAATAGAAATCCTCTTGCATCTTGCGTGAATAGGGTTATGGGTTGTGCAGAGGGTGTTTGTCCACTGAACACCTTAGAGACTGTCCTTTATGGAGCCTAATGATCCTCATTGAGGTTGAGGCCAGGGTCCTAACTGTGGTTAGTGTGAGGACACTCTGGGTTCAGCAGAGGGAAAGAAGGACAAGGGAAACTCAGATGTCACTTCATTGCCCCTGGAGTTAGAGGACTTACCCTTTGCACCTGGGATCAGGAGACCTCATTTCCTCAAGGACACCCACACTCAGGGGTAGGTCTTGAGTTTGGGGTCCTTACTGGGGTCCAGGGCTGTTGTTAGCCACCAGGAATGACAGTGCTCTCCATGCTCAGTGGAGCCAGTGTTTCCAGGGAAGAGAGCCCATGGTCACGCCTTGTCTAAAGCATCCCACACCAGGGGCTCCCATCCCTAACACTCCTGTCCTGAAAGGATCCCCTGAGAGGCAAGGTGTGTCCAACCACCTCTCATGTGTTCACTCATCACTGTGTTCCAGCAGTCACCACAGTTAACAGTCCTGACAGGCTTGAACATGGCTCAGAATGGAACCTCATGAGCTCTACACTGCTGTAACTGTAGATCTGTCGCTGTAGAGACACAAAATCTCCAAACACATGCCCTTGAAAGAAAAGAGCAAGAGCCAGAGCCCAAACAGGCCAGGTGTGGCAAGGACAGCCTGAGTGCCTAGGTTGGGACTCAGAATTATGTCAGTGGGGTGGCATTGTGCTGGCACCAGCATGATAACAGAGAGCCAGCCCTGCTCAATTTTGGGACCAGTGTGTTGGGGAAGGCAGCAGAAATTGAGAGGCAGGATTGAGTTTGGCCCTAGAAGGAGGCTGGATAAAAGGCCAGTGTGGGTTGGAGGGCCTGGGCAGATAGAGAGAGGCCAGGGCCCACCTAAAGCCTAGAGCCTGCACTTGATGTCCAGGGTTGTGAAACGCCACCTCCCCTCTTATTCACAACTAATTGCAAGAGGCATTGATAAGTTCAGTTTGTGTGCAGCTCATCCAAGATGGCTCGGGTAGGCACCTCTATTTCCTTGTCTCAGGAGGCTGGGAGTCCAGGCCCTACCGAGGCTCGGCTGGGAGGATCAGAGTCTGAGTTCATGCCTGTGTTCCTGGTGGGATCCATGTTGGCTAGCCTCAGGGCTTTTGTGATGAGAGGATAGGTGATTGTCATGTCTTTATCCCAGGACACACTTGCTAAATGGATTTGTTCTGTTCCCATGAATCCAGAGACAGAGTCTGAGCCCCCTTGAGGTGAGGGGTGAACTGGTTCTGGGCAGCAGGATGCTGTGGTACCTCGGAGTCTCTGTGGGACCCCAACACTAGACACACTTGGCCCTTTTGAAATCTTAGGAGAAGCCTTGGCAAGTTGTATGGCAGAGGGGAGCAGCCTCTGCATCTCAGTCACCTCCAACTTGCCATGGTGTAGAGTGGGAACTGCAGCCACGATGGGACGGACATTGGCCACGTCCCTGTGTGGGACACAGGCCTGATTGAGTTAGGGTGCATTCTCTGTCTCTCCCCTTCTTGTGATTGTCCCATCTCTACATTTGTGCTTTAGCCACCTATGAGTCCCATCTCTGGTCTCCGAGAGAATACAGGGTTTTATGGGCCAATAGACACAATAATTCCTAGAAATTAGATGCTACCCTACTTTCCAGAAAAGACTGGGCACTCCATGAGTGGCACAATGATGGGATCAGAGTCCCAAACCTGGTGAGAGGGATGGACTTGTTTTGAATGCATTTGTGAAGGCTCCAAGCTGGAATTCTACTGAAACCAAGCTGGGCAGGCACTGGTGGGGGTATTTGGGTATTTGTTGGTGAACTCATGTGCAGTTGATGTTGGTAGGCACGGGGGAGAAATCAGCAGCCCATAGAGCTTTTGAAAGTGGACTTATGTGAAAAGAGTCTCAGGTATGGGGAGCACAGGAAATGACATCATTGTCTTGACAATGGATCAAACAGAACATGGAACCCTGGTATCCAGGCACCCACTTCACTGACCAAGCCATCCGAGCTCATTTGGTTGGAGTCACTGGAGTGAGAAGGATGTTCTCCTGTGGTTGCAAACAATGCCGAGCCTCAGGCCCCCAGGAATCTCAGGGGGGCCAAGTAGCCCTTTTGGGGAAACATTGGAGGCTTCATCTTAGATGCCAGAGCCTCTGGCGAATGTCGCAGAGGAGCTCAAGAGTAACCCTGTGTAGCACAGGGCAGGTGAGCCCAGCAGGCCTTCTAGTCTGATCCCTGATGAATGGCCCAGGACTCCTATTCTGACTGTGTGTGTGTGTGTGTGTGTGTGTGTGTGTGTGTGTTTGTACTGATGGGAACTGTCCCATTGTGCTTTGACTCAAGTCATTTTTCTGTTTGTCACCTTTTCCATTGTGAACCCACCATTCTTGGTCCCAACCCAGGGTGAAAATGATCAGAACACGGATGAGCCCTGCAGGGTACAGAGCCTTGTACCTTACAGGCAAGACCAGCTTAGGAATCGGCTCCTGCCTGTCATTTGTGGGAGGAACCTAGATTTCAGCAGCAACATGGGGTTCATCTACTGGGATTTCATCCCCACCCAGCAGGTGCTGGACCTGCTGTTCCCAAGGTAAGCACCAGACCACCAAGCCCAAGTGTGTAGCCCCCTCATGCCTGGGCCTTGGGGCTGCCATGTACCTCTCAGGGACCCAAAGTTTTGTGATACCTAGTGAGATAGAGGACCATGCTCATAGTGGAATGTCAGTCCCGAGTGGGATGAATCCTGGAGGTGCCTGCCACAGCCTTGCAAGGGGAATGAACTCCCCCTCTCAGGCAGAGAACCATCCTGACTCCAGGTGGTCCACAGAGGTCCGTGGAGCAGCCCCCACACACTGGGCACCACAGCTCAATGGTGTACGCTGAGCTCATTCCCAGGTGGACTCAGTGAGGCTAGGTGGCCATTCTGGTGTGATGTTGGCTTCGTGAAGAAATAGTTCTGTGCCAGAGGCGTCTCATAACTCAGGTCTTGGGCAAAGCACTTTTGGGTTCATAAAAGACATGTGAGTTTACATAGTGGGACAGAGCTTCCTAGCTGGGATATAGCTGGACAGGGGCTTTGGAGATGGCAGCTCCCACACCCAGAGAGATATGTGGGAATCAGCAGTTTGGGCTCATTCACTGATGAACATGGAGAAAGCACCCACTGTGTGAAGACACGTTTTCAGTCACGTTTCATAATTCAGTGAAAAATGGGGTACAAATGACTGCCACTGTGTCCCTTGTCATGAGGGTCAGCCCGAAACCGCAGGTGCCATGAGTACATATCCTACATGTGACAGCATCCCTGACTCCATGAGGCATAACTGCACGTTGTCCTCTTCAGTGAACATGGTAGACCCCTGGACCAACTTCAACATGGAATGGGCTTGGGGTCAAGAGGGTGGGCTCCTGTTTCCAGAATAGGGACCTGCAAGGTGATTTGACTTGGGAAGGCTGAGGAAAGACTGCTCTCCCCAATTCTGTTTTCTGCCTGCAGTGTAAGGTGTGGGGCTTCAACAGTAGGACGGGTAAGGCAGGGAGTTGTAGGTGGAGTCATGGTCCTCTGGGGAAGCCCCTGGGACAATGGATCCCCCCACACTACACCTCCCTGTCCTCCCCCAGGGCCACAGAGATGTGGCCTGCACTCATGGGAAAAGAAAGGTCCACTGCTACTCAGGGGGACTCAGTGAGAGCTCACAGAGAATGAGGTAGCATTGCAGCCCACGCCAGGGGAGGAGGTGTCTCTTGAGCCCTGAGAAGAGTGGGCAGGAGGACAGACACTCCTGGAAGGTGCATTCCAGGTTGGAGAGCACGTAGCCAAGAGGAAGAAGAGTGTCAGGCCTGCCCAGAGGAGGGGAGAGCTGGTCATGCCATGGATCTAACGCTCCTTGGTTGAAGGTTCTTTGTCTAGCGACCTGTCCTGTCCCTGCCTGTACAGTCACTGTGTCTTGTCTGGGGTGGACTGGTGTGTGCAGAGCCAGGGAAGGTTCAGGAGTATACGGTCCGAGTTTTGCTCTGGAGGCCGTGGCGAAGGCGAGGCCAGGATTTTGCTGACTCCATACCTGCCTCCCCACAGTGCCTCACCTTCCTTCCCGGGGACCTGGGTGAACTTCCACACTGAGGCTTCCCATCAGCCTCCAGGCTCGCTGAGTCTGCAGCTGCTGCTGCGATCCATGTGGCTCCTGCTGGGTGGCTTGAACCTGGAGCACCAGGCACACCACCTCCTGGCCGCAATTGAAGATGGCAAATCAAGCCAGGCAGAGCCTGAGAGCCAGGCGGACTGGGGTGAGTACCTAAGGGTACATGAGGAAAGGTCCGAGTGTTGTCCCACTGCGGGATGTCTGTATGTCCGGTGTTGGGCTGGAAATTAGGATAAGCCTTTGTCCACTCAGGAAGTGACCCCAGTGTGCAAAGAGGTCCTGTGTGGGCTAAGGGCCTGAGGTCTTCTTGGCAGCAGGGGCATTGTCTGTGTGTGCCAAGGTCAGGGCAAGGCAGTCATGTTGGCATCTTTTCTCCTCTAGCTACCAGCTCAGTTCCTGTCACGGCTCCTAAGCCAACCCCAGAGCCAGAGCCTTCTCCCTGGGAAGGGGCAGAGCCGGAGTCCAGGACATCAGGGGTCTCCACTAGGAACTCTTCACGGCCCCAATTCAGCAAGCGGGTGGGAGGCAGATGCCTCATTCACGTGTACATGGAAAATGAAAGGACAAAGTATAAGAGCATCCTGGTGAGTCTTCGAGCGGGGGAGTCTCCTGGGAGCCCACACTGGGGAAGACCAAGTCCACAGCAAACACCTTGGACTAGGCCTGTCTTCTTGAATTGGAGCTTCTGGAAGGTCAGGAAGGAGAGCAGAAAATGAGGAAGAGAGACTTTGGTGTTAAGAGCTTGACCTGAGAGGCGGGGAGCAGCAGCATGCCAGGTCTGGGTGAAAGTGGGCCTGTGTGTTTTGGGGTGCGCAGGTCAGAATGCAGGAGTGAGTGCTGGGTTCAGAGGAGGTCAGAGAAATATCGAGGGTACAGGCCATCCTCTACTGACCTTGGTATTGAGGAGGAGCATATTGAACCATGGAGTTTGAAGCAGAGGAGTTGGCATCATTTTCTTATGTGTGGGAGGGGACATGTTGCTGGTTGAAGGGAAGGGAGCCATTGTGGGATGATTAAGGTGGGTAGGTGTGGGTCACAGACAACTGGGGGCCTTGGAGGAGCCCATTAGTGTCCTAGTTTGCATGTATGTGAATAGAGAGTGAGCGGCTCTCTCTGCAGAATTTTCCTGGGTGTGGAGTATCCATCATGAGACTCTGGTGTCCAGCTGCAGGGGAGCCATGCTGAACCACCACACCTGCTGGGTCTGTACCTCCTGACACCCCAGCAAGCACTGACACTCTCGAGCCCAGCAGCTTCCATGCCTATCATTAAAGAGTCCTAAGTGTGTGTTGTGCCCTGGCTGTCAGGACCAAAGCACCTAGGGTTTGTGCCTGGTCCACACAAAAATGCAGCTGCATCCCAGACCAGAGCAGGGATATGGAAGTCCACTGGACCACACCTCCCATCTTGATGGGACTAGAGTGTGTCTGTGCAAAGCCTTTTGGTCCTTATTCCCTTCTCCCTGCAGGGCATAACAGGTTGAAGCAAACTCTTGTACCAAGATTGGGATTGGGCTAGAAGCACATAGGAAGACCCCACATGATCACATGAAGGCCTCAGGTAGCAGGGTAACAAGATGGTGCCCTTGTGTTGAGAGCTCAGTTGTCTCTGATTGTCCTTGAGCACTGTCCTCTGGGTAGCTACTCCCAAATTCCCTCTCTGATGAGCTTTCTCCAACCCTGCTCAGGTGACCTGCCAGGACAGGGCTCCAGTCATCATCCGCAGGGCCTTAGATGCACACTTGCTCCAGCAGGAGGATCCAGAAAACTTTGAGCTTCTGCAAATTGTCTCAAACCATCAGAGTAAGTGAAACCATCAGAGGGTAGGGAGCAGTGAGTCACAGTGGGCTCAAGAAAACTGGGAGCCAAAACACAGTGTGCGTCCACCAAATGCCCAGGAAGAGTATGGTGGCACTTGTGCACAAGACAAAGTGTAGTGATGGGGCATAAATCTGTAGGTTCTTCATATTCCCCAGGGACTGTGGACCTGCCTACCATGTATTCTTTCCTTGGCCTGAGGAGGCATTGCAAAGCTATTATCCATGAGGGACCAAGAAGAGAGGCTTCTTTGTCTTGTGTCAAAGAAGACAGACAACCACAGGGTGCCTACTTTGGCAGCCTTTCCTGACTGAGACAAGTACATGAGAAAAGCAGTTCAATGAAGAATCATTTCTGGCTTCCAATCTTTCTATTCATTGCAAACTGAGTTCACTTAGGACCAGAGGCCATTTCTAGAGAGAAGTGTGTGGTAGAATAGAACCCTTCACAGCTTGTAAACTCTTGTTGGAGCGAGAGAGAGAGAGAGAAAGAGAAAGAGAGAGGAGAAAGAAGGAGGAGGAGGAGGAGGAGGAGGAGAAAAGTGAAAATGAGTTGAAGGAGAGGACAATGAATTAGAAGGTCAAGATGACTATAAGAAGAAGCATGAGGAGAAGATAAAGAAGGACAAGAACAAGAAGGAGAAACACAAGCAGAACAAGAAGTATAACAATAAATTGATTAAAAATGTGAATGAGAATTATACTCATGAGGAGGAAATGCAGAAGTGGGGAACTCAAGAGAAATATATTGCTCTGAATGGCACAGCCCTGCTGTGGACATCCTCCACCCACGCTCAACACACCTCCAAACCATACCCCTCAAGTTAGCGTAGCCCCGTCTGAGTGGATGAATGCACTGGCAAGGTGGAGGCACCCACCATCAAGTGTTTTCCCCCAAACCCACCTGTGATCATTGCTGCAGTGGGGTGGAAACCTTCAACACATGAGTCTTTGGGGGACAATCCAGATGCAAAGTCTAGCTGTTTCTCTTTGGCGGGTTCAACATGAACTGAGAGGTTCTGGGGTGCAAGGGGCTATTTCCTTGAAAGTGATCCTGTAGTGGACCTCCTGTGCATAGAGGGTCCTCAGGGAGGAATCAGTGGGGAGTCTTTGGTGGAACAGTAGGTGGATTTGCGGGCTCTCAGGTCTGTGTGTGAGACCTGCGCTGGCAGAGGCTGTCAGTTGTGGGGGATGTTGGGTAGTGTATTCCTTGAGTGTCACCTACCACGCCTCTGCCCCTTCCTCTCCAGAGCTGAGGTTCCCTGCTGATGGGAACGTATATTACGCCCTGGATGGCAGAGTGGATTATAACTTCGTTCTTCGGGAAACAGCTGCCAGAAAGTGGTTCAAGGTCAAGCCAAAGGAGGTAATCAGCCACCTTCTTCAGTCTTTACTCCTGGGGCCACTCCACATCCTCCAAGGGGACAAGAACCTCAGGTTCTGAATGGATGTTGTAGAATGCCCACGGAGCCAACTGCCAGGCTGGGTGGGGTGCAGGTGCTGGGCTTTGCTGATGTTGTCATCCCCCACAGTTCTCGGAGCCTTCCGTGGCAGTGGCATCCAGGATCCCAGCAGCTGGGAGCAGCAGCTCTGCAGTGGCTGCAGGACCATCGCCCCAGGCCACCCAAAGCAATGAGTGGTGCAAGAGGAAAGTCACCAGTAGCAGCTCCTCACTGCTTCACTCCAGCGAGCAGGTGGAAGACAGCCGCTTTGTTCACGTCCTCCTAGAGGGACAGAGCCGGAGGGAGACAAAGCGCATCCTGGTAAGCCTGACAGCAGGGCTGCCTCCTGGTGTCCACACAGTGGAAGGCAGGAGACACAGCCAACCACGGGGCTGTGGTGGGAAATAAAGAAGAGAGAGGTCCATCTTAAGGGCTTGACCTGAGGAGGGAGAGCCTCAGCATGCCCAGCTCCAGCGGTGAGTGGGCCTGTGTATTGTGGGTTTTGCAGGCCAGAAGTGCAGACGGAAGTGCTGTGGGCAGATGAGGTCAGAGAAATGTCCAGGGTGCAGGCTGCAGTGCCTAGAACTTGGTATTCTCAGTGAGTGAGGTTGGAGCAGAGGAGGTGACAGTGACTTGTCACATGGGTAGGAGGGGATGTGTTGCTGGTGGCTGGGAAGAGAACCTCCGTAGCATGACTAGGTGTGGGAATTTGGGGTCGGGATCACCTGGGGGGTCATGCCAAAGCTTCGGAATGTCAGCCTTTGCATGTATGTGAATAGGGAGCTAAAGGGGTTCTTGGCAGAATTTCTATGGATGTGCAGTAGACACGCTAATGCTGCAGGTGTCCAGCTGCAGAGGAGACATGTCCAGTGCCTGCCAGTGCTGAGTCAAGTACCTCATTACAACCAGACCCGCACTGAGCTTCCAGAGGCCAGGGCCTCTCGAGGCTATCATGAAGCACTCAAGTGCACACTCTTGTATCTGAGTCTGTTTTGTGTAGTGGCAGTCAGGACCAAAATTTTTAGTGTATCTGCCTCTTCCACCCACAAAGGCAGCCTGCATCCCAGAGCACACTTGGCACGCAGGTCCCTGGTCCATTGCTCTCATCTCAGTGAGTTGAGAGTGTGTCTGTGCATAGGCAGTTTGGTCCTTTGACCTGAGTGGAATGTGGCTCCCCAGGGGGAGGGTGGATGGCAGGTACAGGCAGATATTTGTATCAGGATTGTTCTAGTAGCACATTGTAAGAACCCAGGGGGTATATGGAGGCCACACTCAGGCAGCAGGATAACAAGATTGTGCCCTTGTCTATGTAGCTGAGATTTCTCCTGAATGTTTGACCACAGTCTTCTGGGTAGCTCCTCTAAAAGCCATTCTCTGATGACATTTGTCCCACCCTGATCCAGGTGACCTGCCAGGAGAGGGTGACGAGCCTCATCCGCAGGGCCTTGGACCAAAATAGGTTGCAGCATGAGGATGTGGACAACTATGAGCTGCTGCGAATGATGTCTGAGAATGAGAGTAAGTAGGACAATCAGACAGTGGGGAGAAATGATCCACAGTGGGCTCAGGATAACTCACTAGAGAAAGTGGGCCTTGGCCCTAAAAAAACCAGAGTGTGGTGGGCCTGGTGCAGGAAACCAACTAAAGTGATGGGCGTGTCCAATGTGGAGGTGCTCAATGAGGCCCCAGGGGGCTGCTGGACCTCCCTAAATGTGTTCTCCCCTGGACCTGGTCAGGCAATGCAAAGCTAATATGGATGAGGGGCAAGGAAGAGAGAGGCTTAATCAATCGTCAGTTTGGTTTATGGCTCACTGATAAGGATGACTTCAGATGAAGAGGAGGAGAACATGGGTCCTGATTGGATCAGCATTGCTATGGACGGAAGCAGCACAGGTCCCAATCCATGGCCAGGATATGAGAAGTCCTGCCTACTCACAAGAATATCAGGATGGCAGCAGCTGGGAACAGGACTCAGTGAAGAGGAAGTCAAGGCCAGGGGACAGCCTGTTTGGGTTCTTTTTGGAATAATTCCAAGTCCTCTGTGCCTGGGTGCCCATCTCCTGAAGATCCCAGAATGGCCAGGTTATGATTCCTTCCAGCAATAAAGAAGGGCATCTGAAGAACATAGGCCACAATGCTGAGCTGTCCACAATGAAAGTGCTCTTTCCTTTCTTGTGAGCCAGACACTCCTAGCCTCCACCATCCCAGCCTGTCCACAATAGAATCCACCATCTGTCGGGCATGTAAGTGAGTTTTCCCATTTTCACACACCACCTCATTTGGGTTGGCTCTGTCTTACACATGAGGAAGACTGAGGTGCAAGGAGCTGGGCAAGGGGGCCGTGTCTGCGAATCTCAGGGACTTGGGAGGCTGTACAGGAGGACCAGAAGTTCCCAACAGCCTCAGAAACTTAGGGAGACCCTGTCCCCAAGTCGAAAGGCCTGGGAATGGTCTCAGTGCTTAAGTGCCTCTGGTTTTATCCCTGGTACAAAAATAAGCCAGTGAATAAGGAATTACCAAACTGAGAATCTACGAAGGTGATTTCAGAAACACACTTTCAACCCAAGCATCAGTTGAGAGCAGGCTCCAGACCAGGGGAAGTTTGTGTGTAACAAACGTGAAAAGGGAGGACTAGCAGGGGGCCTGGAACCCACTAGGTGTGATGGCATCTATGCCTTATGGCAGGAGGGTGGCAGTGATGCTGGCCCTTTCCTAGATTTTGAAAATCTTGTTTTCATTGGGGAAGCTTTTTGGAGGTGGAATCTAGTTTAGCAATCCTGGTCCAGATGAGGTGCTGACTACCACAGGTAGAAGCCTATCCAGAATGCGGTGTCTGTTATTCAATCTTTCCTGACTATGAGTATGACAAAGAAAGGAAGTCACTTGTGTTTGGTCTTGGTTTCACTCCCGGCCATTGATTGAGAACTGATTTCATCTTGGGGTTCTGAAGAGGGGCTGCATCTGGGCAGAAGAGTGTGATAGATTTGAACTCCTCAGGATGCCCAGCCATTGCCAGAGAAAGAAGGAGAAGGAGGAGGAGGAGAAAGAGGACACTCCTGAGTGGGGAGAGGATCACACGATGAAGAGCAGGAGGAGAAGAAGGAAAAAAGGAGGTGAAACGGAAGGAAGTGTGGAGGGAGATACACAAGAAGAAGAACAAGAAGGAATCATGTAAGAACAAGAAAAAGACCCAGAAAGAACTACAAGAAGATGCAGGACAGAAAGAAGAGCCACAAGTAGAACAAAAACCAGAATACAAGCACCAAGCAGACAGTCATGATGAGAAACAAGGGGAAGGAGAGCGAACCTAGAAAACAATAGAGTTCTCCAGGGCACCACCCTGCTGAAGTCCTCCCATGTCCATGCCCAACACACCTCTGATGGATACCACCTCCCCTCCGCGTATTCATCCATGAGTGAATTCATCCAGGCAAGAGGATGAATTGACCCACCATCCAACGCTTCCCTGAATGCCCATGTGTAAGCATGCAGGAGCCTTTGGGGTGCCAATCCTGATGCAAAGTCTAGCAGTGTCTCTTTGGCAGGTGCAACCTGCACTGAGAAGTTCTGGGGCCCAAGGTGTTGTAGGGCCAAAGAGGCAAGGCACTGAAGATAGCAGGAAACAGTTTAATTTGGCTGCAGCCAGGTTCAGAGGGTACAGCTTTCGCTGTAATCAATCAATCCCCTGAACCCCGAGTTCAGGGAGTTTCAGGGTTTTATACCCAGCATGTAAGGGGAGGGGCTCAGAAGTTCACAGTCTGCAGAAGTTCACATAAAAGCAGCTTTTCTTTCACTTTTGTGGGCAAGTTAACTCTTCAAGGACAACACCTGAGAAGGGGAGAGCTTCTTCTCCCCTTTCTTTCCTCCCCCTGCCAGCTGTTACCATGGAGCCCATTTGTAACTTATCTTAAAAAAAATGTAGACATCTCTGTGCAGCTCAGCTCAAAGCCAGAGGCCTTGTTTGCACATTTCTTCAAAGTACTATACTGGATACGTTTGTGAAAAACTAGTAAGAAGGTGTCCAACACCTGGAGTGTTGGTATCTTCTTAGCCAGTGGCCAAGTAAACAGGGTGACATGAATATAGGAAGTTTATCTACGATGGACTCTCTTGCTGACAGTCTTCAAATCAGCCATGTGTGTAGAAGGCTTTTCTGTGGAGAAAGGGGGTGCCAGTTCAAAGGTGCTATTTCCATTGTCAGGTGCTCTTTTGGTTAAAATCCTGTGCATCATCTTCTCCAGGGAAGAATCATTGAGGGAGTCTTTGGTGGCACTGTAGCTGGATTGGAGGGCTCTCAAGTCTGGTGCTGGCCTGCCCTGGCGGAGACTCTCAGGGGTTGGGGGTGTTTTGTGGTATAATCCTTGAGTGCCCCCTAACAATTCTCTCCACTTCTCTCTGCAGAAATCAAGGTCCCTGACCACTCACTCATGTATCTGTCCATGAATCCGCGAATAAAATACCATTTCATCATGAGGAAACGCCCCCAGGTCAAGGGAAAGGAGGTAAACACCTACCTTATTCAAGCTGTACTTGTGCTGCCATTCCACTTCTTGTAACAAGAAGCCTCATCACCTGGACATATGTGCTAGAAGCCCATAGAGCTAACTGACAGGATGGGGTGGCTTTCTGTTTCTGGGTTTGCTGATGTTCCATCCCCCACAGTTCTCAGAATCATCCTGCAAGTCCTCCAGGCCACTTTCCCACAAGCAGGTGGGAGACACCTGCTTAATTCGTGTCCACCTAGAAACACAAAGTCCAAAGCTGGCCAAGACTGTCCTGGTAAGCCTGGGAGCAGGGGTGTCCCCTGGTGCTTACACCTGGGTGGGGAGCAGACACTGGTCCAATACCATGGACTACTCATGCCCTCTTGCATTGGAGTTTCTGGATGATCAGGAGGATAGATGGGAATCAAGAAGGGAGAGGTCAGTGTGAAGGGCTGGAGCTGAGATGAGGGAGAGCAGCAGCTGTCCACCGCCACGTCTGAGGGAGTCTGTGTGTCAGGTGGCAGCATGCAGTCCAGAAGGGCAGAGACAGGTATGGGTGACAGATGAGAATAGGACGGGACCTAGGTGGCAGGTTCCCCTGTATGGGATGCTGTCATCCATGGAGGAGGACAGCAGTGTGAGGTTCTGCATGTTCCTTGAACAAGGAGCTGAGAGGGTCCCTCTGCAGAGTCGATATGGATGTGTAGAGCAAGCACACTAAATGTCCAGGTAATCTGCTGGACAGGAGCCCTTTCCAATGACCACCCTTGCCGGATGAGGTGCCCTCCCACACCCCAGCCAGCACTGAGCCTCTGGAGGCCAGGAGCTCTCGTGGCTGTCTTTCAGCACTCCTGTGTGTGGTCATGTTCCTGGGTCTGTTTTGGGCACTGGCAATCTAGACCAAAGCCCTCTAGGTTTTGTGTCTGGGCAACCCCAAATGCCGCCTGCATCCTCAGGCAGACCTGGGATCTTGGAGGCCACTGTCCCATTCCACCCAACTTGTGAGGTGAGATTGCATCTGTATACAGGGAGTGGGGTCCTTTCACCTTGAGTGGAGTGGGGCTCCACAAAGAGCAATGGCAGGTCCAGGAAGTCCTATGTACAAGGATTGGGCCAGTAGCCTATGGGAAGAGCCCACAGGATGAGCAGGAAGCCAGCCTCAGGTAGTAAGGTCATGGATGTTGCCCTTATATTTAGAGTGGAGGTGCCTCCAAAATGCCCCTGCCCACTGTCCTTGAGTAGTCACTTCAAGGCCCATTTCCTGAAGGCCTGTCTCCCATGCTGCTCCAGGTGACCTGCCACGATAGGGCTCCTGTCATCATCCGCAGGGCCCTCGAGCTACACTTGCTTGATCAGGAGAAGCCGGAGGATTATGAGCTGGGCCAAATCATCTCTCACCGTCAGAGTAAGTGGAACAATCAGATGGCAGGGAGCAAGGTTCAGGATGTGGACTCAGGTCAACTCTTAGCACCAAAGAGTAGTCTCTGACCCCCAAGAACACTCCAGCAGGGTGTGTTGGGGCTCTTGCACAAAGCCAATTGCACTTCTGCTGGTGTAATTCTCGAGGTTCTAAGGTATACCCCAGTGGCTATTGCGGCTCCCCACCAGGTGCCCTCCCCTGGACATGAACAGGCATCTAAAGCTGACATCAGTGAGGAGTGAGGAGGAAAGCCTGCTTACAGGCTGTGGTCTGGGATAGGAGTGGTTTCAGAGGAACATGGGAATGCATGGGCTAAAGATGGAACTGGCACTTTTGTGGACTGAATCAGCAATATTGAAAGCTGCTGTGTGACCAGAAAACCACTGCCTGGGCAGAGCATGGCCAGGATTGTAGCAAGCAGTAACAGGATGAAATTGGGAAGAATACACAGCCTGGGAGACAGCCTGAATCATCTGTGTTTGGATGAAGTCCATGGTCTTCCGCCCCTGAGTCCACTTGCCAAGGAGTGATCACAATAGCCAGGTTATGACCCCTAACTAAAGTCACATGAGGGCTTCCTGAGCACGTCGGCCACAGAGCTCATCTGTTAATAATGCCAGCGCTTTTTGGTGGGTTGGTTTGTTTTTGTGAGCCCAACACCCACAGCAGCCATGATCCCAGCCTATGTATGCTGAAGACCACCACCCCTATGAGTTCTAGGATCAATTTTCTCCTATCTTAACATACTGTTAGGTTAGTAGAATCTATGGAAGAGGAAGTCTGTCTGGGGCCTTGGTAGCCTAAGAAATTCATAGCAGAGATCCACACATCCAACCCAGAAAAGATGGAGAACAGGTTCTAGGTTTGACGAGGCTGAAAGGAAACAGGTGTTCAGAGGAAGGAGAAGCGGGCTGTTGTATTCCCCCACTCGGGGTCGTGGCACCACTGGACCATACACCATGTTGGAGGGAAGCAGTCCCTTTGCTGGTCTTTGGAACCATTGTTCTCAGTAGGGCAGCATTTGGAGTGTGGCCTCCATTCTCGGAAGCCTGGTCCACATGGAGGTGGGCACCAACAATGACAGAAGCATGGCTCAAATGTGGTATCTGTTCTGGTCAGCCTGTCCTCACTGTGGCCATACTTGAGGAAAATAACTCAGAAGAGGAATCCTAGGCCTCTTCTCCGGGTTTCCTAGCTTTCTCTCTGGTTGTGCACTGAGGCTGTCCATAAAGCTCTAGTGTGTGGCAGTGGAGAGTTCCTCAGCCCTTGCCAAACAGGCATAGACTGGGAGAGAGAGAATGAGGCTGGCAGACAGGGAGAGAGAGAAGACAGAGAGGAGAGGAGGACCTCTACTTGGAGGATGAGGATTCAGTGGAGCCAACAGGGCCAAGGTACTATTGTCCAGTGCGCACTCTGTTTAGGTCTTCCTCCAACCATACCCACCCTTTCTTCCAGTCACTCCCACCTCCCAGTAATATGTTCATCTTGAATGAGAATTTCATGATGACATCAGAGCACTCACCATCCAATGCTTCCCTCCAAAGCCACCTATGAAGACGGCCCATGTGGGGTCTGAATCTTCGGCACAGGAGCCTTTGTGGGAGATTTCAGATGCAAACCCTAGTGGTGTGCTTTCGCAGATGCAAGAGGACCTGGGATGTTCTGGAGTCCAAAGCCTTTGGAAGGAACAGACATTAGGTCTGTTGAAGTGCTCTGCCTAGTTTTTGCTCAGGGAGGACTGTGGAGGCTGTCTTTGTTGGTATTGGTGCTGAGTTGGAGAGCTCTCAGGTGTGTGGCTCAGGTCCTTCCTGGCACGCACAGGCTCTCAGATGTTGGGGTGTCCTAGGGAGCACCTCCTGAGTGCCACCTTCTTTTTGTACTTGCCTCTCTCCCCAGAGCTGAGGATTCCAGCGCAGGCCAACGTATTTTATGCAAAGAACCCTCACACAAAATCCAACTTCGTGCTGAGGAAAAGGAGCCTCTCCCAAAAGAATGATGAGTGGATCCAGCCTAAACCTCCCTCTCGTCCTGCAAAGAAGGCTCCAGCCCTCCTGAGGATGCTCGCAAAACCATTCTGCTGCTGTGTGCCTGGGCGGGGCTGAGGCAGCCCAGGAATATTTACATTGATTACTATTTGCTTGGAAAGTTTGAACCTATAGTTTGCCATTGTCCTTGACCTTGTCAAGTAACACAGTTGTTACTCTATCCTGTATTTGTTGTTTCCATTAATATATTATTATTTTAAAATGTATATGTTTTTGTTACCTGATCTACTGTGATGATTTGAGTGTACTAAATGTAGCAGTGATTCCTGAAGGACACATCCAAACCAACAGGAAGGAATGTTTCATTCTATCAGCAAGAACTTTGGTTTTTAGGAGTTTTGCAGATGGCATTATCTGAGTCAGTTTTCCAATGGGGGCAATGAAGTATTGACTAGTCATCATGGTACAAACACACACTAGAGCAAAGACACACACACACACACACACACACACACACACACACACACACACACACACACTAGAGCACACACACTCAATGAGAGATAGATAGATGGAGTTGGTCTGCGCTGAAATACTTTGGAGACATGGTTCTGATTTCTCTCATTTTGGAGTATTTTCAGTTGCATAAGGTGTCCTGCAAATGAATCCCGTGTCTGAAGAAGACATGAATGTGTACTTCACATGCCACTTTCCACATAACCCCAAGGTCATGTCATGTAATCTTTTTCATGCAGCTGTATTTTGACTGTGAATCATCCCATGAGGTCAGCTATGGAATTTTCCACTGGTAGCATCACAATAGGGATCCACTCTTTGGATTTGGGGATTTTTTCTATTTTCTTGATTCAGTTGGAAAGAAATATATATATATATATACACACACACACAGACACACATATATATGGTTTTTGATCAAAATTCTGCCTTTGATGATAATGAATGCCATGCAACTAGGATCTTTAGACTGTTGCCAATGAATAGATGCCTACTGTTGCCTGGACTGGTCTGCAAAGTCCTGTAGCATCTGAGCATGTGTGAGGGCTGTATAGGTCTTGCAAAAAGTCCTGGTCAGATGATCCTGCACAAAGCTGAGCTCCTAGTGGTCTCTACAACAGCGTCATGGCCAAGGAGAAACACACTTCCATACAGAAGTTGGGAAGCTACCTTATGAAGGTGATCATAGGTACGGGATCCTCTTGCTAGAACCCTTTTTTTATTGGGCCAGAACTGTGCTCTGAATGTGCTTTCTGAGAAGAGCTTGGGATTTTCTAGTTGAAGCAGTTCGTGCAAGCTGCTTCCACTTGCAGGAACAAAGTGTGTTCTCGTTGAGCACTTTGGGCTGTCTCTGGTTGAACTAGAGTGTGTCAGAAGCACTTGTAATGATTGGCATTCACGGTTTCACATTGAAGCCTTTGTGCCATCTGTCAACCACTGATGGCTGCAAGTGGGGAATGGAAGCCATTTGCTGCAAGCAGTTTCAACTTGCAAGACTAACTTTGTTGTAAGTGGGCACATGGTGTTTTTTTTTTTTTTTCCTGGTGAGCTAGAAGAAAGCAAAACTGCTTCTTACAGGTGACAGGCATGCTTTCCCATTGAAGACTCTGTGCCATTGATCCAGAACAGTTCACTCATGTGGGCACCTGCACTTCAAGTGTCAGTTGTAAACAAGTGTGACATATGGATGTCAATGAGACTTTGGAGAACTGATCTTCTCAGCTGGTCCTCTTTCCTCCTGCAAGTGGGTGATGCTAGATTCAAGAGATGTCTTTCTGGCACCCTTTGTGTTTCATGCCTGAACTGTGCTCTGAATGTGCTTGAGGAGAACAGCTTAGAAGTGCAGAAGTGAAGCTGTTTGTGGAAGCCGCTTCAAGTAGCAGAAGCTAACTTGTTCTTGTTCCCTGGTTGAAGCAGTGTGAATGAGAACGGTTTCTCAGAGCTGGTAGGAATGTTTGCATTTGGCAAATGTTGCCATCTGTCACCCAGAGTTCCTTGCATGCAGAAACCTGCATTTCAAGTGTTCTCAGAAAGGTCTGATGAGTGGGTTTCCATGGAATTTTGTGGAATTGATCTTTTCAGCAGTCTCTGTGGCCTTCTCAAAATTGGTGATCCTGGGTGCAAGGACTCTCTTGTCAGCCAACATTGTATTTTGGGCCTGACCTCGGCTCTGAATGTGCTTGCTGAGAGTAGTTTGGGAGTGCAAAAGTAAAGCAGTCTCTCAGCAGCTTCAACATTCAGGAGCTCATTCTGTTCTCAGTGAGCACATTGGGGTTTGTCACTACTTAAACTAGCCTGAAGAACCACTGCTTCTCAGAGGTGGCACTTTCCCTTTGAAGCATTGGTACAATTGGTCAGTGGGAGTTCAATGCAGGCAGGCATTTGCATTTCAAGTGAATTCTGTGACAAACAATTGAGCAATGGATTTCAATCAACCTTGGGGAATTGCTCTTCCCAGTGGGCCCACAGTTCTCCTCCAAGTTGCTGAACCTAGGTCCAAGGGCTCTCTTGCTAGCACTCTTTGCATATGGGCTGAAACTGTGCTCTGAGTGTGCTTCCTGAAAATATTTTGGAAGTGCAGCACAGAAGAATTTTGGCAAACAGCTTTCATATTAGGAAATGACTTTTTTCTCATCGTGCCCATTGAGCTTTGTACCTGGCTGAAGTAGCCTTCAATCCAATGGCTTCTGAGAGCTAGCAGGCACAGTTTCCATTGGAAACAACTGAGCTCTTGGTCAATGGTAAGTTGGTTGCTGTCAGTCATGAAAGTTTCAATGAGTTTTTAGAAGAAGGAGACCATGGGAATACAACGAAACCTTGTGCAATTCATTTCCTAATAAACTTTGTGATGCTACACCAGAGTGGACTTTTGCAATGATACTTTCTCATGTTTTTTGCAGGAAATGTGTTCTGAATGTGCATCCTGAGATGCATTTGAAGGGGGCAAACAGAAAAAGTTTGTGCACAAAGTAGCTTTGTTCTCAGTGGCGGTTTTTCCCTGGTTGAACATGCAGGAAGCAGAACCTGTTGTCAGAGCTGATGGCACCATTTCACTTGGAACCATCTATGCACTCAATAAAGCACAGGTCATTGCAGACAGGCTCATGCAATTTCACGATAGTTTTCAGAATCCGTTTGAGGAATGGATTCCACAGAATCATCGAGGAATTGAACCATCCATCAGACCTATCGCTTCCTATCTGAGCAAGTGCTCCGAGGTACAAGGGCTCTCCTGCTAGCACACTTTGGATATTGAGCCTGAACTGTTCTCTGAATGTGCTCAATGAGAAGCGTGTGAAGTGCAGAAGAGAAGCAGGGTGTGCAAACAGCTTCAACTGCAGGATGTAAAAGTGTTTCTGGAGAGCACATTGGGATTTGGGCTTGGTTGAACTAGTAGGAATTGGAACCCCTTCTTAGAGCCAGCAGTCACGGGCTTTACTTAGAAGTTTCTGTGTCTTGTATAAAGCACAGTTTGTTGCTCGTGGGCACCTTCATTTCCAGTGACTTTTCAAAAATTTTGAGGAAAAGGATTTCAATGAAACTCTGGGTCATTGATCTTGTCAACTGCCCAACTTTCCATGTGAATATTGGTGATGTTAGGTCCAAGGGCTCTCTGGGTAGCACAATTTGCACTTTGGATGTAAAGTGTTGTCTGAAAGTGCTGGCTGAGAAAAGATTGAAAGTGCAGAATGGAAGCATTTTGTGCAGGCAGCTTCCAGTTGAAGGAATGGTCTTGTTCTCTGTAAGCACATTGGGTTTTGTGTCTGGTTGAAGCTGCATGAAGCAGAACTGCTTCTCAGAGCTGGCACTCTCAGTTTCTCTCTGAAGCATCTGTTCTATTGGAAATGCAGGTTCCCTGCATGAAGGCTCCTGCAATTCCAGTTTGTTTTCTGAGTGAGTGGGAACCGTTGACTTCAATGAAACATTGGCAAATGTATTTTCTTCAAAGGGCAGCTTTCCTCTTTAAAGTTGGTGATTGGAGCTACAAGGGCTCTCTTACAGGTACACTTTTCCTATTGGTCAGGAAGGGGGGTCAGAATGTGCTTGCTCAGGAGAGTTCAGAAGGTCAGAAGTGAAGCCCTTCATCCAAGCAGCTTTCACTTCCGGGAACAAAGTGGATTCCCAGTGAGCAATTTGTGGCTGTCCCTGTTTGAACTAGAGTGCTGCAGAATGACATATAATAACTGGCAGACACCTTTTCACTTTGAAGCCTTTGTGCCATCAGGAAACTTGTTTGTTGCATGCAGATCCCTGAATGTCATTTACCACTAAACTCACCCAAGTCCAGCATGGTAGTGGTCGTCATAAAAAAAAAAAAAAAAAATCTGAAATGTCTATTGCACACGAAGCTCACACGTTGGCAAGGAAGGCTGTGCTTGAAAGCTCCTCAGGCCCCTAAGGGTGTCTTCAGCTGTGAGTGTGTAGAATTTCCTCCTGGGGCCTCTTTTCCAGTGATCTGCTGCCCTGCCCTCGCCAGCTTCCCTCCCTTTCCCATCTTTCCTCTCTCTGGTCCACTCCTCAGATCCCATCCTCCCTTCAATAGGGCCTCATCCAGGAAGCCTGCCCATGTGCCTCTCACTTGATTCAAACTTCTCCAGTGCACTTGTTGTCAAAGCAGGGACTTTCAGGAGAGAGGAGCTCTCCATTCTCCACATTGATGTCTCTCAGCAGGGAGGACTCCTCCATGCTTGGATGGCAGGGCTGTGATCACCTGGGAAGGTGGAAATAGGAGGCTTCCAGGGGGCTGTGGTGTTCCTAGCCAGGGTGCTGGTCACTGCAGTGCATTTAATCTATGGACCTGAAGGAGCCTTATGCTGCATAATGGTGTACTTCTGCATCTGTATGCACCTAGTTCTTCATGTGGGGGGAAAAAAGCAATGTTCTCAAAGTTTGCTTTATATTATACTCAACTGGTAATTTACAAACCCCAGTGTCCCATCTTAGCCCAGAGCCATTCCATCAGCCCAGGGCCAGTGGGTGGTCCAGCGGTCAGTACTATGTACAGTTCCCAGGTGGTTCCCGTGTGCAGCTGAATTTGCGAGCCAGTGTTCCGTAGGATTGCCCTTGAGGTTAGAATTCATTGACATCCTCTTACGTCATTTGACTGGTTCAGGATATTCTTTGTCTTATTAACTATTCTGTGAAATTTTCAAGTTAGCAATCTCTGGTCATTTCTACCCTCTGATGGCATCTTGTTCAACAGCTTGTTGTTGGGTGGGGTCGGTCACGGGCAGTCCTGGGTCACAGAGAGGGACAGGAAGATCATAATGTGGAATGGTGGTGTAGAGAGTAAGGGTGGGGCCAGAGCCCACACTGTGGTTAGGGTAGGGAAGGGATTGAAGAGACTACCTTGAAAGCGAGATCTGGCTGCCTTAACCAGGAATCAGGGCCTGGAATTGGAAGCAATGACAGGGCTTCTGACTAGAAAGAACACATCCTTGTGGGCTGAGTTGGAGGTCCAGCCAGGCAGAGGAACACAGAGAGGACGCAGGAGACGGGGATGGTCTAGATCATAGAGCTGCTCCATCATCATATCTTAGAGTGAATTTTTTTCTTCCTGTTGTTGGTAAATGCTAATTCATTCACATGTTACATCACATCCACCTCGTCCATTGCAAAGGCCAGCTCAACCAACACAGGCAGTGATATCTTGTGTGCATTCCATTCTACAAGGAGGTGCCTGTGGGCACTCAGGCATTGGCAAGCTTGCTTTGGAGAGTGAATCTTCTCAATGTTATTGGACTGGCTTTTGAAAGCTCATGGGGTTTGGCTAGATGTAGAATTCTTCCACACAATTAAGCATGATGTACATTTTAGAGAGCATTTTCACTGAAGGGAAGGTTGGGGGTGTGGAGCCGTGAGCATTAACATCTATCGTGTTTCTCACCTGGAGTTGGCTACCTACAACTGGTGACCGTGTTTTGCTATTGCTGAGCAATACTGAACAAGTCTCTGGCCCAGTAATCCATTGCTGAACTACATCCCCAACAAAAAGACATTGAGTGAAGGTGAGGACCAGAAGAGCCCGGGAACCACCTGACAGCTGCCTTGAAGTCCTGAGCTCTGGAACATCATATGCCAACTCAACTGTGTATCAACCTTGTCTTCCTGGGCTTATTAGAACTGTGTACCAACAGGTGTCCTCTACTTTCAGAAGCAAATGCAGAATGATAGAATCTGCTCTGAGGACCCATTTCTAAGTCTTGTTTGCCGCACATCTTCTAAGTCTTATTGGCAGCATGTCTTCACTGGAATGAGTAGACATTTGGCATTCTATTGTCCTTAAAATTTCATGAGATTCTACACCTACTTGGTAGGTTGTGTTTTTAAAGAGACTTGGCCTGAATGCATTTTACATGCCAAAATATGGCTTGTCTTTTCTCCTAAACGTATCAGGGCAGTCAGAGCAGCCAAGGAGAACTAAATACAAGTGTAAAATGGCCAAATAGACTGGGATCACTGCACACCTTTCTAGAACCTTCATTCATGCTCTGGCTTTCCTGAGGTTAAAATGTGGGGACCTGTGATCCAGATTTGTTAGCAAGTAGTTTTCTTGGGAGGCAATACTAGAAAACTCCAGGTGGGAACAGGAAGTGATTAGTCACTGAGCGACCAAGCACAGGCCTGCTAAGGAGTGCTGGGGTTCCATGTAGATCATGCTACGAATAGAAGCCCTCTTACAGGGTGAGAGAGCTGAGGTGTTCTCCACCCACTCCTGCCAGCCATGGCAGGAAGCTGCTGCTGGCCTTCACTGTAGGCAAATGGGCCATGGTGCTGGGGGCTGGAGGTCAGCTGGGGTGTGAAGAAATGGCATAGTGCTGGACAATGTCATCTAGCTTTGAATCCCCAGACTGGGATCTTGAGCAGGGCAAGGACAGAGACTGTGCCCAATGCAGCGTCTACTTCTCAGCATAGTGCCAGGCACACAGCAGACCTTCATCAATCCCCGTGGAATGTGCTGGCTCGCCCCAGCCCTGCTCCAGGCCTCTCAGCTGCGATCTCTCTGCTGGTCCTGTCTGTTCTAGTGTATTCAGCTCTTGCTTCTACGTCTTTCACTTTCCCAATTTTGTCCTCTCTCTCCACACTCGTGTGGTCACTCTGCCTTCTTCCCAGGTGGCTATCTGGCGGGGCTGTGGCATAGAGATCTCATTACTGCCAGAGATGGAGTTTTTAAACCAAATAAGACACGTGCTCTGCTGCTTAGGATTGTCTTCAGCATAAGGTGAGGTAGAAGTTTTGAAATTTGGATTGCCCTCCCAATCTTAAGGCATGTAATCCCTGTGTGCAGACCAGGAAGTGCCCTGGGAAGAAAGGCAGGTGTGGGTTTGGAATCAGAGACCAGCATGAGAAGAACACTTTCACTGCTTACTAGACAATGACCTTGGGCAAGTTCTGTAACCTCTTGGGGCCTCAGTGTTTGCATATCTGAAATGGGGATAGTTGTATGACTGACTTCAGGAGTTGGGTAGAAAGACTCCTAGAAGTAGAGGAAGAAAACACCTGGCATCTATGAAGCACCCCGCCCCCATCATTAGACTTTCCATGATTTTCTAAGCGTGTGTTGATTGACTGTTGGTTACAGCATGCCTGTAGATCTACCTGAGGTCCTGTCTAATCCACACAGATAGAGAAGCTCACTTTTGCCCAGTTGCCACATTTGCAAGGACACTTTGTAATAGAATTGGATCTAGGAAGCTGGGGTCCCTTTTCAGAACATACAGGATCCACAGCAAAGTTCAAGCCCCTGAGGCAGAGGGCTTCTGCTGGTGTCTTCATGTCCTCGTGGGCACTGCAATGCCTTTCTCCACCGATGTTCATTGAGAGCCTGATGCAGGCCAGGCCAGGGCTCCCTGCTGAGGATGTGGCAGAGAATGGAGCACCTGCCTGGCTGACTTGTAGGGGACTCAACAATTGGGGGCAAGACAGGCAAGTGATGGTGAAGATGAGACCAGTAGGTGACGTGTCCGAAGCTCTTGGTACGAAGCACTCTTCTAAGCAACTTACCATAAAGGCTTCCTCATCCCTTGATAGTTGCAGGAGAAACAGTGCTTTTGTTGTCCACAGGTGGCAACTGAGGCACTGACAGTTCAGGTCACATAGGCAAGGTCATGGAGATAGCACAGGGCGAAGTGTGGCTGCAAACCCTCCCATGTGGCTCCAGATTTGGGCTCTTTATCACCCACGTCCTGCAACCTCTTGGTCATGCTGGGCCCCTGTGACTTCTTTGTCACCAAATAGTGATTCACTGCAGGGCCTTTCCCGAGTCCTCTTCCACCTCAGAGTGCCTGTGTCTCGCAGAGAGTTACCCAGTTTCCCGGGCCCCACTGGAGCTCCTGGTTTTGCCAATCTGGGGTGGGGTCTGAGAATGTGTGTTTGTAACAAGGTCTCAGGTGACCCTAAAGGTGATGGGTCACACAGGTGACTGACTTTCCCCCTCCCCTGGGGTCATTTGACAATGCCTGGAGACCTTTTGACTTATCACAAGTCAGGGGTGCTGGTGCACAACTCAGGTAGAGGCCATGGGTGCTGCTGAAGGCCTACACTGCACGGGAAGACCTCTGCAGACCAAGAAGGATCTGGGCTGATGGGCCAGGGGTGCCAAGGTGAGGAACCCAGTGTGGAGTACAAGCACATGAACTTGGGTGTTGCAGGTATGGCCTTGGGGCTTGTTTCAAACGTGGCTTCTGTCAGTGCAAAACTCTAGCACCTCTGAGTGGCAGCGTTTCTAACAAGCTCTGAGCAGGGATGCTGGTGCTGCTGAGCAAGGGACCCCACTTTGAGTAGCCAAAGTGACGTGGAGTTCTTAGGACACCATGAACTTCTCAGAATCGCAAAGTAGACATCTCCTGTATTAGTTCAGAAGAAAAGAAACTCTGAGTTGGAATAATCCCCTTTCGAATCACCTAGTTGCAAGTTTGCCCCTAAAGCAGCGCTGAGACAGCGGGGCCTGGTGGGGGAGAAATCTCCACTCCTCTTGTAGCTGCAGGCAGAGGCCTGCTGAAAATGAGGAGGGCGCAGAGGTGGGTAAGAACTACCTTGCTTCAGTCCCCAAGCATCCAGTCAAGTCTATTGTCACCTGGAATGGTGGCTTCTTTTCCAGGGCCCATGCTAACATTGGGGTTTGCATCTGCCTGCCTTTCAGTTCTGCGAATGGAAGGTGGGAACTGCTGCTTGAGACATGGTTGCTCTCTTGGGAGAGGGTATGGGAGAAATGACATGATGCCCAGCCCTCCAGAGCCCGCACCCCTCTCCCTGTGATAAATGGCAGCATTAACAAGGTTTGGTTGAGAGGATCCCCACCAATTTGTGACTTCCTATGTCCGCCAGCAGATGTCACTATGGCTGGCAGAACATAAGGCCTTTCAAGAGTGAGCTGGGGGGGAGCAGAGGGGAAAATGGCATCAAATAGAAGGCAGAAGCCAAAACTACCCCTGGCCTAGCGGGCTATGGTCCATACTATCATGGTAGGAATGGGGGACATTCTCCAATAAACCCACTATCAGTTCATGTGATTGACGTCCAGCTTCTGAGATTTAGGCAGAAACTGTCCAATGAAACACAAAGTTCCTGGCTTCTCTCAACTTAGAAAATCTCCAGGTTTTGGCTCCTGGCCTATTTGTATCATGAAACATTTTCTTGAAGGAAACCAACACTTTGCACTGAATAAACATATATTTGATGTAGCTTACCCCGAGACATCATATTGATGGGTTTTAAAAATTGACTCATTTTACAAATTCAGAAGCTTATTCTGAAATTCCTTTGCTATACAGATAATTTTACCCATTTTTGACAACTATTTGATAGGATGTCATGGATGTTTTAATTGTTAGAATTTGTGTGTGTGTGTCTGTGTGTGTGAGTGTGGTTTGGAAACAGGGCATAAATCTGGCATTCTTCATGGGCCATGTTAGTATATAGAACTACTAACACATGCTTCACAGTAATTACAAGGCACATTTCCTTCCTTTAATCTTTTCCTGAAGATGTGCCTTCCATGTGTAAAGACAAGTGTTTTCAAAGTTGACTCTCTGGACAGATCTTTGGGCTCAGGTGGTCAGTGTTCCAAACTGTGCCAGAAAACCCCAAATCTGATTTCACAGGCTGGGGTGTCCTTAGCTCTGGCCTCCAAATTCTTTCCCCTTCCTGGCTGTACAACCCATGATATTTGCCAGAAAGGAAGAGCCATGGAAGACTTTAATGAGAACAGCTACAGGATCCCCTTTGCTCCTAGCCTCTTGAGAAAATAATAAAAACAATAACATCAAGCAAACACATGGTCTAGAACTTTCTTCTGTAAATAATTATTATTTAACATATTGAAACGTGTGCCATGGTCCAAATTTTATTTCATTGAGAGAGAGAGAGAGAGAGAGAGAGAGAGAGAGAGAGAGAGAGTGTGTGTGTGTGTGTGTGTGTGTTTAATTCTGAAGAATCAAAGCCAGAGAACAGAGATAATTCTATTAGCAGCATCTGGATAGCACTTGGCCTCCTTTCTTAGCAGGGAAGGACCTGAAGTCAATGGCAGAGCTTGTTTGTGGTGTAGCCAAGTGTCTCTGTAGCATTTTCAATGCTAGAGCATCTGTTCTGAGAATTTTAGTATAGCACCTAATTTTTTTTATCTTTGCAGCAACTTGCAAATGTGGGTGTTGAATGAGGGGTATGGATCAGAGGAGAAAAGCCATTGTTTTGGAGAAGGGGAATATCTTAAGTTCTTGTTAGAATGAGTGGAATGAAGTCACTTAAGACTTCAAGGAGAGACAGCAAAAGCAGGGGTGGGGGTGGATATACAACAAACTTCAGAGATGTTCCTTCCATGTCAGGAGGTAGCAGGACTTTGGAGCAATGCCTGTGCATGCACTGCTCAGTTCCATCTTGGGGGCAGACCCAGCTCTGCAAGCTGATGAGGGAGAGGACATAGGAAAGCCATCTTTACTGCAGATGACACAACTGAGCATCTAGCTCATCCCAGAGGATGGAGGGAGGCAGATGAAAGTCAGGCTTGGACAAACCCATGGAGTACCATCAGGTGACCAACAGCCAGTTCAAAACTTTATTGTTCCTTAGAAAACTTGGAATGGAACCACCATTTGGCCCAGCTACCCCACTCCTCGGTCTATACCCAAAGGACTTAATATCAGCATACTGTAGTAAGCAGCCACACCAATGTTTATAGCAACTCAATTCACAATAGGTAAACTGTGGAAGCACCTAGATGTTCTGCTGTGGATACAAAAAAAATTGTCCTATATAAACACAATGGACTACTACTCAGCATTAAAAGAAAATATAATGATGGCATTTGCAGGTAAATGGTTGGAATTGGAGACTATCATGCTAAGTGAAGTAAACCAATCTCATAAACCCAGAAGCTGAATGTTCTCTCTAAGAACTGAATGCTGATCCCAAATGGGGGGAGTGTGAGAAATGGAGAAATTTTGACCAAATGGGAGGGAGGGGAGGGGAGGACGTATGGGCCAGGATGGATTGTGGAATGAGATGGACATTATTCCCCCAGGTACATATGCTGCAATGCTACCTCGTGTCCAATTAGGTAAATGAAAAGTTGTGTTGCAATAGTGTACAATGAATCCAAATGCATTCTGCTGTCACATATACTGAATTTTAAAAAATCAATTAACAAAAAACCCCTATGGTAACAGAGTTTCAGTCCTGGGGCACAAAGAGTACCAGGGGCCTCTGGGATAAGAGACAGAAGCAAAACAGAACAACACATGCCGGTGACCTTAGTCATGGGGAATGGAATACAGTCACATATTAGAGGTAGAAAAATGGTTGTGAGCGATATTTTCCTAATGACTATTAAGGCAGATGGCAATTGGTTGTTGGTGTCCTGACCCACAGCAGTCATTTTACAAGCAATGCCCATCCAGCGCTCTGTCTGGGCCTTGCTCTGGGCCACCACTCTCCCTGCCTGGCCTGATGTCACTGTGTCCCCTTGCAAGCAAGGAGAGTGGCAGGAGCCTTTTCAGGGGTCCTGTCCTCCTGGGCAGTAGTCCCATCCCCCTGGCTGAGGAGCCATTTCCCATGGGAAAGCCCAGCATCAGGGCCACATCCACAGGGTGCAACGGCCACGAGGGGTAGCTGCAGGCCTCACACCCAGGAAGTTGGGGACAGGTGAGGAGGCTAGTGAGTTGCTGTTCCACCCTAGGTCACCAGCTGAGCTGACAACAGCAGGCTGGGCGCCCAGAGCCCCGCCCTCAGCAGGCTGAGTGGGTCCCAAAGAGGGGTGTGGCCGTCGCCAGGGAGACGGGGGCGGGGCCTAAGCCAGGGCGCGAACTTTGAGCCTGGTCCCCTGGAGCTCAGAGCCCCAGAGCCCTAGAGCCCTGAAGTAGCGCAGGGCGGCGGGGCAGAGGGGCTGCCTCCCGGTTGTGGGGTCTGGCTCCCGGGTCCATGACGGGAGAAGGTGAGCTGGCCTGAGCGGCCCCGGTCTAGGCGCCCACACGAGAGTGCGACCCGGGAGGTCTCTGCCGCCGTCTTGGAGCCTCGGTCCCGGCTGCCTGTCCCCCGGAGCCGCCAGGGCGGTCCCCACAGCGCCCACCCCCGACCCCGCTGTCCCGGTCCTCACCTGAGGGCTCTCCTCAGCGGAGCTGCTGGTCACAGCTGGTGGGTTTTGATTTGCAGGGTCCTGTTCAGGATGCGGTGGCCTCAGCAGTGTGGCCTGGGCCGGGGACCTCAGAGGAGAAGAGGTGGCCTGACCCGCAGGCCCCTGGAGAGGGGAGGGCGATGGAGCGAGCCCAGTGTGACCTGGGGAGCAGGAGGAGGTTTAAAAGACAGACTCGCCCATGTATTTCACTTCTCACTCTGTGCCTGGTTTTCCTGTTGCACCTGTGAGGTTTGTTTTTTTTTTTTTTTTTTTTTTTTTGTTGTTGTTTTTTAAGTTCTTGCTTTAAAAACCCTTTCCTCTTTCCTTCTGTGTACCTGACCCATCATTTTAAACCATGTTCCAAGGTCACTTTTTGGTGTATGTGTGGTTCTGGAGATTGATCCTAGGGCCCTGAGCCTGTTAGGCAAGTGACCTACCTGTGCTACACCCTCAGAGACCCCTGTAAACGTTTATCCCCTTGGCCATGGGGTCTAAGTTGCCAAGGCTGACCTCAGACATCCTCTTGCCTCAAACATTCCAACCTCCCTGGTGGTTGGCATGACAGGCATGTACCTGGGACTGTCACACTGTAGCGTGTGATGGGAACTCATGTGCATCTGTCCAGGGCTGAGCATGGTTATGCAGAGCTGTGCTCCAGGCTCCCTGCAGGGCTGTGGAGGCTTCTGCTGCCCAGCAGCCCTGGTGCCATGGCCAGTGCTTCTCCCAGCACTTCTCCCAGTGCTTCTCCCAGCTGCCCATTGCTATAGGCTGACCTTATTTTGTTCTTATGGCACTCATATGTTCTCTGGAGTATGTTGGATCGTTTGCCAATTACAAGTCTAACAGGTCCTCTAGAACATTCAAACAATTAGTAAAATTCCTAAAGAGTAAATTGGGCTAATGTTTTGGGAAGAACAATGTTGGATGATAATTTCATGGCTTGAATATATCATCCAACATGAAGTTACATTTTATTACTTAGAAAATAGTAAAATATTGAAGGAGTATCATGGTCTGAGCCAAAATAGATCCTCAGGATCTTGGGCATTCTGTAATAAATCTACATCACTTGAAGTATAGAGTTGATCATCTCTGGGTTATGAAATGGAAGTAAAGGTATCAAAGCCAATGATCATCTGTTTCCAATTTTCTGTGATTTGGTTCAAGTGGTAAAGTGGTGATTTTTATTAATTAATGGATCAAATAGGTTCATAATTGTATTTTAGATACCTTCAAACTTCAGGCTATATGTGCTCATTTGAGAATGGTTCCAGCCATTCTGTCATCCTTTGAGTCATTTCCCTTATATGTCCTTTGAGACATTTTCTATGTGAGACTTTAAGAAGAAGAGAATATTCTACAAAGAAAGCCTTGTGATCTGTGCAGTATTATATTGAATAAAGTCATTCAGATATCAGAAATTCTATTGAAAGATATTTGCATCTAAGCCAAATAAAACACATTTCTAGGCTTCCTGGTAAAGATAAGGTTTTATCTTTATATGTATCATCTGTTTTTTTTGTTAAAATGGTCTGCCAGTTTATGAATTTCATTCTATCAGATGTGTAACTAGATGCCATTGAAATTACCCACTCTTAAATGGTAGACAGTACATGAACACTGCCTGTCTGCACCTTTTTAAAACACAGGTCTGGGCTCAGGAGCCCAAATACCAATGTTAGCTGGAACATGTTCTTCAGTTTGGTCTATCTGCCAGTATCCCCTCAGGTCACCTCTTCAGCTTTGTTACTCCTGCTCCCTCACTGGCTTTCATAGAAACCATATGCTATGTATGAATCAGGGACACCAATCCCACACATTGTGTTCTTTGAGTATCCAAAGTCCCACTTTTCACTTCGCCATGCCTGACATAGTAACATTTATCAGCAATTGTGAGATTTTCCAAAATTCAGTTTTATGTGCTCCTTTCCCAAAGAGCATTAGGCAGGGATATAGCATGCGTAAATATTAAATAAAGGCCGTAGTTTTTAAAATGTCATCCATTGAATAGTTGACACAAGTCTGAGGTGCTTTTTATTTTGGAGGTATTATTTAATAGGGAATTCCAACAGCTACGTAATAGTGAAATGAGAAATCTTACATTCATTTTATTCTTTCTTTCTGATGATTTTTTATGAGTAAGGGTAAGATACTTCCTTGTTCCGATGCAGAAGTTGCCTACTTCTGTGAATGGATGCGGGGTGTCACCTGCTACTCGCATGTCTGCATGTTGTGCTTGACACTAATATCGTACTTGGTAGGTGGCAGAAAGTCAATACTGAAGTTAAGCTCTTGTGTTCTAGCAGCTGTGCTGCAGATCCTTGGTGTGCCACCTTCTGCAATCCATGCTGCTCTGTTCATGTTCCTTATTGACTTCCTGGTGATGAGCATCATGGTCTCCTGGTCTTTGAGAATGGCTAAGCATTGCACTGTGAATGTGGAAGATGGTCATGTGGAAGGCTCCAGGGAGGACGGATCATTGATCATGTACTCTAATCCATATGCCTCTTTAATGACCTGTTTTTTCTTCTTGGGTTTTAAGGGAGACAGTGCCCTCAAACACTTCTGTGCAGCTGGGAATCCAGGCTTCTGCTTCACCTTGAAGAAAGCATTAATGATTCATTTCCAGAAGACATGAGAAGTGAGCCTCTGGTATTCTGCAGGTTCCTTGCATTGCTCTTGGGCTAGAAGAAGAAGAGTTGCTTCATGAGATTTGATCCCCTTTTTCCTGAAAAGTTCCACACATAGGTGAGTCCCCAGCATCTGTAGACACCATTTCAGACATCTTTGTTGACGGAAATGAATCAGAGCCCCTGATGATGTGGAAGAGCTAAAGATGGGTTTGCTATGAATTTTCTATGTCATTTCTCAGGGCCTGAGTCAAGCCAGCCATGATGCTGTCAACGCATGAGCTGCTGCTCAAATGTGAGGAAGTGGTCTTGCTTTGTGAAAACACCACCCTGATTCAGGGAGCCAGAGGCAGCCTGCAGTCCCTTCGTTTTCCTGTAAAGGCAGATTGCTGTGGATGGCCTCTGGCCTTGTCATGCAGCCCTGCTCAGAGTAGGGGATTGAGGGTCCAGGCAGATCCTTAGTTCCTTTGGACCTTTTTTGCCATTCGGCCTCCCCAGGGTCCTGGGACTCTACTTGGTCTTCTGGCCTAGGTCAGGGGATGTGACGTTTGGAATCCCCCTCTGTGGCAGGATCCCAGGCCCCCCACCACCTGAGGGCAGGCACAGCCTTCCCCAATTGTGTTAGAGGGGGAGACTTCTCCCACCCATCCTTATCCATGCTCATCCTGCATCGTCTGGCTTGACACCTGAGGACCTTTATTCATTGACTTAGTGGTTAGTGATGATGGTTGCTAAGACCAAGTGACTCTTTCAAGGTCACATCACTTGTATAATAGGGCTAGAGCATGGATCTTCCTAATTGATTTCATGGGACTCTCTCATGGGAACTGTGACTGCCTCCTAAACACACACACTACATTTGCAGTGTCAAAATTCATGGCGCTGTCTCCTTGGCAAGTGTATCTTGTCTTGTACTTGGGAATTTCACAAATATTTTCCTTTGGTTTGTGGAGGTCATGCAGAAGGGAGTTCATTTGAAATAGCCCAAACAAGAAATACCAGTTGTCTTTTTCACACATTGATTTGTGTATTGAATATCTCTGTCTGTGTGCTTACATGAGTTAGGGTTAGGGTCTGTATTGTCTGTGAAACTCAAAGACAGGATTCACAATTACAAGAAGGAAAGAATGAAACATAACCCATTCAGGCCTGTGTCCCACCCAGGGACCTGGGCAATGCCACTTTCCCCTCTTGTTTGCAGTTCCCACTCTGATCTATAGTCAGTTTGAAGCTATTGGGATTCAGACTGTCAATCCTCTAGCATAGAACTTCCCAAGACTTCTTGTGAGATTTCACATTGGCCCAAGTGCCTCTTCTCAGTCTAGGAGATAGGTAACCCACAGAGACTCTAAGATACCATAGCTTCCTGGTTCCCTCTTGTGTCTAAGGAATAGAATTGGGCAAAAGTGATGGGATGTCATCTCCAAGATTGAGTTATGGGAAGTCTTACTTCTGTCTGGCTCCCTCTCCAGCATTTTCCCCAACTCTGTCTCCCTTTCAATCTTGATCCAAGGAATGAAATGATATGCTGTCTTTGTATACAACTTTGTGATAAAGACCAGTCCTCTCCACAACTCTGGACACTGAGTGCAGTCTCCAGGCTGTGCGGTGTGGCCTAACCTATCCCTATCTGCCCAGGCCCTCCAGCCGTATTGGTCTTTTATCCATCCTCCTCTTGTGGCCACACTGAATCAGGACTTCCAATTTCTATGTGGCCATACCTTCCCCAACACACTGTTCCCAAAATGAGCAGGACTGGCTTCCTTTTGTCATTCTAGTTCCTGCAGCAATGCCACATCACAGAGATGGTTCTCAGTCCCCACCTAGTGACTCCAGCTTTCCTTCACACTGGGCCCTATTTTGCCTCTGGCTCTTGTTCTATTCTTTCACGTGCATCTGCTTTGTGATTTTGTGCACCTCCAGCTGCAGATGTGCAGCTACCAGAGGGTAGGGCTCATGGTGGTGATTTTCAGAGCCTGTGCAGGCCCAGCATGACCTTTAGGTAGGGTGAGTGCTGGAATACAGTGATGAGTGAAGAAATGGATTCAGAAACCCCCTGCCTCTTAGTTGCTCCTACTATGCACAGGAATGCTAATGATGGGAGGTCCCATGGCATGGGACACTTTGGACATACCATGACTAGGGCCCTCTGAGCATGGATAATACTGCAACCCCTGGTGGTCAGCATCAGCACTATGCCCCAGGGAGGAAACCCCAAATCAAAACCTTGACCTGAGTGTGGGTATTCCCAAGGCAATGAGGTCTCAGAGTCCCTGGTGCAAAGCAGTAAATCCTCTAAATTCCAGGGGAATGAAGGGAAATCAGAGTCTCCCTTGTTTCTTTTTTCCCTCTGCAGGACCCAGAGTGTTGTCCTCACTTCAGCCAGGGCTATGACCCTGGCCCCATACCCAAATGAGGATCATTAGATTTTAAAAGGACAGTCCTTTCATTGGACCCAGTGTTATGGGCCAGGCTATCTGGGCAATGACCAAACACATCCCATTTTACAGTGAGACTCCATATCATGTAACAAATGCTTCTCCCATGGGAAAGCCCCTCCTCTGTACCTATTAATAGTTACCTAGCATAACATACTTGGCAACACAAAATAGCAATTCTTATACAATGTAAAATTGTTCTTTTTGGTTTCCATTTTTCTTGGGCAATGTACCTTCTCAGAGATTGATTGTCTAGATGTTAGTATCCATTTTCTAACTTGTACTGAACTAGGGTCATTTTGACCCACTTCCCTTCTTGCTTGCTTGCTGCTATGCCAACCTGGAAAGTCCCATGGGAAATACCAACGTACCCATTGCATTGTCTTGCTAACTGCCTAATTCAGTTTCTGTACCTGCTTGCTTGGAGCTACGTCACCCCAGATGGTTTTTTGCCTTTAAATATTCTAAAATGTTCAGGCTTGGGGCTGTTCCTTGCAGAAACAGTTATGGGAGTGCGGGGAGCAGTCACTGGCTCTCAGGCTAAATAAAGACTCTTCAATTTGGACAAAACTGGGACGTGTGTGTTTTCTGAGTGACCTGCCCCACGATACCAGGAGGAGTGGCCCAATCTAACAACCCTCTGCACAATCCAAGTCCCTGTTCCCCCTAACCCCAAGCTTCTTGCTCTTGAGAAAACCTGGGAAAGGAAGATAATTTTCCAAGGATCATGTTAGGCAAGTGATTCATAGATGGTGAACTGTCGCCACCAGAAACTACTGGGAGCATACATGGACCTTGCATCCCTGGCTCATGCACCTGGATTTTCTTCCCACATTGATTTTTTAGAGGAAGTGAGGCTTCTCATGTGGCACCCCCACACTAAGGCATCTCTTATTTCTTCCATGGGAACAATGGTGGGCAATGGAACCTCATACCATGTCTTTCAAGAGCATGCTGGGGCATCCCCAGCCCATCATGACCCTAGGGAACCTTGGGGACATCCCACAAACAGCATAGCATTTCTCCACTTCACATGCAAAGATCCCAGGTGAGAGCCCTACATTCCACTCTGGACTCTGCCCCTGTCATGTGCCTTGAACAGTCCTTCCTCTTTCCTGTCATAGTTCCTTGATTGTCCTTCTACGGTTAGTTCATGGAACCCAGGGGGCTTGTGGCCCACCCTACCCTTCTGGGATCAACTGTTGAGATCTATAGAGAAAGTAGTGACACTGTGGAATATGTCTGGGAACCTGTGTATGATGGAAAGCCCCACCCTCCAGGTTTTCATCTTCAAGGTAATGTGTCGAAAGGGAGCCAGAAAGGTTCTGCCAGATAGAGACAGGTGTGAGAACTGACTGAGCCTCAAAAGGTGCCCAGGTCTTGGGTGCAGAGTTAGTTTTATGTGGAATTGCTGGGGACCCTGAAGAAAACCTATTTACCTTGATGCAATGAGACAGTGGACTCCCTCAGTCTGGTCATGCTGCTGTGCTTCTCAGAACCCTGGGACATCCCAGGTGTGTGGAGGTGGGAGTCCACATAACATCCCAGTCTGCACCTGGGCACCTCTATCTGGATTTGAAGCATGTGTATCTGCCTCAGGGATCATCAGAACAATGTAACCCCCTCTGAAAGTGGGCTTAAAGACACTCAGGTCTGAAATAGCCCTGCCCTCTGGACTCCCTAGTCCCTGTTCTTTAGGAGACAACACCAATTCTTAGCCCACAGACTGGGCGCATTCAGATCCCAGGAGAATCCAGGTAGTGTTTTTTCTACCTCTAGCCTTCATGACCCACAAGACAGTGTGTGGATGGACAAAATCAGATTCCTCTTCACCATGGGGATGGCCCCAGCCCACTTCTTAGCATGCTCACGTCTGTACATTGGCCTGTAGAGACCTGGAGAGGAGGGAACCCACAGGCTGGGACCCAAGACCCTAGATCCTATGATCAGAGCAGTTCACTGACATGAACAAACAGGTCATAGCACATAGTCACCACTACCTGTCACTGAGAATTCAATTGAGACACCTGCAGAGTTGAAGTTGACCTGGTATTCCCAGGAGTGGGGGTAAACTGCATCCAATTACAATGACAGTTTTCACAAAAACATAAATGTTTTAGAATTTCACTTATCTCACATTCCCAGTAATCAGGTTCATAAAAATATAAAGTAGAATTTTCTTTTCTTGGGCCTGGGGAGGGCACTAGAATTCAGTCTTGACAGCAAAATGAGAGTCCTGGGGATAGATGGTGGTGACGGCTGTGCAGCAACATGAATGTACTTAATTCCATTGAACTGTGCACATAAAAATGGCTAAAATTACAAAATGGATGTTTCATGTATTTTACACAATTACAAAATTAGAGAAATTGTTGATTTACTCCTTGGGGTTGTTTGTGTTGTGATGGCAGAGACCGTGTAATTTATAGAAGAGACTTTATTTCTCAAAGTTCTGGAGGTTGGAAATCCAATATCAGGTGCCACGTTCTGAGAACATTCTTGCTGTGACCTCCTGTGTCAGAAGGTAAAACAGGGTGGGACAAGGGCGGCTTTGAGAAGCCTCCTTTGTAAGGACCTTAATGCCATTATCAAGGAAGGAGTCTCCATGGCCTAATGACCTCTTAATGTCCCCACCTGTTAACACATCATATTCAGGAGACACACGTTGAAAGTATAAAACCACTAAGTAGAGACAAAACACAATGATATAGCATGGTCCTGCTGTGCCTTCCCGGGGCCCCTGTCCTCCTGTGCAGCAGTCCTGTCACCCTGTCTAACTGTCACCTGTCACCCTGTCTAGCTGTTTCAGACCAGAAAGCCCAGCATCCGGCCCAGTGCACAGGGTCCCACGGCCACTAGGGGGCAGCCGCAGGCCTCACACTAGGGAGTTTGTATCTAGGTGAGGATCTGGTGGCAACCTAGGTCACCAGCTGAGGTGACAGGCCAGCAGGCGGAGCGCGCGGAGGGCACCGCCCCCAGCAGGCAACCCTAAGGGGGAAGCGGAGCCGTCGCCAGGGAGACGGGGGCGGGGCCTCTGCCAGGGCGGGAACATGGGGCCGTGGTCGCGTGGAGGGCACCGCCCCCAGCAGGCCAACCCTAAGGGGAAGCGGAGCCGTCGCCAGGGAGACGGGGGCGGGGCCTCTGCCAGGGCGGGAACTTGGAGCCGCGGTCGCGTGGAGGGCACCGCCCCCAGCAGGCCAACCCTAAGGGGAAGCGGAGCCGTCGCCAGGGAGACGGGGGCGGGGCCTCTGCCAGGGCGGGAACATGGAGCCGCGGTCGCGCGGAGGGCACCGCCCCCAGGGGGCCAACCCTAAGGGGAAGCGGAGCCGTCGCCAGGGAGACGGGGGCGGGCCCTCTGCCAGGGCGGGAACTTGGAGCCGCGGTCGCGTGGAGGGCACCGAACCCAGCAGGCCAACCCTAAGGGGAAGCGGAGCCGTCGCCAGGGAGACGGGGGCGGGGCCTCTGCCAGGGCGGGAACATGGAGCCGCGGTCGCGCGGAGGGCACCGCCCCCAGGGGGCCAACCCTAAGGGGAAGCGGAGCCGTCGCCAGGGAGACGGGGGCGGGGCTAAGCCGGGGCGGGAAATTGGAGCCGCTGTCGCGCGGAGCTCCGTGTGGGAGGAGCCCGGAAGTAGCGCCCGGCAGCGGGGCTGCAAGTCCTGGCGGGTTGGCTCGCGGGGTCCGTGGCAGGAGAAGGTGCGCTGCCGGGAGCGGCCCCGGTCTAGGCGCCCACACGAGGGTGCGACCCGGGAGGACTCTGCCGCCGCCTTGGAGCCTCGGTCCCGGGTGCCTGTCCCCCGGATCCGCCGGGGCGGTCCCCACAGCGCCCACCCGGACCCCGCTGTCCCGGTCCTCACCTGAGGGCTCTCCTCAGCGGAGCTGCTGGCCACAGCTGGTGGGTTCTGATCTGCAGGGTCCTGTTCAGGATGCGGTGGCCTCAGCAGTGTGGCCTGCGCCGCGGACCTCAGAGGAGAAGAGGTGGCCTGACCCGCAGGCCCCTGGAGAGGGGAGGGCGACGGAGGAGCCAGGTGACCTGGGAGCAGGAGGCGGTTTACAGAGGGACCCGCCCAGGTACTTCGGTCTCACTGACTGTGTGTCCTTCTGTTTCCTGTCCACCTGTGGGTCTTGTCTTAAGTCCTCGCTTTAAAAACCCTTTCCTGTGTCCTCCTGCTCCTGGTGGGCACTGGGCAGAGACCCTGCGGGGTTTTAATTGTGTATTTCATGGAAGTGCCTCGGAGAGAGCAGCGACTTAGGGTGGGACAGGGAGTGCGTCCTGGGCTCCAGGGTCTCCACTGTGTGAGGGCGTCCGGAGGATGGTTCTGCAGTCTGTGCCATGGGGATGATCCCAGCGATGGCGGTTGAGTGCTGAAACGTGTTGTCTGCTTGCTTGGTTTCAGACCAGCCTAAGCCCTGATTCCTCTAGGAAACTCCATGGAACCACGAGGTGGACAGTCCTGGGGACCTTCTGTTTTAGAGGTGAGGAAAGTGAGCTGGCAGGGTTAAGTGATTTTCAAAAGGGCGGTGCCGGATGTTTTATTGAAAACCTCAGTGTTTCCTGATGCATGTTGTTGTGGGAGATGTGCTTCCCTTCTCCTGTGACCAGGGGTTTATATTCAGCTTGGCAGAGAATGAATTGGACACCTGTAAGGAACGTGAACTAGCACGTGTTCTGACTGCTCCATGTATGTTAAGTCAGAACCTAGGACATGTGAGTCTGTAAAAGAGCACAGTGTGCGAGGTGACGGTTGCATGTTCCCTAATACAAGTTATTGAGTTGAAGTTGCATTTGTTAATTTTAAAATATAGAAGGAAGTATGGAGTTTGGTCCACTTGAGGATTTATTCAATGGAATATCAGACTTTGTTTCTTTTTACTGGCACTGTGGAGATGTGAATGAGAACGAGTTGGTGACATCTTTCAGGTGGAAACATTGCCCGAGGAGGAGGTCATCAAGTTGGCCGAGAAGCCATTTTGTGAAGCACCTGTTGACTCAAGGCTTTTGATGATGAACTCACGTATGGAGACTTTAATTCTTCCTAGATCTTTGCATTTGGTGAGTCACAGAAAGTATCTGAGTAGATAATTATTTGTAAGCATGTCCACAATAATCTCATGTAGTGTGCTTAACTGAGTAACAGATCTCGGATGGGGAAATATTGACATTTCCTTTGTTGCATTGAAGAAAAGTAATCATGACATAATATTTTCTTTTTTTAAAAAAAATTTTTATTTTGCCTTGAGGTATGCCAGTGTGTTGACCAAGCATGATTGTTGGTAGGTAGGATAGCAAGAACTTGAATTCAGGGATTTGACTGTCATGTGTCCATCTGTTGTTTTTCATTGATTTCTTTGAATAGATCCAGATTGGCAGCCGTCACAGTTTTAGCTCTTGACTTTCCCAGCTGTGGGCATCCTGATGGCCCTCAACTCCCTGTCAACACAGACAAGTCTATAAGGAACATGAGGATAAATATCCCTATGCATGTCCCCTTGCTTAAGCAATATGTAGGTAAAGTACGGACAGGTGGAATTTCTGGGTCAAAGAATGTCTGTTTACATCTTTGACTAAGCAGTGCCAGGTGGCTCTTCTGAAGAGCTCAACCTGTCCACATATGGCCAGCATTCTCTTCTCTAGGTTTCTGACTTGTGCATGTTGAGTAGCTAGCACACTGTTTTTGTTGGTATTTTTCTTAGTGTCTATTCTGATGCTTTTCATTGGGGGATTCTCTCCCGTGAAAATGAGCTTCCTCTGGATCCCCCTACCCATTCCTCTGCTTGACCTTGTTTTTTTCTTATCGCACATGTAAGTTCTCTGGAGATGTTGGATTGTTTGTCCATTATGAGACCAACACAGGCCCTCTAGAACTTTCAAACAATTAGTAAATTCCTAAAGAGAAAGTGAGCCCAGAAATTGTGCTAGCATTTTGGGAAGAAAAGTGTTGGATGATATATTCAAAGCATGAGGTTCTATTTTATTCTTTCCAAAATATCTCTGGGCAATGAAATGGAAGTCAGGGTATCTGAGGAAATAATCATCTGTTTCCAATTTTCTGGGATTTGGTTTAAGTGGTCAAGTTGTGATATGTATTAATTCATGGATCCAATAGGGTGATAGTTCTTCTAGGTTATCTTAGGTGCCTTCAAACTGAGGTTGTTGGCTGTCCTCGGCATAGTTAGTGACATGGAGCCATGACAGTTGTTGATACACTTGCAACCCTAGTGCAGTCTTGAAGAGGCAATGTGTCTGGTCCCATTTCCCCCCTTCAGGCTCCATGTGCACATTTGAGAATGGTTCCAGCCATTTTCTCATCCCTTAGATCATTCCCCTCATATGTCCTGTGAGACATTTTCTATGTGAGGCTTGAAGAAGAGACTATTCTGTAAAGAAAACCTTGTGATCTGTGTAGTATCATATTGAATAAGGTCATTGAGAAATCACAAATTCTGTTTAAAGATATTTGCATCTTAGCCAAATAAAACCTATTTCTAGGCATCCTGGTGCAGACAAGGATTTATCTTTATATCTACCATCATCTGTTTTTTTTTCACTTGCATGAAGTTCATCAATTTACAGGCCATTTTATCAGATGTGCAACTAGATCCCATTTAAATGACACACTTTTAAATGGTAGACCTTTTTACATGAGTGCTTTTTCAAACACAGGTTTGGGCTCACGAGCCCACATGCCAGAAGTTAGCTGGAACAGGTTCTTCAGTTTGGCCTATCCCTCAGTATCCCCCCGACGTCATCTGTTCAATCAGCTTCATTCCTCCAGCTCCGTCACTGGCTTTCATAGAAACCACATGCTGTCTATGAATCAGGGATTCCAGTCCTACAACATTGCATTCTTTGAGTATTTAAAGTAATCCAGTTTTCACATCACCATGCCTGACATCAGCAGTAATATTTATCAGCAAATGTTCGCTTTTCCAAGATGCAATTCTATGTGCTCCTCTCCCAAAGAGTCTTACTAGGCATATTGCATACGTAATTATTAAGTAAAGACCGTAATGTTTAAAATGTCATTCATTGTGCAGTTGACATATGTCTGAGATACTTTTTATTTTGGAGGAGGTATTATTTAATGGGGAATTTCAACAGCTACGTAATAGTGAAATGAGAAATCTTGCAACCATTTTTTTCTTTGTGTATGATGATTTTTATGAGTAAGGATAAGATACTTCCTTGTTCCAATGCAGATGATGCCCACTTCTGTGAATGTATGCGGATTGTCACCTGCTACTTGGATGTCTGCATGTTGTGCTTGACACTAACATCATACTTGGTAGGTGGCAGAAAGTCAATACTGAAGTTAAGCTTCTGTGTTCTAGCAGCTGTGCTGAAGATCCTTGGTGTGCCACCTTCTGCAATCCATGCTGCTCTATTCATGTTCCTTATTGACTTCCTGGTGATGAGCATCATGGTCTCCTGGTCTTTGAGAATGGCCAAGCATTGCTCTTTGAATGTGGAAGATGGTCATGTGGAAGGCTCCAGGGAGGACGGATCATTGATCATGTACTCTAATCCATATGCCTCATTAATGACCTGTTTTTTCTTCTTGGGTTTTAAGGGAGACAGTGCCCTCAAACACTTCTGTGCAGCTGGGAATCCAGGTTTCTGCTTCACCTTGAAGGAAGCATTAATGATTCCTTTCCAGAAGACATGAGAAGAGAGAAGTGAGCCTCTGGTATCATGCAGGTTCCTTGCATTGCCCATGGGCTAGAAGAGAGAAGAGTTGCTGCATGAGATTTGATCCACCTTTTCCTGAAAAGTTCCACACAGAGGTGAGTCCCCAGCATGTTTAGACACCATTTCAGACATCTTTGTTGACGGAAATGAATCAGAGCCCCTGATGATGTGGAAGAGCTAAAGATGGGTTTGCTATGAATTTTCTATGTCATTTCTCAGGGCCTGAGTCAAGCCAGCCATGATGCTGTCAACGCATGAGCTGCTGCTCAAATGTGAGGAAGTGGTCTTGCTTTGTGAAAACACCACCCTGATTCAGGGAGCCAGAGGCAGCCTGCAGTCCCTTCGTTTTCCTGTAAAGGCAGATTGCTGTGGATGGCCTCTGCCCTCGTCTTGGGTTTGAGCGTCCAGGCAGATCCCTAGTTCCTTTGGACCTTTATTGCCATTGGGCCGCCCCAGGGTCCTTGGACTCTACTTGGTCTTCTGGCCTGGGTCAGTGGATGTGAGGTTTGGAATCCCCCTCTGTGGCAGGATCCCAGGCCCCCCACCACTTGAGGGCAGGCACAGCGTTCCCCAATTGTGTTAGAGGGGGAGACTTCTCCCACCCATCCTTATCCATGCTCATCCCGCATCGTGTGGCTTGACACCTGAGGACCTTTATTCATTGACTTAGTGGTTAGTGATGATGGTTGCTAAGACCAAGTGACTCTTTCAAGGTCACATCACTTGTATAATAGGGCTAGAGCATGGATCTTCCTAATTGATTTCATGGGACTCTCTCATGGGAACTGTGACTGCCTCCTAAACACACACACTACATTTGCAGTGTCAAAATTCATGGCGCTGTCTCCTTGGCAAGTGTATCTTGTCTTGTACTTGGGAATTTCACAAATATTTTCCTTTGGTTTGTGGAGGTCATGCAGAAGGGAGTTCATTTGAAATAGCCCAAACAAGAAATACCAGTTGTCTTTTTCACACATTGATTTGTGTATTGAATATCTCTGTCTGTGTGCTTACATGAGTTGCTCCTTTGAATTTGTTGAAAAATGGTTGGCTGGGGAGCAAGGTGACGAGAGATGGATATCAAAGCTTGTCCAGTATTCTGAGGTGAAGAATGTATTCAGGATGTGAAGGCTTTTCTAGCCATTTCCTATGACTCAGTCAGGGATCAGTCAGAGGATTCTGTCTGGTAGACTCTTTGGAGCATACATCAAAGTGGCCTGGTCTTACCCTGTCCAGGACTGAATGCTGAGCTTGAATGGGAGCTTCTTGTCATTTCAAGCATTTCCATGAGTCTGTCCTCTGTTCTCTTGTATCCAAGCGGTTTCTAACAGGAAAGGAGAACAAAAATTGAAAGTATGGTGATTGATTATTTATACCAATGTCATTTCAATCAACTTTGTATTATACAAAATTAACTTTCTGCTAGTCAAATTTCATATGTTGAAGAAATAATGAAAATATTGGGTTTGGGGTATGAGGATGTACAAATCAAATATTTTTGAGCACCAAGACCTGTTTTTTTTGTTTGTTTGTTTGTTTTTTTTACTTAAATAATAAAGTGCCAGAGGACCGCACCTGCCATTCAGCCTCAAAAACCTCCAGGTCCAGCGTCCAGGTGGACCATTTCATCAGGGTGTGTGGAACCACACTGTCCTGGGATGAGAGAGCAGTACCCAGGGATGTTGTCATCTCACCGAGTAGATATTGCCAGAGACAGTGGGGAGGTAGCGGCACATGAGGAAGGGAAGAGCTCTCAGGATAGGAAGAGGGGGCCACTTTGGGACTCACTGGGTATGGCACGAGGCTGCTGGATGTGGTATATGCCTGGGCCCACTGAGTGGAGCAGATCCCTGCTCTGTGTCCCTGTACCCTCCTCGTAGCCTTTGTTGGCAGCAGATTAGGGAATTGGGATCAGAAGTGCTCCCAGTAACACAGGCACCAGCCCCCACAGTGTGTTCCTAGCCCTTTCCCCACCTGGCCTGACTTGGCGCTTTTCTTGCTTCAGGGCTGAGACCCTACAGTCATTAGAGTGTGTCTGTGACCTAGATCCACCCTGCATGGCCAACATGCTCAGACCTTCAGCTGGGTCCTAAGCGCTGCAACCAAACCCTATCAACTGGGTGGCCTACAGCAGAGGAAGGGCCTTCGGTTGAAATCCAGAGGCTCAACACAGTAGGTGTTGGGCTGTCCCAGTGCCAAAACCCCTCCCAGGTTTCTAGGGGAGTGTCCTCCCAACTCTGTCAGCCCTTGCCCACTCTCCTCCGGCTGCCCACGATCTGTGGTTCCCGTATGGGCATCCCCTCCTGACTCCAACCTCACGTAGGCAGTGTTCCCAAGTCTCCCTGGTCTCTGGGTCCAGACTCTCCTCTTCCTACAAGAATATCAGATATTGGATTTGGGCCCAGTTGATGCTGTATTCCATCATGTGAGCTCTTAGCTTCATCACTGTGCAAAGACTCTTTTTCTACACAAGTTCGCACGAATTTTGGGTGGCTAAGAATTTTCAGGGGACACTTTTCTAATGAGTAAACTTTCCTTCCTTCAGATCTCTCCCCACTGAGCCTTCCTTGCACCCTTGTTCTAATTCCTTTATGGCAGGTTTCTTCCTTATGGCTGAGAGGACCTAGTGACCCCTAGATTCATACATTCTCTTTAATCACCAACACACTGCAGAATTCTCCATGGGACCGCGGTGTTTGCATTGGAACCCACCCCCTGACCTCTAAAAGTGTCTAGACAATTGGGTTGGCTCCCTCCCTCCTGAACCTCTTTGATGCCCTTTGAAGTAAGTTATTCTTTTGGATTCCTCCCACAGTAGGCAAGTCCTTGGATCCCCTGCAAGAAAGTCTTCTGGCCTGAAGGTCAGATGTGTCCAGATGTTGACTTGAAGGATATCAGCTCCTAGAAGCCCTCATCCTGGCTGCAGTGTTTCCTCACCTCAATGCAAAGCAAGAAAGTGCAGTTGGCCCTGCACCCATTCTTCTGCATCCATGGTCCCCACCAGCTGGAAATCCAAACTATCAGGAAAGGAGTTGTGTCTCTCTGGACAGATACTTCTCTCCTCCTTGTTTCCTGGATCTTACAGTGTTACAGAGAATGACACTGCCCTTTCATTGTATTAGGTGTCAGAAGTCATGTGGAGACAATGGAAGTGCTACAGGAAGAAGATATGCAGCATTTAGATGCAAGTACTCTGGCATTTTTGTAAGAGACTTGAGCCTGTGTGGCTGGTGTTTTTGGAGGACTTTGAAAAAATCTCCCTTGGATTTCCTGTGACATTTCTGGTTTTTGGGCTTGGGAGTGTTCAGGACTTGAGTGTGAGTCAGCCCCATGGGGATGTGATAGGGGGGCAGTCGGAGCTGTTGTGCAGAACCTCATTGATGGCTTGTAAGGCCACATGCAACACTGCAAGCAGCAGATGAGAAGGGAGTTCTCTCCCCATGTGTTTAGCTTAGCTCTTGTCTTTTATCCAAAATCATGACTTGTGAAATGTTGCAGAAATGGACTCATGCCAAGAAGTTGGGATGTTCTGGGGAGCATGGGCTGTCATTCTATTCTGTCTCTGCATTATGATGTGTTAGAGGGTGGGAACTTGAAGATGTACTTAGGCCATGGATTCTTCTTTCCTGGGAAGAGTCTTCTCAAAGCAGCCCTTGTCCCTGTTTCACCTGCTTCCCCAGGAGGACACAACAAGAACATTCTTACAAGTTGGCCCCCAGTCTTTGTCTTCCAGCCTCCCAAATTTGAGAAATAAAATCTGAGCTATGAATTAACAGTGTCTTGTATTCTGCCATCACAACACAAACTATGCTAAGATGAGTCAATCAGTAGTCTCCCAAGTGTTTACATTGTGGTAATCAACACCAAACATCCATTTTGTAATTGAACCATTTTGGAGTGCACAGTTGAGTGGCATTAAGCATGTTCATATTGGTGCATAGGCATCGCCACCATGCATCTCTAGAACTCACATGGACATGCTCTTGCCATCAATACTGAATTCTAGTGCCCTCCCAGGCCCAGGCAAAAAACATTGTACCTTATCTTTTGTGGAACCTGATAATTGGGAACCTGAGATGAGTGAGATCCTACAAAATTTGTTTTTCTCTGGACATCATCATTTTCAAGGGATGCAGTTCACCCCCACTCGTGGACATACCAGGACCGCTGCCAAATCTGTGGGTGTCTCAATTGCATTCTCAGTGACAGTGGTGGTTTTGTTCACATGAGCTGTCGTCTGTCCAGCTCAGATCCCAGGATCTAGGGTCTTGGGTTCCACGCAGCCTTTAAGTCCCCTCCTCCTCCAGGTCTCTACAGGCCAGTGTGCATGAAGGCTCTGTGCCTGGTGGTTTCTTTAGCTGATTGCAGGATGTGTCCATTGTGTTGTAGGTCATGATGGACTATAAATAGAACCAATGCCTGGATACTCCTGGGATGTGAGGGGGCCCAGCCCGTGTGCTGAGAATTGGTGTGACCTCCTAATTAATAGGCCCTCAGGATCCCAGAGGAAAGGGCAAGTCCAGAGCCAGCGGAATCTCAGTGTCTCTGAGAGAACTTTTGGGGTGGGGGCTGGGATATATTGATGTGATGACTCTGATGGAGAGTCACGTACTTCGAATCCAGGTCGAGGTGCTCAGGAGCAGCCTGGGATGGCACTTGGGTTCCCCACCTCCACACCCATGGGACATCTCAGGGCTCTGAGAAGCACAGCTGCCCGACCACAATGAGGGCATCTACTGTCTCTGCATACAGTGAGCTGGGTTTTCTTCACGTCTCTCAACAATTCCACATAACACCAGCTCTGAACCCAGAGTCCTGGGCACTTAGTTGAGGCTTAGTGAGCTCCTACCTCTCTCTACCTGACAGAGCACTCCTGGCTCCCTCTGCACTAATTGCGTTGAAGATGAAAACATAGAGGGTGGGACTTCCCATCATCCCGAAGTTCCCAGACACATTCCACTGTGTCCTGGCACCCAGACGGTTGTGGTGGGCCACAAGCACCCTGGCATCCATGTCTGGAACCATAGCAGTACAATCAAGAAACAGAAAGGAGAGGGGTCCGACTGATCAGGTCAGATGACAGGGCATAGTACAGAGTGGAATGGAGAGTTCCCACCCGGGGTGATTGTTGTGATGTGCAGAAATGCTCTGCTGGTGCTGGGTGCCCCCATGGTTCCCAGGGTCTTGAAAGGCTACAGATGCCCCCTGAATGATTCAGATGCACATAGTAGGAAGCCCGTTGCCCACTATTTTCTTGTGGAAGAAGTAGGAGACCCTCCTAGTGTGGAGGTGCCATCTAAGAGACAGCCTCACTTCTCTGAAAAAATTGATGGGAAAAAAAGGGTATGGACCTGTGCCCAAAGGGCCACATATGCTCCTGGAAGTTGGTGGTGGCCATAGTTCTCCATCCATTAAGTACTCCCTCACCCACTAATGTCCTTGTGTCCTTGAGAAATGCTCTCCCTTTCCTGGTTTTCCTGAATAGAAATCCTCTTGCATCTTGGGTGAATAGGGTTATGGGTTGTGCAGAGGGTGTTTGTCCACTGAACACCTTAGAGACTGTCCTTTATGGAGCCTAATGATCCTCATTGAGGTTGAGGCCAGGGTCCTAACTGTGGTTAGTGTGAGGACACCCTGGGTTCAGCAGAGGGAAAGAAGGACAAGGGAAACTCAGATGTCCCTTCATTGTCCCTGGAGTTAGAGGACTTACCCTTTGCACCTGGGATCAGGAGACCTCATTTCCTCAAGGACACCCACACTCAGGGGTAGGTCTTGAGTTTGGGGTCCTTCCTGGGGTCCAGGGCTGGTGTTAGCCACCAGGAATGACAGTGCTCTCCATGCTCAGTGGAGCCAGTGTTTCCAGGGAAGAGAGCCCATGGTCACGCCTTGTCTAAAGCATCCCACACCAGGGGCTCCCATCCCTAGCACTCCTGTCCTGAAAGGAAGCCCCTGAGAGGCAAGGTGGGTCCAACCACCTCTCATGTGTTCACTCATCACCGTGTTCCAGCAGTCACCCCAGTTAACAGTCCTGACAGGCTTGAACATGACTCAGAATGGAACCTCATGAGCTCTACCCTGCTGTAGCTGCAGATCTGTGGCTGTAGAGACACAAAATCTCAAAACATATGCACTTGAAAGAAAAGAGCAAGAGCCAGCGCCCAAACAGGCCAGTTGTGGCAAGGACAGCCTGAGTGCCTAGGTTGGGACTCAGAATTATGTCAGTGGGGTGGCATTGCTGCTGGCACCAGCATGAAAACAGAGAGCCAGCCCTGCTCAATTTTGGGACCAGTGTGTTGGGGAAGGCAGCAGAAATTGAGAGGCCGGATTGAGTTTGGCCCTAGAAGGAGGCTGGATAAAAGGCCAGTGTGGGTTGGAGGGCCTGGGCAGATAGAGAGAGGCCAGGGCACACCCCAAAGCCTAGAGACTGCACTTGATGTCCAGGGTTGTGAAAGACCACCTCCCCTCTTATTCACAACTGAGAGCAAGAGGCATTGATAAGTTCAGTTTGTGTGCAGCTCATCCAAGATGGCTCGGGTAGGCACCTCTATTTCCTTGTCTCAGGAGGCTGGGAGTCCAGGCCCTACCGAGGCTCGGCTGGGAGGATCAGAGTCTGAGTTCATGCCTGTGTTTCTGGTGGGATTCATGTTGGCTAGCCTCAGGGCTTTTGTGATGAGAGGATAGGTGATTGTCATGTCTTTATCCCAGGACACACTTGCTAAATGGATTTGTTCTGTTCCCATGAATCCAGAGACAGAGTCTGAGCCCCCTTGAGGTGAGGGGTGAACTGGTTCTGGGCAGCAGGATGCTGTGGTACCTCGGAGTCTCTGTGGGACCCCAACACTAGACACACTTGGCCCTTTTGAAATCTTAGGAGAAGCCTTGGGAAGTTGTATGGCAGAGGGGAGCAGCCTCTGCATCTCAGTCACCTCCAACTTGCCATGGTGTAGAGTGGGAACTGCAGCCACGATGGGACGGACATTGGCCACGTCCCTGTGTGGGACACAGGCCTGATTGAGTTAGGGTGCATTCTCTGTCTCTCCCCTTCTTGTGATTGTCCCATCTCTACATTTGTGCTTTAGCCACCTATGAGTCCCATCTCTGGTCTCCGAGAGAATACAGGGTTTTATGGGCCAATAGACACAATAATTCCTAGAAATTAGATGCTACCCTACTTTCCAGAAAAGACTGGGCACTCCATGAGTGGCACAATGATGGGATCAGAGTCCCAAACCTGGTGAGAGGGATGGACTTGTTGTGAATGCATTTGTGAAGGCTTCAAGCTGGAATTCTATTGAAACCAAGCTGGGCAGGCACTGGTGGGGGTATTTGGGTATTTGTTGGTGAACTCATGTGCAGTTGATGTTGGTAGGCACGGGGGAGAAATCAGCAGCCCATAGAGCTTTTCAAAGTGGACTTATGTGAAAAGAGTCTCAGGTATGGGGAGCACAGGAAATGACATCATTGCCTTGACAATGGATCAAACAGAACATGGAACCCTGGTATCCAGGCACCCACTTCACTGACCAAGCCATCCGAGCTCATTTGGTTGGAGTCACTGGAGTGAGAAGGATGTTCTCCTGTGGTTGCAAACAATGCCGAGCCTCAGGCCCCCAGGAATCTCAGGGGGGCCAAGTAGCCCTTTTGGGGAAACATTGGAGGCTTCATCTTAGATGCCAGAGCCTCTGGCGAATGTCGCAGAGGAGCTCAAGAGTAACCCTGTGTAGCACAGGGCAGGTGAGCCCAGCAGGCCTTCTAGTCTGATCCCTGATGAATGGCCCAGGACTCCTATTCTGACTGTGTGTGTGTGTGTGTGTGTGTGTGTGTGTGTGTGTGTGTTTGTACTGATGGGAACTGTCCCATTGTGCTTTGACTCAAGTCATTTTTCTATTTGTCACCTTTTCCATTTTGAACCCACCATTCTTGGTCCCAACCCAGGGTGAAAATGATCAGAACACGGATGAGCCCTGCAGGGTACAGAGCCTTGTACCTTACAGGCAAGACCAGCTTAGGAATCGGCTCCTGCCTGTCATTTGTGGGAGGAACCTAGATTTCAGCAGCAACATGGGGTTCATCTACTGGGATTTCATCCCCACCCAGCAGGTGCTGGACCTGCTGTTCCCAAGGTAAGCACCAGACCACCAAGCCCAAGTGTGTAGCCCCCTTATGCCTGGGTCTTGGGGCTGCCATGTACCTCTCAGGGACCCAAAGTTTTGTGATACCTAGTGAGATAGAGGACCACGCTCATAGTGGAATGTCAGTCCCGAGTGGGATGAATCCTGGAGGTGCCTGCCACAGCCTTGCAAGGGGAATGAACTCCCCCTCTCAGGCAGAGAAACCATCCTGACTCCAGGTGGTCCACAGAGGTCCGTGGAGCAGCCCCCACACACTGGGCACCACAGCTCAATGGTGTTCGCTGAGCTCATTCCCAGGTGGACTCAGTGAGGCTAGGTGGCCGTTCTGGTGTGATGTTGGCTTCGTGAAGAAATAGTTCTGTGCCAGAGGCGTCTCATAACTCAGGCCTTGGGCAAAGCACTTTTGGGTTCATAAAAGACATGTGAGTTTACATAGTGGGACAGAGCTTCCTAGCTGGGATATAGCTGGACAGGGGCTTTGGAGATGGCAGCTCCCACACCCAGAGAGATATGTGGGAATCAGCAGTTTGGGCTCATTCACTGATGAACATGGAGAAAGCACCCACTGTGTGAAGACACGTTTTCAGTCACGTTTCATAATTCAGTGAAAAATGGGGTACAAATGACTGCCACTGTGTCCCTTGTCATGAGGGTCAGCCCGAAACCGCAGGTGCCATGAGTACATATCCTACATGTGACAGCATCCCTGACTCCATGAGGCATAACTGCACGTTGTCCTCTTCAGTGAACATGGTAGACCCCTGGACCAACTTCAACATGGAATGGGCTTGGGGTCAAGAGGGTGGGCTCCTGTTTCCAGAATAGGGACCTGCAAGGTGATTTGACTTGGGAAGGCTGAGGAAAGACTGCTCTCCCCAATTCTGTTTTCTGCCTGCAGTGTAAGGTGTGGGGCTTCAACAGTAGGACGGGTAAGGCAGGGAGTTGTAGGTGGAGTCATGGTCCTCTGGGGAAGCCCCTGGGACAATGGATCCCCCCACACTACACCTCCCTGTCCTCCCCCAGGGCCACAGAGATGTGGCCTGCACTCATGGGAAAAGAAAGGTCCACTGCTACTCAGGGGGACTCAGTGAGAGCTCACAGAGAATGAGGTAGCATTGCAGCCCACGCCAGGGGAGGAGGTGTCTCTTGAGCCCTGAGAAGAGTGGGCAGGAGGACAGACACTCCTGGAAGGTGCATTCCAGGTTGGAGAGCACGTAGCCAAGAGGAAGAAGAGTGTCAGGCCTGCCCAGAGGAGGGGAGAGCTGGTCATGCCATGGATCTAACGCTACTTGGTTGAAGGTTCTTTGTCTAGCGACCTGTCCTGTCCCTGCCTGTACAGTCACTGTGTCTTGTCTGGGGTGGACTGGTGTGTGCAGAGCCAGGGAAGGTTCAGGAGTATAGGGTCCGAGTTTTGCTCTGGAGGCCGTGGCAAAGGCGAGGCCAGGATTTTGCTGACTCCATACCTGCCTCCCCACAGTGCCTCACCTTCCTTCCCGGGGACCTGGGTGAACTTCCACAGTGAGGCTTCCCATCAGCCTCCAGGCTCGCTGAGTCTGCAGCTGCTGCTGCGATCCATGTGGCTCCTGCTGGGTGGCTTGAACCTGGAGCACCAGGCACACCACCTCCTGGCCGCAATTGAAGATGGCAAATCAAGCCAGGCAGAGCCTGAGAGCCAGGCGGACTGGGGTGAGTACCTAAGGGTACATGAGGAAAGGTCCGAGTGTTGTCCCACTGCGGGATGTCTGTATGTCCGGTGTTGGGCTGGAAATTAGGATAAGCCTTTGTCCACTCAGGAAGTGACCCCAGTGTGCAAAGAGGTCCTGTGTGGGCTAAGGGCCTGAGGTCTTCTTGGCAGCAGGGGCATTGTCTGTGTGTGCCAAGGTCAGGGCAAGGCAGTCATGTTGGCATCTTTTCTCCTCTAGCTACCAGCTCAGTTCCTGTCACGGCTCCTAAGCCAACCCCAGAGCCAGAGCCTTCTCCCTGGGAAGGGGCAGAGCCGGAGTCCAGGACATCAGGGGTCTCCACTAGGAACTCTTCACGGCCCCAATTCAGCAAGCGGGTGGGAGGCAGATGCCTCATTCACGTGTACATGGAAAATGAAAGGACAAAGTATAAGAGCATCCTGGTGAGTCTTCGAGTGGGGGAGTCTCCTGGGAGCCCACACTGGGGAAGACCAAGTCCACAGCAAACACCTTGGACTAGGCCTGTCTTCTTGAATTGGAGCTTCTGGAAGGTCAGGAAGGAGAGCAGAAAATGAGGAAGAGAGAGTTTGGTGTTAAGAGCTTGACCTGAGAGGCAGGGAGCAGCAGCATGCCAGGTCTGGGTGAAAGTGGGCCTGTGTGTTTTGGGGTGCGCAGGTCAGAAGTGCAGGAGTGAGTGCTGGGTTCAGAGGAGGTCAGAGAAATATCGAGGGTACAGGCCATCCTCTACTGACCTTGGTATTGAGGAGGAGCATATTGAACCATGGAGTTTGAAGCAGAGGAGTTGGCATCATTTTCTTATGTGTGGGAGGGTCATGTTGCTGGTTGAAGGGAAAGGAGCCATTGTGGGATGATTAAGGTGGGTAGGTGTGGGTCACAGACAACTGGGGGCCTTGGAGGAGCCCATTAGTGTCCTAGTTTGCATGTATGTGAATAGAGAGTGAGCGGCTCTCTCTGCAGAATTTTCCTGGGTGTGGAGTATCCATCATGAGACTCTGGTGTCCAGCTGCAGGGGAGCCATGCTGAACCACCACACCTGCTGGGTCTGTACCTCCTGACACCCCAGCAAGCACTGACACTCTCGAGCCCAGCAGCTTCCATGCCTATCATTAAAGAGTCCTAAGTGTGTGTTGTGCCCTGGCTGTCAGGACCAAAGCACCTAGGGTTTGTGCCTGGTCCACACAAAAATGCAGCTGCATCCCAGACCAGAGCAGGGATATGGAAGTCCACTGGACCACACCTCCCATCTTGATGGGACTAGAGTGTGTCTGTGCAAAGCCTTTTGGTCTTTATTCCCTTCCCCCTGCAGGGCATAGCAGGTTGAAGCAAACTCTTGTACCAAAATTGGGATTGGGCTAGAAGCACATAGGAAGACCCCACATGATCACATGAAGGCCTCAGGTAGCAGGGTAACAAGATGGTGCCCTTGTGTTGAGAGCTCAGTTGTCTCTGATTGTCCTTGAGCACTGTCCTCTGGGTAGCTACTCCCAAATTCCCTCTCTGATGAGCTTTCTCCAACCCTGCTCAGGTGACCTGCCAGGACAGGGCTCCAGTCATCATCCGCAGGGCCTTAGATGCACACTTGCTCCAGCAGGAGGATCCAGAAAACTTTGAGCTTCTGCAAATTGTCTCGAACCATCAGAGTAAGTGAAACCATCAGAGGGTAGGGAGCAGTGAGTCACAGTGGGCTCAAGAAAACTGGGAGCCAAAACACAGTGTGCGTCCACCAAATGCCCAGGAAGAGTATGGTGGCACTTGTGCACAAGACAAAGTGTAGTGATGGGGCATAAATCTGTAGGTTCTTCATATTCCCCAGGGACTGTGGACCTGCCTACCATGTATTCTTTCCTTGGCCTGAGGAGGCATTGCAAAGCTATTATCCATGAGGGACCAAGAAGAGAGGCTTCTTTGTCTTGTGTCAAAGAAGACAGACAACCACAGGGTGCCTACTTTGGCAGCCTTTCCTGACTGAGACAAGTACATGAGAAAAGCAGTTCAATGAAGAATCATTTCTGGCTTCCAATCTTTCTATTCATTGCAAACTGAGTTCACTTAGGACCAGAGGCCATTTCTAGAGAGAAGTGTGTGGTAGAATAGAACCCTTCACAGCTTGTAAACTCTTGTTGGAGCGAGAGAGAGAGAGAGAAAGAGAGAGAGAGAGAGGAGAAAGGAGGAGGAGGAGGAGGAGGAGGAGGAGGAGGAGGAGGAGGAGGAGGAGGAGAAAAGTGAAAATGAGTTGAAGGAGAGGACAATGAATTAGAAGGTCAAGATGACTATAAGAAGAAGCATGAGGAGAAGATAAAGAAGGACAAGAACAAGAAGGAGAAACACAAGCAGAACAAGAAGTATAACAATAAATTGATTAAAAATGTGAATGAGAATTATACTCATGAGGAGGAAATGCAGAAGTGGGGAACTCAAGAGAAATATATTGCTCTGAATGGCACAGCCCTGCTGTGGACATCCTCCACCCACGCTCAACACACCTCCAAACCATACCCCTCAAGTTAGCGTAGCCCCGTCTGAGTGGATGAATGCACTGGCAAGGTGGAGGCACCCACCATCAAGTGTTTTTCCCCAAACCCACCTGTGATCATTGCTGCAGTGGGGAGAAAACCTTCAACACATGAGTCTTTGGGGGACAATCCAGATGCAAAGTCTAGCTGTTTCTCTTTGGCGGGTTCAACATGAACTGAGAGGTTCTGGGGTGCAAGGGGCTATTTCCTTGAAAGTGATCCTGTAGTGGACCTCCTGTGCATAGAGGGTCCTCAGGGAGGAATCAGTGGGGAGTCTTTGGTGGAACAGTAGCTGGATTTGCGGGCTCTCAGGTCTGTATGTGAGACCTGCGCTGGCAGAGGCTGTCAGTTGTGGGGGATGTTGGGTAGTGTATTCCTTGAGTGTCACCTACCACGCCTCTGCCCCTTCCTATCCAGAGCTGAGGATCCCTGCTGATGGGAACGTATATTACGCCCTGGATGGCAGAGTGGATTATAACTTCGTTCTTCGGGAAACAGCTGCCAGAAAGTGGTTCAAGGTCAAGCCAAAGGAGGTAATCAGCCACCTTCTTCAGTCTTTACTCCTGGGGCCACTCCACATCCTCCAAGGGGACAAGAACCTCAGGTTCTGAATGGATGTTGTAGAATGCCCACGGAGCCAACTGCCAGGCTGGGTGGGGTGCAGGTGCTGGGCTTTGCTGATGTTGTCATCCCCCACAGTTCTCGGAGCCTTCCGTGGCAGTGGCATCCAGGATCCCAGCAGCTGGGAGCAGCAGCTCTGCAGTGGCTGCAGGACCATCGCCCCAGGCCACCCAAAGCAATGAGTGGTGCAAGAGGAAAGTCACCAGTAGCAGCTCCTCACTGCTTCACTCCAGCGAGCAGGTGGAAGACAGCCGCTTTGTTCACGTCCTCCTAGAGGGACAGAGCCGGAGGGAGACAAAGCGCATCCTGGTAAGCCTGACAGCAGGGCTGCCTTCTGGGTGTCCACACAGTAGAAGGCAGGAGACACAGCCAACCCCGGGGCTGTGGTGGGAAATAAAGAAGAGAGAGGTCCATCTTAAGGGCTTGCCCTGAGGAGGGAGAGCCTCAGCATGCCCAGCTCCAGCGGTGAGTGGGCCTGTGTATTGTGGGTTTTGCAGGCCAGAAGTGCAGACGGAAGTGCTGTGGGCAGATGAGGTCAGAGAAATGTCCAGGGTGCAGGCTGCAGTGCCTAGAACTTGGTATTCTCAATGAGTGAGGTTGGAGCAGAGGAGGTGACAGTGACTTGTGACATGGGTAGGAGGGGATGTGTTGCTGGTGGCTGCGAAGAGAAGCTCCTTAGCATGACTAGGTGTGGGAATTTGGGGTCGGGATCACCTGGGAGGTCATGCCAAAGCTTCGGAATGTCAGCCTTTGCATGTATGTGAATAGGGAGCTAAAGGGGTTCTTGGCAGAATTTCTATGGATGTGCAGTAGACACGCTAATGCTGCAGGTGTCCAGCTGCAGAGGAGACATGTCCAGTGCCTGCCAGTGCTGAGTCAAGTACCTCATTACAACCAGACCCGCACTGAGCTTCCAGAGGCCAGGGCCTCTCGAGGCTATCATGAAGCACTCAAGTGCACACTCTTGTATCTGAGTCTGTTTTGTGTAGTGGCAGTCAGGACCAAAATTTTTAGTGTATCTGCCTCTTCCACCCACAAAGGCAGCCTGCATCCCAGAGCACACTTGGCACGCAGGTCCCTGGTCCATTGCTCTCATCTCAGTGAGTTGAGAGTGTGTCTGTGCATAGGCAGTTTGGTCCTTTGACCTGAGTGGAATGTGGCTCCCCAGGGGGAGGGGGGATGGCAGGTACAGGCAGATATTTGTATCAGGATTGTTCTAGTAGCACATTGTAAGAACCCAGGGGGTATATGGAGGCCACACTCAGGCAGCAGGATAACAAGATTGTGCCCTTGTCTATGTAGCTGAGATTTGTCCTGAATGTTTGACCACAGTCTTCTGGGTAGCTCCTTTAAAAGCCATTCCCTGATGACATTTGTCCCACCCTGATCCAGGTGACCTGCCAGGAGAGGGTGACTTGCCTCATCCGCAGGGCCTTGGACCAAAATAGGTTGCAGCATGAGGATGTGGACAACTATGAGCTGCTGCGAATGATGTCTCTGCAGGAGAGTAAGTAGGACAATCAGACAGTAGGGAGAAATGATCTACAGTGGGCTCAGGATAACTCACTAGAGAAAGTGGGCCTTGGCCCTAAAAAAACCAGAGTGTGGTGGGCCTGGTGCAGGAAACCAACTGCAGTGATGGGCGTGTCCAATTTGGAGGTGCTCAATGAGGCCCCAGGGGGCTGCTGGACCTCCCTAAATGTGTTCTCCCCTGGACCTGGTCAGGCAATGCAAAGCTAATATCGATGAGGGGCAAGGAAGAGAGAGGCTTAATCAATCGTCAGTTTGGTTTATGGCTCACTGATAAGGATGCCTTCAAATGAAGAGGAGGAGAACATGGGTCCTGATTGGATCAGCATTGCTATGGACGGAAGCAGCACAGGTCCCAATCCATGGCCAGGATATGAGAAGTCCTGCCTACTCACAAGAATGTCAGGATGGCGGCAGCTGGGAACAGGACTCAGTGAAGAGGAAGTCAAGGCCAGGGGACAGCCTGTTTGGGTTCTTTTTGGAATAATTCCAAGTCCTCTGTGCCTGGGTGCCCATCTCCTGAAGATACCAGAATGGCCAGGTTATGATTCCTTCCAGCAATAAAGAAGGGCATCTGAAGAACATAGGCCACAATGCTGAGCTGTCCACAATGAAAGTGCTCTTTCCTTTCTTGTGAGCCAGACACTCCTAGCCTCCACCATCCCAGCCTGTCCACAATAGAATCCACCATCTGTCGGGCATGTAAGTGAGTTTTCCCATTTTCACACACCACCTCATTTGGGTTGGCTCTGTCTTACACATGAAGAAGACTGAGGTGCAAGGAGCTGGGCAAGGGGGCAGTGTCTGCGAATCTCAGGGACTTGGGAGGCTGTGCAGGAGGACCAGAAGTTCCCAACAGCCTCAGAAACTTAGGGAGACCCTGTACCCAAGTCAAAAGGCCTGGGAATGGTCTCAGTGCTTAAGTGCCTCTGGTTTTATCCCTGGTACAAAAATAAGCCAGTGAATAAGGAATTACCAAACTGAGAATCTACGAAGGTGATTTCAGAAACACACTTTCAACCCAAGCATCAGTTGAGAGCAGGCTCCAGACCAGGGGAAGTTTGTGTGTAACAAACGTGAAAAGGGAGGACTAGCAGGGGGCCTGGAACCCACTAGGTGTGATGGCATCTATGTCTTATGGCAGGAGGGTGGCAGTGATGCTGGCCCTTTCCTAGATTTTGAAAATCTTGTTTTCATTGGGGAAGCTTTTTGGAGGTGGAATCTAGTTTAGCAATCCTGGTCCAGATGAGGTGCTGACTACCACAGGTAGAAGCCTATCCAGAATGCGGTGTCTGTTATTCAATCTTTCCTGACTATGAGTATGACAAAGAAAGGAAGTCACATGTCTTTGGTCTTGGTTTCACTCCCGGCCATTGATTGAGAACTGATTTCATCTTGGGGTTCTGAAGAGGGGCTGCATCTGGGCAGAAGAGTGTGATAGATTTGAACTCCTCAGGATGCCCAGCCATTGCCAGAGAAAGAAGGAGAAGGAGGAGGAGGAGGAGGAGAAAGAGGACACTCCTGAGTGGGGAGAGGATCACACGATGAAGAGCAGGAGGAGAAGAAGGAAAAAAGGAGGTGAAACGGAAGGAAGTGTGGAGGGAGATACACAAGAAGAAGAACAAGAAGGAATCATGTAAGAACAAGAAAAAGACCCAGAAAGAACTACAAGAAGATGCAGGACAGAAAGAAGAGCCACAAGTAGAACAAGAACCAGAATACAAGCACCAAGCAGACAGTCATGATGAGAAACAAGGGGAAGGAGAGCGAACCTAGAAAACAATAGAGTTCTCCAGGGCACCACCCTGCTGAAGTCCTCCCATGTCCATGCCCAACACACCTCTGATGGATACCACCTCCCCTCCGTGTATTCATCCATGAGTGAATTCATCCAGGCAAGAGGATGAATTGACCCACCATCCAACGCTTCCCTGAATGCCCATGTGTAAGCATGCAGGAGCCTTTGGGGTGCCAATCCTGATGCAAAGTCTAGCAGTGTCTCTTTGGCAGGTGCAACCTGCACTGAGAAGTTCTGGGGCCCAAGGTGTTGTAGGGCCAAAGAGGCAAGGCACTGAAGATAGCAGGAAACAGTTTAATTTGGCTGCAGCCAGGTTCAGAGGGTACAGCTTTCGCTGTAATCAATCAATCCCCTGAACCCCGAGTTCAGGGAGTTTCAGGGTTTTATACCCAGCATGTAAGGGGAGGGGCTCAGAAGTTCACAGTCTGCAGAAGTTCACATAAAAGCAGCTTTTCTTTCACTTTTGTGGGCAAGTTAACTCTTCAAGGACAACACCTGAGAAGGGGAGAGCTTCTTCTCCCCTTTCTTTCCTCCCCCTGCCAGCTGTTACCATGGAGCCCATTTGTAACTTATCTTAAAAAAAATGTAGACATCTCTGTGCAGCTCAGCTCAAAGCCAGAGGCCTTGTTTGCACATTTCTTCAAAGTACTATACTGGATATGTTTGTGAAAAACTAGTAAGAAGGTGTCCAACACCTGGAGCGTTGGTATCTTCTTAGCCAGTGGCCAAGTAAACAGGGTGACATGAAAATGGGAAGTTTATCTACCATGGACTCTCTTGCTGACAGTCTTCAAATCAGCCATGTTTGTAGAAGGCTTTTCTGTGGAAAAAGGGGGTGCCACTTCAAAGGTGCTGTTTCCATTGTCAGGTGCTCTTTTGTTTAAAATCCTGTGCATCATCTTCTCCAGGGAAGAGTCATTGAGGGAGTCTTTGGTGGCACTGTAGCTGGATTGGAGGACTCTCAAGTCTGGTGCTGGCCTGCCCTGGCGGAGACTCTCAGGGGTTGGGGGTGTTTTGTGGTATAATCCTTGAGTGCCCCCTAACAATTCTCTCCACTTCTCTCTGCAGAAATCAAGGTACCTGACCACTCACTCATGTATCTGTCCATGAATCCACGAATAAAATATAATTTCATCGTGAGGAAACGCCCCCAGGTCAAGGGAAAGGAGGTAAACACCTACCTTATTCAAGCTGTACTTGTGCTGCCATTCCACTTCTTGTAACAAGAAGCCTCATCACCTGGACATATGTGCTAGAAGCCCATAGAGCTAACTGACAGGATGGGGTGGCTTTCTGTTTCTGGGTTTGCTGATGTTCCATCCCCCACAGTTCTCAGAATCATCCTGCAAGTCCTCCAGGCCACTTTCCCACAAGCAGGTGGGAGACACCTGCTTAATTCGTGTCCAGTTAGAAACTCAAAGTCCAAAGCTGGCCAAGACTGTCCTGGTAAGCCTGGGAGCAGGGGTGTCCCCTGGTGCTTACACCTGGGTGGGGAGCAGACACTGGTCCAATACCATGGACTACTCATGCCCTCTTGCATTGGAGTTTCTGGATGATCAGGAGGATAGATGGGAATCAAGAAGGGAGAGGTCAGTGTGAAGGGCTGGAGCTGAGATGAGGGAGAGCAGCAGCTGTCCACCGCCACGTCTGAGGGAGTCTGTGTGTCAGGTGGCAGCATGCAGTCCAGAAGGGCAGAGACAGGTATGGGTGACAGATGAGAATAGGACGGGACCTAGGTGGCAGGTTCCCCTGTATGGGATGCTGTCATCCATGGAGGAGGACAGCAGTGTGAGGTTCTGCATGTTCCTTGAACAAGGAGCTGAGAGGGTCCCTCTGCAGAGTCGATATGGATGTGTAGAGCAAGCACACTAAATGTCCAGGTAATCTGCAGGACAGGAGCCCTTTCCAATGACCACCCTTGCCGGATGAGGTGCCCTCCCACACCCCAGCCAGTACTGAGCCTCTGGAGGCCAGGAGCTCTCGTGGCTGTCTTTCAGCACTCCTGTGTGTGGTCATGTTCCTGGGTCTGTTTTGGGCCCTGGCAATCCAGACCAAAGCCCTCTAGGTTTTGTGTCTGGGCCACCCAAATGCCGCCTGCATCCTCAGGCAAACCTGGGATCTTGGAGGCCACTGTCCCATTCCTCCCAACTTGTGAGGTGAGATTGCATCTGTATACAGGGAGTGGGGTCCTTTCACCTTGAGTGGAGTGGGGCTCCACAAAGAGCAATGGCAGGTCCAGGAAGTCCTATGTACAAGGATTGGGCCAGTAGCCTATGGGAAGAGCCCACAGGATGAGCAGGAAGCCAGCCTCAGGTAGTAAGGTCATGGATGTTGCCCTTGTATTTAGAGTGGAGGTGCCTCCAAAATGCCCCTGCCCACTGTCCTTGAGTAGTCACTTCAAGGCCCATTTCCTGAAGTCCTGTCTCCCATGCTGCTCCAGGTGACCTGCCACGATAGGGCTCCTGTCATCATCCGCAGGGCCCTCGAGCTACACTTGCTTGATCAGGAGAAGCCGGAGGAATATGAGCTGGGCCAAATCATCTCTCACCGTCAGAGTAAGTGGAACAATCAGATGGCAGGGAGCAAGGGTCAGGATGTGGACTCAGGTCAACTCTTAGCACCAAAGAGTAGTCTCCGACCCCCAAGAACACTCCAGCAGGGTGTGTTGGGGCTCGTGCACAAAGACAACTGCACTTCTGCTGGTGTAATTCTCGAGGTTCTAAGGTATACCCCAGTGGCTATTGCGGCTCCCCACCAGGTGCCCTCCCCTGGACATGAACAGGCATCTAAAGCTGACATCAGTGAGGAGTGAGGAGGAAAGCCTGCTTACAGGCTGTGGTCTGGGATAGGAGTGGTTTCAGAGGAACATGGGAATGCATGGGCTAAAGATGGAACTGGCACTTTTGTGGACTGAATCAGCAATATTGAAAGCTGCTGTGTGACCAGAAAACCACTGCCTGGGCAGAGCATGGCCAGGATTCTAGCAAGCAGTAACAGGATGAAATTGGGAAGAATACACAGCCTGGGAGACAGCCTGAATCATCTGTGTTTGGATAAAGTCCATGGTCTTCCGCACCTGAGTCCACTTGCCAAGGAGTGATCACAATAGCCAGGTTATGACCCCTAACTAAATTCACATGAGGGCTTCCTGAGCACGTCGGCCACAAAGCTCATCTGTTAATAATGCCAGCGCTTTTTGGTGGGTTGGTTTGTTTTTGTGAGCCCAACACCCACAGCAGCCATGATCCCAGCCTATGTACGCTGAAGACCACCACCCCTATGAGTTCTAGGATCAATTTTCTCCTATCTTAACATACTGTTAGGTCAGTAGAGTCTATGGAAGAGGAAGTCGGTCTGGGACCTTGGTAGCCTAAGAAATTCATAGCAGAGATCCACACATCCAACCCAGAAGGGATGGAGAACAGGCTCTAGGTTAGAGGAGGGCGACAGGAAACAGGTGTGCAGAGGAAGGAGAAGCGGGCTGTTGTATTCCCCCACTCGGGGTCATGGCACCACTGGACCATACACCATGTTGGAGGGAAGCAGTCCCTTTGCTGGTCTTTGGAACCATTGTTCTCAGTAGGGCAGCATTTGGAGTGTGGCCTCCATTCTCAGAAGCCTGGTCCACATGGAGGTGGGCACCAACAATGGCAGAAGCATGGCTCAAATGTGGTATCTGTTCTGGTCAGCCTGTCCTCACTGTGGCCATACTTGAGGAAAATAACTCAGAAGAGGAATCCTAGGCCTTTTCTCCGGGTTTCCTAGCTTTCTCTCTGGTTGTGCACTGAGGCTGTCCATAAAGCTCTAGTGTGTGGCAGTGGAGAGCTCCTCAGTCCTTGCCAAACAGGCATAGACTGGGAGAGAGAATGAGGCTGGGAGAGAGGGAGAGAGAGAAAGACAGAGGAGAGGAGGACCTCTACTTGGAGGATGAGGATTCAGTGGAGCCAACAGGGACAAGGTACTATTGTCCAGGGCGCACCCCTGTTTAGGTCTTCCTGCAACCATACCCACCCTTTCTTCCAGTCCTTCCCACCTCCCAGTAATATGTTCATCTTGAATGAGAATTTCATGATGACATCAGAGCACTCACCATCCAATGCTTCCCTCCAAAGCCACCTATGAAGACGGCCCATGTGGGGTCTGAATCTTCGGCACAGGAGCCTTGTGTGGGAGATTTCAGATGCAAACCCTAGTGGTGTGCTTTGGCAGATGCAAGAGGACCTGGGATGTTCTGGAGTCCAAAGCCTTTGGAAGGAACAGACATTAGGTCTGTTGAAGTGCTCTGCCTAGTTTTTGCTCAGGGAGGACTGTGGAGGCTGTCTTTGTTGGTATTGGTGCTGAGTTGGAGAGCTCTCAGGTGTGTGGCTCGGGTCCTTTCTGGCTCGCACAGGCTCTCAGATGTTGGGGTGTCCTAGGGAGCACCTCCTGAGTGCCACCTTCTTTTTGTACTTGCCTCTCTCCCCAGAGCTGAGGATTCCAGCGCAGGCCAACGTATTTTATGCAAAGAACCCTCACACAAAATCCAACTTCGTGCTGAGGAAAAGGAGCCTCTCCCAAAAGAATGATGAGTGGATCCAGCCTCAACCTCCCTCTCGTCCTGCAAAGAAGGCTCCAGCCCTCCTGAGGATGCTTGCAAAACCATTCTGCTGCTGTGTGCCTGGGCGGGGCTGAGGCAGCCCAGGAATATTTACATTGATTATTATTTGCTTGGAAAGTTTGAACCTATAGTTTGCCATTGTCCTTGACCTTGTCTAGTAACACAGTTGTTACTCTATCCTGTATTTGTTGTTTCCATTAATATATTATTATTTTAACATGTATATGTTTTTGTTACCTGATCTACTGTGATGATTTGAGTGTACTAAATGTAGCAGTGATTCCTAAAGGACACATCCAAACCAACAGGAAGGAATGTTTCATTCTATCAGCAAGAATTTTGGTTTTTAGGAGTTTTGCAGATGGCATTATCTGAGTCAGTTTTCCAATGGGGGCAATGAAGTATCGACTAGTCATCATGGTACAAACACACACTAGAGCGCACAACACACACACACACACACACACACACACACACACACACACACACACACACTAGAGCACACACACTCACTGAAAGATAGATAGATGGCTTGGTCTGTGCTGAAATACTTTGGAGACATGGTTCTGATTTCTCTCATTGTGGAGTATCTTCAATTGCATAAGATGTCCTGCAAATGAATCCCATGTCTGAAGAAGACATGAATGTGTGCTTCACATGCCACTTTCCACATAACCCCAAGGTCATGTCATGTAATATTTTTCATGCAGCTGTATTTTGACTGTGAATCATCCCATGAGGTCAGCTGTAGAATTTTCCACTTGTAGCATCACAATAGGGATCCTCTCTTTGGATCCAAATATATATATGGTTTTTGATCAAAATTCTACCTTTGATGATAATGAATGCCATGCATCTAGGAATCTGTAGACTTTAGGCAATGAATGGGTGCCTAGTGTTGCCTGGACTGGTCTGCAAAGTCCTGTAGCATCTGAGCATGTGTGAGGGCTGTAAAGGTCTTGCAAAAAGTCCAGGTCAGATGATCCTGCACAAAGCTGAGCTCCTAGTGGTCTCTACAACAGCGTAATGGCCAAGGAGAAACACACTTCCACACAGAAGTTGGGAAGCTACCTTATGAAGGTGATCATAGGTACAGGATCCTCTTGCTGGAACCCTTTTTCTATTGGACCAGAACTGTGCTCTGAATGTGCTTGCTGAGAAGAGCTTGGAATTTTCTAATTGAAGCAGTTCGTGCAAGCTGCTTCCACTTGCAGGAACAGAGTGTGTTCTCGTTGAGCACTTTGGGCTGTCCCTGGTTGAACTAGAGTGTGTCAGAAGCACTTGTAATGATTGGCATTCACGGTTTCACATTGAAGCCTTTGTGCCATCTGTCAACCACTGATGGCTGCAAGTGGGGAATGGAAGCCATTTGCTGCAAGCAGTTTCAACTTGCAGGACTAACTTTGTTGTAAGTGGGCACATGGTGTTTTTTTTTTTTTTTTTTTTTTTTTTTTTTTTTTTCTGGGTGAGCTAGAAGAAAGCAAAACTGCTTCTTACAGGTGCAGGCATGCTTTCACATTGAAGACTCTGTGCCATTGATCCAAAACAGTTCACTCATGTGGGCACCTGCACTTCAAGTGTACGTTGTAAACAAGTGTGACATATGGATGTTAATGAGACTTTGGAGAACTGATCTTCTCAGCTGGTCCTCTTTCCTCCTGCAAGTGGGTGATGCTAGATTCAAGAGATGTCTTTCTGGCACCCTTTGTGTTTCATGCCTGAACTGTGCTCTGAATGTGCTTGAGGAGAACAGTTTAGAAGTGCAGAAGTGAAGCTGTTTGTGGAAGCTGCTTCAAGTAGCAGAAGCTAACTTGTTCTCAGTGAGCACATGGGAATTTTTCCCTGGTTGAAGCAGTGTGAATGAGAACGGCTTCTCAGAGCTGGTAGGAATGTTAGCAATTGGCAAATGTTGCCATCTGTCACCCAGAGTTGCTTGCATGCAGAAACCTGCATTTCAAGTGTTCTCAGAAAGGTCTGATGAGTGGGTTTCCATGGAATTTTGTGGAATTGATCTTTTCAGCAGTCTCTATTGCCTTCTCAAAATTGGTGATGCTGGGTGCAAGGACTCTCTTGTCAGCCAACATTGTATTTGAGCTCTGAATGTGCTTGCTGAGAGGAGTTTGGGAGTGCAAACACCAAACAGTCTCTCAGCAGCTTCAACATTCAGGAGCTCATTTTTTTCTCAGTGAGCACATTGGGGTTTGTCACTACTTAAACTAGCATGAAGAACCGCTGCTTCTCATAGGTAGCAGTTTCCCTTTGAAGCATTGATACAATTGGTCAGTGCGAGTTCAATGGAGGCAGGCACTTGCATTTCAAGTGAATTCTGTGACAAACAATTGAGCAATGGATTTCAATCAACCTTGGGGAATTGCTCTTCCCAGTGGGCCCACAGTTCTCCTCCAAGTTGCTGAACCTAGGTCCTAGGGCTCTCTTGCTAGCACTCTTTGCATATGGGCTGAAACTGTGCTCTGAGTGTGCTTCCTGAAAATAGTTTGGAAGTGCAGCACAGAAGAATTTTGGCAAGCAGCTTCCATATTAGGAAATGACTTTTTTTTCTCATCGTGACCATTGAGCTTTTGTACCAGGCTGAAGTAGTCTTAAATCCAACTGCTTCTGAGAGCTAGCAGGCACAGTTTCCATTGGAAACAACTGAGCTCTTGGTCAATGGCAAGTTGGTTGCTGTCACGCCCCTGCAGTATCAATGAGTTTTTAGAAGAGGGAGACCAAGGGAATACAATGAAACCTTGTGCAATTCATTTCCTAATCAATGTTTGTGATGCTACACCAGAGTGGACTTTTCAATGATACTTTGTCATGTTTTTGTAGCAAATGTGTTTTGAATGTGCATCCTGAGATCCATTTGTAGGGGGCAAACAGAAAAGGTTTGTGCACAAAGTAGCTTTGTTCTCAGTGAACACCTGGCGGTTTTTCCCTGGTTGAACTTTCAGGAAGCAGAACCTCTTGTCAGAGCTGATGGCCTAGTTTCACTTGGAACCATCTACGCACTCAGTAAAGCACAGGTCACTGCAGATGGGCTCATGCAATTTCAAGATAGTTTTCAGAATCTGTTTGAGGAATGGATTCCAAAGAATCTTTGAGGAATTGACCCACCCATCAATTGCGTCCTATCTGAGCAAGTGCTCCCAGTTACAAGGGCTCTCCCGCTAGCCTACTTTGCATATTGTGCCTGAACTATTCTCTGAATGTGCTCAATGAGAAGAGTGTGAAGTGCAGAGGAGAAGCAGGGTGTGCAAACAGCTTCAATCATAGAATGTAAAAGTGTTCCTAGAGAGCACATTGGGATTTGGGCCTGGTTGAACTAGTAGGAATTGGGACCCCTTCTCAGAGCCAGCAGTCACTGGCTTTACTTTGAAATTTCTGTGCTTGTATAAAGTAGAGTTTGTTGCTCGTGGGCACCTTCATTTCCAGTGAGTTTTCAAAAAAATTTGAGAGAGAGATTTCAATGAAACTCTGGGCCATTGATCTTGTCAACTGCCCAACTTTCCATGTGAATATTGGTGATGTTAGGTCCAAGGGCTCTCTGGGTAGCACAATTTGCACTTTGGATGTAAAGTGTTGTCTGAAAGTGCTGGCTGAGAAAAGATTGAAAGTGCAGAATGGAAGCATTTTGTGCAGGCAGCTTCCAGTTGAAGGAACGGTCTTGTTCTCTGTAAGCACATTGGGTTTTGTGTCTGGTTGAAGCTGCATGAAGCAGAACTGCTTCTCAGAGCTGGCACTCTCAGTTTCTCTCTGAAGCATCTGTTCTATTGGAAATGCAGGTTCCCTGCATGAAGGCTCCTGCAATTCCAGTTTGTTTTCTGAGTGAGTGGGAACCGTTGACTTCAATGAAACATTGGCAAATGTATTTTCTTCAAAGGGCAGCTTTCCTCTTTAAAGTTGGTGATTGGAGCTACAAGGGCTCTCTTCCAGGTACACTTTTCCTATTGGTCAAGAAGGGGGGTCTGAATGTGCTTGCTCAGGAGAGTTCAGAAGGTCAGACATGAAGCCCTTCATCCAAGCAGCTTTCACTTCCCAGAACAAAGTGGATTCCCAGTGAGCAATTTGTGGCTGTCCCTGTTTGAACTAGAGTGCCACAGAATGACAGGCCTTTGTGCCATCAGGAAACTTGTTTGTGGCATGCAGATCCCTGAATGTCATTTACCACTAAACTCACCCAAGTCCAGCATGGTAGTGGTTGTCATAAAAAAAAAAAAAAAAATCTGAAATGTCTATTGCACACGAAACTCACACGTTGGCAAGGAAGGCTGTGCTTGAAAACTCCTCAGGCCCCTAAGGGTGTCTTCAGCTGTGAGTGTGTAGAATTTCCTCCTGGGGCCTCTTTTCCAGTGATCTGCCGCCCTGCCCTCGCCAGCTTCCCTCCCTTTCCCATCTTTCCTCTCTCTGGTCCACTCCTCAGATCCCATCCTCCCTTCAATAGGGCCTCATCCAGGAAGCCTGCCCATGTGCCTCTCACTTGATTCAAACTTCTCCAGTGCACTTGTTGTCAAAGCAGGGACTCCCAGGAGAGAGGAGCTCTCCATTCTCCACATTGATGTCTCTCAGCAGGGAGGACTCCTCCATGCTTGGATGGCAGGGCTGTGGTCACCTGGGAAGGTGGAAATAGGAGGCTTCCAGGGGGCTGTGGTGTTCCTAGCCAGGGTGCTGGTCACTGCAGTGCATTTAATCTATGGACCTGAAGGAGCCTTATGCTGCATAATGGTGTACTTCTGCATCTGTATGCACCTAGTTCTTCATGTGGGGGGAAAAAAGCAATGTTCTCAAAGTTTGCTTTATATTATACTCAACTGGTAATTTACAAACCCCAGTGTCCCATCTTAGCCCAGAGCCATTCCATCAGCCCAGGGCCAGTGGGTGGTCCAGCGGTCAGTACTATGTACAGTTCCCAGGTGGTTCCCGTGTGCAGCTGAATTTGCGAGCCAGTGTTCCGTAGGATTGCCCTTGAGGTTAGAATTCATTGACATCCTCTTACGTCATTTGACTGGTTCAGGATATTCTTTGTCTTATTAACTATTCTGTGAAATTTTCAAGTTAGCAATCTCTGGTCATTTCTACCCTCTGATGGCATCTTGTTCAACAGCTTGTTGTTGGGTGGGGTCGGTCACGGGCAGTCCTGGGTCACAGAGAGGGACAGGAAGATCATAATGTGGAATGGTGGTGTAGAGAGTAAGGGTGGGGCCAGAGCCCACACTGTGGTTAGGGTAGGGAAGGGATTGAAGAGACTACCTTGAAAGCGAGATCTGGCTGCATTAACCAGGAATCAGGGCCTGGAATTGGAAGCAATGACAGGGCTTCTGACTAGAAAGGACACATCCTTGTGGGCTGAGTTGGAGGTCCAGCCAGGCAGAGGAACACAGAGAGGACGCAGGAGACGGGGATGGTCTAGATCATAGAGCTGCTCCATCATCATATCTTAGAGTGAATTTTTTTCTTCCTGTTGTTGGTAAATGCTAATTCATTCACATGTTACATCACATCCACCTCGTCCATTGCAAAGGCCAGCTCAACCAACACAGGCAGTGATATCTTGTGTGCATTCCATTCTACAAGGAGGTGCCTGTGGGCACTCAGGCATTGGCAAGCTTGCTTTGGAGAGTGAATCTTCTCAATGTTATTGGACTGGCTTTTGAAAGCTCATGGGGTTTGGCTAGATGTAGAATTCTTCCACACAATTAAGCATGATGTACATTTTAGAGAGCATTTTCACTGAAGGGAAGGTTGGGGGTGTGGAGCCGTGAGCATTAACATCTATCGTGTTTCTCACCTGGAGTTGGCTACCTACAACTGGTGACCGTGTTTTGCTATTGCTGAGCAATACTGAACAAGTCTCTGGCCCAGTAATCCATTGCTGAACTACATCCCCAACAAAAAGACATTGAGTGAAGGTGAGGACCAGAAGAGCCCGGGAACCACCTGACAGCTGCCTTGAAGTCCTGAGCTCTGGAACATCATATGCCAACTCAACTGTGTATCAACCTTGTCTTCCTGGGCTTATTAGAACTGTGTACCAACAGGTGTCCTCTACTTTCAGAAGCAAATGCAGAATGATAGAATCTGCTCTGAGGACCCATTTCTAAGTCTTGTTTGCCGCACATCTTCTAAGTCTTATTGGCAGCATGTCTTCACTGGAATGAGTAGACATTTGGCATTCTATTGTCCTTAAAATTTCATGAGATTCTACACCTACTTGGTAGGTTGTGTTTTTAAAGAGACTTGGCCTGAATGCATTTTACATGCCAAAATATGGCTTGTCTTTTCTCCTAAACGTATCAGGGCAGTCAGAGCAGCCAAGGAGAACTAAATACAAGTGTAAAATGGCCAAATAGACTGGGATCACTGCACACCTTTCTAGAACCTTCTTTCATGCTCTGGCTTTCCTGAGGTTAAAATGTGGGGACCTGTGATCCAGATTTGTTAGCAAGTAGTTTTCTTGGGAGGCAATACTAGAAAACTCCAGGTGGGAACAGGAAGTGATTAGTCACTGAGCGACCAAGCACAGGCCTGCTAAGGAGTGCTGGGGTTCCATGTAGATCATGCTACGAATAGAAGCCCTCTTACAGGGTGAGAGAGCTTGGGTGTTCTCCACCCACTCCTGCCAGCCATGGCAGGAAGCTGCTGCTGGCCTTCACTGTAGGCAAATGGGCCATGGTGCTGGGGGCTGGAGGTCAGCTGGGGTGTGAAGAAATGGCATAGTGCTGGACAATGTCATCTAGCTTTGAATCCCCAGACTGGGATCTTGAGCAGGGCAAGGACAGAGACTGTGCCCAATGCAGCGTCTACTTCTCAGCATAGTGCCAGGCACACAGCAGACCTTCATCAATCCCCGTGGAATGTGCTGGCTCGCCCCAGCCCTGCTCCAGGCCTCTCAGCTGCGATCTCTCTGCTGGTCCTGTCTGTTCTAGTGTATTCAGCTCTTGCTTCTACGTCTTTCGCTTTCCCAATTTTGTCCTCTCTCTCCACACTCGTGTGGTCACTCTGCCTTCTTCCCAGGTGGCTATCTGGCGGGGCTGTGGCATAGAGATCTCATTACTGCCAGAGATGGAGTTTTTAAACCAAATAAGACACGTGCTCTGCTGCTTAGGATTGTCTTCAGCATAAGGTGAGGTAGAAGGTTTGAAATTTGGATTGCCCTCCCAATCTTAAGGCATGTAATCCCTGTGTGCAGACCAGGAAGTGCCCTGGGAAGAAAGGCAGGTGTGGGTTTGGAATCAGAGACCAGCATGAGAAGAACACTTTCACTGCTTACTAGACAATGACCTTGGGCAAGTTCTGTAACCTCTTGGGGCCTCAGTGTTTGCATATCTGAAATGGGGATAGTTGTATGACTGACTTCAGGAGTTGGGTAGAAAGACTCCTAGAAGTAGAGGAAGAAAACACCTGGCATCTATGAAGCACCCCGCCCCCATCATTAGACTTTCCATGATTTTCTAAGCGTGTGTTGATTGACTGTTGGTTACAGCATGCCTGTAGATCTACCTGAGGTCCTGTCTAATCCACACAGATAGAGAAGCTCACTTTTGCCCAGTTGCCACATTTGCAAGGACACTTTGTAATAGAATTGGATCTAGGAAGCTGGGGTCCCTTTTCAGAACATACAGGATCCACAGCAAAGTTCAAGCCCCTGAGGCAGAGGGCTTCTGCTGGTGTCTTCATGTCCTCATGGGCACTGCAATGCCTTTCTCCACCGATGTTCATTGAGAGCCTGATGCAGGCCAGGCCAGGGCTCCCTGCTGAGGATGTGGCAGAGAATGAAGCACCTGCCTGGCTGACTTGTAGGGGACTCAACAATTGGGGGCAAGACAGGCAAGTGATGGTGAAGATGAGACCAGTAGGTGACGTGTCCGAAGTTCTTGGTACGAAGCACTCTTCTAAGCAACTTACCATAAAGGCTTCCTCATCCCTTGATAGTTGCAGGAGAAACAGTGCTTTTGTTGTCCACAGGTGGCAACTGAGGCACTGACAGTTCAGGTCACATAGGCAAGGTCATGGAGATAGCACAGGGCGAAGTGTGGCTGCAAACCCTCCCATGTGGCTCCAGATTTGGGCTCTTTATCACCCACGTCCTGCAACCTCTTGGTCATGCTGGGCCCCTGTGACTTCTTTGTCACCAAATAGTGATTCACTGCAGGGCCTTTCCCGAGTCCTCTTCCACCTCAGAGTGCCTGTGTCTCGCAGAGAGTTACCCAGTTTCCCGGGCCCCACTGGAGCTCCTGGTTTTGCCAATCTGGGGTGGGGTCTGAGAATGTGTGTTTGTAACAAGGTCTCAGGTGACCCTAAAGGTGATGGGTCACACAGGTGACTGACTTTCCCCCTCCCCTGGGGTCATTTGACAATGCCTGGAGACCTTTTGACTTATCACAAGTCAGGGGTGCTGGTGCACAACTCAGGTAGAGGCCATGGGTGCTGCTGAAGGCCTACACTGCACGGGAAGACCTCTGCAGACCAAGAAGGATCTGGGCTGATGGGCCAGGGGTGCCAAGGTGAGGAACCCAGTGTGGAGTACAAGCACATGAACTTGGGTGTTGCAGGTATGGCCTTGGGGCTTGTTTCAAACGTGGCTTCTGTCAGTGCAAAACTCTAGCACCTCTGAGTGGCAGCGTTTCTAACAAGCTCTGAGCAGGGATGCTGGTGCTGCTGAGCAAGGGACCCCACTTTGAGTAGCCAAAGTGACGTGGAGTTCTTAGGACACCATGAACTTCTCAGAATCGCAAAGTAGACATCTCCTGTATTAGTTCAGAAGAAAAGAAACTCTGAGTTGGAATAATCCCCTTTCGAATCACCTAGTTGCAAGTTTGCCCCTAAAGCAGCGCTGAGACAGCGGGGCCTGGTGGGGGAGAAAGCTCCACTCCTCTTCTAGCTGCAGGCAGAGGCCTGCTGAAAATGAGGAGGGCGCAGAGGTGGGTAAGAACTACCTTGCTTCAGTCCCCAAGCATCCAGTCAAGTCTATTGTCACCTGGAATGGTGGCTTCTTTTCCAGGGCCCATGCTAACATTGGGGTTTGCATCTGCCTGCCTTTCAGTTCTGCGAATGGAAGGTGGGAACTGCTGCTTGAGACATGGTTGCTCTCTTGGGAGAGGGTATGGGAGAAATGACATGATGCCCAGCCCTCCAGAGCCCGCACCCCTCTCCCTGTGATAAATGGCAGCATTAACAAGGTTTGGTTGAGAGGATCCCCACCAATTTGTGACTTCCTATGTCCGCCAGCAGATGTCACTATGGCTGGCAGAACATAAGGCCTTTCAAGAGTGAGCTGGGGGGGAGCAGAGGGGAAAATGGCATCAAATAGAAGGCAGAAGCCAAAACTACCCCTGGCCTAGCGGGCTATGGTCCATACTATCATGGTAGGAATGGGGGACATTCTCCAATAAACCCACTATCAGTTCATGTGATTGACGTCCAGCTTCTGAGATTTAGGCAGAAACTGTCCAATGAAACACAAAGTTCCTGGCTTCTCTCAACTGAGAAAATCTCCAGGTTTTGGCTCCTGGCCTATTTGTATCATGAAACATTTTCTTGAAGGAAACCAACACTTTGCACTGAATAAACATATATTTGATGAGCTTACCCCGAGACATCATATTGATGGGTTTTAAAAATTGACTCATTTTACAAGTTCAGAAGCTTATTCTGAAATTCCTTTGCTATACAGATAATTTTACCCATTTTTGACAACTATTTGATAGGATGTCATGAATGTTTTAATTGTTAGAATTTGTGTGTGTGTGTCTGTGTGTGTGTGTGTGGTTTGGAAACAGGGCATAAATCTGGCATTCTTCATGGGCCATGTTAGTATATAGAACTACTAACACATGCTTCACAGTAATTACAAGGCACATTTCCTTCCTTTAATCTTTTCCTGAAGATGTGCCTTCCATGTGTAAAGACAAGTGTTTTCAAAGTTGACTCTCTGGACAGATCTTTGGGCTCAGGTGGTCAGTGTTCCAAACTGTGCCAGAAAACCCCAAATCTGATTTCACAGGCTGGGGTGTCCTTAGCTCTGGCCTCCAAATTCTTTCCCCTTCCTGGCTGTACAACCCATGATATTTGCCAGAAAGGAAGAGCCATGGAAGACTTTAATGAGAACAGCTACAGGATCCCCTTTGCTCCTAGCCTCTTGAGAAAATAATAAAAACAATAACATCAAGCAAACACATGGTCTAGAACTTTCTTCTGTAAATAATTATTATTTAACATATTGAAACGTGTGCCATGGTCCAAATTTTATTTCATTGAGAGAGAGAGAGAGAGAGAGAGAGAGTGTGTGTGTGTGTGTGTGTGTGTGTGTGTGTGTGTTTAATTCTGAAGAATCAAAGCCAGAGAACAGAGATAATTCTATTAGCTGCATCTGGATAGCACTTGGCCTCCTTTCTTAGCAGGGAAGGACCTGAAGTCAATGGCAGAGCTTGTTTGTGATGTAGCCAAGTGTCTCTGCAGCATTTTCAATGCTAGAGCATCTGTTCTGAGAATTTTAGTATAGCACCTAATTTTTTTTATCTTTGCAGCAACTTGCAAATGTGGGTGTTGAATGAGGGGTATGGATCAGAGGAGAAAAGCCATTGTTTTGGAGAAGGGGAATATCTTAAGTTCTTGTTAGAATGAGTGGAATGAGGTCACTTAAGACTTCAAGGAGAGACAACAAAAGCAGGGGTGGGGGTGGATATACAACAAACTTCAGAGATGTTCCTTTCATGTCAGGAGGTAGCAGGACTTTGGAGCAATGCCTGTGCATGCACTGCTCAGTTCCATCTTGGGGGCAGACCCAGGTCTGCAAGCTGATGAGGGAGAGGACATAGGAAAGCCATCTTTACTGCAGATGACACAACTGAGCATCTAGCTCATCCCAGAGGATGGAGGGAGGCAGATGAAAGTCAGGCTTAGACAAACCCATGGAGTACCATCAGGTGACCAACAGGCAGTTCAAAACTTTATTGTTCCTTAGAAAACTTGGAATGGAACCACCATTTGGCCCAGCTACCGCACTCCTCGGTCTATACCCAAAGGACTTAATATCAGCATACTGTAGTAAGCAGCCACACCAATGTTTATAGCAACTCAATTCACAATAGGTAAACTGTGGAAGCACCTAGATGTTCTGCTGTGGATACAAAAAAAATTGTCCTATATAAACACAATGGACTACTACTCAGCATTAAAAGAAAATATAATGATGGCATTTGCAGGTAAATGGTTGGAATTGGAGACTATCATGCTAAGTGAAGTAAACCAATCTCATAAACCCAGAAGATGAATGTTCTCTCTAAGAACTGAATGCTGATCCCAAATGGGGGGAGTGTGAGAAATGGAGAAATTTTGACCAAATGGGAGGGAGGAGAGGGGAGGACGTATGGGGTAGGATAGATGGTGGAATGAGATGGACATTATTCCCCCAGGTACATGGATGAGTAACCTAGGGTGCAATGCTACCTCGTGTCCAATTAGGTAAATGAAAAGTTGTGTTGCAGTAGTGTACAATGAATCCAAATACATTCTGGTGTCACATACACTGAATTTTAAAAAATCAATTAACAAAAAACCCCTATGGTAACAGAGTTTCAGTCCTGGGGCACAAAGAGTACCAGGGGCCTCTGGGATAAGAGACAGAAGCAAAACAGAACAACACATGCCGGTGACCTTAGTCATGGGGAATGGAATACAGTAACATATTAGAGGTAGAAAAATAGTTGTGAGCGATATTTTCCTAATGACTATTAAGGCAGATGGCAATTGGTTGTTGGTGTCCTGACCCACAGCAGTCATTTTACAAGCAATGTCCATCCAGCGCTCTGTCTGGGCCTTGCTCTGGGCCACCACTCTCCCTGCCTGGCCTTATGTCACAGTGTCCCCTTGCAAGCAAGGAGAGTGGCAGGCGCCTTTTCAGGGGCCCTGTCCTCCTAGGCAGTTGTCCCCTGTCCCTGGCTGAGGAGCCATTTCCCATGGAAAAGCCCAGCATCCAGGGCCGCGTCCACAGGGTCCCACGGCCACGAGGGTTAGCTGCAGGCCTCACACCCAGGAAGTTGGGGACAGGTGAGGAGGCTAGTTAGTTGCTGTTCCACCCTAGGTCACCAGGTGAGCTGACAGCAGCAGGCTGGGCGCCCAGAGCCCCGCCCACAGCACCGCCCACAGCACGCTGAGTGGGTCGCGGAAGAGGGGTGGGGCCGTCGCCAGGGAGACGGGGGCGGGGCCTAAGCCAGGGCGGGAACTTTGAGCCTGGTCCCCTGGAGCTCAGAGCCCCGGAGCCCGGAAGTAGCACAGGGCGGCGGGGCAGCGGGGCTGCGCGTCCCGGTTGTGGGGTCTGGCTCCCGGGTCCATGACGGGAGAAGGTGAGCTGGCCTGAGCGGCCCCGGTCTAGGCGCCCACACGAGGGTGCGACCCGGGAGGTCTCTGCCGTCGTCTTGGAGCCTCGGTCCCGGCTGCCTGTCCCCACAGCGCCCACCCCCGACCCCGCTGTCCCGGTCCTCACCTGAGGGCTCTCCTCAGCGGAGCTGCTGGTCACAGCTGGTGGGTTTTGATTTGCAGGGTCCTGTTCAGGATGCGGTGGCCTCAGCAGTGTGGCCTGGGCCCCGGACCTCAGAGGAGAAGAGGCGGCCTGACCCGCAGGCCCCTGGAGAGGGGAGGACGACAGAGGAGCCCAGTGTGACCTGGGGAGCAGGAGGCCGGTTGAAAAGACAGACCCGCCCAGGTATTTCACTTCTCACTCTGTGCCTGGTTTTCCTGCTGCACCTGTGAGGGTGTTTTTTGTTGTTGTTGTTTTTTAAGTTCTTGCTTTAAAAACCCTTTCCTCTTTCCTTCTGTGTACCTGACCCATCATTTTAAACCATGTTCCAAGGTCACTTTTTGGTGTATGTGTGGTTCTGGAGATTGATCCTAGGGCCCTGAGCCTGTTAGGCAAGTGACCTACCTGTGCTACACCCTCAGAGACCCCTGTAAACGTTTATCCCCTTGGCCATGGGGTGTAAGTTGCCAAGGCTGACCTCAGACATTCCTCTTGCCTCAAACGTTCCAACCTCCCTGGTGGTTGGCATGACAGGCATGCCCCTGGGACTGTCACACTGTAGCCTGTGATGGGAACTCATGTGCATCTGTCCAGGGCTGAGCATGGTTATGCAGAGCTGTGCTCCAGGCTCCCTGCAGGGCTGTGGAGGCTTCTGCTGCCCAGCAGCCCTGGTGCCATGGCCAGTGCTTCTCCCAGCACTTCTCCCAGTGCTTCTCCCAGCTGCCCATTGCTATAGGCTGACCTTATTTTGTTCTTATGGCACTCATATGTTCTCTGGAGTATGTTGGATCGTTTGCCAATTACAAGTCTAACAGGTCCTCTAGAACATTCAAACAATTAGTAAAATTCCTAAAGAGTAAATTGGGCTAATGTTTTGGCAAGAACAATGTTGGATGATAATTTCATGCCTTGAATATATCATCCAACATGAAGTTACATTTTACTACTTAGAAAATAGTAAAATATTGAAGCAGTACCATGGTCTGAGCCAAAATAGATCCTCAGGATCTTGGGCATTCTGTAATAAATCTGCATCACTTGAAGTATAGCGTTGATCATCTCTGGGTAATGAAATGGAAGTAAAGGTATCAAAGCCAATGATCATCTGTTTCCAATTTTCTGTGATTTGGTTCAAGTGGTAAAGTGGTGATATTTATCAATTAATGGATCAAATAGGTTGAGCGACTTTTTCCTAATGACTATTAAGGCAGATGGCAATTGGTTGTTGGTGTCCCGACCCACAGCAGTCATTTTACAAGCAATGTCCATCCAGCGCTCTGTCTGGGCCTTGCTCTGGGCCACCACTCTCCCTGCCTGGCCTTATGTCACAGTGTCCCCTTGCAAGCAAGGAGAGTGGCAGGCGCCTTTTCAGGGGCCCTGTCCTCCTAGGCAGTTGTCCCCTGTCCCTGGCTGAGGAGCCATTTCCCATGGAAAAGCCCAGCATCCAGGGCCGCGTCCACAGGGTCCCACGGCCACGAGGGTTAGCTGCAGGCCTCACACCCAGGAAGTTGGGGACAGGTGAGGAGGCTAGTTAGTTGCTGTTCCACCCTAGGTCACCAGGTGAGCTGACAGCAGCAGGCTGGGCGCCCAGAGCCCCGCCCACAGCACCGCCCACAGCACGCTGAGTGGGTCGCGGAAGAGGGGTGGGGCCGTCGCCAGGGAGACGGGGGCGGGGCCTAAGCCAGGGCGGGAACTTTGAGCCTGGTCCCCTGGAGCTCAGAGCCCAGGAGCACGGAAGTAGCACAGGGCGGCGGGGCAGCGGGGCTGCGCGTCCCGGTTGTGGGGTCTGGCTCCCGGGTCCATGACGGGAGAAGGTGAGCTGGCCTGAGCGGCCCCGGTCTAGGCGCCCACACGAGGGTGCGACCCGGGAGGTCTCTGCCGTCGTCTTGGAGCCTGGGTCCCGGCTGCCTGTCCCCACAGCGCCCACCCCCGACCCCGCTGTCCGGGTCCTCACCTGAGGGCTCTCCTCAGCGGAGCTGCTGGTCACAGCTGGTGGGTTTTGATTTGCAGGGTCCTGTTCAGGATGCGGTGGCCTCAGCAGTGTGGCCTGGGCCACGGACCTCAGAGGAGAAGAGGCGGCCTGACCCGCAGGCCCCTGGAGAGGGGAGGACGACAGAGGAGCCCAGTGTGACCTGGGGAGCAGGAGGCCAGTTTAAAAGACAGACCCGCCCAGGTATTTCACTTCTCACTCTGTGCCTGGTTTTCCTGCTGCACCTGTGAGGTTTTTTTTTTTTTTTTTTGTTTTTGTTTTTTGTTGTTGTTTTTTAAGTTCTTGCTTTAAAAACCCTTTCCTCTTTCCTTCTGTGTACCTGACCCATCATTTTAAACCATGTTCCAAGGTCACTTTTTGGTGTATGTGTGGTTCTGGAGATTGATCCTAGGGCCCTGAGCCTGTTAGGCAAGTGACCTACCTGTGCTACACCCTCAGAGACCCCTGTAAACGTTTATCCCCTTGGCCATGGGGTCTAAGTTGCCAAGGCTGACCTCAGACATTCCTCTTGCCTCAAACGTTCCAACCTCCCTGGTGGTTGGCATGACAGGCATGCCCCTGGGACTGTCACACTGTAGCCTGTGATGGGAACACATGTGCATCTGTCCAGGGCTGAGCATGGTTATGCAGAGCTGTGCTCCAGGCTCCCTGCAGGGCTGTGGAGGCTTCTGCTGCCCAGCAGCCCTGGTGCCATGGCCAGTGCTTCTCCCAGCACTTCTCCCAGTGCTTCTCCCAGCTGCCCATTGCTATAGGCTGACCTTATTTTGTTCTTATGGCACTCATATGTTCTCTGGAGTATGTTGGATCGTTTGCCAATTACAAGTCTAACAGGTCCTCTAGAACATTCAAACAATTAGTAAAATTCCTAAAGAGTAAATTGGGCTAATGTTTTGGCAAGAACAATGTTGGATGATAATTTCATGCCTTGAATATATCATCCAACATGAAGTTACCTTTTATTACTTAGAAAATAGTAAAATATTGAAGCAGTACCATGGTCTGAGCCAAAATAGATCCTCAGGATCTTGGGCATTCTGTAATAAATCTGCATCACTTGAAGTATAGCGTTGATCATCTCTGGGTAATGAAATGGAAGTAAAGGTATCAAAGCCAATGATCATCTGTTTCCAATTTTCTGTGATTTGGTTCAAGTGGTAAAGTGGTGATATTTATCAATTAATGGATCAAATAGGTTGAGCGACTTTTTCCTAATGACTATTAAGGCAGATGGCAATTGGTTGTTGGTGTCCTGACCCACAGCAGTCATTTTACAAGCAATGTCCATCCAGCGCTCTGTCTGGGCCTTGCTCTGGGCCACCACTCTCCCTGCCTGGCCTTATGTCACAGTGTCCCCTTGCAAGCAAGGAGAGTGGCAGGCGCCTTTTCAGGGGCCCTGTCCTCCTAGGCAGTTGTCCCCTGTCCCTGGCTGAGGAGCCATTTCCCATGGAAAAGCCCAGCATCCAGGGCCGCTTCCACAGGGTCCCACGGCCACGAGGGTTAGCTGCAGGCCTCACACCCAGGAAGTTGGGGACAGGTGAGGAGGCTAGTTAGTTGCTGTTCCACCCTAGGTCACCAGGTGAGCTGACAGCAGCAGGCTGGGCGCCCAGAGCCCCGCCCACAGCACCGCCCACAGCACGCTGAGTGGGTCGCGGAAGAGGGGTGGGGCCGTCGCCAGGGAGACGGGGGCGGGGCCTAAGCCAGGGCGGGAACTTTGAGCCTGGTCCCCTGGAGCTCAGAGCCCAGGAGCACGGAAGTAGCACAGGGCGGCGGGGCAGCGGGGCTGCGCGTCCCGGTTGTGGGGTCTGGCTCCCGGGTCCATGATGGGAGAAGGTGAGCTGGCCTGAGCGGCCCCGGTCTAGGCGCCCACACGAGGGTGCGACCCGGGAGGTCTCTGCCGTCGTCTTGGAGCCTGGGTCCCGGCTGCCTGTCCCCACAGCGCCCACCCCCGACCCCGCTGTCCGGGTCCTCACCTGAGGGCTCTCCTCAGCGGAGCTGCTGGTCACAGCTGGTGGGTTTTGATTTGCAGGGTCCTGTTCAGGATGCGGTGGCCTCAGCAGTGTGGCCTGGGCCGCGGACCTCAGAGGAGAAGAGGCGGCCTGACCCGCAGGCCCCTGGAGAGGGGAGGACGACAGAGGAGCCCAGTGTGACCTGGGGAGCAGGAGGCCGGTTTAAAAGACAGACCCGCCCAGGTATTTCACTTCTCACTCTGTGCCTGGTTTTCCTGCTGCACCTGTGAGGTTTTTTTTTTTTTTTTTTGTTTTTGTTTTTGTTTTTTTGTTGTTGTTTTTTAAGTTCTTGCTTTAAAAACCCTTTCCTCTTTCCTTCTGTGTACCTGACCCATCATTTTAAACCATGTTCCAAGGTCACTTTTTGGTGTATGTGTGGTTCTGGAGATTGATCCTAGGGCCCTGAGCCTGTTAGGCAAGTGACCTACCTGTGCTACACCCTCAGAGACCCCTGTAAACGTTTATCCCCTTGGCCATGGGGTCTAAGTTGCCAAGGCTGACCTCAGACATTCCTCTTGCCTCAAATGTTCCAACCTCTCTGGTGGTTGGCATGACAGGCATGCACCTGGGACTGTCACACTGTAGCCTGTGATGGGAACTCATGTGCATCTGTCCAGGGCTGAGCATGGTTATGCAGAGCTGTGCTCCAGGCTCCCTGCAGGGCTGTGGAGGCTTCTGCTGCCCAGCAGCCCTGGTGCCATGGCCAGTGCTTATCCCAGCACTTCTCCCAGTGCTTCTCCCAGCTGCCCATTGCTATAGGCTGACCTTATTTTGTTCTTATGGCACTCATATGTTCTCTGGTGTATGTTGGATCGTTTGCCAATTACAAGTCTAACAGGTCCTCTAGAACCTTCAAATTCCTAAAGAGTAAATTGGGCTAATGTTTTGGGAAGAACAATGTTGGATGATAATTTCGTGGCTTGAATATATCATCCAACATGAAGTTACTTTTTATTACTTAGAAAATAGTAAAATATTGAAGCAGTACCATGGTCTGAGCCAAAATAGATCATCAGGATCTTGGGCATTCTGTAATAAATCTGCATCACTTGAAGTATAGCGTTGATCATCTCTGGGTAATGAAATGGAAGTAAAGATATCAAAGCCAATGATCACTTGTTTCCAATTTTCTGTGATTTGGTTCAAGTGGTAAAGTGGTGATATTTATCAATTAATGGATCAAATAGGTTGAGCGACTTTTTCCTAATGACTATTAAGGCAGATGGCAATTGGTTGTTGGTGTCCTGACCCACAGCAGTCATTTTACAAGCAATGTCCATCCAGCGCTCTGTCTGGGCCTTGCTCTGGGCCACCACTCTCCCTGCCTGGCCTGATGTCACAGTGTCCCCTTGCAAGCAAGGAGAGTGGCAGGCGCCTTTTCAGGGGCCCTGTCCTCCTAGGCAGTTGTCCCCTGTCCCTAGCTGAGGAGCCATTTCCCATGGAAAAGCCCAGCATCCAGGGCCGCGTCCACAGGGTCCCACGGCCACGAGGGTTAGCTGCAGGCCTCACACCCAGGAAGTTGGGGACAGGTGAGGAGGCTAGTTAGTTGCTGTTCCACCCTAGGTCACCAGGTGAGCTGACAGCAGCAGGCTGGGCGCCCAGAGCCCCGCCCACAGCCCCGCCCACAGCACGCTGAGTGGGTCGCGGAAGAGGGGTGGGGCCGTCGCCAGGGAGACGGGGGCGGGGCCTAAGCCAGGGCGGGAACTTTGAGCCTGGTCCCCTGGAGCTCAGAGCCCAGGAGCCCGGAAGTAGCACAGGGCGGCGGGGCAGCGGGGCTGCGCGTCCAGGTTGTGGGGTCTGGCTCCCGGGTCCATGACGGGAGAAGGTGAGCTGGCCTGAGCGGCCCCGGTCTAGGCGCCCACACGAGGGTGCGACCCGGGAAGACTCTGCCGCCCTCTTGGAGCCTCGGTCCTGGCTGCCTGTCCCCAGGAGCCGCCAGGGCGGTCCCCACAGCGCCCACCCCCGACCCCGCTGTCCCGGTCCTCACCTGAGGGCTCTCCTCAGCGGAGCTGCTGGTCACAGCTGGTGGGTTTTGATTTGCAGGGTCCTCTTCAGGATGCGGTGGCCTCAGCAGTGTGGCCTGGGCCGCGGACCTCAGAGGAGAAGAGGCGGCCTGACCCGCAGGCCCCTGGAGATGGGAGGGCGATGGAGGGAGCCCAGTGTGACCTGGGGAGCAGGAGGAGGTTTAAAAGACAGACTCGCCCAGGTATTTCACTTCTCACTCTGTGCCTGGTTTTCTTGTTGCACCTGTGAGGTTTTTTTTTGTTGTTGTTGTTTTTTAAGTTCTTGCTTTAAAAACCCTTTCCTCTTTCCTTCTGTGTACCTGACCCATCATTTTAAACCATGTTCCAAGGTCACTTCTTGGTGTATGTGTGATTCTGGAGATTGATCCTAGGGCCCTGAGCCTGTTAGGCAAGTGACCTACCTGTGCTACACCCTCAGAGACCCCTGTAAACGTTTATCCCCTTGGCCATGGGGTCTAAGTTGCCAAGGCTGACCTCAGACATCCTCTTGCCTCAAACATTCCAACCTCCCTGGTGGTTGGCATGACAGGCATGCACCTGGGACTGTCACACTGTAGCGTGTGATGGGAACTCATGTGCATCTGTCCAGGGCTGAGCATGGTTATGCAGAGCTGTGCTCCAGGCTCCCTGCAGGGCTGTGGAGGCTTCTGCTGCCCAGCAGCCCTGGTGCCATGGCCAGTGCTTCTCCCAGCACTTCTCCCAGTGCTTCTCCCAGCTGCCCATTGCTATAGGCTGACCTTATTTTGTTCTTATGGCACTCATATGTTCTCTGGAGTATGTTGGATCGTTTGCCAATTACAAGTCTAACAGGTCCTCTAGAACATTCAAACAATTAGTAAAATTCCTAAAGAGTAAATTGGGCTAATGTTTTGGCAAGAACAATATTGGATGATAATTTCATGGCTTGAATATATCATCCAACATGAAGTTACACTTTATTACTTAGAAAATAGTAAAATATTGAAGGAGTATCATGGTCTGAGCCAAAATAGATCCTCAAGATCTTGGGCATTCTGTAATAAATCTACATCACTTGAAGTATAGAGTTGATCATCTCTGGGTTATGAAATGGAAGTAAAGGTATCAAAGCCAATGATCATCTGTTTCCAATTTTCTGTGATTTGGTTCAAGTGGTAAAGTGGTGATTTTTATTAATTAATGGATCAAATAGGTTCATAATTGTATTTTAGATACCTTCAAACTTCAGGCTATATGTGCTCATTTGAGAATGGTTCCAGCCATTCTGTCATCCTTTGAGTCATTTCCCTTATATGTCCTTTGAGACATTTTCTATGTGAGACTTTAAGAAGAAGAGAATATTCTACAAAGAAAGCCTTGTGATCTGTGCAGTATTATATTGAATAAAGTCATTCAGATATCAGAAATTCTATTGAAAGATATTTGCATCTAAGCCAAATAAAACACATTTCTAGGCTTCCTGGTAAAGACAAGGTTTTATCTTTATATGTATCATCTGTTTTTTTTGTTAAAATGGTCTGCCAGTTTATGAATTTCATTCTATCAGATGTGTAACTAGATGCCATTGAAATTACCCACTCTTAAATGGTAGACAGTACATGAACACTGCCTGTCTGCACCTTTTTAAAACACAGGTCTGGGCTCAGGAGCCCAAATACCAATGTTAGCTGGAACATGTTCTTCAGTTTGGTCTATCTGCCAGTATCCCCTCAGGTCACCTCTTCAGCTTTGTTACTCCTGCTCCCTCACTGGCTTTCATAGAAACCATATGCTATGTATGAATCAGGGACACCAATCCCACACATTGTGTTCTTTGAGTATCCAAAGTCCCACTTTTCACTTCGCCATGCCTGACATAGTAACATTTATCAGCAATTGTGAGATTTTCCAAAATTCAGTTTTATGTGCTCCTTTCCCAAAGAGCATTAGGCAGGGATATAGCATGCATAAATATTAAATAAAGGCCGTAGTTTTTAAAATGTCATCCATTGAATAGTTGACACAAGTCTGAGGTGCTTTTTATTTTGGAGGTATTATTTAATAGGGAATTCCAACAGCTACGTAATAGTGAAATGAGAAATCTTACATTCATTTTATTCTTTCTTTCTGATGATTTTTTATGAGTAAGGGTAAGATACTTCCTTGTTCCGATGCAGAAGTTGCCTACTTCTGTGAATGGATGCGGGGTGTCACCTGCTACTCGCATGCCTGCATGTTGTGCTTGACACTAATATCGTACTTGGTAGGTGGCAGAAAATCAATACTGAAGTTAAGCTCTTGTGTTCTAGCAGCTGTGCTGCAGATCCTTGGTGTGCCACCTTCTGCAATCCATGCTGCTCTGTTCATGTTCCTTATTGACTTCCTGGTGATGAGCATCATGGTCTCCTGGTCTTTGAGAATGGCTAAGCATTGCACTGTGAATGTGGAAGATGGTCATGTGGAAGGCTCCAGGGAGGACGGATCATTGATCATGTACTCTAATCCATATGCCTCTTTAATGACCTGTTTTTTCTTCTTGGGTTTTAAGGGAGACAGTGCCCTCAAACACTTCTGTGCAGCTGGGAATCCAGGCTTCTGCTTCACCTTGAAGAAAGCATTAATGATTCATTTCCAGAAGACATGAGAAGTGAGCCTCTGGTATTCTGCAGGTTCCTTGCATTGCTCTTGGGCTAGAAGAAGAAGAGTTGCTTCATGAGATTTGATCCCCTTTTTCCTGAAAAGTTCCACACATAGGTGAGTCCCCAGCATCTGTAGACACCATTTCAGACATCTTTGTTGACGGAAATGAATCGGAGCCCCTGATGATGTGGAAGAGCTAAAGATGGGTTTGCTATGAATTTTCTATGTCATTTCTCAGGGCCTGAGTCAAGCCAGCCATGATGCTGTCAGCGCATGAGCTGCTGCTCAAATGTGAGGAAGTGGTCTTGCTTTGTGAAAACACCACCCTGATTCAGGGAGCCAGAGGCAGCCTGCAGTGCCTTCGTTTTCCTGTAAAGGCAGATTGCTGTGGATGGCCTCTGGCCTTGTCATGCAGCCCTGCTCAGAGTAGGGGATTGAGGGTCCAGGCAGATCCTTAGTTCCTTTGGACCTTTTTTGCCATTCGGCCTCCCCAGGGTCCTGGGACTCTACTTGGTCTTCTGGCCTGGGTCAGGGGATGTGACGTTTGGAATCCCCCTCTGTGGCAGGATCCCAGGCCCCCCACCACCTGAGGGCAGGCACAGCCTTCCCCAATTGTGTTAGAGGGGGAGACTTCTCCCACCCATCCTCATCCATGCTCATCCTGCATCGTCTGGCTTGACACCTGAGGACCTTTATTCATTGACTTAGTGGTTAGTGATGATGGTTGCTAAGACCAAGTGACTCTTTCAAGGTCACATCACTTGTATAATCGGGCTAGAGCATGGATCTTCCTAATTGATTTCATGGGACTCTCTCATGGGAACTGTGACTGCCTCCTAAACACACACACTACATTTGCAGTGTCAAAATTCATGGCGCTGTCTCCTTGGCAAGTGTATCTTGTCTTGTACTTGGGAATTTCACAAATATTTTCCTTTGGTTTGTGGAGGTCATGCAGAAGGGAGTTCATTTGAAATAGCCCAAACAAGAAATACCAGTTGTCTTTTTCACACATTGATTTGTGTATTGAATATCTCTGTCTGTGTGCTTGCATGAGTTGCTCCTTCGAATTTGTTGAAGAATGGTTGGCTGGGGAGCAAGGTAACGAGAGATGGATATCAAAGCTTGTCCAGTATTCTGAGGTGAAGAATGTATTTAGGATGTGAAGGCTTTTCTAGCCAGTTCCTATGACTCAGTCAGGGATCAGTAAGAGGATTCTGTCTGGTAGATGCCCCCTGAATGATTCAGATGCACATAGTAGGAAGCCTGTTGCCCACTATTTTCTTGTGGAAGAAGTAGGAGACCCTCCTAGTGTGGAGGTGCCATCTAAGAGACAGCCTCACTTCTCTGAAAAAATTGATGGGAAAAAAAGGGTATGGACCTGTGCCCAAAGGGCCACATATGCTCCTGGAAGTTGGTGGTGGCCATAGTTCTCCATCCATTAAGTACTCCCTCACCCACTAATGTCCTTGTGTCCTTGAGAAATGCTCTCCCTTTCCTGGTTTTCCTGAATAGAAATCCTCTTGCATCTTGGGTGAATAGGGTTATGGGTTGTGCAGAGGGTGTTTGTCCACTGAACACCTTAGAGACTGTCCTTTATGGAGCCTAATGATCCTCATTGAGGTTGAGGCCAGGGTCCTAACTGTGGTTAGTGTGAGGACACCCTGGGTTCAGCAGAGGGAAAGAAGGACAAGGGAAACTCAGATGTCCCTTCATTGTCCCTGGAGTTAGAGGACTTACCCTTTGCACCTGGGATCAGGAGACCTCATTTCCTCAAGGACACCCACACTCAGGGGTAGGTCTTGAGTTTGGGGTCCTTACTGGGGTCCAGGGCTGGTGTTAGCCACCAGGAATGACAGTGCTCTCCATGCTCAGTGGAGCCAGTGTTTCCAGGGAAGAGATCCCATGGTCACGCCTTGTCTAAAGCATCCCACACCAGGGGCTCCCATCCCTAGCACTCCTGTCCTGAAAGGAAGCCCCTGAGAGGCAAGGTGGGTCCAACCACCTCTCATGTGTTCACTCATCACCGTGTTCCAGCAGTCACCCCAGTTAACAGTCCTGACAGGCTTGAACATGGCTCAGAATGGGACCTCATGAGCTCTACCCTGCTGTAGCTGCAGATCTGTGGCTGTAGAGACACAAAATCTCAAAACATATGCACTTGAAAGAAAAGAGCAAGAGCCAGCGCCCAAACAGGCCAGTTGTGGCAAGGACGGCCTGAGTGCCTAGGTTGGGACTCAGAATTATGTCAGTGGGGTGGCATTGCTGCTGGCACCAGCATGAAAACAGAGAGCCAGCCCTGCTCAATTTTGGGACCAGTGTGTTGGGGAAGGCAGCAGAAATTGAGAGGCAGGATTGAGTTTGGCCCTAGAAGGAGGCTGGATAAAAGGCCAGTGTGGGTTGGAGGGCCTGGGCAGATAGAGAGAGGCCAGGGCACACCCCAAAGCCTAGAGACTGCACTTGATGTCCAGGGTTGTGAAAGACCACCTCCCCTCTTATTCACAACTGAGAGCAAGAGGCATTGATGAGTTCAGTTTATGTGCAGCTCATCCAAGATGGCTCGGGTAGGCACCTCTATTTCCTTGTCTCAGGAGGCTGGGAGTCCAGGCCCTACCGAGGCTCGGCTGGGAGGATCAGAGTCTGAGTTCATGCCTGTGTTCCTGGTGGGATCCATGTTGGCTAGCCTCAGGGCTTTTGTGATGAGAGGATAGGTGATTGTCATGTCTTTATCCCAGGACACACTTGCTAAATGGATTTGTTCTGTTCCCATGAATCCAGAGACAGAGTCTGAGCCCCCTTGAGGTGAGGGGTGAACTGGTTCTGGGCATCAGGATGCTGTGGTACCTCGGAGTCTCTGTGGGACCCCAACACTAGACACACTTGGCCCTTTTGAAATCTTAGGAGAAGCCTTGGGAAGTTGTATGGCAGAGGGGAGCAGCCTCTGCATCTCAGTCACCTCCAACTTGCCATGGTGTAGAGTGGGAACTGCAGCCACGATGGGACGGACATTGGCCACGTCCCTGTGTGGGACACAGGCCTGATTGAGTTAGGGTGCATTCTCTGTCTCTCCCCTTCTTGTGATTGTCCCATCTCTACATTTGTGCTTTAGCCACCTATGAGTCCCATCTCTGGTCTCCGAGAGAATACAGGGTTTTATGGGCCAATAGACACAATAATTCCTAGAAATTAGATGCTACCCTACTTTCCAGAAAAGACTGGGCACTCCATGAGTGGCACAATGATGGGATCAGAGTCCCAAACCTGGTGAGAGGGATGGACTTGTTGTGAATGCATTTGTGAAGGCTCCAAGCTGGAATTCTACTGAAACCAAGCTGGGCAGGCACTGGTGGGGGTATTTGGGTATTTGTTGGTGAACTCATGTGCAGTTGATGTTGGTAGGCACGGGGGAGAAATCAGCAGCCCATAGAGCTTTTGAAAGTGGACTTATGTGAAAAGAGTCTCAGGTATGGGGAGCACAGGAAATGACATCATTGCCTTGACAATGGATGAAACAGAACATGGAACCCTGGTATCCAGGCACCCACTTCACTGACCCAGCCATCCGAGCTCATTTGGTTGGAGTCACTGGAGTGAGAAGGATGTTCTCCTGTGGTTGCAAACAATGCCGAGCCTCAGGCCCCCAGGAATCTCAGGGGGGCCAACTAGCCCTTTTGGGGAAACATTGGAGGCTTCATCTTAGATGCCAGAGTCTCTGGCGAATGTCGCAGAGGAGCTCAAGAGTAACCCTGTGTAGCACAGGGCAGGTGAGCCCAGCAGGCCTTCTAGTCTGATCCCTGATGAATGGCCCAGGACTCCTATTCTGACTGTGTGTGTGTGTGTGTGTGTGTGTGTGTGTGTGTGTGTGTTTGTACTGATGGGAACTGTCCCATTGTGCTTTGACTCAAGTCATTTTTCTGTTTGTCACCTTTTCCATTTTGAACCCACCATTCTTGGTCCCAACCCAGGGTGAAAATGATCAGAACACGGATGAGCCCTGCAGGGTACAGAGCCTTGTACCTTACAGGCAAGACCAGCTTAGGAATCGGCTCCTGCCTGTCATTTGTGGGAGGAACCTAGATTTCAGCAGCAACATGGGGTTCATCTACTGGGATTTCATCCCCACCCAGCAGGTGCTGGACCTGCTGTTCCCAAGGTAAGCACCAGACCACCAAGCCCAAGTGTGTAGCCCCCTCATGCCTGGGCCTTGGGGCTGCCATGTACCTCTCAGGGACCCAAAGTTTTGTGATACCTAGTGAGATAGAGGACCATGCTCATAGTGGAATGTCAGTCCCGAGTGGGATGAATCCTGGAGGTGCCTGCCACAGCCTTGCAAGGGGAATGAACTCCCCCTCTCAGGCAGAGAACCATCCTGACTCCAGGTGGTCCACAGAGGTCCGTGGAGCAGCCCCCACACACTGGGCACCACAGCTCAATGGTGTACGCTGAGCTCATTCCCAGGTGGACTCAGTGAGGCTAGGTGGCCATTCTGGTGTGATGTTGGCTTCGTGAAGAAATAGTTCTGTGCCAGAGGCGTCTCATAACTCAGGTCTTGGGCAAAGCACTTTTGGGTTCATAAAAGACATGTTAGTTTACATAGTGGGACAGAGCTTCCTAGCTGGGATATAGCTGGACAGGGGCTTTGGAGATGGCAGCTCCCACACCCAGAGAGATATGTGGGAATCAGCAGTTTGGGCTCATTCACTGATGAACATGGAGAAAGCACCCACTGTGTGAAGACACGTTTTCAGTCACGTTTCATAATTCAGTGAAAAATGGGGTACAAATGACTGCCACTGTGTCCCTTGTCATGAGGGTCAGCCCGAAACCGCAGGTGCCATGAGTACATATCCTACATGTGACAGCATCCCTGACTCCATGAGGCATAACTGCACGTTGTCCTCTTCAGTGAACATGGTAGACCCCTGGACCAACTTCAACATGGAATGGGCTTGGGGTCAAGAGGGTGGGCTCCTGTTTCCAGAATAGGGACCTGCAAGGTGATTTGACTTGGGAAGGCTGAGGAAAGACTGCTCTCCCCAATTCTGTTTTCTGCCTGCAGTGTAAGGTGTGGGGCTTCAACAGTAGGACGGGTAAGGCAGGGAGTTGTAGGTGGAGTCATGGTCCTCTGGGGAAGCCCCTGGGACAATGGATCCCCCCACACTACACCTCCCTGTCCTCCCCCAGGGCCACAGAGAAGTGGCCTGCACTCATGGGAAAAGAAAGGTCCACTGCTACTCAGGGGGACTCAGTGAGAGCTCACAGAGAATGAGGTAGCATTGCAGCCCACGCCAGGGGAGGAGGTGTCTCTTGAGCCCTGAGAAGAGTGGGCAGGAGGACAGACACTCCTGGAAGGTGCATTCCAGGTTGGAGAGCACGTAGCCAAGAGGAAGAAGAGTGTCAGGCCTGCCCAGAGGAGGGGAGAGCTGGTCATGCCATGGATCTAACGCTCCTTGGTTGAAGGTTCTTTGTCTAGCGACCTGTCCTGTCCCTGCCTGTACAGTCACTGTGTCTTGTCTGGGGTGGACTGGTGTGTGCAGAGCCAGGGAAGGTTCAGGAGTATAGGGTCCGAGTTTTGCTCTGGAGGCCGTGGCGAAGGCGAGGCCAGGATTTTGCTGACTCCATACCTGCCTCCCCACAGTGCCTCACCTTCCTTCCCGGGGACCTGGGTGAACTTCCACACTGAGGCTTCCCATCAGCCTCCAGGCTCGCTGAGTCTGCAGCTGCTGCTGCGATCCATGTGGCTCCTGCTGGGTGGCTTGAACCTGGAGCACCAGGCACACCACCTCCTGGCCGCAATTGAAGATGGCAAATCAAGCCAGGCAGAGCCTGAGAGCCAGGCGGACTGGGGTGAGTACCTAAGGGTACATGAGGAAAGGTCCGAGTGTTGTCCCACTGCGGGATGTCTGTATGTCCGGTGTTGGGCTGGAAATTAGGATAAGCCTTTGTCCACTCAGGAAGTGACCCCAGTGTGCAAAGAGGTCCTGTGTGGGCTAAGGGCCTGAGGTCTTCTTGGCAGCAGGGGCATTGTCTGTCTGTGCCAAGGTCAGGGCAAGGCAGTCATGTTGGCATCTTTTCTCCTCTAGCTACCAGCTCAGTTCCTGTCACGGCTCCTAAGCCAACCCCAGAGCCAGAGCCTTCTCCCTGGGAAGGGGCAGAGCCGGAGTCCAGGACATCAGGGGTCTCCACTAGGAACTCTTCACGGCCCCAATTCAACAAGCGGGTGGGAGGCAGATGCCTCATTCACATGTACATGGAAAATGAAAGGACAAAGTATAAGAGCATCCTGGTGAGTCTTTGAGCGGGGGAGTCTCCTGGGAGCCCACACTGGGGAAGACCGAGTCCACAGCAAACACCTTGGACTAGGCCTGTCTTCTTGAATTGGAGCTTCTAGAAGGTCAGGAAGGAGAGCAGAAAATGAGGAAGAGAGAGTTTGGTGTTAAGAGCTTGACCTGAGAGGCGGGGAGCAGCAGCATGCCAGGTCTGGGTGGGAGTGGGCCTGTGTGTTTTGGGGTGTGCAGGTCAGAAGTGCAGGACTGAGGGCTGGGTTCAGAGGAAGTCAGAGAAATATCGAGGGTACAGGCCATCCTCTACTGACCTTGGTATTGAGGAGGAGTATATTGAACCATGGAGGTTGAAGCAGAGGAGTTGGCAGTCATTTTCTTATGTGTGGGAGGGGACATGTTGCTGGTTGAAGGGAAGGGAGCCATTGTGGGATGATTAGGGTGGGTAGGTGTGGGTCACAGACAACTGGGGGCCTTGGAGGAGCCCATTAGTGTCCTAGTTTGCATGTATGTGAATAGAGAGTGAGCGGCTCTCTCTGCAGAATTTTCCTGGGTGTGGAGTATCCATCATGACACTCTGGTGTCCAGCTGCAGGGGAGCCATGTTGAACCACCACACCTGCTGGGTCTGTACCTCCTGACACCCCAGCAAGCACTGACACTCTCGAGCCCAGCAGCTTCCATGCCTATCATTAAAGAGTCCTAAGTGTGTGTTGTGGCCTGGCTGTCAGGACCAAAGCACCTAGGGTTTGTGCCTGGTCCACACAAAAATGCAGCTGCATCCCAGACCAGAGCAGGGATATGGAAGTCCACTGGACCATACCTCCCATCTTGAATGGGACTAGAGTGTGTCTGTGCAAAGCCTTTTGGTCCTTATTCCCTTCCCCCTGCAGGGCATAGCAGGTTGAAGCAAACTCTTGTACCAAGATTGGGATTGGGCTAGAAGCACATAGGAAGACCCCACATGATCACATGAAGGCCTCAGGTAGCAGGGTAACAAGATGGTGCCCTTGTGTTGAGAGCTCAGTTGTCTCTGATTGTCCTTGAGCACTGTCCTCTGGGTAGCTACTCCCAAATTCCCTCTCTGATGAGCTTTCTCCAACCCTGCTCAGGTGACCTGCCAGGACAGGGCTCCAGTCATCATCCGCAGGGCCTTAGATGCACACTTGCTCCAGCAGGAGGATCCAGAAAACTTTGAGCTTCTGCAAATTGTCTCGAACCATCAGAGTAAGTGAAACCATCAGAGGGTAGGGAGCAGTGAGTCACAGTGGGCTCAAGAAAACTGGGAGCCAAAACACAGTGTGCGTCCACCAAATGCCCAGGAAGAGTATGGTGGCACTTGTGCACAAGACAAAGTGTAGTGATGGGGCATAAATCTGTAGGTTCTTCATATTCCCCAGGGACTGTGGACCTGCCTACCATGTATTCTTTCCTTGGCCTGAGGAGGCATTGCAAAGCTATTATCCATGAGGGACCAAGAAGAGAGGCTTCTTTGTCTTGTGTCAAAGAAGACAGACAACCACAGGGTGCCTACTTTGGCAGCCTTTCCTGACTGAGACAAGTACATGAGAAAAGCAGTTCAATGAAGAATCATTTCTGGCTTCCAATCTTTCTATTCATTGCAAACTGAGTTCACTTAGGACCAGAGGCCATTTCTAGAGAGAAGTGTGTGGTAGAATAGAACCCTTCACAGCTTGTAAACTCTTGTTGGAGCGAGAGAGAGAGAGAGAAAGAGAGAGAGAGAGAGGAGAAAGAAGGAGGAGGAGGAGGAGGAGGAGGAGGAGGAGGAGGAGGAGGAGGAGGAGAAAAGTGAAAATGAGTTGAAGGAGAGGACAATGAATTAGAAGGTCAAGATGACTATAAGAAGAAGCATGAGGAGAAGATAAAGAAGGACAAGAACAAGAAGGAGAAACACAAGCAGAACAAGAAGTATAACAATAAATTGATTAAAAATGTGAATGAGAATTATACTCATGAGGAGGAAATGCAGAAGTGGGGAACTCAAGAGAAATATATTGCTCTGAATGGCACAGCCCTGCTGTGGACATCCTCCACCCACGCTCAACACACCTCCAAACCATACCCCTCAAGTTAGCGTAGCCCCGTCTGAGTGGATGAATGCACTGGCAAGGTGGAGGCACCCACCATCAAGTGTTTTCCCCCAAACCCACCTGTGATCATTGCTGCAGTGGGGAGAAAACCTTCAACACATGAGTCTTTGGGGGACAATCCAGATGCAAAGTCTAGCTGTTTCTCTTTGGCGGGTTCAACATGAACTGAGAGGTTCTGGGGTGCAAGGGGCTATTTCCTTGAAAGTGATCCTGTAGTGGACCTCCTGTGCATAGAGGGTCCTCAGGGAGGAATCAGTGGGGAGTCTTTGGTGGAACAGTAGGTGGATTTGCGGGCTCTCAGGTCTGTGTGTGAGACCTGCGCTGGCAGAGGCTGTCAGTTGTGGGGGATGTTGGGTAGTGTATTCCTTGAGTGTCACCTACCACGCCTCTGCCCCTTCCTCTCCAGAGCTGAGGTTCCCTGCTGATGGGAACGTATATTACGCCCTGGATGGCAGAGTGGATTATAACTTCGTTCTTCGGGAAACAGCTGCCAGAAAGTGGTTCAAGGTCAAGCCAAAGGAGGTAATCAGCCACCTTCTTCAGTCTTTACTCCTGGGGCCACTCCACATCCTCCAAGGGGACAAGAACCTCAGGTTCTGAATGGATGTTGTAGAATGCCCACGGAGCCAACTGCCAGGCTGGGTGGGGTGCAGGTGCTGGGCTTTGCTGATGTTGTCATCCCCCACAGTTCTCGGAGCCTTCCGTGGCAGTGGCATCCAGGATCCCAGCAGCTGGGAGCAGCAGCTCTGCAGTGGCTGCAGGACCATCGCCCCAGGCCACCCAAAGCAATGAGTGGTGCAAGAGGAAAGTCACCAGTAGCAGCTCCTCACTGCTTCACTCCAGCGAGCAGGTGGAAGACAGCCGCTTTGTTCACGTCCTCCTAGAGGGACAGAGCCGGAGGGAGACAAAGCGCATCCTGGTAAGCCTGACAGCAGGGCTGCCTCCTGGTGTCCACACAGTGGAAGGCAGGAGACACAGCCAACCCCGGGGCTGTGGTGGGAAATAAAGAAGAGAGCGGTCCATCTTAAGGGCTTGACCTGAGGAGGGAGAGCCTCAGCATGCCCAGCTCCAGCGGTGAGTGGGCCTGTGTATTGTGGGTTTTGCAGGCCAGAAGTGCAGACGGAAGTGCTGTGGGCAGATGAGGTCAGAGAAATGTCCAGGGTGCAGGCTGCAGTGCCTAGAACTTGGTATTCTCAGTGAGTGAGGTTGGAGCAGAGGAGGTGACAGTGACTTGTCACATGGGTAGGAGGGGATGTGTTGCTGGTGGCTGGGAAGAGAACCTCCGTAGCATGACTAGGTGTGGGAATTTGGGGTCGGGATCACCTGGGGGGTCATGCCAAAGCTTCGGAATGTCAGCCTTTGCATGTATGTGAATAGGGAGCTAAAGGGGTTCTTGGCAGAATTTCTATGGATGTGCAGTAGACACGCTAATGCTGCAGGTGTCCAGCTGCAGAGGAGACATGTCCAGTGCCTGCCAGTGCTGAGTCAAGTACCTCATTACAACCAGACCCGCACTGAGCTTCCAGAGGCCAGGGCCTCTCGAGGCTATCATGAAGCACTCAAGTGCACACTCTTGTATCTGAGTCTGTTTTGTGTAGTGGCAGTCAGGACCAAAATTTTTAGTGTATCTGCCTCTTCCACCCACAAAGGCAGCCTGCATCCCAGAGCACACTTGGCACGCAGGTCCCTGGTCCATTGCTCTCATCTCAGTGAGTTGAGAGTGTGTCTGTGCATAGGCAGTTTGGTCCTTTGACCTGAGTGGAATGTGGCTCCCCAGGGGGAGGGTGGATGGCAGGTACAGGCAGATATTTGTATCAGGATTGTTCTAGTAGCACATTGTAAGAACCCAGGGGGTATATGGAGGCCACACTCAGGCAGCAGGATAACAAGATTGTGCCCTTGTCTATGTAGCTGAGATTTCTCCTGAATGTTTGACCACAGTCTTCTGGGTAGCTCCTCTAAAAGCCATTCTCTGATGACATTTGTCCCACCCTGATCCAGGTGACCTGCCAGGAGAGGGTGACGAGCCTCATCCGCAGGGCCTTGGACCAAAATAGGTTGCAGCATGAGGATGTGGACAACTATGAGCTGCTGCGAATGATGTCTGAGAATGAGAGTAAGTAGGACAATCAGACAGTGGGGAGAAATGATCCACAGTGGGCTCAGGATAACTCACTAGAGAAAGTGGGCCTTGGCCCTAAAAAAACCAGAGTGTGGTGGGCCTGGTGCAGGAAACCAACTAAAGTGATGGGCGTGTCCAATGTGGAGATGCTCAATGAGGCCCCAGGGGGCTGCTGGACCTCCCTAAATGTGTTCTCCCCTGGACCTGGTCAGGCAATGCAAAGCTAATATGGATGAGGGGCAAGGAAGAGAGAGGCTTAATCAATCGTCAGTTTGGTTTATGGCTCACTGATAAGGATGACTTCAGATGAAGAGGAGGAGAACATGGGTCCTGATTGGATCAGCATTGCTATGGACGGAAGCAGCACAGGTCCCAATCCATGGCCAGGATATGAGAAGTCCTGCCTACTCACAAGAATATCAGGATGGCAGCAGCTGGGAACAGGACTCAGTGAAGAGGAAGTCAAGGCCAGGGGACAGCCTGTTTGGGTTCTTTTTGGAATAATTCCAAGTCCTCTGTGCCTGGGTGCCCATCTCCTGAAGATCCCAGAATGGCCAGGTTATGATTCCTTCCAGCAATAAAGAAGGGCATCTGAAGAACATAGGCCACAATGCTGAGCTGTCCACAATGAAAGTGCTCTTTCCTTTCTTGTGAGCCAGACACTCCTAGCCTCCACCATCCCAGCCTGTCCACAATAGAATCCACCATCTGTCGGGCATGTAAGTGAGTTTTCCCATTTTCACACACCACCTCATTTGGGTTGGCTCTGTCTTACACATGAGGAAGACTGAGGTGCAAGGAGCTGGGCAAGGGGGCCGTGTCTGCGAATCTCAGGGACTTGGGAGGCTGTACAGGAGGACCAGAAGTTCCCAACAGCCTCAGAAACTTAGGGAGACCCTGTACCCAAGTCGAAAGGCCTGGGAATGGTCTCAGTGCTTAAGTGCCTCTGGTTTTATCCCTGGTACAAAAATAAGCCAGTGAATAAGGAATTACCAAACTGAGAATCTACGAAGGTGATTTCAGAAACACACTTTCAACCCAAGCATCAGTTGAGAGCAGGCTCCAGACCAGGGGAAGTTTGTGTGTAACAAACGTGAAAAGGGAGGACTAGCAGGGGGCCTGGAACCCACTAGGTGTGATGGCATCTATGCCTTATGGCAGGAGAGTGGCAGTGATGCTGGCCATTTCCTAGATTTTGAAAATCTTGTTTTCATTGGGGAAGCTTTTTGGAGGTGGAATCTAGTTTAGCAATCCTGGTCCAGATGAGGTGCTGACTACCACAGGTAGAAGCCTATCCAGAATGCGGTGTCTGTTATTCAATCTTTCCTGACTATGAGTATGACAAAGAAAGGAAGTCACTTGTGTTTGGTCTTGGTTTCACTCCCGGCCATTGATTGAGAACTGATTTCATCTTGGGGTTCTGAAGAGGGGCTGCATCTGGGCAGAAGAGTGTGATAGATTTGAACTCCTCAGGATGCCCAGCCATTGCCAGAGAAAGAAGGAGAAGGAGGAGGAGGAGAAAGAGGACACTCCTGAGTGGGGAGAGGATCACACGATGAAGAGCAGGAGGAGAAGAAGGAAAAAAGGAGGTGAAATGGAAGGAAGTGTGGAGGGAGATACACAAGAAGAAGAACAAGAAGGAATCATGTAAGAACAAGAAAAAGACCCAGAAAGAACTACAAGAAGATGCAGGACAGAAAGAAGAGCCACAAGTAGAACAAGAACCAGAATACAAGCACCAAGCAGACAGTCATGATGAGAAACAAGGGGAAGGAGAGCGAACCTAGAAAACAATAGAGTTCTCCAGGGCACCACCCTGCTGAAGTCCTCCCATGTCCATGCCCAACACACCTCTGATGGATACCACCTCCCGTCCGCGTATTCATCCATGAGTGAATTCATCCAGGCAAGAGGATGAATTGACCCACCATCCAACGCTTCCCTGAATGCCCATGTGTAAGCATGCAGGAGCCTTTGGGGTGCCAATCCTGATGCAAAGTCTAGCAGTGTCTCTTTGGCAGGTGCAACCTGCACTGAGAAGTTCTGGGGCCCAAGGTGTTGTAGGGCCAAAGAGGCAAGGCACTGAAGATAGCAGGAAACAGTTTAATTTGGCTGCAGCCAGGTTCAGAGGGTACAGCTTTCGCTGTAATCAATCAATCCCCTGAACCCCGAGTTCAGGGAGTTTCAGGGTTTTATACCCAGCATGTAAGGGGAGGGGCTCAGAAGTTCACAGTCTGCAGAAGTTCACATAAAAGCAGCTTTTCTTTCACTTTTGTGGGCAAGTTAACTCTTCAAGGACAACACCTGAGAAGGGGAGAGCTTCTTCTCCCCTTTCTTTCCTCCCCCTGCCAGCTGTTACCATGGAGCCCATTTGTAACTTATCTTAAAAAAAAATGTAGACATCTCTGTGCAGCTCAGCTCAAAGCCAGAGGCCTTGTTTGCACATTTCTTCAAAGTACTATACTGGATACGTTTGTGAAAAACTAGTAAGAAGGTGTCCAACACCTGGAGTGTTGGTATCTTCTTAGCCAGTGGCCAAGTAAACAGGGTGACATGAATATAGGAAGTTTATCTACGATGGACTCTCTTGCTGACAGTCTTCAAATCAGCCATGTGTGTAGAAGGCTTTTCTGTGGAGAAAGGGGGTGCCAGTTCAAAGGTGCTATTTCCATTGTCAGGTGCTCTTTTGGTTAAAATCCTGTGCATCATCTTCTCCAGGGAAGAATCATTGAGGGAGTCTTTGGTGGCACTGTAGCTGGATTGGAGGGCTCTCAAGTCTGGTGCTGGCCTGCCCTGGCGGAGACTCTCAGGGGTTGGGGGTGTTTTGTGGTATAATCCTTGAGTGCCCCCTAACAATTCTCTCCACTTCTCTCTGCAGAAATCAAGGTCCCTGACCACTCACTCATGTATCTGTCCATGAATCCGCGAATAAAATACCATTTCATCGTGAGGAAACGCCCCCAGGTCAAGGGAAAGGAGGTAAACACCTACCTTATTCAAGCTGTACTTGTGCTGCCATTCCACTTCTTGTAACAAGAAGCCTCATCACCTGGACATATGTGCTAGAAGCCCATAGAGCTAACTGACAGGCTGGGGTGGCTTTCTGTTTCTGGGTTTGCTGATGTTCCATCCCCCACAGTTCTCAGAATCATCCTGCAAGTCCTCCAGGCCACTTTCCCACAAGCAGGTGGGAGACACCTGCTTAATTCGTGTCCAGTTAGAAACTCAAAGTCCAAAGCTGGCCAAGACTGTCCTGGTAAGCCTGGGTGCAGGGGTGTCCCCTGGTGCTTACACCTGGGTGGGGAGCAGACACTGGTCCAATACCATGGACTACTCATGCCCTCTTGCATTGGAGTTTCTGGATGATCAGGAGGATAGATGGGAATCAAGAAGGGAGAGGTCAGTGTGAAGGGCTGGAGCTGAGATGAGGGAGAGCAGCAGCTGTCCACCGCCACGTCTGAGGGCGTCTGTGTGTCAGGTGGCAGCATGCAGTCCAGAAGGGCAGAGACAGGTATGGGTGACAGATGAGAATAGGACGGGACCTAGGTGGCAGGTTCCCCTGTATGGGATGCTGTCATCCATGGAGGAGGACAGCAGTGTGAGGTTCTGCATGTTCCTTGAACAAGGAGCTGAGAGGGTCCCTCTGCAGAGTCGATATGGATGTGTAGAGCAAGCACACTAAATGTCCAGGTAATCTGCAGGACAGGAGCCCTTTCCAATGACCACCCTTGCCGGATGAGGTGCCCTCCCACACCCCAGCCAGCACTGAGCCTCTGGAGGCCAGGAGCTCTCGTGGCTGTCTTTCAGCACTCCTGTGTGTGGTCATGTTCCTGGGTCTGTTTTGGGCACTGGCAATCCAGACCAAAGCCCTCTAGGTTTTGTGTCTGGGCAACCCCAAATGCCGCCTGCATCCTCAGGCAGACCTGGGATCTTGGAGGCCACTGTCCCATTCCACCCAACTTGTGAGGTGAGATTGCATCTGTATACAGGGAGTGGGGTCCTTTCACCTTGAGTGGAGTGGGGCTCCACAAAGAGCAATGGCAGGTCCAGGAAGTCCTATGTACAAGGATTGGGCCAGTAGCCTATGGGAAGAGCCCACAGGATGAGCAGGAAGCCAGCCTCAGGTAGTAAGGTCATGGATGTTGCCCTTATATTTAGAGTGGAGGTGCCTCCAAAATGCCCCTGCCCACTGTCCTTGAGTAGTCACTTCAAGGCCCATTTCCTGAAGGCCTGTCTCCCATGCTGCTCCAGGTGACCTGCCACGATAGGGCTCCTGTCATCATCCGCAGGGCCCTCGAGCTACACTTGCTTGATCAGGAGAAGCCGGAGGATTATGAGCTGGGCCAAATCATCTCTCACCGTCAGAGTAAGTGGAACAATCAGATGGCAGGGAGCAAGGTTCAGGATGTGGACTCAGGTCAACTCTTAGCACCAAAGAGTAGTCTCTGACCCCCAAGAACACTCCAGCAGGGTGTGTTGGGGCTCTTGCACAAAGCCAATTGCACTTCTGCTGGTGTAATTCTCGAGGTTCTAAGGTATACCCCAGTGGCTATTGCGGCTCCCCACCAGGTGCCCTCCCCTGGACATGAACAGGCATCTAAAGCTGACATCAGTGAGGAGTGAGGAGGAAAGCCTGCTTACAGGCTGCGGTCTGGGATAGGAGTGGTTTCAGAGGAACATGGGAATGCATGGGCTAAAGATGGAACTGGCACTTTTGTGGACTGAATCAGCAATATTGAAAGCTGCTGTGTGACCAGAAAACCACTGCCTGGGCAGAGCATGGCCAGGATTGTAGCAAGCAGTAACAGGATGAAATTGGGAAGAATACACAGCCTGGGAGACAGCCTGAATCATCTGTGTTTGGATGAAGTCCATGGTCTTCCGCCCCTGAGTCCACTTGCCAAGGAGTGATCACAATAGCCAGGTTATGACCCCTAACTAAAGTCACATGAGGGCTTCCTGAGCACGTCGGCCACAGAGCTCATCTGTTAATAATGCCAGCGCTTTTTGGTGGGTTGGTTTGTTTTTGTGAGCCCAACACCCACAGCAGCCATGATCCCAGCCTATGTATGCTGAAGACCACCACCCCTATGAGTTCTAGGATCAATTTTCTCCTATCTTAACATACTGTTAGGTTAGTAGAATCTATGGAAGAGGAAGTCTGTCTGGGGCCTTGGTAGCCTAAGAAATTCATAGCAGAGATCCACACATCCAACCCAGAAAAGATGGAGAACAGGTTCTAGGTTTGACGAGGCTGAAAGGAAACAGGTGTTCAGAGGAAGGAGAAGCGGGCTGTTGTATTCCCCCACTCGGGGTCGTGGCACCACTGGACCATACACCATGTTGGAGGGAAGCAGTCCCTTTGCTGGTCTTTGGAACCATTGTTCTCAGTAGGGCAGCATTTGGAGTGTGGCCTCCATTCTCGGAAGCCTGGTCCACATGGAGGTGGGCACCAACAATGACAGAAGCATGGCTCAAATGTGGTATCTGTTCTGGTCAGCCTGTCCTCACTGTGGCCATACTTGAGGAAAATAACTCAGAAGAGGAATCCTAGGCCTTTTCTCCGGGTTTCCTAGCTTTCTCTCTGGTTGTGCACTGAGGCTGTCCATAAAGCTCTAGTGTGTGGCAGTGGAGAGTTCCTCAGCCCTTGCCAAACAGGCATAGACTGGGAGAGAGAGAATGAGGCTGGCAGACAGGGAGAGAGAGAAGACAGAGAGGAGAGGAGGACCTCTACTTGGAGGATGAGGATTCAGTGGAGCCAACAGGGCCAAGGTACTATTGTCCAGGGCGCACTCTGTTTAGGTCTTCCTCCAACCATACCCACCCTTTCTTCCAGTCACTCCCACCTCCCAGTAATATGTTCATCTTGAATGAGAATTTCATGATGACATCAGAGCACTCACCATCCAATGCTTCCCTCCAAAGCCACCTATGAAGACGGCCCATGTGGGGTCTGAATCTTCGGCACAGGAGCCTTTGTGGGAGATTTCAGATGCAAACCCTAGTGGTGTGCTTTCGCAGATGCAAGAGGACCTGGGATGTTCTGGAGTCCAAAGCCTTTGGAAGGAACAGACATTAGGTCTGTTGAAGTGCTCTGCCTAGTTTTTGCTCAGGGAGGACTGTGGAGGCTGTCTTTGTTGGTATTGGTGCTGAGTTGGAGAGCTCTCAGGTGTGTGGCTCAGGTCCTTCCTGGCACGCACAGGCTCTCAGATGTTGGGGTGTCCTAGGGAGCACCTCCTGAGTGCCACCTTCTTTTTGTACTTGCCTCTCTCCCCAGAGCTGAGGATTCCAGCGCAGGCCAACGTATTTTATGCAAAGAACCCTCACACAAAATCCAACTTCGTGCTGAGGAAAAGGAGCCTCTCCCAAAAGAATGATGAGTGGATCCAGCCTCAACCTCCCTCTCGTCCTGCAAAGAAGGCTCCAGCCCTCCTGAGGATGCTCGCAAAACCATTCTGCTGCTGTGTGCCTGGGCGGGGCTGAGGCAGCCCAGGAATATTTACATTGATTACTATTTGCTTGGAAAGTTTGAACCTATAGTTTGCCATTGTCCTTGACCTTGTCAAGTAACACAGTTGTTACTCTATCCTGTATTTGTTGTTTCCATTAATATATTATTATTTTAAAATGTATATGTTTTTGTTACCTGATCTACTGTGATGATTTGAGTGTACTAAATGTAGCAGTGATTCCTGAAGGACACATCCAAACCAACAGGAAGGAATGTTTCATTCTATCAGCAAGAACTTTGGTTTTTAGGAGTTTTGCAGATGGCATTATCTGAGTCAGTTTTCCAATGGGGGCAATGAAGTATTGACTAGTCATCATGGTACAAACACACACTAGAGCAAAGACACACACACCACACACACACACACACACACACACACACTAGAGCACACACACTCAATGAGAGATAGATAGATGGAGTTGGTCTGTGCTGAAATACTTTGGAGACATGGTTCTGATTTCTCTCATTTTGGAGTATTTTCAGTTGCATAAGGTGTCCTGCAAATGAATCCCATGTCTGAAGAAGACATGAATGTGTACTTCACATGCCACTTTCCACATAACCCCAAGGTCATGTCATGTAATCTTTTTCATGCAGCTGTATTTTGACTGTGAATCATCCCATGAGGTCAGCTATGGAATTTTCCACTGGTAGCATCACAATAGGGATCCACTCTTTGGATTTGGGGATTTTTTCTATTTTCTTGATTCAGTTGGAAAGAAATATATATATATATATACACACACACACAGACCCACATATATATGGTTTTTGATCAAAATTCTGCCTTTGATGATAATGAATGCCATGCAACTAGGATCTTTAGACTGTTGCCAATGAATAGATGCCTACTGTTGCCTGGACTGGTCTGCAAAGTCCTGTAGCATCTGAGCATGTGTGAGGGCTGTATAGGTCTTGCAAAAAGTCCTGGTCAGATGATCCTGCACACAGCTGAGCTGATAGTGGTCTCTACAACAGCGTCATGGCCAAGGAGAAACACACTTCCATACAGAAGTTGGGAAGCTACCTTATGAAGGTGATCATAGGTACGGGATCCTCTTGCTAGAACCCTTTTTTTATTGGGCCAGAACTGTGCTCTGAATGTGCTTTCTGAGAAGAGCTTGGGATTTTCTAGTTGAAGCAGTTCGTGCAAGCTGCTTCCACTTGCAGGAACAAAGTGTGTTCTCGTTGAGCACTTTGGGCTGTCTCTGGTTGAACTAGAGTGTGTCAGAAGCACTTGTAATGATTGGCATTCACGGTTTCACATTGAAGCCTTTGTGCCATCTGTCAACCACTGATGGCTGCAAGTGGGGAATGGAAGCCATTTGCTGCAAGCAGTTTCAACTTGCAGGACTAACTTTGTTGTAAGTGGGCACATGGTGTTTTTTTTTTTTTTTTCCTGGTGAGCTAGAAGAAAGCAAAACTGCTTCTTACAGGTGACAGGCATGCTTTCCCATTGAAGACTCTGTGCCATTGATCCAGAACAGTTCACTCATGTGGGCACCTGCACTTCAAGTGTCAGTTGTAAACAAGTGTGACATATGGATGTCAATGAGACTTTGGAGAACTGATCTTCTCAGCTGGTCCTCTTTCCTCCTGCAAGTGGGTGATGCTAGATTCAAGAGATGTCTTTCTGGCACCCTTTGTGTTTCATGCCTGAACTGTGCTCTGAATGTGCTTGAGGAGAACAGCTTAGAAGTGCAGAAGTGAAGCTGTTTGTGGAAGCCGCTTCAAGTAGCAGAAGCTAACTTGTTCTTGTTCCCTGGTTGAAGCAGTGTGAATGAGAACGGTTTCTCAGAGCTGGTAGGAATGTTTGCATTTGGCAAATGTTGCCATCTGTCACCCAGAGTTCCTTGCATGCAGAAACCTGCATTTCAAGTGTTCTCAGAAAGGTCTGATGAGTGGGTTTCCATGGAATTTTGTGGAATTGATCTTTTCAGCAGTCTCTGTGGCCTTCTCAAAATTGGTGATCCTCGGTGCAAGGACTCTCTTGTCAGCCAACATTGTATTTTGGGCCTGACCTCGGCTCTGAATGTGCTTGCTGAGAGTAGTTTGGGAGTGCAAAAGTAAAGCAGTCTCTCAGCAGCTTCAACATTCAGGAGCTCATTCTGTTCTCAGTGAGCACATTGGGGTTTGTCACTACTTAAACTAGCCTGAAGAACCACTGCTTCTCAGAGGTGGCACTTTCCCTTTGAAGCATTGGTACAATTGGTCAGTGGGAGTTCAATGCAGGCAGGCATTTGCATTTCAAGTGAATTCTGTGACAAACAATTGAGCAATGGATTTCAATCAACCTTGGGGAATTGCTCTTCCCAGTGGGCCCACAGTTCTCCTCCAAGTTGCTGAACCTAGGTCCAAGGGCTCTCTTGCTAGCACTCTTTGCATATGGGCTGAAACTGTGCTCTGAGTGTGCTTCCTGAAAATATTTTGGAAGTGCAGCACAGAAGAATTTTGGCAAACAGCTTTCATATTAGGAAATGACTTTTTTCTCATCGTGCCCATTGAGCTTTGTACCTGGCTGAAGTAGCCTTCAATCCAATGGCTTCTGAGAGCTAGCAGGCACAGTTTCCATTGGAAACAACTGAGCTCTTGGTCAATGGTAAGTTGGTTGCTGTCAGTCATGAAAGTTTCAATGAGTTTTTAGAAGAAGGAGACCATGGGAATACAACGAAACCTTGTGCAATTCATTTCCTAATAAACTTTGTGATGCTACACCAGAGTGGACTTTTGCAATGATACTTTCTCATGTTTTTTGCAGGAAATGTGTTCTGAATGTGCATCCTGAGATGCATTTGAAGGGGGCAAACAGAAAAAGTTTGTGCACAAAGTAGCTTTGTTCTCAGTGGCGGTTTTTCCCTGGTTGAACATGCAGGAAGCAGAACCTGTTGTCAGAGCTGATGGCACCATTTCACTTGGAACCATCTATGCACTCAATAAAGCACAGGTCATTGCAGACAGGCTCATGCAATTTCACGATAGTTTTCAGAATCCGTTTGAGGAATGGATTCCACAGAATCATCGAGGAATTGAACCATCCATCAGACCTATCGCTTCCTATCTGAGCAAGTGCTCGGAGGTACAAGGGCTCTCCTGCTAGCACACTTTGGATATTGAGCCTGAACTGTTCTCTGAATGTGCTCAATGAGAAGCGTGTGAAGTGCAGAAGAGAAGCAGGGTGTGCAAACAGCTTCAACTGCAGGATGTAAAAGTGTTTCTGGAGAGCACATTGGGATTTGGGCTTGGTTGAACTAGTAGGAATTGGAACCCCTTCTTAGAGCCAGCAGTCACGGGCTTTACTTAGAAGTTTCTGTGTCTTGTATAAAGCACAGTTTGTTGCTCGTGGGCACCTTCATTTCCAGTGACTTTTCAAAAATTTTGAGGAAAAGGATTTCAATGAAACTCTGGGTCATTGATCTTGTCAACTGCCCAACTTTCCATGTGAATATTGGTGATGTTAGGTCCAAGGGCTCTCTGGGTAGCACAATTTGCACTTTGGATGTAAAGTGTTGTCTGAAAGTGCTGGCTGAGAAAAGATTGAAAGTGCAGAATGGAAGCATTTTGTGCAGGCAGCTTCCAGTTGAAGGAATGGTCTTGTTCTCTGTAAGCACATTGGGTTTTGTGTCTGGTTGAAGCTGCATGAAGCAGAACTGCTTCTCAGAGCTGGCACTCTCAGTTTCTCTCTGAAGCATCTGTTCTATTGGAAATGCAGGTTCCCTGCATGAAGGCTCCTGCAATTCCAGTTTGTTTTCTGAGTGAGTGGGAACCGTTGACTTCAATGAAACATTGGCAAATGTATTTTCTTCAAAGGGCAGCTTTCCTCTTTAAAGTTGGTGATTGGAGCTACAAGGGCTCTCTTACAGGTACACTTTTCCTATTGGTCAGGAAGGGGGGTCAGAATGTGCTTGCTCAGGAGAGTTCAGAAGGTCAGAAGTGAAGCCCTTCATCCAAGCAGCTTTCACTTCCGGGAACAAAGTGGATTCCCAGTGAGCAATTTGTGGCTGTCCCTGTTTGAACTAGAGTGCTGCAGAATGACATATAATAACTGGCAGACACCTTTTCACTTTGAAGCCTTTGTGCCATCAGGAAACTTGTTTGTTGCATGCAGATCCCTGAATGTCATTTACCACTAAACTCACCCAAGTCCAGCATGGTAGTGGTCGTCATAAAAAAAAAAAAAAAAAAATCTGAAATGTCTATTGCACACGAAGCTCACACGTTGGCAAGGAAGGCTGTGCTTGAAAGCTCCTCAGGCCCCTAAGGGTGTCTTCAGCTGTGAGTGTGTAGAATTTCCTCCTGGGGCCTCTTTTCCAGTGATCTGCTGCCCTGCCCTCGCCAGCTTCCCTCCCTTTCCCATCTTTCCTCTCTCTGGTCCACTCCTCAGATCCCATCCTCCCTTCAATAGGGCCTCATCCAGGAAGCCTGCCCATGTGCCTCTCACTTGATTCAAACTTCTCCAGTGCACTTGTTGTCAAAGCAGGGACTTTCAGGAGAGAGGAGCTCTCCATTCTCCACATTGATGTCTCTCAGCAGGGAGGACTCCTCCATGCTTGGATGGCAGGGCTGTGATCACCTGGGAAGGTGGAAATAGGAGGCTTCCAGGGGGCTGTGGTGTTCCTAGCCAGGGTGCTGGTCACTGCAGTGCATTTAATCTATGGACCTGAAGGAGCCTTATGCTGCATAATGGTGTACTTCTGCATCTGTATGCACCTAGTTCTTCATGTGGGGGGAAAAAAGCAATGTTCTCAAAGTTTGCTTTATATTATACTCAACTGGTAATTTACAAACCCCAGTGTCCCATCTTAGCCCAGAGCCATTCCATCAGCCCAGGGCCAGTGGGTGGTCCAGCGGTCAGTACTATGTACAGTTCCCAGGTGGTTCCCGTGTGCACCTGAATTTGCGAGCCAGTGTTCTGTAGGATTGCCCTTGAGGTTAGAATTCATTGACTTCCTCTTATGTCATTTGACTGGTTCAGGATATTCTTTGTCTTATTAAGTATTCTGTGAAATTTTCAAGTTAGCAATCTCTGGTCATTTCTACCCTCTGATGGCATCTTGTTCAACAGCTTGTTGTTGGGTGGGGTCGGTCACGGGCAGTCCTGGGTCACAGAGAGGGACAGGAAGATCATAATGTGGAATGGTGGTGTAGAGAGTAAGGGTGGGGCCAGAGCCCACACTGTGGTTAGGGTAGGGAAGGGATTGAAGAGACTACCTTGAAAGCGAGATCTGGCTGCATTAACCAGGAATCAGGGCCTGGAATTGGAAGCAATGACAGGGCTTCTGACTAGAAAGGACACATCCTTGTGGGCTGAGTTGGAGGTCCAGCCAGGCAGAGGAACACAGAGAGGACGCAGGAGACGGGGATGGTCTAGATCATAGAGCTGCTCCATCATCATATCTTAGAGTGAATTTTTTTCTTCCAGTTGTTGGTAAATGCTAATTCATTCACATGTTACATCACATCCACCTCGTCCATTGCAAAGGCCAGCTCAACCAACACAGGCAGTGATATCTTGTGTGCATTCCATTCTACAAGGAGGTGCCTGTGGGCACTCAGGCATTGGCAAGCTTGCTTTGGAGAGTGAATCTTCTCAATGTTATTGGACTGGCTTTTGAAAGCTCATGGGGTTTGGCTAGATGTAGAATTCTTCCACACAATTAAGCATGATGTACATTTTAGAGAGCATTTTCACTGAAGGGAAGGTTGGGGGTGTGGAGCCGTGAGCATTAACATCTATCGTGTTTCTCACCTGGAGTTGGCTACCTACAACTGGTGACCGTGTTTTGCTATTGCTGAGCAATACTGAACAAGTCTCTGGCCCAGTAATCCATTGCTGAACTACATCCCCAACAAAAAGACATTGAGTGAAGGTGAGGACCAGAAGAGCCCGGGAACCACCTGACAGCTGCCTTGAAGTCCTGAGCTCTGGAACATCATATGCCAACTCAACTGTGTATCAACCTTGTCTTCCTGGGCTTATTAGAACTGTGTACCAACAGGTGTCCTCTACTTTCAGAAGCAAATGCAGAATGATAGAATCTGCTCTGAGGACCCATTTCTAAGTCTTGTTTGCCGCACATCTTCTAAGTCTTATTGGCAGCATGTCTTCACTGGAATGAGTAGACATTTGGCATTCTATTGTCCTTAAAATTTCATGAGATTCTACACCTACTTGGTAGGTTGTGTTTTTAAAGAGACTTGGCCTGAATGCATTTTACATGCCAAAATATGGCTTGTCTTTTCTCCTAAACGTATCAGGGCAGTCAGAGCAGCCAAGGAGAACTAAATACAAGTGTAAAATGGCCAAATAGACTGGGATCACTGCACACCTTTCTAGAACCTTCTTTCATGCTCTGGCTTTCCTGAGGTTAAAATGTGGGGACCTGTGATCCAGATTTGTTAGCAAGTAGTTTTCTTGGGAGGCAATACTAGAAAACTCCAGGTGGGAACAGGAAGTGATTAGTCACTGAGCGACCAAGCACAGGCCTGCTAAGGAGTGCTGGGGTTCCATGTAGATCATGCTACGAATAGAAGCCCTCTTACAGGGTGAGAGAGCTTGGGTGTTCTCCACCCACTCCTGCCAGCCATGGCAGGAAGCTGCTGCTGGCCTTCACTGTAGGCAAATGGGCCATGGTGCTGGGGGCTGGAGGTCAGCTGGGGTGTGAAGAAATGGCATAGTGCTGGACAATGTCATCTAGCTTTGAATCCCCAGACTGGGATCTTGAGCAGGGCAAGGACAGAGACTGTGCCCAATGCAGCGTCTACTTCTCAGCATAGTGCCAGGCACACAGCAGACCTTCATCAATCCCCGTGGAATGTGCTGGCTCGCCCCAGCCCTGCTCCAGGCCTCTCAGCTGCGATCTCTCTGCTGGTCCTGTCTGTTCTAGTGTATTCAGCTCTTGCTTCTACGTCTTTCGCTTTCCCAATTTTGTCCTCTCTCTCCACACTCGTGTGGTCACTCTGCCTTCTTCCCAGGTGGCTATCTGGCGGGGCTGTGGCATAGAGATCTCATTACTGCCAGAGATGGAGTTTTTAAACCAAATAAGACACGTGCTCTGCTGCTTAGGATTGTCTTCAGCATAAGGTGAGGTAGAAGGTTTGAAATTTGGATTGCCCTCCCAATCTTAAGGCATGTAATCCCTGTGTGCAGACCAGGAAGTGCCCTGGGAAGAAAGGCAGGTGTGGGTTTGGAATCAGAGACCAGCATGAGAAGAACACTTTCACTGCTTACTAGACAATGACCTTGGGCAAGTTCTGTAACCTCTTGGGGCCTCAGTGTTTGCATATCTGAAATGGGGATAGTTGTATGACTGACTTCAGGAGTTGGGTAGAAAGACTCCTAGAAGTAGAGGAAGAAAACACCTGGCATCTATGAAGCACCCCGCCCCCATCATTAGACTTTCCATGATTTTCTAAGCGTGTGTTGATTGACTGTTGGTTACAGCATGCCTGTAGATCTACCTGAGGTCCTGTCTAATCCACACAGATAGAGAAGCTCACTTTTGCCCAGTTGCCACATTTGCAAGGACACTTTGTAATAGAATTGGATCTAGGAAGCTGGGGTCCCTTTTCAGAACATACAGGATCCACAGCAAAGTTCAAGCCCCTGAGGCAGAGGGCTTCTGCTGGTGTCTTCATGTCCTCATGGGCACTGCAATGCCTTTCTCCACCGATGTTCATTGAGAGCCTGATGCAGGCCAGGCCAGGGCTCCCTGCTGAGGATGTGGCAGAGAATGAAGCACCTGCCTGGCTGACTTGTAGGGGACTCAACAATTGGGGGCAAGACAGGCAAGTGATGGTGAAGATGAGACCAGTAGGTGACGTGTCCGAAGTTCTTGGTACGAAGCACTCTTCTAAGCAACTTACCATAAAGGCTTCCTCATCCCTTGATAGTTGCAGGAGAAACAGTGCTTTTGTTGTCCACAGGTGGCAACTGAGGCACTGACAGTTCAGGTCACATAGGCAAGGTCATGGAGATAGCACAGGGCGAAGTGTGGCTGCAAACCCTCCCATGTGGCTCCAGATTTGGGCTCTTTATCACCCACGTCCTGCAACCTCTTGGTCATGCTGGGCCCCTGTGACTTCTTTGTCACCAAATAGTGATTCACTGCAGGGCCTTTCCCGAGTCCTCTTCCACCTCAGAGTGCCTGTGTCTCGCAGAGAGTTACCCAGTTTCCCGGGCCCCACTGGAGCTCCTGGTTTTGCCAATCTGGGGTGGGGTCTGAGAATGTGTGTTTGTAACAAGGTCTCAGGTGACCCTAAAGGTGATGGGTCACACAGGTGACTGACTTTCCCCCTCCCCTGGGGTCATTTGACAATGCCTGGAGACCTTTTGACTTATCACAAGTCAGGGGTGCTGGTGCACAACTCAGGTAGAGGCCATGGGTGCTGCTGAAGGCCTACACTGCACGGGAAGACCTCTGCAGACCAAGAAGGATCTGGGCTGATGGGCCAGGGGTGCCAAGGTGAGGAACCCAGTGTGGAGTACAAGCACATGAACTTGGGTGTTGCAGGTATGGCCTTGGGGCTTGTTTCAAACGTGGCTTCTGTCAGTGCAAAACTCTAGCACCTCTGAGTGGCAGCGTTTCTAACAAGCTCTGAGCAGGGATGCTGGTGCTGCTGAGCAAGGGACCCCACTTTGAGTAGCCAAAGTGACGTGGAGTTCTTAGGACACCATGAACTTCTCAGAATCGCAAAGTAGACATCTCCTGTATTAGTTCAGAAGAAAAGAAACTCTGAGTTGGAATAATCCCCTTTCGAATCACCTAGTTGCAAGTTTGCCCCTAAAGCAGCGCTGAGACAGCGGGGCCTGGTGGGGGAGAAAGCTCCACTCCTCTTCTAGCTGCAGGCAGAGGCCTGCTGAAAATGAGGAGGGCGCAGAGGTGGGTAAGAACTACCTTGCTTCAGTCCCCAAGCATCCAGTCAAGTCTATTGTCACCTGGAATGGTGGCTTCTTTTCCAGGGCCCATGCTAACATTGGGGTTTGCATCTGCCTGCCTTTCAGTTCTGCGAATGGAAGGTGGGAACTGCTGCTTGAGACATGGTTGCTCTCTTGGGAGAGGGTATGGGAGAAATGACATGATGCCCAGCCCTCCAGAGCCCGCACCCCTCTCCCTGTGATAAATGGCAGCATTAACAAGGTTTGGTTGAGAGGATCCCCACCAATTTGTGACTTCCTATGTCCGCCAGCAGATGTCACTATGGCTGGCAGAACATAAGGCCTTTCAAGAGTGAGCTGGGGGGGAGCAGAGGGGAAAATGGCATCAAATAGAAGGCAGAAGCCAAAACTACCCCTGGCCTAGCGGGCTATGGTCCATACTATCATGGTAGGAATGGGGGACATTCTCCAATAAACCCACTATCAGTTCATGTGATTGACGTCCAGCTTCTGAGATTTAGGCAGAAACTGTCCAATGAAACACAAAGTTCCTGGCTTCTCTCAACTGAGAAAATCTCCAGGTTTTGGCTCCTGGCCTATTTGTATCATGAAACATTTTCTTGAAGGAAACCAACACTTTGCACTGAATAAACATATATTTGATGAGCTTACCCCGAGACATCATATTGATGGGTTTTAAAAATTGACTCATTTTACAAGTTCAGAAGCTTATTCTGAAATTCCTTTGCTATACAGATAATTTTACCCATTTTTGACAACTATTTGATAGGATGTCATGAATGTTTTAATTGTTAGAATTTGTGTGTGTGTGTGTCTGTGTGTGTGTGTGTGGTTTGGAAACAGGGCATAAATCTGGCATTCTTCATGGGCCATGTTAGTATATAGAACTACTAACACATGCTTCACAGTAATTACAAGGCACATTTCCTTCCTTTAATCTTTTCCTGAAGATGTGCCTTCCATGTGTAAAGACAAGTGTTTTCAAAGTTGACTCTCTGGACAGATCTTTGGGCTCAGGTGGTCAGTGTTCCAAACTGTGCCAGAAAACCCCAAATCTGATTTCACAGGCTGGGGTGTCCTTAGCTCTGGCCTCCAAATTCTTTCCCCTTCCTGGCTGTACAACCCATGATATTTGCCAGAAAGGAAGAGCCATGGAAGACTTTAATGAGAACAGCTACAGGATCCCCTTTGCTCCTAGCCTCTTGAGAAAATAATAAAAACAATAACATCAAGCAAACACATGGTCTAGAACTTTCTTCTGTAAATAATTATTATTTAACATATTGAAACGTGTGCCATGGTCCAAATTTTATTTCATTGAGAGAGAGAGAGAGAGAGAGAGTGTGTGTGTGTGTGTGTGTGTGTGTGTGTGTGTGTGTGTGTTTAATTCTGAAGAATCAAAGCCAGAGAACAGAGATAATTCTATTAGCTGCATCTGGATAGCACTTGGCCTCCTTTCTTAGCAGGGAAGGACCTGAAGTCAATGGCAGAGCTTGTTTGTGATGTAGCCAAGTGTCTCTGCAGCATTTTCAATGCTAGAGCATCTGTTCTGAGAATTTTAGTATAGCACCTAATTTTTTTTATCTTTGCAGCAACTTGCAAATGTGGGTGTTGAATGAGGGGTATGGATCAGAGGAGAAAAGCCATTGTTTTGGAGAAGGGGAATATCTTAAGTTCTTGTTAGAATGAGTGGAATGAGGTCACTTAAGACTTCAAGGAGAGACAACAAAAGCAGGGGTGGGGGTGGATATACAACAAACTTCAGAGATGTTCCTTTCATGTCAGGAGGTAGCAGGACTTTGGAGCAATGCCTGTGCATGCACTGCTCAGTTCCATCTTGGGGGCAGACCCAGGTCTGCAAGCTGATGAGGGAGAGGACATAGGAAAGCCATCTTTACTGCAGATGACACAACTGAGCATCTAGCTCATCCCAGAGGATGGAGGGAGGCAGATGAAAGTCAGGCTTAGACAAACCCATGGAGTACCATCAGGTGACCAACAGGCAGTTCAAAACTTTATTGTTCCTTAGAAAACTTGGAATGGAACCACCATTTGGCCCAGCTACCGCACTCCTCGGTCTATACCCAAAGGACTTAATATCAGCATACTGTAGTAAGCAGCCACACCAATGTTTATAGCAACTCAATTCACAATAGGTAAACTGTGGAAGCACCTAGATGTTCTGCTGTGGATACAAAAAAAATTGTCCTATATAAACACAATGGACTACTACTCAGCATTAAAAGAAAATATAATGATGGCATTTGCAGGTAAATGGTTGGAATTGGAGACTATCATGCTAAGTGAAGTAAACCAATCTCATAAACCCAGAAGATGAATGTTCTCTCTAAGAACTGAATGCTGATCCCAAATGGGGGGAGTGTGAGAAATGGAGAAATTTTGACCAAATGGGAGGGAGGAGAGGGGAGGACGTATGGGGTAGGATAGATGGTGGAATGAGATGGACATTATTCCCCCAGGTACATGGATGAGTAACCTAGGGTGCAATGCTACCTCGTGTCCAATTAGGTAAATGAAAAGTTGTGTTGCAGTAGTGTACAATGAATCCAAATACATTCTGGTGTCACATACACTGAATTTTAAAAAATCAATTAACAAAAAACCCCTATGGTAACAGAGTTTCAGTCCTGGGGCACAAAGAGTACCAGGGGCCTCTGGGATAAGAGACAGAAGCAAAACAGAACAACACATGCCGGTGACCTTAGTCATGGGGAATGGAATACAGTAACATATTAGAGGTAGAAAAATAGTTGTGAGCGATATTTTCCTAATGACTATTAAGGCAGATGGCAATTGGTTGTTGGTGTCCTGACCCACAGCAGTCATTTTACAAGCAATGTCCATCCAGCGCTCTGTCTGGGCCTTGCTCTGGGCCACCACTCTCCCTGCCTGGCCTTATGTCACAGTGTCCCCTTGCAAGCAAGGAGAGTGGCAGGCGCCTTTTCAGGGGCCCTGTCCTCCTAGGCAGTTGTCCCCTGTCCCTGGCTGAGGAGCCATTTCCCATGGAAAAGCCCAGCATCCAGGGCCGCGTCCACAGGGTCCCACGGCCACGAGGGTTAGCTGCAGGCCTCACACCCAGGAAGTTGGGGACAGGTGAGGAGGCTAGTTAGTTGCTGTTCCACCCTAGGTCACCAGGTGAGCTGACAGCAGCAGGCTGGGCGCCCAGAGCCCCGCCCACAGCACCGCCCACAGCACGCTGAGTGGGTCGCGGAAGAGGGGTGGGGCCGTCGCCAGGGAGACGGGGGCGGGGCCTAAGCCAGGGCGGGAACTTTGAGCCTGGTCCCCTGGAGCTCAGAGCCCCGGAGCCCGGAAGTAGCACAGGGCGGCGGGGCAGCGGGGCTGCGCGTCCCGGTTGTGGGGTCTGGCTCCCGGGTCCATGACGGGAGAAGGTGAGCTGGCCTGAGCGGCCCCGGTCTAGGCGCCCACACGAGGGTGCGACCCGGGAGGTCTCTGCCGTCGTCTTGGAGCCTCGGTCCCGGCTGCCTGTCCCCACAGCGCCCACCCCCGACCCCGCTGTCCCGGTCCTCACCTGAGGGCTCTCCTCAGCGGAGCTGCTGGTCACAGCTGGTGGGTTTTGATTTGCAGGGTCCTGTTCAGGATGCGGTGGCCTCAGCAGTGTGGCCTGGGCCGCGGACCTCAGAGGAGAAGAGGCGGCCTGACCCGCAGGCCCCTGGAGAGGGGAGGACGACAGAGGAGCCCAGTGTGACCTGGGGAGCAGGAGGCCGGTTGAAAAGACAGACCCGCCCAGGTATTTCACTTCTCACTCTGTGCCTGGTTTTCCTGCTGCACCTGTGAGGGTGTTTTTTGTTGTTGTTGTTTTTTAAGTTCTTGCTTTAAAAACCCTTTCCTCTTTCCTTCTGTGTACCTGACCCATCATTTTAAACCATGTTCCAAGGTCACTTTTTGGTGTATGTGTGGTTCTGGAGATTGATCCTAGGGCCCTGAGCCTGTTAGGCAAGTGACCTACCTGTGCTACACCCTCAGAGACCCCTGTAAACGTTTATCCCCTTGGCCATGGGGTCTAAGTTGCCAAGGCTGACCTCAGACATTCCTCTTGCCTCAAACGTTCCAACCTCCCTGGTGGTTGGCATGACAGGCATGCCCCTGGGACTGTCACACTGTAGCGTGTGATGGGAACTCATGTGCATCTGTCCAGGGCTGAGCATGGTTATGCAGAGCTGTGCTCCAGGCTCCCTGCAGGGCTGTGGAGGCTTCTGCTGCCCAGCAGCCCTGGTGCCATGGCCAGTGCTTCTCCCAGCACTTCTCCCAGTGCTTCTCCCAGCTGCCCATTGCTATAGGCTGACCTTATTTTGTTCTTATGGCACTCATATGTTCTCTGGAGTATGTTGGATCGTTTGCCAATTACAAGTCTAAGAGGTCCTCTAGAACCTTCAAATTCCTAAAGAGTAAATTGGGCTAATGTTTTGGGAAGAACAATGTTGGATGATAATTTCGTGGCTTGAATATATCATCCAACATGAAGTTACATTTTATTACTTAGAAAATAGTAAAATATTGAAGCAGTACCATGGTCTGAGCCAAAATAGATCATCAGGATCTTGGGCATTCTGTAATAAATCTGCATCAATTGAAGTATAGCGTTGATCATCTCTGGGTAATGAAATGGAAGTAAAGATATCAAAGCCAATGATCACTTGTTTCCAATTTTCTGTGATTTGGTTCAAGTGGTAAAGTGGTGATATTTATCAATTAATGGATCAAATAGGTTGAGCGACTTTTTCCTAATGACTATTAAGGCAGATGGCAATTGGTTGTTGGTGTCCTGACCCACAGCAGTCATTTTACAAGCAATGTCCATCCAGCGCTCTGTCTGGGCCTTGCTCTGGGCCACCACTCTCCCTGCCTGGCCTGATGTCACAGTGTCCCCTTGCAAGCAAGGAGAGTGGCAGGCGCCTTTTCAGGGGCCCTGTCCTCCTAGGCAGTTGTCCCCTGTCCCTAGCTGAGGAGCCATTTCCCATGGAAAAGCCCAGCATCCAGGGCCGCGTCCACAGGGTCCCACGGCCACGAGGGTTAGCTGCAGGCCTCACACCCAGGAAGTTGGGGACAGGTGAGGAGGCTAGTTAGTTGCTGTTCCACCCTAGGTCACCAGGTGAGCTGACAGCAGCAGGCTGGGCGCCCAGAGCCCCGCCCACAGCCCCGCCCACAGCACGCTGAGTGGGTCGCGGAAGAGGGGTGGGGCCGTCGCCAGGGAGACGGGGGCGGGGCCTAAGCCAGGGCGGGAACTTTGAGCCTGGTCCCCTTTTGCTCAGAGCCCGGGAGCCCGGAAGTAGCACAGGGCGGCGGGGCAGCGGGGCTGCGCGTCCCGGTTGTGGGGTCTGGCTCCCGGGTCCATGACGGGAGAAGGTGAGCTGGCCTGAGCGGCCCCGGTCTAGGCGCCCACACGAGGGTGCGACCCGGGAAGACTCTGCCGCCCTCTTGGAGCCTCGGTGCTGGCTGCCTGTCCCCCGGAGCCGCCAGGGCGGTCCCCACAGCGCCCACCCCCGACCCCGCTGTCCCGGTCCTCACCTGAGGGCTCTCCTCAGCGGAGCTGCTGGTCACAGCTGGTCGGTTTTGATTTGCAGGGTCCTGTTCAGGATGCGGTGGCCTCAGCAGTGTGGCCTGGGCCGCGGACCTCAGAGGAGAAGAGGCGGCCTGACCAGCAGGCCCCTGGAGAGGGGAGGGCGATGGAGGGAGCCCAGTGTGACCTGGGGAGCAGGAGGAGGTTTAAAAGACAGACTCGCCCAGGTATTTCACTTCTCACTCTGTGCCTGGTTTTCTTGTTGCACCTGTGAGGTTTTTTTTGTTGTTGTTGTTTTTTAAGTTCTTGCTTTAAAAACCCTTTCCTCTTTCCTTCTGTGTACCTGACCCATCATTTTAAACCATGTTCCAAGGTCACTTCTTGGTGTATGTGTGATTCTGGAGATTGATCCTAGGGCCCTGAGCCTGTTAGGCAAGTGACCTACCTGTGCTACACCCTCAGAGACCCCTGTAAACGTTTATCCCCTTGGCCATGGGGTCTAAGTTGCCAAGGCTGACCTCAGACATCCTCTTGCCTCAAACATTCCAACCTCCCTGGTGGTTGGCATGACAGGCATGCACCTGGGACTGTCACACTGTAGCGTGTGATGGGAACTCATGTGCATCTGTCCAGGGCTGAGCATGGTTATGCAGAGCTGTGCTCCAGGCTCCCTGCAGGGCTGTGGAGGCTTCTGCTGCCCAGCAGCCCTGGTGCCATGGCCAGTGCTTCTCCCAGCACTTCTCCCAGTGCTTCTCCCAGCTGCCCATTGCTATAGGCTGACCTTATTTTGTTCTTATGGCACTCATATGTTCTCTGGAGTATGTTGGATCGTTTGCCAATTACAAGTCTAACAGGTCCTCTAGAACATTCAAACAATTAGTAAAATTCCTAAAGAGTAAATTGGGCTAATGTTTTGGCAAGAACAATGTTGGATGATAATTTCATGCCTTGAATATATCATCCAACATGAAGTTACATTTTATTACTTAGAAAATAGTAAAATATTGAAGGAGTATCATGGTCTGAGCCAAAATAGATCCTCAGGGTCTTGGGCATTCTGTAATAAATCTACATCACTTGAAGTATAGAGTTGATCATCTCTGGGTTATGAAATGGAAGTAAAGGTATCAAAGCCAATGATCATCTGTTTCCAATTTTCTGTGATTTGGTTCAAGTGGTAAAGTGGTGATTTTTATTAATTAATGGATCAAATAGGTTCATAATTGTATTTTAGATACCTTCAAACTTCAGGCTATATGTGCTCATTTGAGAATGGTTCCAGCCATTCTGTCATCCTTTGAGTCATTTCCGTTATATGTCCTTTGAGACATTTTCTATGTGAGACTTTAAGAAGAAGAGAATATTCTACAAAGAAAGCCTTGTGATCTGTGCAGTATTATATTGAATAAAGTCATTCAGATATCAGAAATTCTATTGAAAGATATTTGCATCTAAGCCAAATAAAACACATTTCTAGGCTTCCTGGTAAAGACAAGGTTTTATCTTTATATGTATCATCTGTTTTTTTTGTTAAAATGGTCTGCCAGTTTATGAATTTCATTCTATCAGATGTGTAACTAGATGCCATTGAAATTACCCACTCTTAAATGGTAGACAGTACATGAACACTGCCTGTCTGCACCTTTTTAAAACACAGGTCTGGGCTCAGGAGCCCAAATACCAATGTTAGCTGGAACATGTTCTTCAGTTTGGTCTATCTGCCAGTATCCCCTCAGGTCACCTCTTCAGCTTTGTTACTCCTGCTCCCTCACTGGCTTTCATAGAAACCATATGCTATGTATGAATCAGGGACACCAATCCCACACATTGTGTTCTTTGAGTATCCAAAGTCCCACTTTTCACTTCGCCATGCCTGACATAGTAACATTTATCAGCAATTGTGAGATTTTCCAAAATTCAGTTTTATGTGCTCCTTTCCCAAAGAGCATTAGGCAGGGATATAGCATGCGTAAATATTAAATAAAGGCCGTAGTTTTTAAAATGTCATCCATTGAATAGTTGACACAAGTCTGAGGTGCTTTTTATTTTGGAGGTATTATTTAATAGGGAATTCCAACAGCTACGTAATAGTGAAATGAGAAATCTTACATTCATTTTATTCTTTCTTTCTGATGATTTTTTATGAGTAAGGGTAAGATACTTCCTTGTTCCGATGCAGAAGTTGCCTACTTCTGTGAATGGATGCGGGGTGTCACCTGCTACTCGCATGTCTGCATGTTGTGCTTGACACTAATATCGTACTTGGTAGGTGGCAGAAAGTCAATACTGAAGTTAAGCTCTTGTGTTCTAGCAGCTGTGCTGCAGATCCTTGGTGTGCCACCTTCTGCAATCCATGCTGCTCTGTTCATGTTCCTTATTGACTTCCTGGTGATGAGCATCATGGTCTCCTGGTCTTTGAGAATGGCTAAGCATTGCACTGTGAATGTGGAAGATGGTCATGTGGAAGGCTCCAGGGAGGACGGATCATTGATCATGTACTCTAATCCATATGCCTCTTTAATGACCTGTTTTTTCTTCTTGGGTTTTAAGGGAGACAGTGCCCTCAAACACTTCTGTGCAGCTGGGAATCCAGGCTTCTGCTTCACCTTGAAGAAAGCATTAATGATTCATTTCCAGAAGACATGAGAAGTGAGCCTCTGGTATTCTGCAGGTTCCTTGCATTGCTCTTGGGCTAGAAGAAGAAGAGTTGCTTCATGAGATTTGATCTCCTTTTTCCTGAAAAGTTCCACACATAGGTGAGTCCCCAGCATCTGTAGACACTATTTCAGACATCTTTGTTGATGGAAATGAATCGGAGCCCCTGATGATGTGGAAGAGCTAAAGATGGGTTTGCTATGAATTTTCTATGTCATTTCTCAGGGCCTGAGTCAAGCCAGCCATGATGCTGTCAGCGCATGAGCTGCTGCTCAAATGTGAGGAAGTGGTCTTGCTTTGTGAAAACACCACCCTGATTCAGGGAGCCAGAGGCAGCCTGCAGTGCCTTCGTTTTCCTGTAAAGGCAGATTGCTGTGGATGGCCTCTGGCCTTGTCATGCAGCCCTGCTCAGAGTAGGGGATTGAGGGTCCAGGCAGATCCTTAGTTCCTTTGGACCTTTTTTGCCATTCGGCCTCCCCAGGGTCCTGGGACTCTACTTGGTCTTCTGGCCTGGGTCAGGGGATGTGACGTTTGGAATCCCCCTCTGTGGCAGGATCCCAGGCCCCCCACCACCTGAGGGCAGGCACAGCCTTCCCCAATTGTGTTAGAGGGGGAGACTTCTCCCACCCATCCTCATCCATGCTCATCCTGCATCGTCTGGCTTGACACCTGAGGACCTTTATTCATTGACTTAGTGGTTAGTGATGATGGTTGCTAAGACCAAGTGACTCTTTCAAGGTCACATCACTTGTATAATCGGGCTAGAGCATGGATCTTCCTAATTGATTTCATGGGACTCTCTCATGGGAACTGTGACTGCCTCCTAAACACACACACTACATTTGCAGTGTCAAAATTCATGGCGCTGTCTCCTTGGCAAGTGTATCTTGTCTTGTACTTGGGAATTTCACAAATATTTTCCTTTGGTTTGTGGAGGTCATGCAGAAGGGAGTTCATTTGAAATAGCCCAAACAAGAAATACCAGTTGTCTTTTTCACACATTGATTTGTGTATTGAATATCTCTGTCTGTGTGCTTGCATGAGTTGCTCCTTCGAATTTGTTGAAGAATGGTTGGCTGGGGAGCAAGGTAACGAGAGATGGATATCAAAGCTTGTCCAGTATTCTGAGGTGAAGAATGTATTTAGGATGTGAAGGCTTTTCTAGCCAGTTCCTATGACTCAGTCAGGGATCAGTAAGAGGATTCTGTCTGGTAGATGCCCCCTGAATGATTCAGATGCACATAGTAGGAAGCCTGTTGCCCACTATTTTCTTGTGGAAGAAGTAGGAGACCCTCCTAGTGTGGAGGTGCCATCTAAGAGACAGCCTCACTTCTCTGAAAAAATTGATGGGAAAAAAAGGGTATGGACCTGTGCCCAAAGGGCCACATATGCTCCTGGAAGTTGGTGGTGGCCATAGTTCTCCATCCATTAAGTACTCCCTCACCCACTAATGTCCTTGTGTCCTTGAGAAATGCTCTCCCTTTCCTGGTTTTCCTGAATAGAAATCCTCTTGCATCTTGCGTGAATAGGGTTATGGGTTGTGCAGAGGGTGTTTGTCCACTGAACACCTTAGAGACTGTCCTTTATGGAGCCTAATGATCCTCATTGAGGTTGAGGCCAGGGTCCTAACTGTGGTTAGTGTGAGGACACTCTGGGTTCAGCAGAGGGAAAGAAGGACAAGGGAAACTCAGATGTCACTTCATTGCCCCTGGAGTTAGAGGACTTACCCTTTGCACCTGGGATCAGGAGACCTCATTTCCTCAAGGACACCCACACTCAGGGGTAGGTCTTGAGTTTGGGGTCCTTACTGGGGTCCAGGGCTGTTGTTAGCCACCAGGAATGACAGTGCTCTCCATGCTCAGTGGAGCCAGTGTTTCCAGGGAAGAGAGCCCATGGTCACGCCTTGTCTAAAGCATCCCACACCAGGGGCTCCCATCCCTAACACTCCTGTCCTGAAAGGATCCCCTGAGAGGCAAGGTGTGTCCAACCACCTCTCATGTGTTCACTCATCACTGTGTTCCAGCAGTCACCACAGTTAACAGTCCTGACAGGCTTGAACATGGCTCAGAATGGAACCTCATGAGCTCTACACTGCTGTAACTGTAGATCTGTCGCTGTAGAGACACAAAATCTCCAAACACATGCCCTTGAAAGAAAAGAGCAAGAGCCAGAGCCCAAACAGGCCAGGTGTGGCAAGGACAGCCTGAGTGCCTAGGTTGGGACTCAGAATTATGTCAGTGGGGTGGCATTGCTGCTGGCACCAGCATGATAACAGAGAGCCAGCCCTGCTCAATTTTGGGACCAGTGTGTTGGGGAAGGCAGCAGAAATTGAGAGGCAGGATTGAGTTTGGCCCTAGAAGGAGGCTGGATAAAAGGCCAGTGTGGGTTGGAGGGCCTGGGCAGATAGAGAGAGGCCAGGGCCCACCTAAAGCCTAGAGCCTGCACTTGATGTCCAGGGTTGTGAAACGCCACCTCCCCTCTTATTCACAACTAATTGCAAGAGGCATTGATAAGTTCAGTTTGTGTGCAGCTCATCCAAGATGGCTCGGGTAGGCACCTCTGTTTCCTTGTCTCAGGAGGCTGGGAGTCCAGGCTCTACCGATGCTCGGCTGGGAGGATCAGAGTCTGAGTTCATGCCTGTGTTCCTGGTGGGATCCATGTTGGCTAGCCTCAGGGCTTTTGTGATGAGAGGATAGGTGATTGTCATGTCTTTATCCCAGGACACACTTGCTAAATGGATTTGTTCTGTTCCCATGAATCCAGAGACAGAGTCTGAGCCCCCTTGAGGTGAGGGGTGAACTGGTTCTGGGCAGCAGGATGCTGTGGTACCTCGGAGTCTCTGTGGGACCCCAACACTAGACACACTTGGCCCTTTTGAAATCTTAGGAGAAGCCTTGGGAAGTTGTATGGCAGAGGGGAGCAGCCTCTGCATCTCAGTCACCTCCAACTTGCCATGGTGTAGAGTGGGAACTGCAGCCACGATGGGACGGACATTGGCCACGTCCCTGTGTGGGACACAGGCCTGATTGAGTTAGGGTGCATTCTCTGTCTCTCCCCTTCTTGTGATTGTCCCATCTCTACATTTGTGCTTTAGCCACCTATGAGTCCCATCTCTGGTCTCCGAGAGAATACAGGGTTTTATGGGCCAATAGACACAATAATCCCTAGAAATTAGATGCTACCTTACTTTCCAGAAAAGACTGGGCACTCCATGAGTGGCACAATGATGGGATCAGAGTCCCAAAGCTGGTGAGAGGGATGGACTTGTTGTGAATGCATTTGTGAAGGCTCCAAGCTGGAATTCTATTGAAACCAAGCTGGGCAGGCACTGGTGGGGGTATTTGGGTGTTTGTTGGTGAACTCATGTGCAGTTGATGTTGGTAGGCACGGGGGAGAAATCAGCAGCCCATAGAGCTTTTGAAAGTGGACTTATGTGAAAAGAGTCTCAGGTATGGGGAGCACAGGAAATGACATCATTGCCTTGACAATGGATCAAACAGAACATGGAACCCTGGTATCCAGGCACCCACTTCACTGACCCAGCCATCCGAGCTCATTTGGTTGGAGTCACTGGAGTGAGAAGGATGTTCTCCTGTGGTTGCAAACAATGCCGAGCCTCAGGCCCCCAGGAATCTCAGGGGGGCCAACTAGCCCTTTTGGGGAAACATTGGAGGCTTCATCTTAGATGCCAGAGCTTCTGGCGACGCAGAGGAGCTCAAGAGTAACCCTGTGTAGCACAGGGCAGGTGAGCCCAGCAGGCCCTCTAGTCTGATCCCTGATGAATGGCCCAGGACTCCTATTCTGACTGTGTGTGTGTGTGTGTGTGTGTGTGTGTGTGTGTGTGTGTGTTTGTACTGATGGGAACTGTCCCATTGTGCTTTGACTTAAGTCATTTTTCTGTTTGTCACCTTTTCCATTTTGAACCCACCATTCTTGGTCCCAACCCAGGGTGAAAATGATCAGAACACGGATGAGCCCTGCAGGGTACAGAGCCTTGTACCTTACAGGCAGGACCAGCTTAGGAATTGGCTCCTGCCTGTCATTTGTGGGAGGAACCTAGATTTCAGCAGCAACATGGGGTTCATCTACTGGGATTTCATCCCCACCCAGCAGGTGCTGGACCTGCTGTTCCCAAGGTAAGCACCAGACCACCAAGCCCAAGTGTATAGCCCCCTCATGCCTGGGTCTTGGGGCTGCCATGTACCTCTCAGGGACCCAAAGTTTTGTGATACCTAGTGAGATAGAGGACCATGCTCATAGTGGAATGTCAGCCCCGAGTGGGATGAATCCTGGAGGAGCCTGCCACAGCCTTGCAAGGGGAATGAACTCCCCCTCTCAGGCAGAGAAACCATCCTGACTCCAGGTGGTCCACAGAGGTCCATGGAGCAGCCCCCACACACTGGGCACCACAGCTCAATGGTGTTCGCTGAGCTCATTCCCAGGTGGACTCAGTGAGGCTAGGTGGCCTTTCTGGTGTGATGTTGGCTTCGTGAAGAAATAGTTCTGTGCCAGAGGCGTCTCATAACTCAGGCCTTGGGCAAAGCACTTTTGGGTTAATAAAAGACATGTTAGTTTACATAGTGGGACAGAGCTTCCTAGCTGGGATATAGCAGGACAGGGGCTTTGGAGATGGCAGCTCCCACACCCAGAGAGATATGTGGGAATCAGCAGTTTGGGCTCATTCACTGATGAACATGGAGAAAGCACCCACTGTGTGAAGACACGTTTCCAGTCACGTTTCATAATTCAGTGAAAAATGGGGTACAAATGACTGCCACTGTGTCCCTTTTCATGGGAATCAGCCCGAAACCACAGGTGCCATGAGTACATATCCTACATGTGACAGCATCCCTGACTCCATGAGGCATAACTGCACGTTGTCCTCTTCAGTGAAGATGGTAGACCCCTGGACCAACTTCAACATGGAATGGGCTTGGGGTCAAGAGGGTGGGCTCCTGTTTCCAGAATAGGGACCTGCAAGGTGATTTGACTTGGGAAGGCTGAGGAAAGACTGCTCTCCCCAATTCTGTTTTCTGCCTGCAGTGTAAGGTGTGGGGCTTCAACAGTAGGAGGGGTAAGGCAGGGAGTTGTAGGTGGAGTCATGGTCCACTGGGGAAGCCCCTGGGACAATGGATCCCCCCACACTACACCTCCCTATCCTCCCCCAGGGCCACAGAGATGTGGCCTGCACTCATGTGAAAAGAGAGGTCCATTGCTACTCAGGGGGACTCAGTGAGAGCTCACAGAGAATGAGGTAGCATTGCAGCCCACGTCAGGGGAGGAGGTGTCTCTTGAGCCCTGAGAAGAGTGGGCAGGAGGACAGACACTCCTGGAAGGTGCATTCCAGGTTGGAGAGCACGTAGCCAAGAGGAAGAAGAGTGTCAGGCCTGCCCAGAGGAGGGGGAGCTGGTCATACCATGGATCTAATGCTCCTTTGTTGAAGGTTCTTTGCCTAGCGACCTGTCCTGTCCCTGCCTGTACAGCCACTGTGTCTTGTCTGGGGTGGACTGGTGTGTGCAGAGCCAGGGAAGGTTCAGGAGTATAGGGTCCGAGTTTTGCTCTGGAGGCCGTGGCGAAGGCGAGGCCAGGATTTTGCTGACTCCATACCTGCCTCCCCACAGTGCCTCACCTTCCTTCCCGGGGACCTGGGTGAACTTCCACAGTGAGGCTTCCCATCAGCCTCCAGGCTCTCTGAGTCTGCAGCTGCTGCTGAGATCCATGTGGCTCCTGCTGGGTGGCTTGAACCTGGAGCACCAGGCACACCACCTCCTGGCCGCTATTGAAGATGGCAAATCAAGCCAGGCAGAGCCTGAGAGCCAGGCGGACTGGGGTGAGTACCTAAGGGTACATGAGGAAAGGTCCGAGTGTTGTCTGTATGTCGGGTGTTCGGCTGGAAATTAGGATAAGCCTTTGTCCACTCAGGAAGTGACCCCAGTGTGCAAAGAGGTCCTGTGTGGGCTAAGGGCCTGAGGTCTTCTTGGCAGCAGGGGCATTGTCTGTCTGCTCCAAAGTCAGGGCAAGGCAGCCATGTTGGCATCTTTTCTCCTCTAGCTACCAGCTCAGTTCCTGTCACGACTCCTAAGCCAACCCCAGATCCAGAGCCTTCTCCCTGGGAAGGGGCAGAGCCGGAGTCCAGGACATCAGGGGTCTCCACTAGGAACTCTTCACGGCCCCAATTCAACAAGCGGGTGGGAGGCAGATGCCTCATTCACGTGTACATGGAAAATGAAAGGACAAAGTATAAGAGCATCCTGGTGAGTCTTTGAGCGGGGGAGTCTCCTGGGAGCCCACACTGGGGAAGACCGAGTCCACAGCAAACACCTTGGACTAGGCCTGTCTTCTTGAATTGGAGCTTCTAGAAGGTCAGGAAGGAGAGCAGAAAATGAGGAAGAGAGAGTTTGGTGTTAAGAGCTTGACCTGAGAGGCGGGGAGCAGCAGCATGCCAGGTCTGGGTGGGAGTGGGCCTGTGTGTTTTGGGGTGTGCAGGTCAGAAGTGCAGGACTGAGGGCTGGGTTCAGAGGAAGTCAGAGAAATATCGAGGGTACAGGCCATCCTCTACTGACCTTGGTATTGAGGAGGAGTATATTGAACCATGGAGGTTGAAGCAGAGGAGTTGGCAGTCATTTTCTTATGTGTGGGAGGGGACATGTTGCTGGTTGAAGGGAAGGGAGCCATTGTGGGATGATTAGGGTGGGTAGGTGTGGGTCACAGACAACTGGGGGCCTTGGAGGAGCCCATTAGTGTCCTAGTTTGCATGTATGTGAATAGAGAGTGAGCGGCTCTCTCTGCAGAATTTTCCTGGGTGTGGAGTATCCATCATGACACTCTGGTGTCCAGCTGCAGGGGAGCCATGTTGAACCACCACACCTGCTGGGTCTGTACCTCCTGACACCCCAGCAAGCACTGACACTCTCGAGCCCAGCAGCTTCCATGCCTATCATTAAAGAGTCCTAAGTGTGTGTTGTGGCCTGGCTGTCAGGACCAAAGCACCTAGGGTTTGTGCCTGGTCCACACAAAAATGCAGCTGCATCCCAGACCAGAGCAGGGATATGGAAGTCCACTGGACCATACCTCCCATCTTGAATGGGACTAGAGTGTGTCTGTGCAAAGCCTTTTGGTCCTTATTCCCTTCCCCCTGCAGGGCATAGCAGGTTGAAGCAAACTCTTGTACCAAGATTGGGATTGGGCTAGAAGCACATAGGAAGACCCCACATGATCACATGAAGGCCTCAGGTAGCAGGGTAACAAGATGGTGCCCTTGTGTTGAGAGCTCAGTTGTCTCTGATTGTCCTTGAGCACTGTCCTCTGGGTAGCTACTCCCAAATTCCCTCTCTGATGAGCTTTCTCCAACCCTGCTCAGGTGACCTGCCAGGACAGGGCTCCAGTCATCATCCGCAGGGCCTTAGATGCACACTTGCTCCAGCAGGAGGATCCAGAAAACTTTGAGCTTCTGCAAATTGTCTCAAACCATCAGAGTAAGTGAAACCATCAGAGGGTAGGGAGCAGTGAGTCACAGTGGGCTCAAGAAAACTGGGAGCCAAAACACAGTGTGCGTCCACCAAATGCCCAGGAAGAGTATGGTGGCACTTGTGCACAAGACAAAGTGTAGTGATGGGGCATAAATCTGTAGGTTCTTCATATTCCCCAGGGACTGTGGACCTGCCTACCATGTATTCTTTCCTTGGCCTGAGGAGGCATTGCAAAGCTATTATCCATGAGGGACCAAGAAGAGAGGCTTCTTTGTCTTGTGTCAAAGAAGACAGACAACCACAGGGTGCCTACTTTGGCAGCCTTTCCTGACTGAGACAAGTACATGAGAAAAGCAGTTCAATGAAGAATCATTTCTGGCTTCCAATCTTTCTATTCATTGCAAACTGAGTTCACTTAGGACCAGAGGCCATTTCTAGAGAGAAGTGTGTGGTAGAATAGAACCCTTCACAGCTTGTAAACTCTTGTTGGAGCGAGAGAGAGAGAGAGAAAGAGAGAGAGAGAGAGGAGAAAGAAGGAGGAGGAGGAGGAGGAGGAGGAGGAGGAGGAGGAGGAGGAGGAGAAAAGTGAAAATGAGTTGAAGGAGAGGACAATGAATTAGAAGGTCAAGATGACTATAAGAAGAAGCATGAGGAGAAGATAAAGAAGGACAAGAACAAGAAGGAGAAACACAAGCAGAACAAGAAGTATAACAATAAATTGATTAAAAATGTGAATGAGAATTATACTCATGAGGAGGAAATGCAGAAGTGGGGAACTCAAGAGAAATATATTGCTCTGAATGGCACAGCCCTGCTGTGGACATCCTCCACCCACGCTCAACACACCTCCAAACCATACCCCTCAAGTTAGCGTAGCCCCGTCTGAGTGGATGAATGCACTGGCAAGGTGGAGGCACCCACCATCAAGTGTTTTCCCCCAAACCCACCTGTGATCATTGCTGCAGTGGGGAGAAAACCTTCAACACATGAGTCTTTGGGGGACAATCCAGATGCAAAGTCTAGCTGTTTCTCTTTGGCGGGTTCAACATGAACTGAGAGGTTCTGGGGTGCAAGGGGCTATTTCCTTGAAAGTGATCCTGTAGTGGACCTCCTGTGCATAGAGGGTCCTCAGGGAGGAATCAGTGGGGAGTCTTTGGTGGAACAGTAGGTGGATTTGCGGGCTCTCAGGTCTGTGTGTGAGACCTGCGCTGGCAGAGGCTGTCAGTTGTGGGGGATGTTGGGTAGTGTATTCCTTGAGTGTCACCTACCACGCCTCTGCCCCTTCCTCTCCAGAGCTGAGGTTCCCTGCTGATGGGAACGTATATTACGCCCTGGATGGCAGAGTGGATTATAACTTCGTTCTTCGGGAAACAGCTGCCAGAAAGTGGTTCAAGGTCAAGCCAAAGGAGGTAATCAGCCACCTTCTTCAGTCTTTACTCCTGGGGCCACTCCACATCCTCCAAGGGGACAAGAACCTCAGGTTCTGAATGGATGTTGTAGAATGCCCACGGAGCCAACTGCCAGGCTGGGTGGGGTGCAGGTGCTGGGCTTTGCTGATGTTGTCATCCCCCACAGTTCTTGGAGCCTTCCGTGGCAGTGGCATCCAGGATCCCAGCAGCTGGGAGCAGCAGCTCTGCAGTGGCTGCAGGACCATCGCCCCAGGCCACCCAAAGCAATGAGTGGTGCAAGAGGAAAGTCACCAGTAGCAGCTCCTCACTGCTTCACTCCAGCGAGCAGGTGGAAGACAGCCGCTTTGTTCACGTCCTCCTAGAGGGACAGAGCCGGAGGGAGACAAAGCGCATCCTGGTAAGCCTGACAGCAGGGCTGCCTCCTGGTGTCCACACAGTGGAAGGCAGGAGACACAGCCAACCCCGGGGCTGTGGTGGGAAATAAAGAAGAGAGAGGTCCATCTTAAGGGCTTGACCTGAGGAGGGAGAGCCTCAGCATGCCCAGCTCCAGCGGTGAGTGGGCCTGTGTATTGTGGGTTTTGCAGGCCAGAAGTGCAGACGGAAGTGCTGTGGGCAGATGAGGTCAGAGAAATGTCCAGGGTGCAGGCTGCAGTGCCTAGAACTTGGTATTCTCAGTGAGTGAGGTTGGAGCAGAGGAGGTGACAGTGACTTGTCACATGGGTAGGAGGGGATGTGTTGCTGGTGGCTGGGAAGAGAACCTCCGTAGCATGACTAGGTGTGGGAATTTGGGGTCGGGATCACCTGGGGGGTCATGCCAAAGCTTCGGAATGTCAGCCTTTGCATGTATGTGAATAGGGAGCTAAAGGGGTTCTTGGCAGAATTTCTATGGATGTGCAGTAGACACGCTAATGCTGCAGGTGTCCAGCTGCAGAGGAGACATGTCCAGTGCCTGCCAGTGCTGAGTCAAGTACCTCATTACAACCAGACCCGCACTGAGCTTCCAGAGGCCAGGGCCTCTCGAGGCTATCATGAAGCACTCAAGTGCACACTCTTGTATCTGAGTCTGTTTTGTGTAGTGGCAGTCAGGACCAAAATTTTTAGTGTATCTGCCTCTTCCACCCACAAAGGCAGCCTGCATCCCAGAGCACACTTGGCACGCAGGTCCCTGGTCCATTGCTCTCATCTCAGTGAGTTGAGAGTGTGTCTGTGCATAGGCAGTTTGGTCCTTTGACCTGAGTGGAATGTGGCTCCCCAGGGGGAGGGTGGATGGCAGGTACAGGCAGATATTTGTATCAGGATTGTTCTAGTAGCACATTGTAAGAACCCAGGGGGTATATGGAGGCCACACTCAGGCAGCAGGATAACAAGATTGTGCCCTTGTCTATGTAGCTGAGATTTCTCCTGAATGTTTGACCACAGTCTTCTGGGTAGCTCCTCTAAAAGCCATTCTCTGATGACATTTGTCCCACCCTGATCCAGGTGACCTGCCAGGAGAGGGTGACGAGCCTCATCCGCAGGGCCTTGGACCAAAATAGGTTGCAGCATGAGGATGTGGACAACTATGAGCTGCTGCGAATGATGTCTGAGAATGAGAGTAAGTAGGACAATCAGACAGTGGGGAGAAATGATCCACAGTGGGCTCAGGATAACTCACTAGAGAAAGTGGGCCTTGGCCCTAAAAAAACCAGAGTGTGGTGGGCCTGGTGCAGGAAACCAACTAAAGTGATGGGCGTGTCCAATGTGGAGGTGCTCAATGAGGCCCCAGGGGGCTGCTGGACCTCCCTAAATGTGTTCTCCCCTGGACCTGGTCAGGCAATGCAAAGCTAATATGGATGAGGGGCAAGGAAGAGAGAGGCTTAATCAATCGTCAGTTTGGTTTATGGCTCACTGATAAGGATGACTTCAGATGAAGAGGAGGAGAACATGGGTCCTGATTGGATCAGCATTGCTATGGACGGAAGCAGCACAGGTCCCAATCCATGGCCAGGATATGAGAAGTCCTGCCTACTCACAAGAATATCAGGATGGCAGCAGCTGGGAACAGGACTCAGTGAAGAGGAAGTCAAGGCCAGGGGACAGCCTGTTTGGGTTCTTTTTGGAATAATTCCAAGTCCTCTGTGCCTGGGTGCCCATCTCCTGAAGATCCCAGAATGGCCAGGTTATGATTCCTTCCAGCAATAAAGAAGGGCATCTGAAGAACATAGGCCACAATGCTGAGCTGTCCACAATGAAAGTGCTCTTTCCTTTCTTGTGAGCCAGACACTCCTAGCCTCCACCATCCCAGCCTGTCCACAATAGAATCCACCATCTGTCGGGCATGTAAGTGAGTTTTCCCATTTTCACACACCACCTCATTTGGGTTGGCTCTGTCTTACACATGAGGAAGACTGAGGTGCAAGGAGCTGGGCAAGGGGGCCGTGTCTGCGAATCTCAGGGACTTGGGAGGCTGTACAGGAGGACCAGAAGTTCCCAACAGCCTCAGAAACTTAGGGAGACCCTGTCCCCAAGTCGAAAGGCCTGGGAATGGTCTCAGTGCTTAAGTGCCTCTGGTTTTATCCCTGGTACAAAAATAAGCCAGTGAATAAGGAATTACCAAACTGAGAATCTACGAAGGTGATTTCAGAAACACACTTTCAACCCAAGCATCAGTTGAGAGCAGGCTCCAGACCAGGGGAAGTTTGTGTGTAACAAACGTGAAAAGGGAGGACTAGCAGGGGGCCTGGAACCCACTAGGTGTGATGGCATCTATGCCTTATGGCAGGAGGGTGGCAGTGATGCTGGCCCTTTCCTAGATTTTGAAAATCTTGTTTTCATTGGGGAAGCTTTTTGGAGGTGGAATCTAGTTTAGCAATCCTGGTCCAGATGAGGTGCTGACTACCACAGGTAGAAGCCTATCCAGAATGCGGTGTCTGTTATTCAATCTTTCCTGACTATGAGTATGACAAAGAAAGGAAGTCACTTGTGTTTGGTCTTGGTTTCACTCCCGGCCATTGATTGAGAACTGATTTCATCTTGGGGTTCTGAAGAGGGGCTGCATCTGGGCAGAAGAGTGTGATAGATTTGAACTCCTCAGGATGCCCAGCCATTGCCAGAGAAAGAAGGAGAAGGAGGAGGAGGAGAAAGAGGACACTCCTGAGTGGGGAGAGGATCACACGATGAAGAGCAGGAGGAGAAGAAGGAAAAAAGGAGGTGAAACGGAAGGAAGTGTGGAGGGAGATACACAAGAAGAAGAACAAGAAGGAATCATGTAAGAACAAGAAAAAGACCCAGAAAGAACTACAAGAAGATGCAGGACAGAAAGAAGAGCCACAAGTAGAACAAGAACCAGAATACAAGCACCAAGCAGACAGTCATGATGAGAAACAAGGGGAAGGAGAGCGAACCTAGAAAACAATAGAGTTCTCCAGGGCACCACCCTGCTGAAGTCCTCCCATGTCCATGCCCAACACACCTCTGATGGATACCACCTCCCGTCCGCGTATTCATCCATGAGTGAATTCATCCAGGCAAGAGGATGAATTGACCCACCATCCAACGCTTCCCTGAATGCCCATGTGTAAGCATGCAGGAGCCTTTGGGGTGCCAATCCTGATGCAAAGTCTAGCAGTGTCTCTTTGGCAGGTGCAACCTGCACTGAGAAGTTCTGGGGCCCAAGGTGTTGTAGGGCCAAAGAGGCAAGGCACTGAAGATAGCAGGAAACAGTTTAATTTGGCTGCAGCCAGGTTCAGAGGGTACAGCTTTCGCTGTAATCAATCAATCCCCTGAACCCCGAGTTCAGGGAGTTTCAGGGTTTTATACCCAGCATGTAAGGGGAGGGGCTCAGAAGTTCACAGTCTGCAGAAGTTCACATAAAAGCAGCTTTTCTTTCACTTTTGTGGGCAAGTTAACTCTTCAAGGACAACACCTGAGAAGGGGAGAGCTTCTTCTCCCCTTTCTTTCCTCCCCCTGCCAGCTGTTACCATGGAGCCCATTTGTAACTTATCTTAAAAAAAATGTAGACATCTCTGTGCAGCTCAGCTCAAAGCCAGAGGCCTTGTTTGCACATTTCTTCAAAGTACTATACTGGATACGTTTGTGAAAAACTAGTAAGAAGGTGTCCAACACCTGGAGTGTTGGTATCTTCTTAGCCAGTGGCCAAGTAAACAGGGTGACATGAATATAGGAAGTTTATCTACGATGGACTCTCTTGCTGACAGTCTTCAAATCAGCCATGTGTGTAGAAGGCTTTTCTGTGGAGAAAGGGGGTGCCAGTTCAAAGGTGCTATTTCCATTGTCAGGTGCTCTTTTGGTTAAAATCCTGTGCATCATCTTCTCCAGGGAAGAATCATTGAGGGAGTCTTTGGTGGCACTGTAGCTGGATTGGAGGGCTCTCAAGTCTGGTGCTGGCCTGCCCTGGCGGAGACTCTCAGGGGTTGGGGGTGTTTTGTGGTATAATCCTTGAGTGCCCCCTAACAATTCTCTCCACTTCTCTCTGCAGAAATCAAGGTCCCTGACCACTCACTCATGTATCTGTCCATGAATCCGCGAATAAAATACCATTTCATCGTGAGGAAACGCCCCCAGGTCAAGGGAAAGGAGGTAAACACCTACCTTATTCAAGCTGTACTTGTGCTGCCATTCCACTTCTTGTAACAAGAAGCCTCATCACCTGGACATATGTGCTAGAAGCCCATAGAGCTAACTGACAGGCTGGGGTGGCTTTCTGTTTCTGGGTTTGCTGATGTTCCATCCCCCACAGTTCTCAGAATCATCCTGCAAGTCCTCCAGGCCACTTTCCCACAAGCAGGTGGGAGACACCTGCTTAATTCGTGTCCAGTTAGAAACTCAAAGTCCAAAGCTGGCCAAGACTGTCCTGGTAAGCCTGGGAGCAGGGGTGTCCCCTGGTGCTTACACCTGGGTGGGGAGCAGACACTGGTCCATTACCATGGACTACTCATGCCCTCTTGCATTGGAGTTTCTGGATGATCAGGAGGATAGATGGGAATCAAGAAGGGAGAGGTCAGTGTGAAGGGCTGGAGCTGAGATGAGGGAGAGCAGCAGCTGTCCACCGCCACGTCTGAGGGCGTCTGTGTGTCAGGTGGCAGCATGCAGTCCAGAAGGGCAGAGACAGGTATGGGTGACAGATGAGAATAGGACGGGACCTAGGTGGCAGGTTCCCCTGTATGGGATGCTGTCATCCATGGAGGAGGACAGCAGTGTGAGGTTCTGCATGTTCCTTGAACAAGGAGCTGAGAGGGTCCCTCTGCAGAGTCGATATGGATGTGTAGAGCAAGCACACTAAATGTCCAGGTAATCTGCAGGACAGGAGCCCTTTCCAATGACCACCCTTGCCGGATGAGGTGCCCTCCCACACCCCAGCCAGCACTGAGCCTCTGGAGGCCAGGAGCTCTCGTGGCTGTCTTTCAGCACTCCTGTGTGTGGTCATGTTCCTGGGTCTGTTTTGGGCACTGGCAATCCAGACCAAAGCCCTCTAGGTTTTGTGTCTGGGCAACCCCAAATGCCGCCTGCATCCTCAGGCAGACCTGGGATCTTGGAGGCCACTGTCCCATTCCACCCAACTTGTGAGGTGAGATTGCATCTGTATACAGGGAGTGGGGTCCTTTCACCTTGAGTGGAGTGGGGCTCCACAAAGAGCAATGGCAGGTCCAGGAAGTCCTATGTACAAGGATTGGGCCAGTAGCCTATGGGAAGAGCCCACAGGATGAGCAGGAAGCCAGCCTCAGGTAGTAAGGTCATGGATGTTGCCCTTATATTTAGAGTGGAGGTGCCTCCAAAATGCCCCTGCCCACTGTCCTTGAGTAGTCACTTCAAGGCCCATTTCCTGAAGGCCTGTCTCCCATGCTGCTCCAGGTGACCTGCCACGATAGGGCTCCTGTCATCATCCGCAGGGCCCTCGAGCTACACTTGCTTGATCAGGAGAAGCCGGAGGATTATGAGCTGGGCCAAATCATCTCTCACCATCAGAGTAAGTGGAACAATCAGATGGCAGGGAGCAAGGGTCAGGATGTGGACTCAGGTCAACTCTTAGCACCAAAGAGTAGTCTCTGACCCCCAAGAACACTCCAGCAGGGTGTGTTGGGGCTCTTGCACAAAGCCAATTGCACTTCTGCTGGTGTAATTCTCGAGGTTCTAAGGTATACCCCAGTGGCTATTGCGGCTCCCCACCAGGTGCCCTCCCCTGGACATGAACAGGCATCTAAAGCTGACATCAGTGAGGAGTGAGGAGGAAAGCCTGCTTACAGGCTGTGGTCTGGGATAGGAGTGGTTTCAGAGGAACATGGGAATGCATGGGCTAAAGATGGAACTGGCACTTTTGTGGACTGAATCAGCAATATTGAAAGCTGCTGTGTCACCAGAAAACCACTGCCTGGGCAGAGCATGGCCAGGATTCTAGCAAGCAGTAACAGGATGAAATTGGGAAGAATACACAGCCTGGGAGACAGCCTGAATCATCTGTGTTTGGATGAAGTCCATGGTCTTCCGCCCCTGAGTCCACTTGCCAAGGAGTGATCACAATAGCCAGGTTATGACCCCTAACTAAAGTCACATGAGGGCTTCCTGAGCACGTCGGCCACAGAGCTCATCTGTTAATAATGCCAGCGCTTTTTGGTGGGTTGGTTTGTTTTTGTGAGCCCAACACCCACAGCAGCCATGATCCCAGCCTATGTATGCTGAAGACCACCACCCCTATGAGTTCTAGGATCAATTTTCTCCTATCTTAACATACTGTTAGGTTAGTAGAATCTATGGAAGAGGAAGTCTGTCTGGGGCCTTGGTAGCCTAAGAAATTCATAGCAGAGATCCACACATCCAACCCAGAAAAGATGGAGAACAGGTTCTAGGTTTGACGAGGCTGAAAGGAAACAGGTGTTCAGAGGAAGGAGAAGCGGGCTGTTGTATTCCCCCACTCGGGGTCATGGCACCACTGGACCATACACCATGTTGGAGGGAAGCAGTCCCTTTGCTGGTCTTTGGAACCATTGTTCTCAGTAGGGCAGCATTTGGAGTGTGGCCTCCATTCTCGGAAGCCTGGTCCACATGGAGGTGGGCACCAACAATGACAGAAGCATGGCTCAAATGTGGTATCTGTTCTGGTCAGCCTGTCCTCACTGTGGCCATACTTGAGGAAAATAACTCAGAAGAGGAATCCTAGGCCTTTTCTCCGGGTTTCCTAGCTTTCTCTCTGGTTGTGCACTGAGGCTGTCCATAAAGCTCTAGTGTGTGGCAGTGGAGAGTTCCTCAGCCCTTGCCAAACAGGCATAGACTGGGAGAGAGAGAATGAGGCTGGCAGACAGGGAGAGAGAGAAGACAGAGAGGAGAGGAGGACCTCTACTTGGAGGATGAGGATTCAGTGGAGCCAACAGGGCCAAGGTACTATTGTCCAGTGCGCACTCTGTTTAGGTCTTCCTCCAACCATACCCACCCTTTCTTCCAGTCACTCCCACCTCCCAGTAATATGTTCATCTTGAATGAGAATTTCATGATGACATCAGAGCACTCACCATCCAATGCTTCCCTCCAAAGCCACCTATGAAGACGGCCCATGTGGGGTCTGAATCTTCGGCACAGGAGCCTTTATGGGAGATTTCAGATGCAAACCCTAGTGGTGTGCTTTCGCAGATGCAAGAGGACCTGGGATGTTCTGGAGTCCAAAGCCTTTGGAAGGAACAGACATTAGGTCTGTTGAAGTGCTCTGCCTAGTTTTTGCTCAGGGAGGACTGTGGAGGCTGTCTTTGTTGGTATTGGTGCTGAGTTGGAGAGCTCTCAGGTGTGTGGCTCAGGTCCTTCCTGGCACGCACAGGCTCTCAGATGTTGGGGTGTCCTAGGGAGCACCTCCTGAGTGCCACCTTCTTTTTGTACTTGCCTCTCTCCCCAGAGCTGAGGATTCCAGCGCAGGCCAACGTATTTTATGCAAAGAACCCTCACACAAAATCCAACTTCGTGCTGAGGAAAAGGAGCCTCTCCCAAAAGAATGATGAGTGGATCCAGCCTCAACCTCCCTCTCGTCCTGCAAAGAAGGCTCCAGCCCTCCTGAGGATGCTCGCAAAACCATTCTGCTGCTGTGTGCCTGGGCGGGGCTGAGGCAGCCCAGGAATATTTACATTGATTACTATTTGCTTGGAAAGTTTGAACCTATAGTTTGCCATTGTCCTTGACCTTGTCAAGTAACACAGTTGTTACTCTATCCTGTATTTGTTGTTTCCATTAATATATTATTATTTTAAAATGTATATGTTTTTGTTACCTGATCTACTGTGATGATTTGAGTGTACTAAATGTAGCAGTGATTCCTGAAGGACACATCCAAACCAACAGGAAGGAATGTTTCATTCTATCAGCAAGAACTTTGGTTTTTAGGAGTTTTGCAGATGGCATTATCTGAGTCAGTTTTCCAATGGGGGCAATGAAGTATTGACTAGTCATCATGGTACAAACACACACTAGAGCAAAGACACACACACCACACACACACACACACACACACACACTAGAGCACACACACTCAATGAGAGATAGATAGATGGAGTTGGTCTGTGCTGAAATACTTTGGAGACATGGTTCTGATTTCTCTCATTTTGGAGTACTTTCAGTTGCATAAGGTGTCCTGCAAATGAATCCCATGTCTGAAGAAGACATGAATGTGTACTTCACATGCCACTTTCCACATAACCCCAAGGTCATGTCATGTAATCTTTTTCATGCAGCTGTATTTTGACTGTGAATCATCCCATGAGGTCAGCTATGGAATTTTCCACTGGTAGCATCACAATAGGGATCCACTCTTTGGATTTGGGGATTTTTTCTATTTTCTTGATTCAGTTGGAAAGAAATATATATATATATATACACACACACACAGACACACATATATATGGTTTTTGATCAAAATTCTGCCTTTGATGATAATGAATGCCATGCAACTAGGATCTTTAGACTGTTGCCAATGAATAGATGCCTACTGTTGCCTGGACTGGTCTGCAAAGTCCTGTAGCATCTGAGCATGTGTGAGGGCTGTATAGGTCTTGCAAAAAGTCCTGGTCAGATGATCCTGCACAAAGCTGAGCTCCTAGTGGTCTCTACAACAGCGTCATGGCCAAGGAGAAACACACTTCCATACAGAAGTTGGGAAGCTACCTTATGAAGGTGATCATAGGTACGGGATCCTCTTGCTAGAACCCTTTTTTTATTGGGCCAGAACTGTGCTCTGAATGTGCTTTCTGAGAAGAGCTTGGGATTTTCTAGTTGAAGCAGTTCGTGCAAGCTGCTTCCACTTGCAGGAACAAAGTGTGTTCTCGTTGAGCACTTTGGGCTGTCTCTGGTTGAACTAGAGTGTGTCAGAAGCACTTGTAATGATTGGCATTCACGGTTTCACATTGAAGCCTTTGTGCCATCTGTCAACCACTGATGGCTGCAAGTGGGGAATGGAAGCCATTTGCTGCAAGCAGTTTCAACTTGCAGGACTAACTTTGTTGTAAGTGGGCACATGGTGTTTTTTTTTTTTTTTTCCTGGTGAGCTAGAAGAAAGCAAAACTGCTTCTTACAGGTGACAGGCATGCTTTCCCATTGAAGACTCTGTGCCATTGATCCAGAACAGTTCACTCATGTGGGCACCTGCACTTCAAGTGTCAGTTGTAAACAAGTGTGACATATGGATGTCAATGAGACTTTGGAGAACTGAACTTCTCAGCTAGTCCTCTTTCCTCCTACAAGTGGGTGATGCTAGATTCAAGAGATGTCTTTCTGGCACCCTTTGTGTTTCATGCCTGAACTGTGCTCTGAATGTGCTTGAGGAGAACAGCTTAGAAGTGCAGAAGTGAAGCTGTTTGTGGAAGCCGCTTCAAGTAGCAGAAGCTAACTTGTTCTCAGTGAGCATATGGGAATTTTTCCCTGGTTGAAGCAGTGTGAATGAGAACGGTTTCTCAGAGCTGGTAGGAATGTTTGCATTTGGCAAATGTTGCCATCTGTCACCCAGAGTTCCTTGCATGCAGAAACCTGCATTTCAAGTGTTCTCAGAAAGGTCTGATGAGTGGGTTTCCATGGAATTTTGTGGAATTGATCTTTTCAGCAGTCTCTGTGGCCTTCTCAAAATTGGTGATCCTGGGCACAAGGACTCTCTTGCCAGCCAACATTGTATTTTGGGCCTGACCTCGGCTCTGAATGTGCTTGCTGAGAGTAGTTTGGGAGTGCAAAAGTAAAGCAGTCTCTCAGCAGCTTCAACATTCAGGAGCTCATTCTGTTCTCAGTGAGCACATTGGGGTTTGTCACTACTTAAACTAGCCTGAAGAACCACTGCTTCTCAGAGGTGGCACTTTCCCTTTGAAGCATTGGTACAATTGGTCAGTGGGAGTTCAATGCAGGCAGGCATTTGCATTTCAAGTGAATTCTGTGACAAACAATTGAGCAATGGATTTCAATCAACCTTGGGGAATTGCTCTTCCCAGTGGGCCCACAGTTCTCCTCCAAGTTGCTGAACCTAGGTCCAAGGGCTCTCTTGCTAGCACTCTTTGCATATGGGCTGAAACTGTGCTCTGAGTGTGCTTCCTGAAAATATTTTGGAAGTGCAGCACAGAAGAATTTTGGCAAACAGCTTTCATATTAGGAAACGACTTTTTTCTCATCGTGCCCATTGAGCTTTGTACCTGGCTGAAGTAGCCTTCAATCCAATGGCTTCTGAGAGCTAGCAGGCACAGTTTCCATTGGAAACAACTGAGCTCTTGGTCAATGGTAAGTTGGTTGCTGTCAGTCATGAAAGTTTCAATGAGTTTTTAGAAGAAGGAGACCATGGGAATACAACGAAACCTTGTGCAATTCATTTCCTAATAAACTTTGTGATGCTACACCAGAGTGGACTTTTGCAATGATACTTTCTCATGTTTTTTGCAGGAAATGTGTTCTGAATGTGCATCCTGAGATGCATTTGAAGGGGGCAAACAGAAAAAGTTTGTGCACAAAGTAGCTTTGTTCTCAGTGGCGGTTTTTCCCTGGTTGAACATGCAGGAAGCAGAACCTGTTGTCAGAGCTGATGGCACCATTTCACTTGGAACCATCTATGCACTCAATAAAGCACAGGTCATTGCAGACAGGCTCATGCAATTTCACGATAGTTTTCAGAATCCGTTTGAGGAATGGATTCCACAGAATCGTCGAGGAATGGAACCATCCATGAGACCTATCGCTTCCTATCTGAGCAAGTGCTCGGAGGTACAAGGGCTCTCCTGCTAGCACACTTTGGATATTGAGCCTGAACTGTTCTCTGAATGTGCTCAATGAGAAGCGTGTGAAGTGCAGAAGAGAAGAAGGGTGTGCAAACAGCTTCAACTGCAGGATGTAAAAGTGTTTCTGGAGAGCACATTGGGATTTGGGCTTGGTTGAACTAGTAGGAATTGGAACCCCTTCTTAGAGCCAGCAGTCACGGGCTTTACTTAGAAGTTTCTGTGTCTTGCATAAAGCACAGTTTGTTGCTCGTGGGCACCTTCATTTCCAGTGACTTTTCAAAAATTTTGAGGAAAAGGATTTCAATGAAACTCTGGGTCATTGATCTTGTCAACTGCCCAACTTTCCATGTGAATATTGGTGATGTTAGGTCCAAGGGCTCTCTGGGTAGCACAATTTGCACTTTGGATGTAAAGTGTTGTCTGAAAGTGCTGGCTGAGAAAAGATTGAAAGTGCAGAATGGAAGCATTTTGTGCAGGCAGCTTCCAGTTGAAGGAACGGTCTTGTTCTCTGTAAGCACATTGGGTTTTGTGTCTGGTTGAAGCTGCATGAAGCAGAACTGCTTCTCAGAGCTGGCACTCTCAGTTTCTCTCTGAAGCATCTGTTCTATTGGAAATGCAGGTTCCCTGCATGAAGGCTCCTGCAATTCCAGTTTGTTTTCTGAGTGAGTGGGAACCGTTGACTTCAATGAAACATTGGCAAATGTATTTTCTTCAAAGGGCAGCTTTCCTCTTTAAAGTTGGTGATTGGAGCTACAAGGGCTCTCTTACAGGTACACTTTTCCTATTGGTCAGGAAGGGGGGTCAGAATGTGCTTGCTCAGGAGAGTTCAGAAGGTCAGAAGTGAAGCCCTTCATCCAAGCAGCTTTCACTTCCGGGAACAAAGTGGATTCCCAGTGAGCAATTTGTGGCTGTCCCTGTTTGAACTAGAGTGCTGCAGAATGACATATAATAACTGGCAGACACCTTTTCACTTTGAAGCCTTTGTGCCATCAGGAAACTTGTTTGTTGCATGCAGATCCCTGAATGTCATTTACCACTAAACTCACCCAAGTCCAGCATGGTAGTGGTCGTCATAAAAAAAAAAAAAAAAAAAAAATCTGAAATGTCTATTGCACACGAAGCTCACACGTTGGCAAGGAAGGCTGTGCTTGAAAACTCCTCAGGCCCCTAAGGGTGTCTTCAGCTGTGAGTCTGTAGAATTTCCTCCTGGGGCCTCTTTTCCAGTGATCTGCTGCCCTGCCCTCGCCAGCTTCCCTCCCTTTCCCATCTTTCCTCTCTCTGGTCCACTCCTCAGATCCCATCCTCCCTTCAATAGGGCCTCATCCAGGAAGCCTGCCCATGTGCCTCTCACTTGATTCAAACTTCTCCAGTGCACTTGTTGTCAAAGCAGGGACTTTCAGGAGAGAGGAGCTCTCCATTCTCCACATTGATGTCTCTCAGCAGGGAGGACTCCTCCATGCTTGGATGGCAGGGCTGTGATCACCTGGGAAGGTGGAAATAGGAGGCTTCCAGGGGGCTGTGGTGTTCCTAGCCAGGGTGCTGGTCACTGCAGTGCATTTAATCTATGGACCTGAAGGAGCCTTATGCTGCATAATGGTGTACTTCTGCATCTGTATGCACCCAGTTCTTCTTGTGGGGGGAAAAAAGTAATGTTCTCAAAGTTTTCTTTATATTATACTCAACTGGTAATTTACAAACCCCAGTGTCCCATCTTAGCCCAGAGCCATTCCATCAGCCCAGGGCCAGTGGGTGGTCCAGCGGTCAGTACTATGTACAGTTCCCAGGTGGTTCCAGTGTCCAGCTGAATTTGAGAGCCAGTGTTCCGTAGGATTGCCCTTGAGGTTAGAATTCATTGACTTCCTCTTATGTCATTTGACTGGTTCAGGATATTCTTTGTCTTATTAACTATTCTGTGAAATTTTCAAGTTAGCAATCTCTGGTCATTTCTACCCTCTGATGGCATCTGGTTCAACAGCTTGTTGTTGGGTGGGGTCGGTCACGGGCAGTCCTGGGTCACAGAGAGGGACAGGAAGACCATAATGTGGAATGGTGGTGTAGAGAGTAAGGGTGGGGCCAGAGCCCACACTGTGGTTAGGGTAGGGAAGGGATATGAAGAGACTACCTTGAAAGCGAGATCTGGCTGCATTAACCAGGAATCATGGCCTGGAATTGGAAGCAATGACAGGGCTTCTGACTAGAAAGGACACATCCTTGTGGGCTGAGTTGGACGTCTAGCCAGGCAGAGGAACACAGAGAGGACGCAGAAGAGGGGGATGGTCTAGATCATAGAGCTGCTCCATCATCATATCTTAGAGTGAATTTTTTTCTTCCAGTTGTTGGTAAATGCTAATTTATTCACATGTTACATCACATCCACCTCGTCCATTGCAAAGGCCAGCTCAACCAACACAGGCAGTGATATCTTGGTGGATGTGTGCATTCCATTCTAAAAGGAGGTGCCTGTGGGCACTCAGGCATTGACAAGCTTGCTTTGGAGAGTGAATCTTCTCAATGTTATTGGACTGGCTTTTGAAAGCTCATGGGGTTTGGCTAGATGTAGAATTCTTCCACACAATTAAGCATGATGTACATTTTAGAGAGCATTTTCACTGAAGGGAAGGTTGGGGGTGTGGAGCCGTGAGCATTAACATCTATCGTGTTTCTCACCTGGAGTTGGCTACCTACAACTGGTGACCGTGTTTTGCTATTGCTGAGCAAAACTGAACAAGTCTCTGGCCCAGTAATCCATTGCTGAACTACATCCCCAACAAAAAGACATTGAGTGAAGGTGAGGACCAGAAGAGCCCAGGAACCACCTGACAGCTGCCTTGAAGTCCTGAGCTCTGGAACATCATATGCCAACTCAACTGTGTATCAACCTTGTCTTCCTGGGCTTATTAGAACTGTGTACCAACAGGTGTCCTCTACTTTCAGAAGCAAATGCAGAATGATAGAATCTGCTCTGAGGACCCATTTCTAAGTCTTATTGGCAGCATGTCTTCACTGGAATGAGTAGTCATTTGGCATTCTGTTGTCCTTAAAATTTCATGAGATTCTACACTTACTTGGTAGGTTGTGTTTTTAAAGAGACTTGGCCTGAATGCATTTTACATGCCAAAATATGGCTTGTCTTTTCTCCTAAACCTATCAGAGCAGTCAGAGCAGCCAAGGAAAACTAAAAACATGTATAAAATGGCCAGATAGACTGGGATCACTGCACACCTTTCTAGAATCTCCTGTCGTTCTCTGGCTTCCCAGAGATTAAAGTGTGGGGACCCTGCGATCCAGATTTGTTAGCAAGTAGTTTTCTTGGGAGGCAATACTAGAAAACTCCAGGTGGGAACAGGAAGTGGATAGGAACTGGAAGACAGGGTGCACCAGCCAGTTCTTGTCACTGAGCGACTAAGCACAGTCCTGCTAAGGAGTACTGGGGGTCCATGAAGATCATGCTACTAATAGAAGCCCTCTTACAAGGTGAGAGAGCTGGGGTGTTCTCCACCCACTCCTTCCTGCCATGGCAGGAAGCTGCTGCTGGCCTTCAATGTAGGCAAATGGGCCATGGTGCTGGGGGCTGGAGGTCAGCTGGGGTGTGAAGAAATGGCATAGTGCTGGACAATGTCATCTAGCTTTGAATCCCCAGACTGGGATCTTGAGCAGGGCAAGGACAGAGACTGTGCCCAATGCAGCGTCTACTTCTCAGCATAGTGCCAGGCACACAGCAGACCTTCATCCATCCCCGTGGAATGTGCTGGCTCGCCCCAGCCCTGCTCCAGGCCTCTCAGCTGCACTCTCTCTGCTGGTCCTGTCCGTTCTAGTGTATTCAGCTCTTGCTTCTACATCTTTCACTTTCCCAAATTTTGTCCTCCCTCTCCACACTCCTGTGGACACTCTGCCTTCTTCCCAGGTGGCTATCTGGTGGGGCTGTGGCATAGAGATCTTATTACTACCAGAGATGGGGTTTTTAAACCAAATAAGACAGGTGCTCTGCTGCTTAGGATTGTCTTCAGCATAAGGTGAGGTAGAAGGTTTGAAATTTGGATTGCCCTCCCAATCTTAAGGCATGTAATCCCTGTGTGCAGACCAGGAAGTGCCCTGGGAAGAAAGGCAGGTGTGGGTTTGGAATCAGAGACCAGCATGAGAAGAACACTTTCACTGCTTACTAGACAATGACCTTGGGCATGTTCTGTAACCTCTTGGGGCCTCAGTGTTTGCATATCTGAAATGGGGATAGTTGTATGACTGACTTCAGGAGTTGGGTAGAAAGACTCCTAGAAGTAGAGGAAGAAAACACCTGGCATCTGTGAAGCACCCGCCCCCATCATTAGACTTTCCATGATTTTCTAAGCATGTGTTGACTGTTGGTTACTGCATACATGTAGATTTACCTTAGGTCCCGTCTAATCCACACAGATAGAGAAGCTCACTTTTGCCCAGTTGCCACATTTGCAAGGACACCTTCTAATAGAATTCGATCTAGGTTCTGAGGGCCCTTTGCAGAACATACAGGATCCACAGCAAAGTTCAAGCCCCTGAGGCAGAGGGCTTCTGCTGGTGTCTTCATGTCCTCGTGGGCACTGCAATGCCTTTCTCCACCGATGTTCATTGAGAGCCTGATGCAGGCCAGGCCAGGGCTTTCTGGTGAGGATGTGGCAGAGAATGAAGCACCTGCCTGGCTGACTTGTAGGGGACTCAACAATCGGGGGCAAGACAGGCAAGTGATGGTGAAGATGAGACCAGTAGGTGACGTGTCCGAAGCTCTTGGTGCGAAGCACTCTTCTAAGCAACTTACCATAAAGGCTTTCTCATCCCTTGATAGTTTCAGGAGAAACAGTGCTTTTGTTGTTCACAGGTGGCAACTGAGGCACTGACAGATCAGGTCACATAGGCAAGGTCATGGAGATAGCACAGGGCGAAGTGTGGCTGCAAACCCTCCCATGTGGCTCCAGATTTGGGCTCTTTATCACCCATGGCCTGCAACCTCTTGGTCATGCTGGGCCCCTGTGACTTCTCTGTCACCAAATAGTGATTCACTGCAGGGCCTTTCCCGAGTCCTCTTCCACCTCAGAGTGCCTGTGTCTCGCAGAGAGTTTCCCAGTTTCCCGGGCCCCACTGGAGCTCCTGGTTTTGCCAATCTGGGGTGGGGTCTGAGAATGTGTGTTTGTAACAAGGTCTCAGGTGACCCTAAAGGTGATGGGTCACACAGGTGACTGACTTTCCCCCTCCCCTGGGGTCATTTGACAATGCCTGGAGACCTTTTGACTTATCACAAGTCAGGGGTGCTGGTGCACAACTCAGGTAGAGGCCATGGGTGCTGCTGAATGGCTACACTGCACGGGAAGACCTCTGCAGACCAAGAAGGATATGGGCTGATGCGCCAGGGGCGCCAAGGTGAGGAACCCAGTGTGGAGTACAAGCACATGAACTTGGGTGTTGCAGGTATGGCCTTGGGGCTTGTTTCAAACGTGGCTTCTGTCAGTGCAAAACTCTAGCACCTCTGAGTGGCAGCGTTTCTAACAAGCTCTGAGCAGGGATGCTGGTGCTCCTGACCAAGCGACTCCATTTTGATTAGCCAAAGTGATGTGGAGTTCTTAGGACACCATGAACTTCTCAGAATCGCAAAGTAGACATCTCCTGTGTTAGTTCAGAAGAAAAGAAACTCTGAGTTGGAATAATCCCCTTTCGAATCACCTAGTTGCAAGTTTGCCCCTAAAGCAGCGCTGAGACAGCGGGGCCTGGTGGGGGAGAAAGCTCCACTCCTCTCCTAGCTTCAGGCAGAGGCCTGCTGAAAATGAGGCGGGCACAGAGGTGGGTAAGAACTACCTTGCTTCAGTCCCCAAGCATCCAGTCAAGTCTATTGTCACCTGGAATGGTGGCTTCTTTTCCAGGGCCCACGCTAACATTGGGGTTTGCATCTGCCTACATTTCAGTTCTGCGAATGGAAGGTGGGAACTGCTGCTTGAGACATGGTTGCTCTCTTGGGAGAGGGTATGGGAGAAATGACATGACGCCCAGCCCTCCAGAGCCCGCACCCCTGCCCCTCTGATAAATGGCAGCATTAACAAGGTTTGGTTGAGAGGGTCCCCACAGATTTGTGACTTCCTATGTCCGCCAGCAGATGTCACTATGGCTGGCAGAACAGAAGGCCTTTCAAGAGTGAGCTGGGGAGGGGAGCAGAGAGGGGAAAATGGCATCAAATAGAAGGCAGAAGCCAAAACTACCCCTGGCCTAGCGGGCTATGATCCATACTATCATGGTAGGAATGGGGGACATTCTCCAATAAACCCACTATCAGATCATGTGATTGAGGTCCAGCTTCTGAGATTTAGGCAGAAACTGTCCAATGAAACACAAAGTTCCTGGCTTCTCTCAACTGAGAAAATCTCCAGGTTTTGGCTCCTGGCCTATTTGTATCATGAAACATTTTCTTGAAGGAAACCAACACTTTGCATTGAATAAACATATATTTGAAGTAGCTTACCCCAAGACATCATATTGATGGGTTTTAAAAATTGATTCATTTTACAAATTCAGAAGCTTATTCTGAAATTCCTTTGCTATACAGATAATTTTACCCATTTTTGACAACTATTTGATAGGATGTCATGGATGTTTTAATTGTTAGAATTTGTGTGTGCGTGTGTGTGTGTGTGTGTGTGTGTGTGTGTGTGTGTGTGTGTGTGGTTTGGAAACAGGGCATAAATCTGGCATTCTTCATGGGCCATGTTAGTATATACAACTACTAACACATGCTTAACAGTAATTACAAGTCACATTTCCTTCCTTTAATCTTTTCCTAAAGATGTGTCTTCCATGTGTAAAGACAAGTGTTTTCAAAGTTGACTCTCTGGACAAATCTGTGGGCTCAGGTGGTTAGTGTTCCAAATTGTGCCAGAAAACCCCAAATCTCATTTCACAGGGTGGGCTGTCCTTAGCTCTGGCCTCCAAATTCTTTCCCCTTCCTGGCTGTACAACCCATGATATTTGGCAGAAAGGAAGAGCCATGGAAGACTTTAATGAGGACAGCCACAGGATCCTCTTTGCTCCTAGCCTCTTGAGAAAATAATAAAAACAATAACATCAAGCAAACACATGGTCTAGAACTTTCTTCTGTAAATAATTAGTATTTAACATATTGATACGTGTGCCGTGGTCCAAATTTTATTTCATTGAGAGTGTGTGTGTGTGTGTGTGTGTGTATGTGTGTGTGTGTGTGTGTGTGTGTGTGTGTGTTTAATTCTGAAGAATCAAAGCCAGAGAACAGAGATAATTCTATTAGCTGCATCTGGATAGCACTTGGCCTCCTTTCTTAGCAGGAAGGACTTGAAGTCAATGGCAGAGCTTGCTTGTGGTGAGGCCAAGTGTCTGCAGCATTTTCAATGCTAGAGCATCTGTTCTGAGAATTTTAGTATAGCACCTAATTTTTTTTATATCTTTGCAGCAACTTGCAAATGTGGGTGTTGAATGAGGGGTATAGATCAGAGGAGAAAAGCCATTGTTTTGGAGAAGGGGAATATCTTAAGTTCTTGTTAGAATGAGTGGAATGAGGTCACTTAAGACTTCAAGGAGAGACAGCAAAAGCAGGGGTGGGGGTGGATATACAACAAAACTCAGAGATGTTCCTTCCATCTCAGGAGGTAGCAGGAGTTTGGAGCAATGCCTGTGCATCCACTGCTCAGTTCCATCTTGGGGGCAGACCCAGCACTGCAAGCTGATGAGGGACAGGACATAGGAAAGCCATCTTTACTGCAGATGACACAACTGAGCATCTAGCTCATCCCAGAGGATGGAGGGAGGCAGATGAAAGTCAGCCTTGGACAAACCCATGGAGTACCATCAGGTGACCAACAGCCAGTTCAAAACTCTATTGTTCCTTAGAAAACTTGGAATGGAACCACCATTTGGCCCAGCTACCCCACTCCTCGGTCTATACCCAAAGGACTTAATATCAGCATACTGTAGTAAGCAGCCACACCAATGTTTATAGGAACTCAATTCACAATAGGTAAACTGTGGAAGCAACCTAGATGTTCTGCTGTGGATACAAAAAACAATTGTCCTATATAAACACAATGGACTACTACTCAGCATTAAAAGAAAATATAATGATGGCATTTGCAGGTAAATGATTAGAATTGGAGACTATCATGCTAAGTGAAGTAAACCAATCTCATAAACCCAGAAGCTGAATGTTCTCTCTAAGAACTGAATGCTGATCCCAAATGGGGGGAGTGTGAGAAATGGAGAAATTTTGACCAAATGGGAGGGAGGGGAGGGGAGGACGTATGGGGCAGGATAGATGGTGGAATGAGATGGACATTATTCCCCCAGTACATGGATGAGTCACCTAGGGTGCAATGCTACCTCGTGTCCAATTAGGTAAATGAAAAGTTGTGTTGCAGTAGTGTACAATGAATCCAAATACATTCTGCTGTCACATATACTGAATTTTAAAAAATCAATTAACAAAAAACCCCTATGGTAACAGAGCTTTCAGTGCTGGGGCACAAAGAGTACCAGGGGCCTCTGGGATAAGAGACAGAAGCAAGACAGAAGAACACATGCCGGTGACCTTACTCATGGGGAATGGAATACAGTCACATATTAGAGGTATAAAAATGGTTGTGAGCAAAATTTTCCTAATGACTATTAAGGCAGATGACAATTGGTTGTTGGTGTCCTGACCCACAGCAGTCATTTTACAAGCAATGTCCATCCAGCGCTCTGTCTGGGCCTTGCTCTGGGCCACCACTCTCCCTGCCTGGCCTGATGTCACACTGTCCCTTTGCAAGCAAGGAGAGTGGCAGGCGCCTTTTCAGGGGTCCTGTCCTCCTGGGCAGTAGTCCCCTGTCCCTGGCTGAGGAGCCATTTCCCATGGAAAAGCCCAGCATCCAGGGCCGCGTCCAGAGGGTCCCACGGCCACGAGGGGTAGCTGCAGGCCTCACACCCAGGAAGCTGGGGACAGGTGAGGAGGCTAGTTAATTGCTGTTCCACCCTAGGTCACCAGGTGAGCTGACAGCAGCAGGCTGGGCGCCCAGAGCCCCGCCCACAGCACGCTGAGTGGGTCGCGGAAGAGGGGTGGGGCCGTCGCCAGGGAGACGGGGGCGGGGCCTAAGCCAGGGCGGTAACTTTGAGCCTGGTCCCCTGGAGCTCAGAGCCCGGGAGCCCAGAAGTAGCACAGGGCGGCGGGGCAGCGGGGCTACGGGTCCCGGTTGTGGGGTCTGGCTCCCGGGTCCATGACGGGAGAAGGTGAGCTGGCCTGAGCGGCCCCGGTCTAGGCGCCCACACGAGGGTGGGACCCGGGAGGACTCTGCCGCCGCCTTGGAGCCTTGGTCCCGGCTGCCTGTCCCCTAGAGCCGCCAGGGCGGTCCCCACATCGCCCACCCCCGACCCCGCTGTCCTGGTCCTCACCTGAGGGCTCTCCTCAGCGGAGCTGCTGGTCACAGCTGGTGGGTTTTGATTTGCAGGGTCCTGTTCAGGATGCGGTGGCCTCAGCAGTGTGGCCTGGGCCGCGGACCTCAGAGGAGAAGAGGCGGCCTGACCCGCAGGCCCCTGGAGAGGGGAGGACGACAGAGGAGCCCAGTGTGACCTGGGGAGCAGGAGGCCGGTTTAAAAGACAGACCCGCCCAGGTATTTCACTTCTCACTCTGTGCCTGGTTTTCCTGCTGCACCTGTGAGGTTTTCTTTTTTTTTTTTTTTTTTTTTTTAGTTCTTGCTTAAAAACCCTTTCCTCTTTCCTTCTGTGTACCTGACCCATCATTTTAAACAATGTTCCAAGGTCACTTTTTGGTGTATGTGTGGTTCTGGAGATTGATCCCAGGGCCCTGAGCCTGTTAGGCAAGGGACCTACCTGAGCTACACCCTCAGAGACCCCTGTAAAGGTTTTTCCCCTTGGCCACGGGGTCTAATTTGCCAAGGCTGACCTCAGACATTCCTCTTGCCTCAAACTTTCCAACCTCTCTGGGGGCTGGCATGACAGGCTTGCACCTGGGACTGTCACACTGTAGCCTGTGATGGGAACTCATGTGCATCTGTCCAGGGCTGAGCATGGTTATGCAGAGCTGTGCTCCAGGCTCCCTGCAGGGCTGTGGAGGCTTCTGCTGCCCAGCAGCCCTGGTGCCATGGCCAGTGCTTCTCCCAGCACTTCTCCCAGTGCTTCTCCCAGCTGCCCATTGCTATAGGCTGACCTTATTTTGTTCTTATGGCACTCATATGTTCTCTGGAGTATGTTGGATCGTTTGCCAATTACAAGTCTAACAGGTCCTCTAGAACCTTCAAACAATTAGTAAAATTCCTAAAGAGTAAATTGGGCTAATGTTTTGGGAAGAACAATGTTGGATGATAATTTCATGCCCGAATATATCATCCAACATGAAGTTACATTTTATTACTTACAAAATAGTAAAATATTGAAGCAGTACCATGGTCTGAGCCAAAATAGATCCTCAGGATCTTAGGCATTCTGTAATAAATCTGCATCACTTGAAGTATAGAGTTGATCATCTCTGGGTAATGAAATGGAAGTAAAGGTATCAAAGCCAATGATCATCTGTTTTCAATTTTCTGTGATTTGGTTCAAGTGGTAAAATGGTGATATTTATTAATTAATGGCTCAAATAGATTCATAATTGTTTTAGACTACAATTAGATGCCTTCAAACTTCAGGCTATATGTGCTCATTTGAGAATGGTTCCAGCCATTCTCTCATCCTTTGAGTCATTTCCCCTATATGTCCTGTGAGACATTTTCTATGTGAGGCTTTAAGAAGAAGAGAATATTCTGCAAAGAAAGCCTTGTGATCTGTGCAGTATAATATTGAATAAAGTCATTCAGATATCAGAAATTCTATTGAAAGATATTTGCATCTAAGCCAAATAAAACACATTTCTAGGCATCCTGGTAAAGACAAGGTTTTATCTTTATATGTATCATCTGTTTTTTTGTTAAAATGGTCTGTCAATTTATGAATTTCATTCTATCAGATGTGTAACTAGATGCCATTGAAATTACCCACTCTTAAATGGTAGACAGTACATGAACACTGCCTGTCTGCACCTTTTTAAAACACAGGTCTGGGCTCAGGAGCCCAAATACCAATGTTAGCTGGAACATGTTCTTCAGTTTGGCCTATCTGCCAGTATCCCCTCAGGTCACCTCTTCAGCTTTGTTACTCCTGCTCCCTCACTGGCTTTCATAGAAACCATATGCTATGTATGAATCAGGGACACCAATCCCACACATTGTGTTCTTTGAGTATCCAAAGTCCCACTTTTCACTTCGCCATGCCTGACATAGTAACATTTATCAGCAAATGTGAGATTTTTCAAGATTCAGTTTTATGTGCTTCTTTCCCAAAGAGCATTAGGGCAGGGATATAGCATACATAAATATTAAGTAAAGGCCGTAGTTTTTAAAATGTCATCCAATGAATAGTTGACACAAGTCTGAGGTACTTTTTATTTTGGAGGTATTATATAATAGGGAATTCCAACAGCTACCTAATAGTGAAATGAGAAATCTTACATCCATTTTATTCTTTGTTTCTGATGGTTTTTTATGAATAAGGGTAAGATACTTCCTTGTTCTGATGCAGATGTTGCCCACTTCTGTGAATGGATGCGGGGTGTCACCTGCTACTTGCATGTCTGCACGTTGTGCTTGACACTAACATCATACTTGGTAGGTGGCAGAAAGTCAATACTGAAGTTAAGCTCTTGTGTTCTACCAGCTGTGCTGAAGATCCTTGGTGTGCCACCTTCTGCAATCCATGCTGCTCTGTTCATGTTCCTTACTGACTTCCTGGTGATGAGCATCATGGTCTCCTGGTCTTTGAGAATGTCCAAGCTTGCTCTGTGAATGTGGAAGATGGGCATGTGGAAGACTCCAGGGAGGAGGGATCATTGATCATGTACTCTAATCCATATGCCTCTTTAATGACCTGTTTTTTCTTCTTGGGTTTTAAGGGAGACAGTGCCCTCAAACACTTCTGTGCAGCTGGGAATCCAGGCTTCTGCTTCACCTTGAAGAAAGCATTAATGATTTGTTTCCAGAAGACATGAGAAGTGAGCCTCTGGTATTCTGCAGGTTCCTTGCATTGCCCATGGGCTAGAAGAGAGAAGAGTTGCTTCATGAGATTTGATCCCCTTTTTCCTGAAAAGTTCCACACAGAGGTGAGTCCGCAGCATCTGTAGACACCATTTCAGACATCTTTGTTGACGGAAATGAATCAGAGCCCCTGATGATGTGGAAGAGCTAAAGATGGGTTTGCTATGAATTTTCTATGTCATTTCTCAGGGCCTGAGTCAAGCCAGCCATGATGCTGTCAGCGCATGAGCTGCTGCTCAAATGTGAGGAAGTGGTCTTGCTTTGTGAAAACACCACCCTGATTCAGGGAGCCAGAGGCAGCCTGCAGTCCCTCCGTTTTCCTGTAAAGGCAGATTGCTGTGGATGGCCTCTGGCCTCGTCATGCAGCCCTGCTCAGATTAGGGGATTGAGGGTCCAGGCACATTCCTAGTTCCTTTGGACCTTTTTTGCCATTGGGCCGGCCCAGGGTCCTTGGACTCTACCTGGTCTTCTGGCCTGGGTCAGTGGATGTGAGGTTTGGAATCCCCTCTCTGTGGCAGGATCCCAGGCCCCACAGCCACTTGAGGGCAGGCACAGCCTTCCCTAATTGTGTTAGAGGGGGAGACTTCTCCCACCCATCCTCATCCATGCTCATCCCCCATTGTGTAGCTTGACACCTGAGGACCTTTATTCATTAACTTAGTGGTTAGTGATGATGGTTGCTAAGACTAAGTGACTCTTTCAAGGTCACATCACTTGCATAGTAGGGCTAGAGCATGGATCTTCCTAATTGATTTCATAGGACTCTCTCATGGAAACTGTGACTGCCTCCTATACACACACTCTACATCTGGAGTGTCAAAATTCTTGGCACTGCCTCCTTGACAAGTGGATCTTGTCTTCTTCTTTGGAAATTAACAAATATTTTCCTTTGGTTTGTGGAGGTCATGCAAAAGGGATTTCATTTGAAATAGCCCAAACAAGAAATACCAGTTGTCTTTTTCATACATGGATGTGTGTAGTGAACATCCCTTTCTGTGTGCTTGCATGAGTTGTTTTTTTGAATTTGTTGAAGAATGGTTGGCTGGGGAGCAAGGTAACAAGAGATGGATACCAATCGTTGTCCAGTATTCTGAAGTGAAGAATGTATTGAGGATGTGAAGGATTTTCTAGCCAGTTCCTATGGCTGAGTCAGGGATCAGCCAGAGGATTCTGTCTTGTAGACTCTTGGGAGCAGACATCAAGTGACCTTGTCAAACCCTGTCCAGCTTTCAGTGCTAAGCTTCGGTGTTCATTTCATGCATTTCCATGAGTCTGTACTGTGTTCTCTTGTATCCAAGCAGTTCCTGATAAAAAAGGAGAAGAAAAATTCAAGGTTTGGTGATTGATTATTTATATAAATGTTTTTTCAATCAACTTTCTATAATACAAAATTAACTTTACACTGGTCAAATTTCATATGTTGAGGAAATAATTAAAATATCAGGAGGGGGTGAGGATTTGCAAATTAAGTATGTTTTATTTAACTTAAAAAACAAAGTGCCAGAAGTGCACACCTGTAATTCAGCCTTAATAACCTTTAGTTCCAGCCTCCAGGTGGCCAACTCCATTAGGGTGTGTGGAAGCACACTGTCCTGGGATCATAGGCTCCCCTGCTATTCATCAGACAGCAGTTCCCAGGGATGTTGTCGTTGCACTGAATAGACATTGCCAGAGGCAGTGGGGAGGTAGGAGTACATGAGGAGGGGTGGAGCTCTCAGGATGGGAAGAAGGGGCCACTTTTGGACTCACTAGGCATGGCATGAGGCTGCTGGCCATGGTGCATGCCTGAGCACACCGAGTGGGACAGATCCGTGCTCTGTGTCCCTCTACACTCCTATGTAGGCTATGTTGGCAGCAGATCAGGGAACTGGGGTCATAAGTGCTCCCAGTGACACAGGCACCGTCTGCCACAATGTGTGCCTAGCCCTTTCCCCATCTTCCTACTTGGCGCTTGTCTTGCCTCAGGGCTGAGACCGTGCAGTCATCAGAGTGTATCTGTGGCCCAGATCCCACCTGCATGGCCAACATGCTCAGACCTTCAGGCGGGTCCTGGGCTGCTGCAACCAAACTGAGCCATCTGGGTGGCCTACAACAGAAGAGCTCTGCCAGCCTTTGTCCACTCTCTTGCTGCTGCCCACAATCTGTGGTTCCCTTATGGGAATCCAGTCTCTGCCTCAAACCTCACACAGTCTGTTTCCCCAGGTCTCCCTAGTCTTTGGGTCCAAACTCCCCTCTTCCTTCAAGAACACCACATATTGGATTTAGGGCTAGTTGAGGCTGTGTTCCATCATGTGAGCTCTTATTAGCTTGAGCACTGTGCAAAGACTGTTTCCACACAAGGTCACACCCACTTTTGGGTGGACAAGAATTCAGGGGAAACTATTCTATCCAGTACACTTGCCTTTCTTCAGATCTCTCCCCAGTGAGGCTTCCTGGTATCTGTTGTCCTAATTCCTGTCATGGCAGGTTCCTTCCTTATGTCTGAGAGGACCTTGTGACTCCTGGATTCACACATTTTCTGAAATCACCAACATTCTCCAGCGTTCTCCATGGGACTCTGCAGAGTTTTGCATTGGAACCCACCCTCTGACCTGCAAACATGGTCTAGCAATTGGATTGACTCCCTCCCTCCTGAAAGATCAGTGTTTGACACCCTTTGAAGTAAGTTATTCTTTTGGATTCCTTCCACAGTAGGCAAGTCCTTGGATCCTCTCCCAGAAAGCCTTCCAGACTGAAGGTCAGATGTGTCCAGATGGTGACTTGAAGGATATCAGCTCCTTTAAGCCCTTGTCTTGGCTTCATTGTTTTCTCCCCTCAATGCAAAGCAAGAAAGAAGAGTTGGCCCTGTACCATCCTTCTCCATCCAAAGTCCCCACTCGCTGCAAATAAAAAATATCAGGAAATCAGTTGTGTCTCTACGGACAGATACTTCTCCCGTCATTGTTTCCTAGATTATGTAGTAAGACAGACAACTACAGTGCCCTTTCACTGTATTAGGTGTCAGAAGTCATGTAGAGATAATGTAAACAATACAGGAAGAAGATACGCATTGTTCTGCCATTTTTGTAAGAGACTTGAGCATGTGTGAACTGTGGTGTTTTCAGTGGTCTTTGAACAAATCTCCCATGGATTTCCTGTGACATTTCTGATTTCTGGACTTGAGTGTGAGTCAGCCCCATGGGGATGTGGTAGGAGGGCAGTCGGAGCTGTTGTGCAGAACCTCAGTAATGACTTGTAAGGCCACATGCAACACTGCAAGCAGCAGCAGAGAAGGGAGCCCTCTCCCCATGTGTTAAGCTTAACTCTTTTCTTATCCAAAATCATGACTTGTAAACTTGCAGAAATTGAGTCATCCCGAGAAGTTGGGATGTTCTGGGGAGCATGGGCTGTCATTCTATTTGGTCTCTTTGATATGAAGTGCTAGCAGCTGGGAACTTGAAGTTGTGCTTAGGCCATGGAGTCTCCTTCCCTGGGAAGGGGCTTTTCAAAGCAGCCCTTGTCCCTGTTTTACCTTCTGCCCCAGGAGGACACAACAAGAACGTCCTCAGAAGTTGGCCCCTGATCTTAGACATCCAGCCTCCAGAATTTGAGAAATAAAATCTGTGCTATCAATCACCCAGGCTCTTGTATTCTGCTATCACAACACAAACAATCTGAAGACAAGTAAATCAGCAATCTCTCTAATGTTTACATTGTGGTAATCTACACCAACATCCATTTTGTAATTGAACCATTTTTGAAGTACACAGTTTAGTAGCATTAAACATGTTCATATTGTTGACAGCCATCGCCACTATTCATCTCTAGAACTCACGTTGACATACCCTTGCCATTAATACTGAATCCTACTTCCCTCCCCAGGTCCAGGAAAAGAACATTGTACTTTATGTTTTTATAAACCTGATTATCAGGAATATGAAACAAGTGAAATTCTAGAAAATTTGTCTTTCTCTGAACACCAACATTTTCAATGGATGCAGTTTACCCCAACTCCTTGGGTATACCAGGTCCACTGCCAAGTCTGCTGGTATCTCATTTGGCCTCTCAGTGACAGCAATACTGACTGTGTGCACATAAGCTGTCTGTCCATGTGAGTGTGCAGCTGTATCCCAGGATCTAGGGTCTTGGGTCCCACCCAGCCTGGGAGATTCCCTCCTCCCCCAGGTGTTTGAACCCCAGGTCTTTGCAGGCCAGTATGCACCAAGGCCCTGTGCCTGGTGGTTTCTGTTTCTGACTGGAGGATGTGTCCCGAGCAGGGAGTAGGGCCGTCTGTGGCATAAAGGACTCTGGATTTGTGTGGCCAGGCATTGTGTCGTGGGTCATGATGGACTACAAGTAGAAGCAATGCCTGATTCTCCTGGGATCTGAGCGAGCCCAGCCTATGTATTGAGAATTGGTGTGACCTCCTAATAAACAGGATCCCAGAGGAAAGGGTGAGTCCAGAGCCAGCGGAACCTCAGTGTCTTTAAGAGCACTTTTGGGGTGGGAGGCCCGGAAACATTGATGTGATGACTCTGATGCAAAGTCACAAGCTTTGAATCCAGGGAGAGGTGCTCAGGAGCAGCCTGGGATGGCTCGTGGATTCCCCACCTTCACACACCTGGGATATCCCAGGGCTCTGAACAGCACAGCTGAGGCCACATGCAACACTGAGGGCATCCACTGTCCCTTTTCATAGAGTACATTGGTCCCTTAGCAATTCCACCTAAAGCCAGCTCTGAACCCAGAATCCCAGGCACTTATTTGAGGCTCAGTCATTGTCCACTCATCTCTACCTGGCAGAGACCTCCTGTCCCCTTGTAACTCATTATGCTGAAGATGAAAACTTGGAGAGTAGGACTTTCAGTCATCCAGATTTCCCAGCCACATTCCCCATTGTCATTTATTCCTGGCACACAGATGGTTGGGGTGGGCCACAAGCACCCTGGCATCCATGTGTGGGAACCATAGCAGTACAATCAAGAAACAGGAAGGAGAGGGGTAGGACTGATCAGGTCAGATGACAGGGCATAGTACAGAGTGGAATGGAGAGTTCTCACCCGGGGTGATTGTTGTGATGTGCAGAAATGCTCTGCTGGTGCTGGGGTGCCCCCGTGGTTCCCGGGATCTTGAAAGGCTGCAATGCCCCCAGAATGTTCTCAGATACACATAATGGGAGGCCCGTTGCCCACTTCCAACATTCTGTGGAAGTAGGAGACCCCCTTAGTGTAGAGGTGCCATCTGAGAGAAAGACTCACTTCTTTGAAAAAAAAAAAATTGATGGGAAAAAAAGGGTAAGGACCTGTGCCCAAAGGGCCACATATGCTCCTGGAAGTTGGTGGTGGCCTTAGTTCTCCATCCATTAATCACTCCCTCCCCCGCTAAAAAAAAAAATGTCCTTGTGTCCTTGAGAAATGCTCTCCCTTTCCTGGTTTTCCTGAATAGAAATCCTCTTGCATCTTGGGTGAATAGGGTTATGGGTTGTGCAGAGGGTGTTTGTCCACTGAACACCTTAGAGACTGTCCTTTATGGAGCCTAATGATCCTCATTGAGGTTGAGGCCAGGGTCCTACCTGTGGTTAGTGTGAGGACACCCTGGGTTCAGCAGACGGAAAGAAGGACAAGGGAGACTCAGATGTCCCTTCATTGTCCCTGGACTTCAGAGGACTTACCCCTTTGCACCTGGGATCAGGACACCTCATTTCCTCAAGGACACCCACACTCAGGGGTAGGTCTTGAGTTTGGGGTCCTTACTGGTGTCCAGGGCTGTTGTTAGCCACCAGGAATGACAGTGCTGTCCCTGCTCAGTGGAGCCAGTGTTTCCAGGGAAGAGAGCCCATGGTCACGCCTTGTCTAAAGCATCCCACACCAGGGGCTCCCATCCCTAGCACTCCTGTCCTGAAAGGAAGCCCCTGAGAGGCAAGGTGGGTCCAACCACCTCTCATGTGTTCACTCATCACCGTGTTCCAGCAGTCACCCCAGTTAACAGTCCTGACAGGCTTGAACATGGCTCAGAATGGAACCTCATGAGCTCTACCCTGCTGTAGCTGCAGATCTGTGGCTGTAGAGACACAAAATCTCAAAACACATGCACTTGAAAGAAAAGAGCAAGAGCCAGAGCCCAAACAGGCCAGGTGTGGCAAGGACAGCCTGAGTGCCTAGGTTGGGACTCAGAATTATGTCAGTGGGTGGCATTGCTGCTGGCACCAGCATGATAACAGAGAGCCAGCCCTGCTCAATTTTGGTAGCAGTGTGTTGGGGAAGGCAGCAGAAATTGAGAGGCAGGATTGAGTTTGGCCCTAGGAGGAGGTTGGGTAAAAGGCCAGTGTGGGTTGGAGGGCCTGGGCAGATAGAGAGAGGCCAGGGCACACCCCAAAGCCTAGAGACTGCACTTGATGTTCAGGGTTGTGAAAGGCCACCTCCCCTCTTATTCACAACTGAGAGCAAGAGGCATTGATGAGTTCAGTTTATGTGCAGCTGCTCCAAGGTGGCTCGGCTAGGCACCTCTGTTTCCTTGTCTCAGGAGGCTGGGACTCCAAGTTCCATTGAGGCTCAGCTGGGAGGATCAGAGTCTGAGTTCATGCCTGTGTTCCTGGTGGGATCCATGTTGGCTGAGCCTCAGTGCTTTTCTAATGGGAGGATGGGACTATGTCCTGTCTTTATCACAGGGGTGTGTCCATAGACATCTCATGCTAAATCAATTTGTTTGCTTGGATTTAAGATGAAATAAAGAGAGAGGTGCTGGAGACAGGGATCCAGAGAGAAGTCATAATTTTGCACAACTCAATCTTGGAGATGATATCCCATCACCTGTGCCCACTTCTATTCCCATGATTTCAGAGGCAGAGTCTGAGCCATCTTGAGGTGAGGAGTGTCCTGGCTTTGGGCAGCGGGATACTGTGGTACCATGGAATCTTTTTGATGCCCCCAACCGCTAGACTGAGTAGAAGCACTTGGGCAGTCTGAAGTCTTAGGAGAAACCTTGGGAAGCTGTATGCCAGAAAGGGACAGCCTCTGAACCTCAGTCACCTCGACCTTGCTATGTCTCAGAGTGGGGACTACAACCAAAAGGGAACTGACATTGCCAAGTCCCTGTGTGAAACACAGGCCTGATTGAGCTGAGGTGCATTCTTTGTCTCTCCCCCTTTTCGTGATTCTCCCATCTCTAAGTTTGAGCTTTAGCCACCTGTGAGTCCCATCTCTGGTTTCAGCGATAATGTAGGCTCTTATGGGCAAATGTGCCCAATAAATCCTAGAAATTAGATGCTACACTGATTTCTAGAAAGAGCTAGGGACACTGGGGAGCCCATGAGTGACACAGTGATGGAACCATGATCACACAGCTGGTGAGAAGGATGAACTGGTGAATCCAGTTGTTAATCCTCAAAGCTGGAACTCTAGTGGCAGCCAAGTTGGGTAGGGGCTGGTGCGGGTAATTGGGAAGTTTTTGCTAAACTTGATATGGGTGGGTACAGGGGAGAAATCAGCAGCCCATAGGGCTTTGAAAGTGGTCTTAAGAGAAAAGGATGCTCAGGTATGGGCACCGCAAGAAGTGATATTATTGCCTTGACAATGAATGAAACAGCATGGAACCCTGGTATCCAGGCACCCACCTCACTGACCAAGCCATCTGAGCTCACTTGATTGGAGACACTGGAGTGAGAAGGATGCTCTCCTGTGGTTTCAAACCATGTCGAGCCTCAGCCCCACAGGAATCTCAGGGGGGCCACCTTGCCCTTTTGGGGGAACACTGGGTGAGGCTTTGTCCTAGACTCCAGAGCCTCTGGCGATTGTCACAGAGGAGCTCAAGAGTAACCCTGTGTAGCACAGGGCAGGTGAGCCCAGCAGGCCCTCTAGTCTGATCCCTGATGAATGGCCCAGGACTCCTATTCTGACTGTGTGTGTGTGTGTGTGTGTGTGTGTTTGTACTGATGGGAACTGTCCCATTGTGCTTTGACTCTAGTGTATTGGCACAAGTCATTTTTCTGTTTGTCACCATTTCCATTTTTGAACCCACCATTCTTGGTCCCAACCCAGGGTGAAAATGATCAGAACACGGATGAGCCCTGCAGCGTAGAGAGCCTTGAACCTTACAGGCAGGACCAGCTTAGGAATGAGCTCCTGCCTGTCATTTGTGGGAGGAACCTAGATTTCAGCAGCAACTTGGAGTTCATCTACTGGGATTTCATCCCCACCCAGCAGGTGCTGGACCTGCTGTTCCCAAGGTAAGCACCAGACCACCAAGCCCAAGTGTGTAGCCCCCTCATGCCTGGGTCTTGGGGCTGCCATGTACCTCTCAGGGACCCAAAGGTTTGTGATCCCTAATGAGATAGAGGACCAGGCTCATAGTGGAATGTCAGCCCCGAGTAGGATGAGTCCTGGAGGTGCCTGCCACAGCCTTGCAAGGGGAGTGAACTCTCCCTCTCAGGTAGAGGAAACCATCCTGACACCAGCTGGTCACCAAAGTGTGTGGAGCATTCCCCAAACCCTGGGCACCACAGCTCAAAGGTGTGTGCTGAGCTCATTCCCAGGAGGACTCAGAGAGGCCTGGGGTTTTGTCGGGTATGATATTTTCTTTTTGTATGAAAAGCTCAGTGCCAGGGGCATCTCATAACTCAGGCGTTGATCAAAGCATTTAGTGTTAATAAGGGATGTGCCAGGTTCCATAGTGGATCAGAACTTCCTATCTGAGATATAGCTGGACAGGGCCTTTGGAGATGGTAGCTCCCAGGCCCAGAGAGATACGTGGGAAGCAGCAGGTTGGGCTCATTCACCAGTGAGCATGGAGAAAACACTCACTGCCTGAAGACATGTTTCCAGGCATGTTGCATAATTCAGTGAACAATGGGGTCAAAATTTCTGCCATTGTGTCCCTTTTCATGGGGGTCAGCCTGAAGCCGCAGGTGCCATGAGTACATATCCTACATGTGACAGCATCCCTGACTCCATGAGGCATAACTGCACGTTGTCCTCTTCAGTGAACATGGTGGACCCCTGGACCAACTTCAACATGGAATAGGCTTGGGGTCAAGAGGGTCGGCTCCTGTTTCCAGAGTAGGGACCTGCAAGGTGATTTGACTGGGAAGGCTGAGCAAACACTGGTTGCTCCAGTTCTGTTTCCTGCATGCAGCTTAAGGTCTAGAGCTTTAACTGAAGGAGGAATAAGGCAAAGAGCTATAGGTAGAGTCATGGTCCTCTGGGGAACTGAGAGGAGATTTTGGCCTCAGAGAAAGCTCCTGTGACAATTGACCCCGCCATAGCCAATCCCAGTCCGACTACACTCCTCTGTCCTCCTCCAGGGCCACAGAGATGTTGGCTTCACTTGTTGAAAAAGAGAGATCAGTTGCTTCTCCAAGGAACTCGGTGAGAGCTCAAGAGAATAAAGTAGCATGGCAGCCCAAGCCAGGAGAGGAGGTATCCCTGCATCCCTGATAATAGTGGGCATGAGAGCAGATAACTTCTGGAGGTTGAATTCCAGGTTGGAGAGCATGTAGCAAAGAGAAAAGTGTCAGGCATATGTCCCGAGGCGGGCAGAGCTGGTCATACCATGGATCTAATGTTCCTTTCAATGTAGTTTCTTTGCCTAGAGACCTGACCTGTCGCTGCCTGTACAGCCACTATGTCTTATCTGGGTGGACTGGTCTATGCAGAGACAGGGAAAGTTCAGAAGTCCAGGTTTACAGTTTTGTTACTGGAGGCTGTAGGGAAGGAGAGACCAGGCTTCTGCACACCTGCCTCCCCACAGTGCCACACCTTCCTTCGCAGGTATCTGGATGGACTTGTACACTGAGGCTTCCCATCAGCCTCCAGGATCTCTGATTCTCCAGCTGCTGCTGCCATACATGCGGCTCCTCCTGGGTGGCTTGAACCTGGAGCACCAAGCACACCACCCGCTGGCCCAGATTGAAGATGGCAAGTCAACTGAGGCAGAGCCTGAGAGCCAGGAGGCCTGGGTGGGGTTGGGAGAGGTACATAAGGGTAGATGAAGAAAGGTCCAGGTTTTTTCCCCACTGGGTGGGATGTGTATGGCTGGTGTTGGGCTGGGAACAAGGATAAGCCTTTATCCACTCAGGCAATGGCCCCTGTCTGCAAAGAGGCCCCTGTGGGCTCAGAGCTGAGGTCTTCCTGTCAGCAGGGGTATTGTCTGTCTGTGCCAAGCTCAGGGCAAGGCAGTCATGTGGGCATCTTTCTCCTCTAGCTACAAGCTCAGTTCCAATGAAGGCTCCTAAGCCAACCCCAGAGCTAGAGCCTTCTCCAGGAATGGCTCTGGTGCCCTGGGAAGGGGCAGCAACAGTATGTCATCCAGAGCTGGAGTCCAGGAGATCAGGGGTCTCCACTAGGTACTCCTCATGGCCCCAGTACAACAAGCGGGTTGGAGGCAGCTGCCTCATTCACATCTACCTGGAAAACGAAAGGACAACACAGTAGAAGAGCATCCTGGTGAGTCTTCTAGCAGCGGAGTCTCCTGGGAGCCCACACTGGGGAAGACCGAGTCCACAGCAAACACCTTGGACTAAGCCTGTCTTCTTGAATTAGAGCTTCTGGAAGGTCAGGAAGGAGAGCAGGGAATAAAGGAGAGAGAGAGAGGTCATGCTAAGAGCTTGACTTGAGGGATGGGAGAGTACCAGGATACCCAGTTCCATGAGTGAGTGGGCCTGTGTGTTTTGGGGTGTGCAGGCCAGAGTGCAGATGAAAGTGCTGGGTTGAGAAGACTCAGAGAAATATGTAGGCTGCAGGCTGCACTCTATGGACCTTGGTATTGTTGACGAGTGTGCAGGGCCTTAGATGAACACTTGCTCCAGCAGGAGGATCCACAAAACTTTGAGCTTCTGCATATTGTCTCAAACTATTAGATTAAAAGTGGAACAATCAGATGGTGTGGAGCAATGAGTCACAGTGGGCTCAGAATAACTTGCAGCCCAAACACAGTGTGCGTTAGCCTGAAAAATAGGCAGAGTGTGGTGGGAGTGGTGCACAAAACAAACTGCAACGATGGGGGCATAAATCTACAGGTACTTAACTTTGCCCCCGTGGCCGCTGGACCTCTCTAACATGTGTCCTCCCATGGACCTGATCATGCATTGCAGAGCTAATATCCATGAGGGGAAAAGAAGATAGGAATCTATGTCTTCTATCAAAGGATAGGCAACCACAGCGTATCTATTTAGTCCGCCTTTCATGACTGTGACAAGTACATGTTAAGAGCAGTTCAATGAAGAATCATGTCTTTTAGACACCTGGTTTCCAATCTTTCTGTTCATTGCAAACTGACTCCATTTAGGACCAGAGGACATATCTAGGCAGAAGTGTGTGGTAGAATAGAACTCTTCACAGCTTGGTGAACTGGAGTGGAAGAGAAATAAAAAGAAGGAGGAGAAAAAGAAGAGGAAAATGAGTTGAAGGAGGAGACAATGAATAAGAACATGAAGAAGACTAGAAAAAGAATATTCAGAGAAGATGAAGAAGAAGAAACAGAACAAGAAGGAGAAACACAAGAAGAACAAGAAGTATGATAAATAGATTAAAAATGTGATCAGAATTATAATGATGAAAAGAAATGGAGAAGTAAGGAACTCAAAAAACATATTATTTTTGAGGGACAGCTCCTGTGGACATCCTCCATTCCAACAGACCTCCAATTTATACCCCCTGCCATTAGTGTATTCACCTATGGATGGATTAATCCACTGGCAAGGTCAAAGCACCCACCATCAAGTCTTCCCCACAAACTCACATGTGATCATTGCTGCACCAGGGAGAAAATCTTTACCACATAAGTCTTTGAATCTGGATGCAAACTCTAGCACTGTCTCTTTGGAAGTTTCAACCTGACGTGAGAGGTTCTGAGGTGCAAAGGGCTTTTTTCCTGAAAGGTTAGATCCTGTGCATAGTGGGTCCTCAGGGAGGAATGAATCACTGAGGTAGTCTTGGGTGGAACAGTAGCTAGGTTAGAGGGCTCTCAGTTCTGTTTCTCAGGTCTGACTTGGCAGAAACTCTCAGTTATGGGGGGGATTTTCTGTTGTGTACTCTTTGAGTATCATTTACCACACCTGTGCCCCTCCCTCTCCAGAGCTGAGGATCCCTGTTGATGGAAATGTGTATTATGCTATGAATGGCAGAGTGAACTACCATTTTATCCTCAGGGAAAGACCTGCCAGCAAGTGGTTCAAGGTTAAGCAAAAGGAGGTAAACACCCACCTTCTTCCTAGTGCCACTCCACCTCCTCCAAGGTGACAAGCACCTCAGCTTCTGGATGGATGTTGTAGAACACCCACAGAGCCAACTGACAGGCTGGGTGGGGTTTAGCTGCTGGGCTTTGCTGATGTTGTCATACCCTGCAGTTCTTGGAGTCTCCTAAGAACACATCCAGGAACCCACCAGCCTTGAGCATCACCTCTTCTGCAGCCGCCAGACCATTGCCCCAGGCCACCCAAAGCAATGAGTGCTGCAAGAGAAAAATCACCAGTAGCAGCTCCTCACTGCTTCACTCCAGCAAGCAGGTGGAAGACAGCTGCTTTGTTCACGTCCTCCTAGAGGGACAGAGCCGGAGGGAGACAAAGCGCATCCTGGTAAGCCTGACAGCAGGGCTGCCTCCTGGGTGTCCACATCGTGGAAGGCAGGAGACACAGCCAACCCCGGGGCTGTGGTGGGAAATAAAGAAGAGAGAGGTCCATCTTAAGGGCTTGACCTGAGGAGGGAGAGCCTCAGCATGCTCAGCTCCAGTGGTGAGTGGGCCTGTGTATTGTGGGTTTTGCAGGCCAGAAGTGCAGACGGAAGTGCTGTGGGCAGATGAGGTCAGAGAAATGTCCAGGGTGCAGGCTGCAATGCCTAGAACTTGGTATTCTCAATGAGTGAGGTTGGAGCAGAGGAGGTGACAGTGACTTGTCACATGGGTAGGAGGGGATGTGTTGCTGGTGGCTGCGAAGAGAACCTCCTTAGCATGACTAGGTGTGGGAATTTGGGGTCGGGATCACCTGGGGGGTCATGCCAAAGCTTCGGAATGTCAGCCTTTGCATGTATGTGAATAGGGAGCTAAAGGGGTTCTTGGCAGAATTTCTATGGATGTGCAGTAGACACGCTAATGCTGCAGGTGTCCAGCTGCAGAGGAGACATGTCCAGTGCCTGCCAGTGCTGAGTCAAGTACATCATTACAACCAGACCCGCACCGAGCTTCCAGAGGCCAGGGCCTCTCGAGGCTATCATGAAGCACTCAAGTGCACACTCTTGTATCTGAGTCTGTTTTGTGTAGTGGCAGTCAGGACCAAAATTTTTAGTGTATCTGCCTCTTCCACCCACAAAGGCAGCCTGCATCCCAGAGCACACTTGGCACGCAGGTCCCTGGCCCATTGCTCTCATCTCAGTGAGTTGAGAGTGTGTCTGTGCATAGGCAGTTTGGTCCTTTGACCTGAGTGGAATGTGGCTCCCCAGGGGGAGGGGGAATGGCAGGTACAGGCAGATATTTGTACCAGGATTGTTTTAGTAGCACATTGCAAGAACCCAGGGGGTATATGGAGGCCACACTCAGGTAGCAGGATAACAAGATTGTGCCCTTGTATATATAGCTGAGGTTTCTCCTGAATGTCCTCGACTGCTGTCCTTTGTGTAGCTTCTCAAAAATCAGTTCTCTGATGAAATTTCTCTCATCCTGATCCAGGTGACCTGCCAGGAGAAGATTACAGGCATCATCCACAGGGCCTTGACCACTATTTTCTCAAGAACAAGAATCCAGAAGACTTTGAGCTGCTCAAAATGGTCTCTCAGCATGAGAATAAGTGTGACAATCAGATAATTGGGAGAAATGATGCACAGTGGGCTCAAGATAACTCACAGCCAAGAGAAAGTGGGCCTTGGCCCCCAAAACAGCCAGTGTGGTGGACCTGGTGCAGGAAACCAACTGCAGTGATGCTCGAGTCAAATCTGCAGGTTCTCAAAGAGGCCCCAGGGGGCTGCTAGACCTCCCTAAATGTGTCCTGCCCTGAACCTGGGCAGGCATTGCAAAGCTAATATCCATGAGGGGCAAAGAAGAAGGGCTCAATCAATCAGCAGTTGGTTTATAGCTCACTGATAAGGATGCCTTCAGATGGGATCAGCACTGATGTGGACTGACGCAGCACATGTTAAAATCCATGGGCAGGACATGAGAAGTCCCGCCTAACAGGAATGTCAGGATTGCAGCAACTGGGAAGAGGACTCAGTGAAGAGGAAGTCAAGGCCAGGGGATAGCGTGTTTGGTTTGTTTTTGGAGCAATTCCAAGTCCTCTGTGCCTGGGTGTCCATCTCCCAAAGATATCAGAATGGCCAGGTTATTATTTCTGCCAGCATCAAAGAAGGGCATCTGAAGATCATAGGCCACAATGCTGAGCTGTCCACACTGCCAGTGCTCTTCCTTTCTTGTGAGCCAGACACTCCTAGCCTCCACCATCCCAGCCTGTCCACAATAGAACCCACTATCTTTAGGGCATTTATGGTCAGTTTTCCCATTTTCACACACCAAGTCGGTTCGCTTAGCTCTGTCTTACACATGAGGAAGACTGAGGTCCAGATAGTCCAAGGAGCTGGGCAAGGTAACAGTGGCTAGGAATCTCAGTGCTTGGGAGGCTGTGCAGGAGGATCAGAAGTTCAAAAGAGCCTCGGAAACTTAGTGCCTGCCAGTGCTGAGTCAAGTACCTCATTACAACCAGGCCCACACTGAGCTTCCAGAGGCCAGGGCCTGGTTCAGGGGAGCCTGAATCAAAGTAAAAAGGCCTAGAAATGTGTCTCAGTGCAGGGACTCTGGGTTCAATCTCTGGTAAAAAAATTAAAAAATAAAAAAAAAATAAGCCAGTCAATAAGGAATTACAAAACTGAGAGTCTATGAAGGTGATTTCAGAAACAGACACTTTCAACCCAAGCATCAGTTGAGAGCAGGCTCCAGACCAGGGGAGGTTTGTGTTTAACAGACGTCAAAAGGGAGGACTACCGGGGGCCTGGAACCCACTAGGTGTGATGGCATCTATGCCTTATGGCAGGAGGGTGGCAGTGATGCTGGCCCTCTCCTAGATCTTGGAAACCTTGTTTTCATTGGGGAAGCTTTTTGGAGGTGGAATCTATTTTAGCAATCCTGGTCCAGATGAGGTGCTGACTACCATGGGTAGAAGCCTATCCAGAATGCGGTGTCTGTTAGGAAGTCTTTCCTGACTGTGACAATGACAAAGAAAGGAAGTTACTTGTCAAGTCTTGGTTTCACTCCTGGCCATTGATTGAGAACTGATTTCATCTTGGGGTTCTGAAGAGAGGCTGCATCTGGGCAGAAGAGTGTGATAGATTTGAACTCCTCAGAGGACGCCCCACCATTGCCAGAGAAAGAAGGAGAAGGAGGAGGAGGAGAAAGAGGACACTCCTGAGTGGGGAGAGGATCAAAGATGAAGAGCAGGAGGAAGAAGAAGAAAAAGAAGGAGGCAAAACAGAAGGAAGGGTGGAGGGAGATACACAGAAGAAGAACAAGAAGAAATCATGTAAGAACAAGAAAAAGACCCAGAAAGAACTAAAAGAAGATGCAGGACAGAAAGAAGATCCAGAAGTAGAACAAGAACCAGAATAAAAGTACCAAGCAGACAGCTCATGATGAGAAACAAGGGGAAGGAGAGCGAACCTATAGAGTTCTCAGGGCACCACCCTGCTGAAGTCCTCCATATCCATGCCCAACACACCTCTGATGGATACACCTCCCCTCTGCGTATTCATCCATGAGTGGATTCATCCAGGGCAAGGGGATGAATTGACCCACCATCCAACACTTCCCTGAATGCCCATGTGTGAGCGTGGCTGCCCTGGGGAGAAAGGCCTAAGCACAGGATCCTTTGGGGCAATCCTGATGCAAAGCCTAGCAGTGTCTCTATGGCAGGTCCAACCTGCACTGAGAAGTTCTGGGGCCCCAGGTGCTGTTTCCATTGTCAGGTGCTCTTTTGGTTTAGATCCTGTGCATCATCTTCGTTCATGGAAGAATCACTGAGGGAGTCTTTGGTGGCACTGTAGCTGGATTGGAGGGCTCTCAAATCTGGTGCTGGCCTGCCCTGGCAGAGACTCTCGGGGGTTGGGGGTGTCTCTGGTATAATCCATGAGTGTCACCTACCAATCGCCTCCACCTCTCTGCAGAAGTAAAGGTCCCTGACCATGCAGTCATGTATCTGTCCATGAATCCCGGAATAAAGTATCATTTCATCCCGAGAAAACATCCCACCATCAAGAGGAAACAAGCAAGGGAAAGGAGGAAAACACCTACCTTATTCAAGCTGTACTTGTGCTGCCATTCCACATCCACCTAGGGAAATAAGAAGCCTCATCACCTGGACATGTGTGCTAGAAGCCCATAGAGCCAACTGACAGGCTGGGCTAGCTTTCTGTTTCTGGGTTTGCTGATGTTGCTTCCCCCACATTCTCAGAATCAACCTGCAAGTCCTCCAGGCGGCTTTCCCACAAGCAGGTGGGAGATACCTGCTTAATTCGCATCCACTTAGAGACACAAAGCCCAAAGACGTCCAAGACTGTCCTGGTAAGCCTGGGTGCAGGGGTGTCCCCTGGTGCTTACCCCTGGGCAGGAAACAAATACTAATCCAATACCATGAACTACTCATGAGCCCTCTTGAATTGGACCTTCTGGTTGGTCAGGAGGAGAGATAGGAATAAAGGAGGCAGAGGTCAGTGTGAAGGACTTGACCTGAGATGAGGGAGAGCAGCAGCATGTCCACCACCATGACTGAGGGAGTCTGTGTGTCGGGTGGCAGTGTGCAGTCCAGAAGAGCAGGGGCAGGTATTGGTGGCCGATTAAAACAGGATAGGACTTAGGGTTCAGATTCCCCTGTATGGGATGCTGGCGTCCATGGAGGAGGACAGCAGTATGAGGTTCTGCATGTTTTTTCAACAAGGAGCTGAGAGGGTCTCTCTGCAGAATCGATAAGGATGTGGAGTAAACACATGAAATGTCCAGGTAACCTGCAGGACAGGAGCCTTTTCCAATGACCACCCTTGCCGGATCAGGTGTCCTCCTACACCCCAGCCAGCACTGAGCCTCTGGAGGCCAGGAGCTCTCGTGGCTGTCTTTCAGCACTCCTGTGTGTGGTCATGTTCCTGGGTCTGTTTTGGGCCCTGGCAATCCAGACCAAAGCCCTCTAGGTTTTGTGTCTGGGCCACCCCAAATGCCACCTGCATCCTCAGGCAGACATGGGATCTTGGAGGCCACTGTCCCATTCCTCCCAACTTGTGAGATGAGATTGCATCTGTGTACAGGGAGTGGGGTCCTTTCACTTCGAGTGGAGTGCGGCTCCACAAAGAGCAATGGCAGGTCCAGAAAGTCCTATGTACAAGGATTGGGCTAGTAGCCTATGGGAAGAGCCCACACGATGAGCAGGAGGCCAGCCTCAGGTGGTAGGGTCATGGATGTTGCCCTTGTATTTAGAGTGGAGGTGCCTCCAGAATGCCCATGTCCACTGTCCTTGAGTAGTCACTTCAAGGCCCATTTCCTGAAGGCCTGTCTCCCATGCTGCTCCAGGCGACCTGCCACGATAGGGCTCCTGTCGTCATCCGCAGGGCCCTCGAGGTACACTTGCTTACTCAGGAGAAGCCGGAGGATTATGAGCTGGGCCAAATCATCTCTAACCATTGGAGTAAGTGGGACAGTCAGATGGTCAGGATGTGGACTCAGGTCAACTCATAGCACCAAAGAGTAGTCTCTGACTCTTGTACACTCAAAAGTGTGTGTGGGCTCTCGTGCACAAAGAATACTGAATTAGAGCTGGTGTAAAGTCTCTAGGTGTGACTCTAATGTGACTCCCAGCAGGTGTCCTCCCCTGGTCGTGAACAGGCATCCAATGCTGACATCAGGAGTAGCAAGGAGGAAAGCCTCCTTCCAGAGAATGTAGGGCCCCACGGCTCTCTGATAGGAGTGGTTTAGAGGAACATGGGAATGCATGGGCTAAAGATGGAACTGGCACTTTTGTGGACTGAATCAGCAATATTGAAAGCCTTCTGTGTGACCAGAAAATGACTGCCTGGGCAGAGCATGGCCAGGATTCTAGCAAGCAGTAACAGGATGAAATTGGGAAGAGAGAACAGGCTGGGAGACAGGCTGAATCATCTGTGTTTGGACAAATTCCCTGGTTGTCTGTACCTGAGTCCACCTGCCCAGAAGTGATCACAATAGCCAGGTTATGACCCCTAACTGAAGTCAGATGAGGGCTTCCTGAGCACGTCGGCCACAAAGCTCATCTGTTAATAATGCCAGCGCTTTTTGGTTGGTTGGTTGGTTTTTGTGAGCCCAACATCCACAGCAGCCATGATCCCAGCCTATGTACACTGAAGACCACCATCCCTATGAGTTCTAGGATCAGTTTTCTCCCATCTTAACCTACTGTTAGGTCAGTAGAGTCTATGGAAGAGGAAGTCAGTCTGGGACCTTGGTAGCCTACGAAATTCATAGCAGAGATCCCCTCATTCAACCCAGAAGGGATGGAGAACAGGCTCTAGGTTAGAGGAGGGCGACAGGAAACAGGTGTGCGGAGGAAGGAGAAGCGGGCTGTTGTATTTCCCCACTCGGGGTCATGGCACCACTGGACCATACACCATGTTGGAAGGAAGCAGTCCCTTTGCTGGTCTTTGGAATCATTGTTCTCAGTAGGGCTGCATTTGGAATGTGGCCTCCATTCTCGGAAGCCTGATCCACATGGAGGCTGGCTCCACCAATGCAGAAGCATGGCTCTAATGTGGTATCTGTGCTGGTCAGCCTGTCCTCACTGTGGCCATACTTGAGGAAAATAACTCAGAGGAGGAATCCTAGGCCTTTTCTCCGGGTTTCCTAGCTTTCTCTCTGGTTGTGCACTGAGGCTGTCCATAAAGCTCTAGTGTGTGGCAGTGGAGAGCTCCTCAGCCCTTGCCAAACAGGCATAGACTGGGAGAGAGAGAACGAGGCTGGGAGAGAGGGAGAGAGAGAAAGACAGAGAGGAGAGGAGGACCTCTACTTGGAGGATGAGGATTCAGTGGAGCCAACAGGGCCAAGGTACTATTGTCCAGTGTGCACCCCTGTTTAGGTCTTCCTCCAACCATACCCAACCTTTCTTCCAGTCCCTCCCACCTCCCAGTAGTGTGTTCATCTTGAATGAGAATTTCATGATGACATCAGAGCACTCACCATCCAATGCTTCCCTCCAAAGCCACCTTTGAAGACGGCCCATGTGGGGTCTGAATCTTCAGCACAGGAGCCTTTTGTGGGAGATTTCAGATGCAAACCCTAGGGGTGTGCTTTGGAAGATGCAAGAGGACCTGGGATGTTCTGGAGTCTAAAGCCTTTGGAAGGAATAGACATTAGGTGTGTTGAAGTGCTCTGCCTAGTTTTTGCTCAGGGAGGACTGTGGAGGCTGTCTTTGTTGGTATTGGTGCTGAATTGGAGAGCTCCCAGGTCTGTGGCTCAGGTCGTTTCTGGCCGAGCTTTTCATATTTTGGGGTGTCCCATGTTGTACCTCTTGCATGCCAACTTCTTCCCATATACTCCTCTCCTCCCAGAGCTGAAGATTCCTCACCATTGCAATGTTTTTTATGCTATGAACCCTCACATTGAATACGACTTTGTGCTGAGGAAGAGGACCATCTCTAAGAAGAAGGATGAGTGGATCCAGCCCAAACCTACCCCTTATGATGCAAAAGAGGCTCAAGCTCTCCATAGGATCCTTCTAAGAACATTCTTCTGCTGTTTGGTTGGGCAGTGCTGAAGCATCCTATGGTCATTTACATTTATTAATATTTGCTTCAAAATTTTGAAGTTGCCAATCTATAGTGTGGCATTAGATATTTGTTATATATTCCCTTTAGTAACATATTCATTACTATATCATATATTTGTTATTTAAACTAAGCACTTTTTAAAATATAATTTTTTTGTTATCTGATCTACTTTGATGATTTGAGTGTATTAATTGTAGTAGTTGATTCCTAGAAGAAACATATAAGCCCAGAGGAAGAAATGTTTCATTTAATCACAAAGAAATTTTGTTTTTAGGAGTTTGACAGATGGTATTAAATGAGTTAATTTTCTAATGGGAGCAATGAAATATCAGGCATCATGACACAAACACAAAGAAAGACACACAAACAAATCTGAAAGACTTCTCCAAAGTGCACACACACACTTGTTGAAGGATAGATAGACAGTTTGAGTTGGTCTATGCTGAAATACTTTGGAGAAGTCTTTCAGATTTCTCCAATTTTGGAGTATTTTCAATTTCATAAGGTATCTTGTGGATGAAACCTAAGTCTAAAGGGACATGCCTGTGTGCTTCACATGCAACTTTATACATTATCTGAAGGTAATTTCATGCAATATTTTTAGTGAAGCTGATTTTGACTGTGAACCATCCCCAGAGGTCCGGTGTGGAATTTTCTACTTGTAGCATCACAATGGGGTTCCACTGTTTTGATTTTGGAATATTTCCAATTTTAATTGTTCAGATTTTAATGATATATAACATATATAGTGTATATGTTATGTATTATATATATAGTATATAATTTACAGATAATGAATTTTATACATCTAGGAATCTGTAGGCCCATAGAAAATGAATGGATGCCTACTGCTGCCTGGACTGGTCTGCAGGATCCTGTAACCTTTGAGCATGTGTGAGGGCTGCATAGGGCTTGCAAAAAATCCTGCATCAAACTGAGCTCCTAGAAATCTCCACCACAGCATAAGGGCCAATGAGAAGTACACTTCCGCTCAGAAGCTGGGAAGCTACCTTATGAAGGTGATCATAGGTGTGGGGCCCTCTTGCTAGGACACTTTTTCTATTGGGCCAAAACTGTGCTCTGAATGTGTTTGCTGAGAAGGGTTTGACATTTCAGAACTGAAATAGTTTGTGAAAGCTGCTTCCACTTGCAGGAACAAAGCGTGTTCTCAGTGAGTACTCTGGGACTGTCCCTGGTTGAATTAGAGTGTGTCAGAAACACTTGTAATGATTGGCATTCACGGTTTCACATTGAAGCATCTGTGCCATCTGTAAACCACAGTTTGTTGCCTGTGGGGTCAGCGTTTCAATGAGTTTTCTGAAAAAGTATGACTTACGGATTTCAATGGAACTTTAGAGAATAGATCTTCTGAGCATTCCCCTTGCCTCCCTATATTTGGTGATGTAAGGTACAAGGGCTCTCTTGGTAGCACACATTGGGATGGAATTGCTTACTGAAAACAGCTAGGTAATGGAGAATTGAAACCACTTCTGCAAAGCAGTTCAACTTGCAGGACTAACTTAGTTGTAAGTGAGCACATGGTGTTTTTTCTGGTTGAACTAGAATGAAGCAGAACCGCTTCTTAGAGGTGACAAGCACGCTTTCACATTGAAGCATCTGTGCCAAAAAACAAACAAAAACCAGTTAATTCATGTGGGTACCTGCACTTCAAATGTATGTTGTCAACTAGTTTGACAAATGGATGTCAATAACACTTTGGAGAACTGATCTTCTCGGCTGGTCCTCTTTCCTCCTGCAAGTTGGTGATGATAGATACAAGAGATCTCTTTCTGGCACACTTTGTGTTTCATGCCTGAACTGTGCTCTGAATGTGCTTGGTGAGAACAGCTTAGAAGTGCAGAAGTGAAGCTGTTTGTGGAAGCAGCTTTAAGTAGCACAAACTAATTTGTTCCCAGTGAGCACGTGGGGATTTTTCCCCGGCTGAAACAGTGAAAATGAGAACTGCTTCTCAGAGCTGATAGGCATGTTTGCATTTGGAGATGTCTTTGCTATCAGTCATCTAGAGTTCCTTGCATGCAGAAACCTGCATTTCAAGTGAGTTTTCAGAAAGGTCTGATGAATGGGTTTCCAAGAAATTTGGTTGAATTGATCTTGCCTTCTCAAAATTGGTGATCCTAGGTGCAAGGAATCTCTTGTAAGCCAACATTGTATTTTGGGCCTGACCTCAGCTCTGAATGAGCTTGCTGAGGATATTTTGGGGTGCATAAGTGAAGTAGTCTCTCAGCAGCTTCAACATTCAGGAACTTACCTTGTTCTCAGTGAGTACATTGGGGTTTGTCGCTGCTTAAATTAACATGAAGAACAACTGCTTCTCAGAGGTGGCAGTTTCCCTTTGAAGCATGGGTACAATTGGTCAATGCGAGTTCAATGCAGGCAGGCACTTGCATTTCAAGTGAATTTTGTGACAAAAGATTGAGCAATGAATTTCAATCAACCTTGGTGAACTGATCTTTCCAGAAGGCTCACATTTTTTTCTCAAAGTTGTTAAACCCTAGGTATAGGGCTCTCTTGCTAGCATCCTTTGTATATGGGCTGAAACTGTGCTCTGAATGTAATTCCTGAAAATATTTTGGAAGTGCAGCACTGAATAATTTTGCAAGCAGTTTTAATATTAGGAAATAACTTTCTTCTCAGTGTGCACATTAAGCTTTGTACCTGGCTGAACTAGCATTAAATCAAAATGCTTCTGGGAGCTCTGGGCACTGTTTCAATTTGAAACTGTGCCATTGTTAAATTTTTTGCTGTCAGGCACCTGCAGTTTCAAGGAATTGTCAGCGAAGATTGAGTAAGGTAATACAAGGATACTTTGTGCAATTCATCTTCTCAGCAAGACCACCTTCCTGATCAATGTTGGTGATGCTAGACAAGGGTGGACTTTTGCAATGATACTTTGTAATGTCTTTCAGGAAATGTGTTCTGAATGTGCATCCTGAGATCCATTTGTAGGGGGAAAACAGAAACAGTTTGTGCAAGAAGCATCAAAGTAGCTTTGTTCTCAGTGAACACATGGGGGGTTTCCCTGGTTGAACTTGCAAGAAGCAGAACCTCTTGTCAGAGCTGATGGCACAGTTTCACTTGGAACCATCTACACACTCAGTAAAGCATAGGTCATTGCAGACAGGCTCATGCAATTTCAAGATGGTTTTCAGAATCTGTTTGAGGAATGGATTCCAAAGAATCTTTAAGGAATTGACCCACCCAGCAGTCCCATCGCTTCCTATCTGAGCAAGTGCTCCGAGGTACAAGGGCTTTCCTGCTAGCACACTTTGGATATTGAGCCTGAACTGTTCTCTGAATGTGCTCAATGAGAAGAGTGTGAAGTGCAGAAGAGAAGCAGGGTGTGCAAACAGCTTCAATTGCAGGATGTAAAAGTGTTCCTAGAGAGCACATTGAGATTTCCTCCTGGCTGAACTAATCCGAATTGGAACCCCTTCTGAGATCCAGCAGTCACTGGCTTTACTTAGAAGTTTCTGTGTCTTATATAAAGCAGAGTTTGTTGCTCGTGGGCACCTTCATTTCCAATGAGTTTTCAGAAAAATTTGAGAAGAGGATTTCAATGAAACTGGGCAAATGATCTTGTCAGCCGTCCAACTTTCCACGTGAATATTGGTGATGTTAGGTCCAAGGGCTCTCTGGGTAGCACAGTTTGTACTTTGGGTGTAAAGTGTTGTCTGAACTTGCTGGCTGAGAAAAGCTTGGAAGTGTGCAGAATGGAAGCATTTTGTGCAGGCAGCTTCCAATTGAAGGAAGGGTCTTTGTTTCTGGTTGAAGCTTCATGAAGCAGTACCGCTTCTCAGAACCAGCACTCTCTGTTTCTCTTTAGCCTCTGTTACATTGGAAATGCAGGTTCCCTGCATGAAGGCACCTGCGTTTCCAGTTAAGTTTTCTGAATGAGTGGGAACCATTCATTTCAGTGAAACATTGGCAAATGTATTTTCTTCAAAGGGCAGCTTTCCTCTTTAAACTTGGTGATTGGAGCTACAGGGGCTCTCTTGCAGGTACACTTTTCCTATTGGGCCAGAAGTGGGTTCTGAATGTGCTTGCTCAGGAGAGCTTAGAAGTTCAGAAGTGAAGCAGTTCCTGCAAGCAGCTTCCACTTGCAGGAACAAAGTGTGTTCTCAATTAGCAATTTGTGGCTGTCTCTGGATGAACTAGAATGTGGCAGAATGACATGTAATAACTGGCAGACACAGTTTCACTTTGAAGCCTCTGTGTGGCTATGATGTCGAAGAAAGAGAATTTTCTGTGGTCCTGGGTTTATAACTTAGTATTTTGGTGACCATGTGTGCTGGAGTCTGATCATCTTCAGTGAAATTCACTTTCTCCTCCACCCTTCCCCTTAGGTTGGAAGGGGAGATTTTCCTCCACATGGAAGGTTAGAGGGAGTTCATAATTTCCCTTCCCCCCATGCCAGCAAACACAGCCTGAAGTTGCAGTTTTCCTCTTCTCCAGATCAGATGAGCCCTGAGAATGAGTTTTTATTTCTCTTTCATGAGATTTAAGTTTCAATTATTATGACATGTACTTCTTTTTTGTTTTTATTATTATTTTTATTTTTTAAATATTTAATTGATTTTATTTTTTAAACAACGAGAGTGGAATGCATTACAATTCTTATTACACACATAGAGCACAATTTTTCATATCTCTGTATATAAAGTATGTTCACACCAATTCGTGTCTTCGTACATGTCCTTTGGATAATGATGTCCATCACATTCCACCATCATTGCTGTCTCCATCATTCCACATCACCTGTCCCCTCCCTTCCCCTCTCACCCCTCTGTCCTGTCCAGAGTTCGCCTATTCTTTTCATTGTGTTCACCAATAGCCAGGAGGCAGGTGGCCTTGTGAGTCCATTCATTCAAACCAAAATCAATGGGAGACTGGATTGTGACTCAGGGAGAGGCTACTGCCTGGCTGGCCAAGGGTATTGGGCATTGAGACCACTGTGTGAAAAATAAGTGGTCTGAGGCTTCTGTTGTCTTTTTCTGGTTCCCTGTTGCATATCATCTGACCAAGAAAGCCTAGGAAGTCTGAAGGTGTAATTTTGAGGAAGAGTAAAGGTGATTCCTTCAATTCTGTTATTGCAATCCCTAGTACCTTTCCCTGTGTCATATTAAAACATCCAGCTAACATATATTATTCATGTTCATTTTTTTCTCATCACTACAATGTAAGTTTCACAAGGAAAGGATTTGATTTTGTTCATTGCTTTAAACTGTACCTTGAACTTTGCCAAGTACACAATGACTCCTCAAAAAGTATTTTTGAATGAAAGAATCCTTCTGATATATTAAACCTTCTGTGAAGTGTCTTTACCACCTCTGACTAAATTTTGTGTATTTTTACCTTATCAGCCAGAACTCTGGAGGGAAACTGGGGACAGGTGGTTGGTTTTAGACCACAAACTTCCCTTTCCTGTAGTGGCTAATGAAACACTTTGGTTACATTTATTGTTTTTTAAGTAGTCCCTTTCACTGACTTGTTCATCACAGATGTTATCTTTCTGACCCACAGGAAACTCTCCAAATCCTCTGAAATATTCAGCAATTTTTTTAAAAAAATTCTTTTGACCAAAAGAAAATATGAAAACATTTTCCCATGATAGAGGCATAAATTACATCATTATTTCAGCAGGACATGATGAATATTTTGGCATGGATTCTGCTTCTTAACATCAAATGTGGTATAATGGATACCTTTATCTGGAACTTTGTCATCTGATTTCTTTCCAATAAGTTCTGCTGGATTCTGAATTTCATACTCTATATTCTATAATCAGAGTCAAGAGAAAAGTGAAGATTTGATACAAAAGAGGGTAGAAAGGATATTGAAATGGATTAATGACAATAACCAGTAATATATCATAGGTTAGGAAAAAAGAACACTTATCTCACAAAAGGTCAACCTTCCAGAAACAGCTCATTTTTCTTTTTTAATTTTCATACAAAGATGGAACACAGGGGTACTTTACCACTGAGCACATCTCTAGCCCCTTTTATTTTTTATTTTATTAGGGTGACACTATGTTGCATGGGGACTTGCTAAGTTTATGAGGTTGGCCTTGAACTTTGAATCATTTTTAATATGGCAATTGATAACTATTTTGTTTTTATTAATTGGGAATTATGAAGCATTTTTATTCTTAGTAAGTTTTAAACATGAACTAGTTCAGATCATTGAAATGTTTACCAGACAATGACATAAGGTGCCTGGTCGATGTTTCAGTATGGAATTGTGTCCAGAGCTCTATCCAGAAGTCCTGCTCTGGCCAGGGCATCTAAGTCAGCTAGACATCTAACGGGGAGAGCCCATAGATCTGACCCAAAGGAATTGTGATGTATTTCTACCTTTGATAGAAATGTCCCCAGACCATGGCAGTAGCCATATCATGTGGTGGCAGGAGGCAGGGGGAGATATTTTAATGTTTCTAACAAGGCACCCAAGACTAGTGACTCTTGGGCCCAGCTTGATCTGGGGTTGAGGTCAGTTCCAGCATGGCCACTGATTGTTCGTCAGAAGGACACACAACCCTGTGACACCACTGTGGTTGTGGGAATCCCCTGAGGTGTGGAAAAGTAGAATGGCCTAGGCTGACCACTGTGTCTGTGGTGGGCTTCTGCTCTAAACTGTGAATAGCAAGTGTGCTTAATTTCCCTGGAATCACAGAATGAGAATCACAATGAATACTGAAAACTGTGAGCTGTTGATTCTGAGAACTGTGGGGGATGGACATCAGCAAAGCCCAGAAACTGAAGGCCACCCCAACTTGCCAGTTTGCTCTATGGGCATTCTAGAACATATGTCCATATGAGGCTTCTTATCACCTTGTGTGGATGTGGAATGGCACCAGGAGTCAGCATGAATAAGGTGGGTGCTTACCTCCTTTCCCTTGACCTGGGTCCTCTTCATGGTGGGATGTTTTCTCACGAGTAAATGATACTTCATTTGAGGATGCATGGAGAAATAGATGATTGCATGGTCAGGGACATTACTTCTGCAGAGAGAGGTGGAGAGGATTGGTAGGTGACACTCAAGGATTCTAGCACAAGACACCCCCAACCCCTGAGAGTCTCTGCCAGGGCAGGCCTGCGCCACAGACTTGAGAGCCCTCTGATCCAGCTACAGTTCCACCAAAGACTTCCTCAATGTTTCTTCCCTGAAGGAAGATTATGCACAGGATCTAAACCACAGACTCCCCCAGATGTGGGGTGGACATGCTGGTGCTCTCCCTCATCTCAGGTCAAGCTCTTCATATTGACCTCTCTCTTTTTTCTGTCTATCCTTCCTGACCATCCAGAAGCTCTGTTGAGAGCCACAGCCAAAAGGGGCCCCAGCAAACTTCCAGCTGCCAGCTGATGATTGGCTCACAGAGGCCCCAGCAAACTTCTAGCTGCCAACTGATTGGCTCCTCTGCGGTGATGCTCATTGGGCTGTTTCCCGGCCCTTTCAGACCATGGAGCTGCTCATTGGGGGACTTTTTTGGACTCTGCCCACCGACCCAGTCAATCGGCCTCAAGAGCAGGAGGAGTGGGGGAGGTTGAGAGGTTTGTGGGAAGCCGGTGGTGGCAGTTGGGCTCTGAAGGTTTTTCCTGAGGAGCTGTGTGGTTTGGTGTGTGTGTTCTAAAAATAAAGTTCATTTCTTTTGTCAAGTGGCTCCTGAATTGTGCCAGCAGACTGTGGCAAAGCTCCAGTTCTAAGTGGCCTTTGATATGTGTTAGTTCCCTCCCTGGGCTAAGCACCAGGAGACACCCCTGCTGCCAGGCTTATCAGGACATTCTTGTACTTTTTTCTGCTCTGCTCCTCTGAGCTGAAATGAACCAAACAGCTGTCTCCCACACGCTTATTGTAGAAGGTCCTTGAGGATCTGCAAATAATGCCTCCAGTGACACTGGACTTCTTGATCCATTTGGTGGCCATGAACCTAGGTCTTGCTTTTGGAAAAGAGGTGCCGTTCAAGGTTGGAGTGATGCTGGACATCATTGCAGAGGACTCCAAAGTTGATCTGAAAAACTGTGGGGTATGGCAACATCAGCAAAGCCCAGAAAATATAACCCACCCCAGCCTGTTTCTAGAACATATATCCAGGAGCTGAGGGTTTTTACCTCCTCATGTGGATGTGCAGTGGCACCAGGAGGAAAGAGTGAATAAGGAGGGTGTTTATCTTCCTTCCTTTACCTTGTCTCACTTGCTGGTGTATGGTTTCTCTGAAGTCATATTTGACTCGAGTATTCATGGAATAAAAGACATTTCCTTTGTCAGGGATCTTCAGTTCTGAAGAGAGGGCCAATGGGTGGTAAGTGACTCTCAAGGGGTACACCACAGGACACGTGCAACACCTGAGAGTCTCTGCCAGGGTCAGGCCTGAGCCACAGACCTGAGAGCCCTCTAATCCAGCTACAGTTCTACCAAAGGCTTTCTCAGTGATTCTTTCCTGAGGAAAGACTGTGCACAGGAACTAAACCAAACTACCACCTTTCAGTGAAAAAGCACCTTGGACTCCAGAATGTCTCAGTTGAGGTTGGACCTGCTGAAGAGACACTGCTAGAGTCTGCATCAGGATCTGCCCCAGTGGCTCCTGTGCTGAAGCTCTTCTCCCAGTGAAGTCATGTCCACACATGGGTTTTCGGGGAAGCATTTGATGGTGAGTGCTTTGACCTTCTTAGTGGATTAATCCATTCATAAATGAATACAGTCCTGGGAGGTGGTATAAATTGGAAGTCTTTTGTGCATGGATGAAGGATGACTTAAGGAACTATATATTTTTTAGATCAGCTCCACTTCCTCTTCCTCCTCATCATTAACTTTCTGATTTGGAATCTCATTCTGGTTATTTCATATCTTCGTGTGCTTTTTATATTCCTCCTCCTCCTCCTCCTCCTCCTCCTCCTCCTCCTCCTCCTCCTCCTCCTCCTCCTCCCCTTCACATCTTGCTTCCCCTTATCCTTCTTCTTTTTCTCTCTATGGCCTATTGGCCTGCTCTGAGTAGCTTGCCTCTCCCACACACTTCTGCCTATGTATGACCTCTGTTAAGGACCCCAAAATGGAGTGAGTTCACAAAGAATGGAAAGTAGTGCACCCAGAAGCCGAAAGAAATGTCTCTTCATTTAAGTATTTTCCAGGTGCTTGTCACAGTCATGAGAGAAAGAATGTCTAACCAGGCGCCCCACTGTGACCATGCTTCCTCTCTTGGTGGCGACCACCTCCAGCTGGACCAGGCTTTCTAAAGTAGAGGCCACACTCCATAGTTCCCCTAATGCAAACAAGAGTCCAACGACCAGGAGAGGTCTGGCATCACTGCAACCCTCCTGCCATAATTCATATGTCATAACACAAAGTGGGTTTCATGCATCCAGCTTGTCCTTTCTTTGGACATCTGTTACCCACAATCCTCACTGGCCCAGAGCTTGCTCTCAATCAATGATGGATTGGATGTGTCTACTTTTGATTCAACTTTCTTAGGCTATTCTTTTGTTGGGGGGGGGGGTGGGTGGTTACAGGGATTGAACCCAGAGGCCTTAACGACTGGTCCATATTCCCAGGTTTTTTCATTTTAGACAGGGTCTTGCTAAGTTGCTGAGGCTGGCTTGAAACTTGTGATCATCCTGCCTCACCCTCCCAAGAGGCTGGGATTACAGGCATGAGACACCATGCCTGCAACTTAGCCAATCTTGGCCTGAGCCTTCCTTGCATGTAAGACACTCCAACCTCAGATTTGGTTATTTATGAAAATGTTAGAGAACTGATTATATGAGCCCATAGGGATGGTATGTTTCACTGTGGACAGACTGGGATCCTGGCTGCTATGAGTTCCTGGCTCACAGGAAAGAAAACAGCAATGAAATTATTTACAGATCAGCTTTTTGGCCTATGTGTTTAGGATGCCCTTAGCTGACACAGGAAGGGATAATAACCTGGCTGTTCTGATCTCATTTGGAGATGGGCACATGGCACAAAGGACTTGGAATTTTCAAAAGACAGCTCAAACAGGCTGTCTCCTGGCCTTTATGTGTTATTGTGTCCTGTTCCCAGTTGCTACAATACTGACATTTCTCCCAGTAGGCAGGGCTTCTCAGGTCCTACACCAGGTTTTTAACATGTGCTGCTTCAGTCCACATCAGTGCTGATTCACTTGTAGCCCATTTCTTCCCATGTTAGTGTTAAATCATCCCTATCAGTGACCCATGTTATACTGCTGCTTGAAGGAGCTTTTCTTCTTTGCCCCTATGGATGTTAGCTTTTCAATGGCTGATCAGGTGCAGGGGAGGATACATGTTAGGGAGGTCCAACAGGCCCTGGGGCCGCACAGAGAATCTACTACAGAATTTAGGCCCACTTCAGTGCAGTTTCCTTGGTGCACAAGGCCCACTACACATTCTGCCTGTTTTTTTAGGCTAAGGCACTCTTCCATTGGGTTGAGTTGTCCTGAGCCTGCTCATTGATCATTTCTCCCCACTGTCTGATTGTCCCACTTACTCTAATGCTTGGAGATGATTTGCAGCAGCTCAAATTTATTCAGATCCTCCCTCCTCCTTAAGCAAGTGTTGGTCCAAAGCCCTCTACCCTGGCTGGTCACCTGGATCAGGGTGGGAGACAGGTCATCAGGGTATGTGCCCCGGAGGCTATACCCACTGGATAGTGGTCTGGGACATTCAGGAGACACCTTAGCTATGAATGCAAGGGCACCATCTTGTTATCCTGCTTCTAGTGTCTGGTCCCCATGTAATTATATGGGGTCTTCTGACGGGCTACTAGCCCAATCTTCATACAAAAGACTGTCTGTATCTGCCATTGTCCTATGTGGAGCCACATTTCACTCGAGTAGAAGTTCCATTCTACTTTCCACTTCCACTGAGATCAGAGGAACAGGCCAGTGGCACCCTATATGCCAGATTTGCTCTGGGATGCAGGATGAATCTGCTTATCTCAGGTAGAAACTCTAAAGGCTTTGGTCCTGACAGCCAAGACACCAAACAAACCCCTTAGTCAGCAGGGGGAGGATTGAACATGGCTCCTCTGCAGCTGGACATCTGGAATATTGGGAATATACTGCACATCCATACAAATTTTTCTACAAAGAGACCCTCCAATTCTTCGTTCAAGGGATATGCAGACTCTGACATTCCTGGCCTCTTTCATGGCTCCTAGGTAAGTGTAGACCCCAAATAACAGACCTATATCATGCCAAGGAGGCTCTCAGCCCCTCCCCACCAGCAACAAATCCCCTCCCATACACTGGAGAAATCCCTGCCACCTCCTCTGTTCCAAACCCCAGAGTCTGTCTCAGAAACACCAAGGTCCACACTGTGTAGACTCCACCCTGGATACGTCTCTAACTTTATCTTCCTCCAGCCCTTGCTCTTGCACTTGTGGCCTGCAAACCCCACAGCATGCAGGCCCACTCACACCTGGATCTGGGCATAATGGTGCTCTCCCTCCTCTCAGGTCAAAGCCTTCTCTTTCATTCCCATCTTATCATTCCTGACCATCCAGATGCTCCTGTTCAAGAGGACAGGACTCGTCATGGTGTTTGCTATGTTTTCTGCCTTTTCCAGTGTGGGCACCCAGGTGACACCCCTGCTGTCAGCCATACTAGCTGCACATACTTGCACTCCATGCTCTGCTCCCCTAGCTGGATATGTGGCAGTGAGGAACTGCTAGTGGATACCCATGAGATACTGGACTCAATGTTGCTTTTGATGGCCATGGGAAAGGTCCTGGATGACATAAAGAGGTGCTGCTCAAAGATGCAGTGATGCTGGACATCATTGCCGAGGACTCTGAATTTGACTCCAAGAACCATGGGGATGGCAACATCAGTAGAATCTCAGAAACTGCGGGATACATCAGGTTCACAGTTCTGTTTGGGGGGTTCTGGAAATTATACCCATGCATGAGCCATCTTGGCTCCTTGGGTTGGACAAAGATTGAGGATGCAGTCAGAGACAGCATTGTCCTCACATTCTGCCACCAAACAGGGAAGCTGAACTTTGCACAGGGTCTGCTTCTAAAGGTTCTTTATCCCCCAAAATGCCGCTTGTACTTTTGGTTACCTTGCTTCTCTCTGCATGCTGCTCCTTCTGGAAAGTACAAAGGCACACCTACCCCACTGACATTGGGAGGACTGTCACTTTGCTGCCATTGATGCTGTCCTGATTCACCTGCCCTGCTCGGAGTTCATGGACATATCATTTCCTTTGGAACCTCGTCACCTCCCAGGAGTCAGCACCCCTGGCTGCAATGGTGACCTGGGGTTGGGACAGGAACACAGGCTCTGGAGCATGGAACAGCAGATCTAGGCAGCAGAGACCAGAAGGAAGTTCAGCCGCCCTGATCAGCCATGCCAATACACCTCATCCATCAGCACAAAGCTCTCTGCCCCCAGGTCTGGGGGGAATGTTAACACCTGAGGCTTTTCCTCCCTCAGCACTTTCTCTGTGGCCACAGGATAAGACTGGCAAGCTCTACTGATAGAAGTGGCACTAGGGTGGACTCCAGATCTAGAGTTGGGGACAGACTTGGATCCAGCAGTGGAGCAAGAGCTGAAGCTACCTTTAGCTCTGGAGCTGACACTACATCTAACACTGGAACCACCTCTTGCTTCCAAAGAGATGCTGGAGCTGACTTGAGCTCTGGATCTGACGTTAGTGCTGCCACTTGACTGGGCAGCAGTGTAGCTCCTGGAGAAGGCGCTCTCTCTGCAGGTGATTTTAGAGTTTGCGCTGGACCTGAGGCTGTAGCTATAGGAGAAAAGATTCCAGCATGACTGCCTTGCCTATACCTCTATCTGCCAGGAAGACCTTGGCCCCAGAGCCCACTCAGGACCTTTCTCCAGACTGGGGCCATTGTCTGAGTGGTCAAAGCATTATAATTGTTCCCAGTCCAACACCAGACTCAAGAGATTCCATTCAGTGGGCTAAAATATAACTGTTTCTTCATTTACCCTTATGTACTCACCCTAGGCCTCCTTGCCTTCAGGCTCTGCCTCATAGCGTGCCCTTCATGTCCTCAAGCTGGGCCTGCAGGTAGTGGGCACCGTGCTCCAGGTTCAAGCCACCCATGTTGAGCTGCATGAAAGGCAACAGCAGCTGAAGGCACAGAAGGCCTGGAGGCTGATGGAAATCTCTCTATCCCAGTGCTCAGAATGAAAGGCATGGCACCGTGGGCAGGCAGGTGTGCAGTCAGCAGAAGCCTGGCCTTTCCTTCCCACAGCCTTCTATAGCACCCCTATGGACCTTGACTTCTGTACCTCCCCTGTCTCTCCACAGGCCAGTCCACACCAGCCAAGACACAGTGGCTATACAGGCAGTGACAGGACAGGTCTCTCTCCTTCCAAAAAAAACCAAACTCTAGATCCATGGTGTGACCAGCTCTCCCGTACCGTGGAAGAGGCCTGACACTCTTCTTTTGGTTTGCCATATGCTTTCCAAACTGGAATGCAATCTCCAGGAGGGTCTGTCCTCCTGTCCATCATTGTCAGGGCTCCATTGCACCTCATACCCAGGTTTCTGCCATGCTACCTCATTCTCTGTGATCTCTCTGTGTATCTTGCTCCCCACTGACACTATTCTTTTAGAGGGCACTCGCTGAGTGCCTGAGTGCCCTCTAAAAGAATAGTGTCAGTGGGGAGCAAGTTTCTAGCTCTCATTTCCAAAAAGTGAGGCCTTGGATGAGTGCTACTATTCTAGAAATTTCGGTGGCCCTAGGGGAGAGGACAGGGGGTGGTGCATTCAGAATGGGATGGGTGTGGTGGGGTCGATTTGCACATGAGCTGGCTCTGAGGCCAAAGTCTCCTTATTCCCCAAATGACCAAGATTCCACCTACATCTCCTACCTTCTTCTACAATTGAGGCTCCAGGCCTTATACTGCAAGCAGGACTCAAAAGTGTGGGAACCAGAGCTGGAGTTGTAGCTCAGAGGTAGAGCGCTCACCTAGCATGTGTGAGGCACTGGGTTCGACCCTCAGCACCACATAAAAATAAAATGAGGGTATTGTGTCCACTTACAACTAAAAAACAATAATAAAAAATGTTAAAAAAAATTGTGAGAACCAGTGTTTTCTCAGTCTTCCCAAGCCACAAAACCTTATATATCCCCACACTGGAGATAGGAGCCCTCCATCTTGACCCCAAGTCAACTCCATTTTTAGTTGATCCAGTGGTCCACCATCTTCACTGGAGTAGGACAAGATGCAGCCATGTCTTCTAGAGGACAGGTTGATGTGATAATTAGAATATGTACTTATGACACCCGAGGTTTCTGATTCTGATATAATTATATGGCAATTTTATCTTGCTTGGCCTCCCCAAGCAAGAGAGCTGGGATAACTTTCTGAAGAAAGATGGCATGGATTCCCCCCATTTTTCACTAAATTATGTGATGTGCTGAGAAACGTCTTCACACAATAGGTGCTTCTTATATATGCTCATCAAAGAATGAGCCCAACCAGTTGTTTACCACATATCTCACCGGGCATGGGAGCTGCCAGCCCCCCGGCCCTTCTCTGGCTATAACTAGGATGGGAATTTCTCTCTATGGAATCTGGAACATGCTTTATGAATGCAAAATTGCTTTGCCCAAGTTAAGTGAGGCCCCTGGCAGACACCTTCTTCAATGTCACACTAGAGAAACCCACAGCCCTCACTGAGTCCACTTGGAAATGAGCTGGGAACACAATATCAAGGAGTGAGGCCCCCCAGTGTGAGTAGGCTGCTCCACATACTTCTGTGGCCCGGCTGGAGACAGGGTGTTTTAGTCTGGGTGACAAGGTGAATCCACTTTCTAATGCAAGGCAGTGGCAGACACTTCCAGGACTCATCCCATTGGTCCTGACAATACACTGTGAGGATGGTCCTCTAAACTCCTCAGTTTTCACACAGCAAATTGGGACTTAGAAAGTTACAGGCCATTCTCAAGTTCAGCTAGGTGGTGGTATCTTTGGGTTAGAGGTTGGGTGTTTAGCTTGGGAGCTCCGCAGGTGCAGCACCTGCTGAGTAGTGATGAACCTTGAGTAGTTGCACACAAAGGTGGTACCTAAGTCTGGGTTCCTGCATACAAGACAGGCATGAACTGCTTCATGAACTCTTCCTCCCTATTTGACTCAATGATCTCTACAGATACCATCCATGTTCTGAGTGGGCTAATTTTCACACTGGGGTGGGACCAAGAATGGTGGGTTTAAAGATGGAAATAGCAGCAAACAGAAAAATGACTCCTTCCAATAAAGTAAAGTAAAACCATTGCAGAACAGTTGTCCTCAATGTACACACACACACACACACACACACACACACACACACGGTGGGGGGGGGGAGAGAGTTGGAATTCTGGGCCATGAATGAGTGATCAGACATGAAGGCCTGCCTCAGCTAACCTTCCCTTTGCTACTCAGTGTTAGTCTTGGGCTTCTCTGGAAAAATCACCAGAGGCTCTGGCAACTAGGGCAAAGGCTCAACCAGTGTTCCCACTCTTGGGCAATGGGGCACCCCTGAGATTTCCTGAGACCTGAGCCTCAGCATGCTGTGGAACAGAACACCCCTCTTACTCCAGCCTCCCCAAGCAAGAGAGCTGGGACAGCTTTGTGAGGAAAGTGGGTACCTTTTTTATTTTTTAACCATCCACCAAGTGAAAGCACTTCCTGTTGTCCCTGTACCTGAGCCTTTTATTCACACAACACCACTCCAAAGCCCCATGGACTGCTGACTGTCCCCACACCCACCCACATCAAGTACACAACTGAACAGATTTTCACTAACGTTCCCCATCATCCCTTGCCCGGCTTGGCTTCCGCTAGAGCTCCAGCTTTGAGGATTCAAAAACTGGATTCATAACCAGTCCCCCCTCCTCACCAGCTTTGTGATGCTAGACCTACCTTTGTGCCTCATGGGTGCTCCAGTGTCCCCAGCTCTTCCCTGGGAATTACTGTCACAGGGATTCATAACCAGTCCCCCCCTCCTCACGAGCTTTGTGATGCTAGACCTACCTTTGTGCCTCATTGGTGCTCCAGTGTCCTCAGCTCTTCCCTGGGAATTACTGTCACACCACTTCCTAGGATGTCATTGGGCATATGTGCCCATAAATGTCTGTATTGTCTGTGAAACTCAAAGACAGGATTCACAATTACAAGAAGGAAAGAATGAAACATAACCCATTCAGGCCTGTGTCCCACGCAGGGACCTGGGCAATGCCACTTTCCCCTCTTGTTTGCAGTTCCCACTCTGATCTATAGTCAGTTTGAAGCTATTGGGATTCAGACTGTCAATCCTCTAGCATAGAACTTCCCAAGACTTCTTGTGAGATTTCACATTGGCCCAAGTGCCTCTTCTCAGTCTAGGAGATAGGTAACCCACAGAGACTCTAAGATACCATAGCTTCCTGGTTCCCTCTTGTGTCTAAGGAATAGAATTGGGCAAAAGTGATGGGATGTCATCTCCAAGATTGAGTTATGGGAAGTCTTACTTCTGTCTGGCTCCCTCTCCAGCATTTTCCCCAACTCTGTCTCCCTTTCAATCTTGATCCAAGGAATGAAATGATATGCTGTCTTTGTATACAACTTTGTGATAAAGACCAGTCCTCTCCACAACTCTGGACACTGAGTGCAGTCTCCAGGCTGTGCGGTGTGGCCTAACCTATCCCTATCTGCCCAGGCCCTCCAGCCGTATTGGTCTTTTATCCATCCTCCTCTTGTGGCCACACTGAATCAGGACTTCCAATTTCTATGTGGCCATACCTTCCCCAACACACTGTTCCCAAAATGAGCAGGACTGGCTTCCTTTTGTCATTCTAGTTCCTGCAGCAATGCCACATCACAGAGATGGTTCTCAGTCCCCACCTAGTGACTCCAGCTTTCCTTCACACTGGGCCCTATTTTGCCTCTGGCTCTTGTTCTATTCTTTCACGTGCATCTGCTTTGTGATTTTGTGCACCTCCAGCTGCAGATGTGCAGCTACCAGAGGGTAGGGCTCATGGTGGTGATTTTCAGAGCCTGTGCAGGCCCAGCATGACCTTTAGGTAGGGTGAGTGCTGGAATACAGTGATGAGTGAAGAAATGGATTCAGAAACCCCCTGCCTCTTAGTTGCTCCTACTATGCACAGGAATGCTAATGATGGGAGGTCCCATGGCATGGGACACTTTGGACATACCATGACTAGGGCCCTCTGAGCATGGATAATACTGCAACCCCTGGTGGTCAGCATCAGCACTATGCCCCAGGGAGGAAACCCCAAATCAAAACCTTGACCTGAGTGTGGGTATTCCCAAGGCAATGAGGTCTCAGAGTCCCTGGTGCAAAGCAGTAAATCCTCTAAATTCCAGGGGAATGAAGGGAAATCAGAGTCTCCCTTGTTTCTTTTTTCCCTCTGCAGGACCCAGAGTGTTGTCCTCACTTCAGCCAGGGCTATGACCCTGGCCCCATACCCAAATGAGGATCATTAGATTTTAAAAGGACAGTCCTTTCATTGGACCCAGTGTTATGGGCCAGGCTATCTGGGCAATGGCCAAACACATCCCATTTTACAGTGAGACTCCATATCATGTAACAAATGCTTCTCCCATGGGAAAGCCCCTCCTCTGTACCTATTAATAGTTACCTAGCATAACATACTTGGCAACACAAAATAGCAATTCTTATACAATGTAAAATTGTTCTTTTTGGTTTCCATTTTTCTTGGGCAATGTACCTTCTCAGAGATTGATTGTCTAGACGTTAGTATCCATTTTCTAACTTGTACTGAACTAGGGTCATTTTGACCCACTTCCCTTCTTGCTTGCTTGCTGCTATGCCAACCTGGAAAGTCCCATGGGAAATACCAACGTACCCATTGCATTGTCTTGCTAACTGCCTAATTCAGTTTCTGTACCTGCTTGCTTGGAGCTACGTCACCCCAGATGGTTTTTTGCCTTTAAATATTCTAAAATGTTCAGGCTTGGGGCTGTTCCTTGCAGAAACAGTTATGGGAGTGCGGGGAGCAGTCACTGGCTCTCAGGCTAAATAAAGACTCTTCAATTTGGACAAAACTGGGACGTGTGTGTTTTCTGAGTGACCTGCCCCACGATACCAGGAGGAGTGGCCCAATCTAACAACCCTCTGCACAATCCAAGTCCCTGTTCCCCCTAACCCCAAGCTTCTTGCTCTTGAGAAAACCTGGGAAAGGAAGATAATTTTCCAAGGATCATGTTAGGCAAGTGATTCATAGATGGTGAACTGTCGCCACCAGAAACTACTGGGAGCATACATGGACCTTGCATCCCTGGCTCATGCACCTGGATTTTCTTCCCACATTGATTTTTTAGAGGAAGTGAGGCTTCTCATGTGGCACCCCCACACTAAGGCATCTCTTATTTCTTCCATGGGAACAATGGTGGGCAATGGAACCTCATACCATGTCTTTCAAGAGCATGCTGGGGCATCCCCAGCCCATCATGACCCTAGGGAACCTTGGGGACATCCCACAAACAGCATAGCATTTCTCCACTTCACATGCAAAGATCCCAGGTGAGAGCCCTACATTCCACTCTGGACTCTGCCCCTGTCATGTGCCTTGAACAGTCCTTCCTCTTTCCTGTCATAGTTCCTTGATTGTCCTTCTACGGTTAGTTCATGGAACCCAGGGGGCTTGTGGCCCACCCTACCCTTCTGGGATCAACTGTTGAGATCTATAGAGAAAGTAGTGACACTGTGGAATATGTCTGGGAACCTGTGTATGATGGAAAGCCCCACCCTCCAGGTTTTCATCTTCAAGGTAATGTGTCGAAAGGGAGCCAGAAAGGTTCTGCCAGATAGAGACAGGTGTGAGAACTGACTGAGCCTCCAAAGGTGCCCAGGTCTTGGGTGCAGAGTTAGTTTTATGTGGAATTGCTGGGGACCCTGAAGAAAACCTATTTACCTTGATGCAATGAGACAGTGGACTCCCTCAGTCTGGTCATGCTGCTGTGCTTCTCAGAACCCTGGGACATCCCAGGTGTGTGGAGGTGGGAGTCCACATAACATCCCAGTCTGCACCTGGGCACCTCTATCTGGATTTGAAGCATGTGTATCTGCCTCAGGGATCATCAGAACAATGTAACCCCCTCTGAAAGTGGGCTTAAAGACACTCAGGTCTGAAATAGCCCTGCCCTCTGGACTCCCTAGTCCCTGTTCTTTAGGAGACAACACCAATTCTTAGCCCACAGACTGGGCGCATTCAGATCCCAGGAGAATCCAGGTAGTGTTTTTTCTACCTCTAGCCTTCATGACCCACAAGACAGTGTGTGGATGGACAAAATCAGATTCCTCTTCACCATGGGGATGGCCCCAGCCCACTTCTTAGCATGCTCACGTCTGTACATTGGCCTGTAGAGACCTGGAGAGGAGGGAACCCACAGGCTGGGACCCAAGACCCTAGATCCTATGATCAGAGCAGTTCACTGACATGAACAAACAGGTCATAGCACATAGTCACCACTACCTGTCACTGAGAATTCAATTGAGACACCTGCAGAGTTGAAGTTGACCTGGTATTCCCAGGAGTGGGGGTAAACTGCATCCAATTACAATGACGGTTTTCACAAAAACATAAATGTTTTAGAATTTCACTTATCTCACATTCCCAGTAATCAGGTTCATAAAAATATAAAGTAGAATTTTCTTTTCTTGGGCCTGGGGAGGGCACTAGAATTCAGTCTTGACAGCAAAATGAGAGTCCTGGGGATAGATGGTGGTGACGGCTGTGCAGCAACATGAATGTACTTAATGCCATTGAACTGTGCACATAAAAATGGCTAAAATTACAAAATGGATGTTTCATGTATTTTACACAATTACAAAATTAGAGAAATTGTTGATTTACTCCTTGGGGTTGTTTGTGTTGTGATGGCAGAGACCGTGTAATTTATAGAAGAGACTTTATTTCTCAAAGTTCTGGAGGTTGGAAATCCAATATCAGGTGCCACGTTCTGAGAACATTCTTGCTGTGACCTCCTGTGTCAGAAGGTAAAACAGGGTGGGACAAGGGCGGCTTTGAGAAGCCTCCTTTGTAAGGACCTTAATGCCATTATCAAGGAAGGAGTCTCCATGGCCTAATGACCTCTTAATGTCCCCACCTGTTAACACATCATATTCAGGAGACACACGTTGAAAGTATAAAACCACTAAGTAGAGACAAAACACAATGATATAGCATGGTCCTGCTGTGCCTTCCCGGGGCCCCTGTCCTCCTGTGCAGCAGTCCTGTCACCCTGTCTAACTGTCACCTGTCACCCTGTCTAGCTGTTTCAGACCAGAAAGCCCAGCATCCGGCCCAGTGCACAGGGTCCCACGGCCACTAGGGGGCAGCCGCAGGCCTCACACTAGGGAGTTTGTATCTAGGTGAGGATCTGGTGGCAACCTAGGTCACCAGCTGAGGTGACAGGCCAGCAGGCGGAGCGCGCGGAGGGCACCGCCCCCAGCAGGCAACCCTAAGGGGGAAGCGGAGCCGTCGCCAGGGAGACGGGGGCGGGGCCTCTGCCAGGGCGGGAACATGGGGCCGCGGTCGCGCGGAGGGCACCGCCCCCAGGGGGCCAACCCTAAGGGGAAGCGGAGCCGTCGCCAGGGAGACGGGGGCGGGGCCTCTGCCAGGGCGGGAACTTGGAGCCGCGGTCGCGTGGAGGGCACCGCCCCCAGCAGGCCAACCCTAAGGGGAAGAGGAGCCGTCGCCAGGGAGACGGGGGCGGGGCCTCTGCCAGGGCGGGAACATGGAGCCGCGGTCGCGCGGAGGGCACCGCCCCCATGGGGCAAACCCTAAGGGGAAGCGGAGCCGTCGCCAGGGAGACGGGAGCCGCTGTCGCGTGGAGGGCACCGAACCCAGCAGGCCAACCCTAAGGGGAAGCGGAGCCGTCGCCAGGGAGACGGGGGCGGGGCCTCTGCCAGGGCGGGAACGTGGAGCCGCGGTCGCGCGGAGGGCACCGCCCCCAGGGGGCCAACCCTAAGGGGAAGCGGAGCCGTCGCCAGGGAGACGGGGGCGGGGCTAAGCCGGGGCGGGAAATTGGAGCCGCTGTCGCGCGGAGCTCCGTGTGGGAGGAGCCCGGAAGTAGCGCCCGGCAGCGGGGCTGCAAGTCCTGGCGGGTTGGCTCGCGGGGTCCGTGGCAGGAGAAGGTGCGCTGCCGGGAGCGGCCCCGGTCTAGGCGCCCACACGAGGGTGCGACCCGGGAGGACTCTGCCGCCGCCTTGGAGCCTCGGTCCCGGGTGCCTGTCCCCCGGATCCGCCGGGGCGGTCCCCACAGCGCCCACCCGGACCCCGCTGTCCCGGTCCTCACCTGAGGGCTCTCCTCAGCGGAGCTGCTGGCCACAGCTGGTGGGTTCTGATCTGCAGGGTCCTGTTCAGGATGCGGTGGCCTCAGCAGTGTGGCCTGCGCCGCGGACCTCAGAGGAGAAGAGGTGGCCTGACCCGCAGGCCCCTGGAGAGGGGAGGGCGACGGAGGAGCCAGGTGACCTGGGAGCAGGAGGCGGTTTACAGAGGGACCCGCCCAGGTACTTCGGTCTCACTGACTGTGTGTCCTTCTGTTTCCTGTCCACCTGTGGGTCTTGTCTTAAGTCCTCGCTTTAAAAACCCTTTCCTGTGTCCTCCTGCTCCTGGTGGGCACTGGGCAGAGACCCTGCGGGGTTTTAATTGTGTATTTCATGGAAGTGCCTCGGAGAGAGCAGCGACTTAGGGTGGGACAGGGAGTGCGTCCTGGGCTCCAGGGTCTCCACTGTGTGAGGGCGTCCCGAGGATGGTTCTGCAGTCTGTGCCATGGGGATGATCCCAGCGATGGCGGTTGAGTGCTGAAACGTGTTGTCTGCTTGCTTGGTTTCAGACCAGCCTAAGCCCTGATTCCTCTAGGAAACTCCATGGAACCACGAGGTGGACAGTCCTGGGGACCTTCTGTTTTAGAGGTGAGGAAAGTGAGCTGGCAGGGTTAAGTGATTTTCAAAAGGGCGGTGCCGGATGTTTTATTGAAAACCTCAGTGTTTCCTGATGCATGTTGTTGTGGGAGATGTGCTTCCCTTCTCCTGTGACCAGGGGTTTATATTCAGCTTGGCAGAGAATGAATTGGACACCTGTAAGGAACGTGAACTAGCACGTGTTCTGACTGCTCCATGTATGTTAAGTCAGAACCTAGGACATGTGAGTCTGTAAAAGAGCACAGTGTGCGAGGTGACGGTTGCATGTTCCCTAATACAAGTTATTGAGTTGAAGTTGCATTTGTTAATTTTAAAATATAGAAGGAAGTATGGAGTTTGGTCCACTTGAGGATTTATTCAATGGAATATCAGACTTTGTTTCTTTTTACTGGCACTGTGGAGATGTGAATGAGAACGAGTTGGTGACATCTTTCAGGTGGAAACATTGCCCGAGGAGGAGGTCATCAAGTTGGCCGAGAAGCCATTTTGTGAAGCACCTGTTGACTCAAGGCTTTTGATGATGAACTCACGTATGGAGACTTTAATTCTTCCTAGATCTTTGCATTTGGTGAGTCACAGAAAGTATCTGAGTAGATAATTATTTGTAAGCATGTCCACAATAATCTCATGTAGTGTGCTTAACTGAGTAACAGATCTCGGATGGGGAAATATTGACATTTCCTTTGTTGCATTGAAGAAAAGTAATCATGACATAATATTTTCTTTTTTTAAAAAAAATTTTTATTTTGCCTTGAGGTATGCCAGTGTGTTGACCAAGCATGATTGTTGGTAGGTAGGATAGCAAGAACTTGAATTCAGGGATTTGACTGTCATGTGTCCATCTGTTGTTTTTCATTGATTTCTTTGAATAGATCCAGATTGGCAGCCGTCACAGTTTTAGCTCTTGACTTTCCCAGCTGTGGGCATCCTGATGGCCCTCAACTCCCTGTCAACACAGACAAGTCTATAAGGAACATGAGGATAAATATCCCTATGCATGTCCCCTTGCTTAAGCAATATGTAGGTAAAGTACGGACAGGTGGAATTTCTGGGTCAAAGAATGTCTGTTTACATCTTTGACTAAGCAGTGCCAGGTGGCTCTTCTGAAGAGCTCAACCTGTCCACATATGGCCAGCATTCTCTTCTCTAGGTTTCTGACTTGTGCATGTTGAGTAGCTAGCACACTGTTTTTGTTGGTATTTTTCTTAGTGTCTATTCTGATGCTTTTCATTGGGGGATTCTCTCCCGTGAAAATGAGCTTCCTCTGGATCCCCCTACCCATTCCTCTGCTTGACCTTGTTTTTTTCTTATCGCACATGTAAGTTCTCTGGAGATGTTGGATTGTTTGTCCATTATGAGACCAACACAGGCCCTCTAGAACTTTCAAACAATTAGTAAATTCCTAAAGAGAAAGTGAGCCCAGAAATTGTGCTAGCATTTTGGGAAGAAAAGTGTTGGATGATATATTCAAAGCATGAGGTTCTATTTTATTCTTTCCAAAATATCTCTGGGCAATGAAATGGAAGTCAGGGTATCTGAGGAAATAATCATCTGTTTCCAATTTTCTGGGATTTGGTTTAAGTGGTCAAGTTGTGATATGTATTAATTCATGGATCCAATAGGGTGATAGTTCTTTTAGGTTATCTTAGGTGCCTTCAAACTGAGGTTGTTGGCTGTCCTCGGCATAGTTAGTGACATGGAGCCATGACAGTTGTTGATACACTTGCAACCCTAGTGCAGTCTTGAAGAGGCAATGTGTCTGGTCCCATTTCCCCCCTTCAGGCTCCATGTGCACATTTGAGAATGGTTCCAGCCATTTTCTCATCCCTTAGATCATTCCCCTCATATGTCCTGTGAGACCTTTTCTATGTGAGGCTTGAAGAAGAGACTATTCTGTAAAGAAAACCTTGTGATCTGTGTAGTATCATATTGAATAAGGTCATTGAGAAATCACAAATTCTGTTTAAAGATATTTGCATCTTAGCCAAATAAAACCTATTTCTAGGCATCCTGGTGCAGACAAGGATTTATCTTTATATCTACCATCATCTGTTTTTTTTTCACTTGCATGAAGTTCATCAATTTACAGGCCATTTTATCAGATGTGCAACTAGATCCCATTTAAATGACACACTTTTAAATGGTAGACCTTTTTACATGAGTGCTTTTTCAAACACAGGTTTGGGCTCACGAGCCCACATGCCAGAAGTTAGCTGGAACAGGTTCTTCAGTTTGGCCTATCCCTCAGTATCCCCCCGACGTCATCTGTTCAATCAGCTTCATTCCTCCAGCTCCGTCACTGGCTTTCATAGAAACCACATGCTGTCTATGAATCAGGGATTCCAGTCCTACAACATTGCATTCTTTGAGTATTTAAAGTAATCCAGTTTTCACATCACCATGCCTGACATCAGCAGTAATATTTATCAGCAAATGTTCGCTTTTCCAAGATGCAATTCTATGTGCTCCTCTCCCAAAGAGTCTTACTAGGCATATTGCATATGTAATTATTAAGTAAAGACCGTAATGTTTAAAATGTCATTCATTGTGCAGTTGACATATGTCTGAGATACTTTTTATTTTGGAGGAGGTATTATTTAATGGGGAATTTCAACAGCTACGTAATAGTGAAATGAGAAATCTTGCAACCATTTTTTTCTTTGTGTATGATGATTTTTATGAGTAAGGATAAGATACTTCCTTGTTCCAATGCAGATGATGCCCACTTCTGTGAATGTATGCGGATTGTCACCTGCTACTTGGATGTCTGCATGTTGTGCTTGACACTAACATCATACTTGGTAGGTGGCAGAAAGTCAATACTGAAGTTAAGCTTCTGTGTTCTAGCAGCTGTGCTGAAGATCCTTGGTGTGCCACCTTCTGCAATCCATGCTGCTCTATTCATGTTCCTTATTGACTTCCTGGTGATGAGCATCATGGTCTCCTGGTCTTTGAGAATGGCCAAGCATTGCTCTTTGAATGTGGAAGATGGTCATGTGGAAGGCTCCAGGGAGGACGGATCATTGATCATGTACTCTAATCCATATGCCTCATTAATGACCTGTTTTTTCTTCTTGGGTTTTAAGGGAGACAGTGCCCTCAAACACTTCTGTGCAGCTGGGAATCCAGGTTTCTGCTTCACCTTGAAGGAAGCATTAATGATTCCTTTCCAGAAGACATGAGAAGAGAGAAGTGAGCCTCTGGTATCATGCAGGTTCCTTGCATTGCCCATGGGCTAGAAGAGAGAAGAGTTGCTGCATGAGATTTGATCCCCCTTTTCCTGAAAAGTTCCACACAGAGGTGAGTCCCCAGCATGTTTAGACACCATTTCAGACATCTTTGTTGACGGAAATGAATCAGAGCCCCTGATGATGTGGAAGAGCTAAAGATGGGTTTGCTATGAATTTTCTATGTCATTTCTCAGGGCCTGAGTCAAGCCAGCCATGATGCTGTCAACGCATGAGCTGCTGCTCAAATGTGAGGAAGTGGTCTTGCTTTGTGAAAACACCACCCTGATTCAGGGAGCCAGAGGCAGCCTGCAGTCCCTTCGTTTTCCTGTAAAGGCAGATTGCTGTGGATGGCCTCTGCCCTCGTCTTGGGTTTGAGCGTCCAGGCAGATCCCTAGTTCCTTTGGACCTTTATTGCCATTGGGCCGCCCCAGGGTCCTTGGACTCTACTTGGTCTTCTGGCCTGGGTCAGTGGATGTGAGGTTTGGAATCCCCCTCTGTGGCAGGATCCCAGGCCCCCCACCACTTGAGGGCAGGCACAGCGTTCCCCAATTGTGTTAGAGGGGGAGACTTCTCCCACCCATCCTCATCCATGCTCATCCCGCATCGTGTGGCTTGACACCTGAGGACCTTTATTCATTGACTTAGTGGTTAGTGATGATGGTTGCTAAGACCAAGTGACTCTTTCAAGGTCACATCACTTGTATAATCGGGCTAGAGCATGGATCTTCCTAATTGATTTCATGGGACTCTCTCATGGGAACTGTGACTGCCTCCTAAACACACACACTACATTTGCAGTGTCAAAATTCATGGCGCTGTCTCCTTGGCAAGTGTATCTTGTCTTGTACTTGGGAATTTCACAAATATTTTCCTTTGGTTTGTGGAGGTCATGCAGAAGGGATTTTATTTGAAATAGCCCAAACAAGAAATACCAGTTGTCTTTTTCACACATTGATTTGTGTATTGAATATCTCTGTCTGTGTGCTTACATGAGTTGCTCCTTTGAATTTGTTGAAAAATGGTTGGCTGGGGAGCAAGGTGACGAGAGATGGATATCAAAGCTTGTCCAGTATTCTGAGGTGAAGAATGTATTCAGGATGTGAAGGCTTTTCTAGCCATTTCCTATGACTCAGTCAGGGATCAGTCAGAGGATTCTGTCTGGTAGACTCTTTGGAGCATACATCAAAGTGGCCTGGTCTTACCCTGTCCAGGACTGAATGCTGAGCTTGAATGGGAGCTTCTTGTCATTTCAAGCATTTCCATGAGTCTGTCCTCTGTTCTCTTGTATCCAAGCGGTTTCTAACAGGAAAGGAGAACAAAAATTGAAAGTATGGTGATTGATTATTTATACCAATGTCATTTCAATCAACTTTGTATTATACAAAATTAACTTTCTGCTAGTCAAATTTCATATGTTGAAGAAATAATGAAAATATTGGGTTTGGGGTATGAGGATGTACAAATCAAATATTTTTGAGCACCAAGACCTGTTTTTTTTGTTTGTTTGTTTGTTTTTTTTACTTAAATAATAAAGTGCCAGAGGACCGCACCTGCCATTCAGCCTCAAAAACCTCCAGGTCCAGCGTCCAGGTGGACCATTTCATCAGGGTGTGTGGAACCACACTGTCCTGGGATGAGAGAGCAGTACCCAGGGATGTTGTCATCTCACCGAGTAGATATTGCCAGAGACAGTGGGGAGGTAGCGGCACATGAGGAAGGGAAGAGCTCTCAGGATAGGAAGAGGGGGCCACTTTGGGACTCACTGGGTATGGCACGAGGCTGCTGGATGTGGTATATGCCTGGGCCCACTGAGTGGAGCAGATCCCTGCTCTGTGTCCCTGTACCCTCCTCGTAGCCTTTGTTGGCAGCAGATTAGGGAATTGGGATCAGAAGTGCTCCCAGTAACACAGGCACCAGCCCCCACAGTGTGTTCCTAGCCCTTTCCCCACCTGGCCTGACTTGGCGCTTTTCTTGCTTCAGGGCTGAGACCCTACAGTCATTAGAGTGTGTCTGTGACCTAGATCCACCCTGCATGGCCAACATGCTCAGACCTTCAGCTGGGTCCTAAGCGCTGCAACCAAACCCTATCAACTGGGTGGCCTACAGCAGAGGAAGGGCCTTCGGTTGAAATCCAGAGGCTCAACACAGTAGGTGTTGGGCTGTCCCAGTGCCAAAACCCCTCCCAGGTTTCTAGGGGAGTGTCCCCCCAACTCTGTCAGCCCTTGCCCACTCTCCTCCGGCTGCCCACGATCTGTGGTTCCCGTATGGGCATCCCCTCCTGACTCCAACCTCACGTAGGCAGTGTTCCCAAGTCTCCCTGGTCTCTGGGTCCAGACTCTCCTCTTCCTACAAGAATATCAGATATTGGATTTGGGCCCAGTTGATGCTGTATTCCATCATGTGAGCTCTTAGCTTCATCACTGTGCAAAGACTCTTTTTCTACACAAGTTCGCACGAATTTTGGGTGGCTAAGAATTTTCAGGGGACACTTTTCTAATGAGTAAACTTTCCTTCCTTCAGATCTCTCCCCACTGAGCCTTCCTTGCACCCTTGTTCTAATTCCTTTATGGCAGGTTTCTTCCTTATGGCTGAGAGGACCTAGTGACCCCTAGATTCATACATTCTCTTTAATCACCAACACACTGCAGAATTCTCCATGGGACCGCGGTGTTTGCATTGGAACCCACCCCCTGACCTCTAAAAGTGTCTAGACAATTGGGTTGGCTCCCTCCCTCCTGAACCTCTTTGATGCCCTTTGAAGTAAGTTATTCTTTTGGATTCCTCCCACAGTAGGCAAGTCCTTGGATCCCCTGCAAGAAAGTCTTCTGGCCTGAAGGTCAGATGTGTCCAGATGTTGACTTGAGGATATCAGCTCCTAGAAGCCCTCATCCTGGCTCAGTGTTTCCTCCCCTCAATGCAAAGCAAGAAAGTGCAGTTGGCCCTGCACCCATTCTTCTGCATCCATGGTCCCCGCCAGCTGGAAATCCAAACTATCAGGAAAGGAGTTGTGTCTCTCTGGACAGATACTTCTCTCCTCCTTGTTTCCTGGATCTTACAGTGTTACAGAGAATGACACTGCCCTTTCATTGTATTAGGTGTCAGAAGTCATCTGCAGATAGTGGAAGTGCTACAGGAAGAAGATATGCAGCATTTAGATGCAAATACTCTGGCATTTTTGTAAGAGACTTGAGCCTGTGTGGCTGGTGTTTTTGGAGGACTTTGAACAAATCTCCCTTGGATTTCCTGTGACATTTCTGGTTTCTGGGCTTGGGAGTGTTCAGGACTTGAGTGTGAGTCAGCCCCATGGGGATGTGATAGGGGGGCAGTCGGAGCTGTTGTGCAGAACCTCAGTGATGGCTTGTAAGGCCACATGCAACACTGCAAGCAGCAGATGAGAAGGGAGTTCTCTCCCCATGTGTTTAGCTTAGCTCTTGTCTTATCCAAAATCATGACTTGTGAAATGTTGCAGAAATGGACTCATGCCAAGAAATTGGGATGTTCTGGGGAGCATGGGCTGTCATTCTATTCTGTCTCTGCATTATGATGTGTTAGAGGGTGGGAACTTGAAGATGTGCTTAGGCCACGGATTCTTCTTTCCTGGGAAGGGGGTTCTCAAAGCAGCCCTTGTTCCTGTTTCACCTGCTTCCCCAGGAGGACACAACAAGAACATTCTTACAAGTTGGCCCCCGGTCTTGGTCTTCCAGCCTCCCAAATTTGAGAAATAAAATCTGAGCTATGAATTAACAGTGTCTTGTATTCTGCCATCACAACACAAACTATGCTAAGATGAGTCAATCAGTAGTCTCCCAAGTGTTTACATTGTGGTAATCAACACCAAACATCCATTTTGTAATTGAACCATTTTGGAGTGCACAGTTGAGTGGCATTAAGCATGTTCATATTGGTGCATAGGCATCGCCACCATGCATCTCTAGAACTCACATGGACATACTCTTGCCATCAGTACTGAATTCTAGTGCCCTCCCAGGCCCAGGCAAAAAACATTGTACTTTATCTTTTGATGAACCTGATAATTGGGAACCTGAGATGAGTGAGATCCTACAAAATTTGTTTTTCTCTGGACACCATCATTTTCAAGGGATGCAGTTCACCCCCACTCGTGGGCATACCAGGTCCACTGCCAAATCTGTGGGTGTCTCAATTGCATTCTCAGTGACAGTGGTGGTTGTGTTCACATGAGCTGTCGTCTGTCCAGCTCAGATCCCAGGATCTAGGGTCTTGGGTTCCACGCAGCCTTTAAGTCCCCTCCTCCTCCAGGTCTCTACAGGCCAGTGTGCATGAAGGCTCTGTGCCTGGTGGTTTCTTTAGCTGATTGCAGGATGTGTCCATTGTGTTGTAGGTCATGATGGACTATAAATAGAACCAATGCCTGGATACTCCTGGGATGTGAGGGGGCCCAGACCGTGTGCTGAGAATTGGTGTGACCTCCTATTTAATAGGCCCTCAGGATCCCAGAGGAAAGGGCAAGTCCAGAGCCAGCGGAATCTCAGTGTCTCTGAGAGAACTTTTGGGGTGGGGGGCCGGGATATATTGATGTGATGACTCTGATGCAGAGTCACGTACTTCGAATCCAGGTCGAGGTGCTCAGGAGCAGCCTGGGATGGCACTTGGGTTCCCCACCTCCACACCCATGGGACATCTCAGGGCTCTGAGAAGCACAGCTGCCCGACCACAATGAGGGCATCTGCTGTCTCTGCATACAGTGAGCTGGGTTTTCTTCACGTCTCTCAACAATTCCACATAACACCAGCTCTGAACCCAGAGTCCTGGGCACTTAGTTGAGGCTCAGTGAGCTCCCACCTCTATCTACCTGACAGAGCCCTCCTGGCTCCCTCTGCACTCATTGCGTTGAAGATGAAAACCTGGAGGGTGGGACTTTCCATCATCCCGAAGTTCCCAGACACATTCCACTGTGTCGTTTGTTCCTGGCACCCAGACGGTTGTGGTGGGCCACAAGCACCCTGGCATCCATGTCTGGAACCATAGCAGTACAATCAAGAAACAGAAAGGAGAGGGGTCCGACTGATCAGGTCAGATGACAGGGCATAGTACAGAGTGGAATGGAGAGTTCCCACCCGGGGTGATTGTTGTGATGTGCAGAAATGCTCTGCTGGTGCTGGGTGCCCCCATGGTTCTCAGGGTCTTGAAAGGCTACAGATGCCCCCTGAATGATTCAGATGCACATAGTAGGAAGCCCGTTGCCCACTATTTTCTTGTGGAAGAAGTAGGAGACCCTCCTAGTGTGGAGGTGCCATCTAAGAGATAGCCTCACTTCTCTGAAAAAATTGATGGGAAAAAAAGGGTATGGACCTGTGCCCAAAGGGCCACATATGCTCCTGGAAGTTGGTGGTGGCCATAGTTCTCCATCAATTAAATACTCCCTCACCCACTAATGTCCTTGTGTCCTTGAGAAATGCTCTCCCTTTCCTGGTTTTCCTGAATAGAAATCCTCTTGCATCTTGGGTGAATAGGGTTATGGGTTGTGCAGAGGGTGTTTGTCCACTGAACACCTTAGAGACTGTCCTTTATGGAGCCTAATGCTCCTCATTGAGGTTGAGGCCAGGGTCCTACCTGTGGTTAGTGTGAGGACACCCTGGGTTCAGCAGAGGGAAAGAAGGACAAGGGAAACTCAGATGTCCCTTCATTGTCCCTGGACTTGAGAGGACTTACCCCTTTGCACCTGGGATCAGGAGACCTCATTTCCTCAAGGACACCCACACTCAGGGGTAGGTCTTGAGTTTGGGGTCCTTCCTGGGGTCCAGGGCTGGTGTTAGCCACCAGGAATGACAGTGCTCTCCATGCTCAGTGGAGCCAGTGTTTCCAGGGAAGAGAGCCCATGGTCACGCCTTGTCTAAAGCATCCCACACCAGGGGCTCCCATCCCTAGCACTCCTGTCCTGAAAGGAAGCCCCTGAGAGGCAAGGTGGGTCCAACCACCTCTCATGTGTTCACTCATCACCGTGTTCCAGCAGTCACCCCAGTTAACAGTCCTGACAGGCTTGAACATGGCTCAGAATGGAACCTCATGAGCTCTACCCTGCTGTAGCTGCAGATCTGTGGCTGTAGAGACACAAAATCTCAAAACATATGCACTTGAAAGAAAAGAGCAAGAGCCAGCGCCCAAACAGGCCAGTTGTGGCAAGGACAGCCTGAGTGCCTAGGTTGGGACTCAGAATTATGTCAGTGGGGTGGCATTGCTGCTGGCACCAGCATGAAAACAGAGAGCCAGCTCTGCTCAATTTTGGTAGCACTGTGTTGGGGAAGGCAGCAGAAATTGAGAGGCAGGATTGAGTTTGGCCCTAGAAGGAGGCTGGATAAAAGTCCAGTGTGGGTTGGAGGGCCTGGGCAGATAGAGAGAGGCCAGGGCACACCCCAAAGCCTAGAGACTGCACTTGATGTCCAGGGTTGTGAAAGACCACCTCCCCTCTTATTCACAACTGAGAGCAAGAGGCATTGATAAGTTCAGTTTGTGTGCAGCTCATCCAAGATGGCTCGGGTAGGCACCTCTATTTCCTTGTCTCAGGAGGCTGGGAGTCCAGGCCCTACCGAGGCTCGGCTGGGAGGATCAGAGTCTGAGTTCATGCCTGTGTTCCTGGTGGGATCCATGTTGGCTAGCCTCAGGGCTTTTGTGATGAGAGGATAGGTGATTGTCATGTCTTTATCCCAGGACACACTTGCTAAATGGATTTGTTCTGTTCCCATGAATCCAGAGACAGAGTCTGAGCCCCCTTGAGGTGAGGGGTGAACTGGTTCTGGGCAGCAGGATGCTATGGTACCTCGGAGTCTCTGTGGGACCCCAACACTAGACACACTTGGCCCTTTTGAAATCTTAGGAGAAGCCTTGGGAAGTTGTATGGCAGAGGGGAGCAGCCTCTGCATCTCAGTCACCTCCAACTTGCCATGGTGTAGAGTGGGAACTGCAGCCACGATGGGACGGACATTGGCCACGTCCCTGTGTGGGACACAGGCCTGATTGAGTTAGGGTGCATTCTCTGTCTCTCCCCTTCTTGTGATTGTCCCATCTCTACATTTGTGCTTTAGCCACCTATGAGTCCCATCTCTGGTCTCCGAGAGAATACAGGGTTTTATGGGCCAATAGACACAATAATTCCTAGAAATTAGATGCTACCCTACTTTCCAGAAAAGACTGGGCACTCCATGAGTGGCACAATGATGGGATCAGAGTCCCAAACCTGGTGAGAGGGATGGACTTGTTGTGAATGCATTTGTGAAGGCTTCAAGCTGGAATTCTATTGAAACCAAGCTGGGCAGGCACTGGTGGGGGTATTTGGGTATTTGTTGGTGAACTCATGTGCAGTTGATGTTGGTAGGCACGGGGAAGAAATCAGCAGCCCATAGAGCTTTTCAAAGTGGACTTATGTGAAAAGAGTCTCAGGTATGGGGAGCACAGGAAATGACATCATTGCCTTGACAATGGATCAAACAGAACATGGAACCCTGGTATCCAGGCACCCACTTCACTGACCAAGCCATCCGAGCTCATTTGGTTGGAGTCACTGGAGTGAGAAGGATGTTCTCCTGTGGTTGCAAACAATGCCGAGCCTCAGGCCCCCAGGAATCTCAGGGGGGCCAAGTAGCCTTTTTGGGGAAACATTGGAGGCTTCATCTTAGATGCCAGAGCCTCTGGCGAATGTCGCAGAGGAGCTCAAGAGTAACCCTGTGTAGCACAGGGCAGGTGAGCCCAGCAGGCCTTCTAGTCTGATCCCTGATGAATGGCCCAGGACTCCTATTCTGACTGTGTGTGTGTGTGTGTGTGTGTGTGTGTGTGTGTGTGTTTGTACTGATGGGAACTGTATCATTGTGCTTTGACTCAAGTCATTTTTCTGTTTGTCACCTTTTCCATTTTGAACCCACCATTCTTGGTCCCAACCCAGGGTGAAAATGATCAGAACACGGATGAGCCCTGCAGGGTACAGAGCCTTGTACCTTACAGGCAAGACCAGCTTAGGAATCGGCTCCTGCCTGTCATTTGTGGGAGGAACCTAGATTTCAGCAGCAACATGGGGTTCATCTACTGGGATTTCATCCCCACCCAGCAGGTGCTGGACCTGCTGTTCCCAAGGTAAGCACCAGACCACCAAGCCCAAGTGTGTAGCCCCCTCATGCCTGGGTCTTGGGGCTGCCATGTACCTCTCAGGGACCCAAAGTTTTGTGATACCTAGTGAGATAGAGGACCACGCTCATAGTGGAATGTCTTTCCCGAGTGGGATGAATCCTGGAGGTGCCTGCCACAGCCTTGCAAGGGGAATGAACTCCCCCTCTCAGGCAGAGAAACCATCCTGACTCCAGGTGGTCCACAGAGGTCCGTGGAGCAGCCCCCACACACTGGGCACCACAGCTCAATGGTGTTCGCTGAGCTCATTCCCAGGTGGACTCAGTGAGGCTAGGTGGCCGTTCTGGTGTGATGTTGGCTTCGTGAAGAAATAGTTCTGTGCCAGAGGCGTCTCATAACTCAGGCCTTGGGCAAAGCACTTTTGGGTTCATAAAAGACATGTGAGTTTACATAGTGGGACAGAGCTTCCTAGCTGGGATATAGCTGGACAGGGGTTTGGAGATGGCAGCTCCCACACCCAGAGAGATATGTGGGAATCAGCAGTTTGGGCTCATTCACTGATGAACATGGAGAAAGCACCCACTGTGTGAAGACACGTTTTCAGTCACGTTTCATAATTCAGTGAAAAATGGGGTACAAATGACTGCCACTGTGTCCCTTGTCATGAGGGTCAGCCCGAAACCGCAGGTGCCATGAGTACATATCCTACATGTGACAGCATCCCTGACTCCATGAGGCATAACTGCACGTTGTCCTCTTCAGTGAACATGGTAGACCCCTGGACCAACTTCAACATGGAATGGGCTTGGGGTCAAGAGGGTGGGCTCCTGTTTCCAGAATAGGGACCTGCAAGGTGATTTGACTTGGGAAGGCTGAGGAAAGAGTGCTCTCCCCAATTCTGTTTTCTGCCTGCAGTGTAAGGTGTGGGGCTTCAACAGTAGGACGGGTAAGGCAGGGAGTTGTAGGTGGAGTCATGGTCCTCTGGGGAAGCCCCTGGGACAATGGATCCCCCCACACTACACCTCCCTGTCCTCCCCCAGGGCCACAGAGATGTGGCCTGCACTCATGGGAAAAGAAAGGTCCACTGCTACTCAGGGGGACTCAGTGAGAGCTCACAGAGAATGAGGTAGCATTGCAGCCCACGCCAGGGGAGGAGGTGTCTCTTGAGCCCTGAGAAGAGTGGGCAGGAGGACAGACACTCCTGGAAGGTGCAGGTTGGAGAGCACGTAGCCAAGAGGAAGAAGAGTGTCAGGCCTGCCCAGAGGAGGGGAGAGCTGGTCATGCCATGGATCTAACGCTCCTTGGTTGAAGGTTCTTTGCCTAGCGCCCTGTCCTGTCCCTGCCTGTACAGCCACTGTGTCTTGTCTGGGGTGGACTGGTGTGTGCAGAGCCGGGGAAGGTTCAGGAGTATACGGTCCGAGTTTTGCTCTGGAGGCTGTGGCGAAGGCGAGGCCAGGATTTTGCTGACTCCATACCTGCCTCCCCACAGTGCCTCACCTTCCTTCCCGGGGACCTGGGTGAACTTCCACACTGAGGCTTCCCATCAGCCTCCAGGCTCGCTGAGTCTGCAGCTGCTGCTGCGATCCATGTGGCTCCTGCTGGGTGGCTTGAACCTGGAGCACCAGGCACACCACCTCCTGGCCGCAATTGAAGATGGCAAATCAAGCCAGGCAGAGCCTGAGAGCCAGGCGGACTGGGGTGAGTACCTAAGGGTACATGAGGAAAGGTCCGAGTGTTGTCCCACTGCGGGATGTCTGTATGTCCGGTGTTGGGCTGGAAATTAGGATAAGCCTTTGTCCACTCAGGAAGTGACCCCAGTGTGCAAAGAGGTCCTGTGTGGGCTAAGGGCCTGAGGTCTTCTTGGCAGCAGGGGCATTGTCTGTCTGTGCCAAGGTCAGGGCAAGGCAGTCATGTTGGCATCTTTTCTCCTCTAGCTACCAGCTCAGTTCCTGTCACGGCTCCTAAGCCAACCCCAGAGCCAGAGCCTTCTCCCTGGGAAGGGGCAGAGCCGGAGTCCAGGACATCAGGGGTCTCCACTAGGAACTCTTCACGGCCCCAATTCAGCAAGCGGGTGGGAGGCAGATGCCTCATTCACGTGTACATGGAAAATGAAAGGACAAAGTATAAGAGCATCCTGGTGAGTCTTCGAGTGGGGGAGTCTCCTGGGAGCCCACACTGGGGAAGACCAAGTCCACAGCAAACACCTTGGACTAGGCCTGTCTTCTTGAATTGGAGCTTCTGGAAGGTCAGGAAGGAGAGCAGAAAATGAGGAAGAGAGAGTTTGGTGTTAAGAGCTTGACCTGAGAGGCGGGGAGCAGCAGCATGCCAGGTCTGGGTGAAAGTGGGCCTGTGTGTTTTGGGGTGCGCAGGTCAGAAGTGCAGGAGTGAGTGCTGGGTTCAGAGGAGGTCAGAGAAATATCGAGGGTACAGGCCATCCTCTACTGACCTTGGTATTGAGGAGGAGCATATTGAACCATGGAGTTTGAAGCAGAGGAGTTGGCATCATTTTCTTATGTGTGGGAGGGGACATGTTGCTGGTTGAAGGGAAGGGAGCCGTTGTGGGATGATTAAGGTGGGTAGGTGTGGGTCACAGACAACTGGGGGCCTTGGAGGAGCCCATTAGTGTCCTAGTTTGCATGTATGTGAATAGAGAGTGAGCGGCTCTCTCTGCAGAATTTTCCTGGGTGTGGAGTATCCATCATGAGACTCTGGTGTCCAGCTGCAGGGGAGCCATGCTGAACCACCACACCTGCTGGGTCTGTACCTCCTGACACCCCAGCAAGCACTGACACTCTCGAGCCCAGCAGCTTCCATGCCTATCATTAAAGAGTCCTAAGTGTGTGTTGTGCCCTGGCTGTCAGGACCAAAGCACCTAGGGTTTGTGCCTGGTCCACACAAAAATGCAGCTGCATCCCAGACCAGAGCAGGGATATGGAAGTCCACTGGACCACACCTCCCATCTTGATGGGACTAGAGTGTGTCTGTGCAAAGCCTTTTGGTCCTTATTCCCTTCTTCCTGCAGGGCATAGCAGGTTGAAGCAAACTCTTGTACCAAGATTGGGATTGGGCTAGAAGCACATAGGAAGACCCCACATGATCACATGAAGGCCTCAGGTAGCAGGGTAACAAGATGGTGCCCTTGTGTTGAGAGCTCAGTTGTCTCTGATTGTCCTTGAGCACTGTCCTCTGGGTAGCTACTCCCAAATTCCCTCTCTGATGAGCTTTCTCCAACCCTGCTCAGGTGACCTGCCAGGACAGGGCTCCAGTCATCATCCGCAGGGCCTTAGATGCACACTTGCTCCAGCAGGAGGATCCAGAAAACTTTGAGCTTCTGCAAATTGTCTCGAACCATCAGAGTAAGTGGTAGCATCAGAGGGTAGGGAGCAGTGAGTCACAGTGGGCTCAAGAAAACTGGGAGCCAAAACACAGTGTGCGTCCACCAAATGCCCAGGAAGAGTATGGTGGCACTTGTGCACAAGACAAAGTGTAGTGATGGGGCATAAATCTGTAGGTTCTTCATATTCCCCAGGGACTGTGGACCTGCCTACCATGTATTCTTTCCTTGGCCTGAGGAGGCATTGCAAAGCTATTATCCATGAGGGACCAAGAAGAGAGGCTTCTTTGTCTTGTGTCAAAGAAGACAGACAACCACAGGGTGCCTACTTTGGCAGCCTTTCCTGACTGAGACAAGTACATGAGAAAAGCAGTTCAATGAAGAATCATTTCTGGCTTCCAATCTTTCTATTCATTGCAAACTGAGTTCACTTAGGACCAGAGGCCATTTCTAGAGAGAAGTGTGTGGTAGAATAGAACCCTTCACAGCTTGTAAACTCTTGTTGGAGCGAGAGAGAGAGAGAGAAAGAGAGAGAGAGAGAGGAGAAAGAAGGAGGAGGAGGAGGAGGAGGAGGAGGAGAAAAGTGAAAATGAGTTGAAGGAGAGGACAATGAATTAGAAGGTAAAGATGACTATAAGAAGAAGCATGAGGAGAAGATAAAGAAGGACAAGAACAAGAAGGAGAAACACAAGCAGAACAAGAAGTATAACAATAAATTGATTAAAAATGTGAATGAGAATTATACTCATGAGGAGGAAATGCAGAAGTGGGGAACTCAAGAGAAATATATTGCTCTGAATGGCACAGCCCTGCTGTGGACATCCTCCACGCACGCTCAACACACCTCCAAACCATACCCCTCAAGTTAGCGTAGCCCCGTCTGAGTGGATGAATGCACTGGCAAGGTGGAGGCACCCACCATCAAGTGTTTTTCCCCAAACCCACCTGTGATCATTGCTGCAGTGGGGAGAAAACCTTCAACACATGAGTCTTTGGGGGACAATCCAGATGCAAAGTCTAGCTGTTTCTCTTTGGCGGGTTCAACATGAACTGAGAGGTTCTGGGGTGCAAGGGGCTATTTCCTTGAAAGTGATCCTGTAGTGGACCTCCTGTGCATAGAGGGTCCTCAGGGAGGAATCAGTGGGGAGTCTTTGGTGGAACAGTAGCTGGATTTGCGGGCTCTCAGGTCTGTATGTGAGACCTGCGCTGGCAGAGGCTGTCAGTTGTGGGGGATGTTGGGTAGTGTATTCCTTGAGTGTCACCTACCACGCCTCTGCCCCTTCCTATCCAGAGCTGAGGTTCCCTGCTGATGGGAACGTATATTACGCCCTGGATGGCAGAGTGGATTATAACTTCGTTCTTCGGGAAACAGCTGCCAGAAAGTGGTTCAAGGTCAAGCCAAAGGAGGTAATCAGCCACCTTCTTCAGTCTTTACTCCTGGGGCCACTCCACATCCTCCAAGGGGACAAGAACCTCAGGTTCTGAATGGATGTTGTAGAATGCCCACGGAGCCAACTGCCAGGCTGGGTGGGGTGCAGGTGCTGGGCTTTGCTGATGTTGTCATCCCCCACAGTTCTCGGAGCCTTCTGTGGCAGTGGCATCCAGGATCCCAGCAGCTGGGAGCAGCAGCTCTGCAGTGGCTGCAGGACCATCGCCCCAGGCCACCCAAAGCAATGAGTGGTGCAAGAGAAAAATCACCAGTAGCAGCTCCTCACTGCTTCACTCCAGCGAGCAGGTGGAAGACAGCCGCTTTGTTCACGTCCTCCTAGAGGGACAGAGCCCGAGGGAGACAAAGCACATCCTGGTAAGCCTGACAGCAGGGCTGCCTCCTGGTGTCCACACAGTGGAAGGCAGGAGACACAGCCAACCCCGGGGCTGTGGTGGGAAATAAAGAAGAGAGAAGTCCATCTTAAGGGCTTGCCCTGAGGAGGGAGAGCCTCAGCATGCCCAGCTCCAGCGGTGAGTGGGCCTGTGTATTGTGGGTTTTGCAGGCCAGAAGTGCAGACGGAAGTGCTGTGGGCAGATGAGGTCAGAGAAATGTCCAGGGTGCAGGCTGCAGTGCCTAGAACTTGGTATTCTCAATGAGTGAGGTTGGAGCAGAGGAGGTGACAGTGACTTGTGACATGGGTAGGAGGGGATATGTTGCTGGTGGCTGCGAAGAGAAGCTCCTTAGCATGACTAGGTGTGGGAATTTGGGGTCGGGATCACCTGGGAGGTCATGCCAAAGCTTCGGAATGTCAGCCTTTGCATGTATGAGAATAGGGAGCTAAAGGGGTTCTTGGCAGAATTTCTATGGATGTGCAGTAGACACGCTAATGCTGCAGGTGTCCAGCTGCAGAGGAGACATGTCCAGTGCCTGCCAGTGCTGAGTCAAGTACCTCATTACAACCAGACCCGCACCGAGCTTCCAGAGGCCAGGGCCTCTCGAGGCTATCATGAAGCACTCAAGTGCACACTCTTGTATCTGAGTCTGTTTTGTGTAGTGGCAGTCAGGACCAAAATTTTTAGTGTATCTGCCTCTTCCATCCACAAAGGCAGCCTGCATCCCAGAGCACACTTGGCACGCAGGTCCCTGGTCCATTGCTCTCATCTCAGTGAGTTGAGAGTGTGTCTGTGCATAGGCAGTTTGGTCCTTTGACCTGAGTGGAATGTGGCTCCCCAGGGGGAGGGGGGATGGCAGGTACAGGCAGATATTTGTATCAGGATTGTTCTAGTAGCACATTGTAAGAACCCAGGGGGTATATGGAGGCCACACTCAGGCAGCAGGATAACAAGATTGTGCCCTTGTCTATGTAGCTGAGATTTGTCCTGAATGTTTGACCACAGTCTTCTGGGTAGCTCCTTTAAAAGCCATTCCCTGATGACATTTGTCCCACCCTGATCCAGGTGACCTGCCAGGAGAGGGTGACTTGCCTCATCCGCAGGGCCTTGGACCAAAATAGGTTGCAGCATGAGGATGTGGACAACTATGAGCTGCTGCGAATGATGTCTCTGCAGGAGAGTAAGTAGGACAATCAGACAGTAGGGAGAAATGATCTACAGTGGGCTCAGGATAACTCACTAGAGAAAGTGGGCCTTGGCCCTAAAAAAACCAGAGTGTGGTGGGCCTGGTGCAGGAAACCAACTGCAGTGATGGGCGTGTCCAATTTGGAGGTGCTCAATGAGGCCCCAGGGGGCTGCTGGACCTCCCTAAATGTGTTCTCCCCTGGACCTGGTCAGGCAATGCAAAGCTAATATCGATGAGGGGCAAGGAAGAGAGAGGCTTAATCAATCGTCAGTTTGGTTTATGGCTCACTGATAAGGATGCCTTCAAATGAAGAGGAGGAGAACATGGGTCCTGATTGGATCAGCATTGCTATGGACGGAAGCAGCACAGGTCCCAATCCATGGCCAGGATATGAGAAGTCCTGCCTACTCACAAGAATGTCAGGATGGCGGCAGCTGGGAACAGGACTCAGTGAAGAGGAAGTCAAGGCCAGGGGACAGCCTGTTTGGGTTCTTTTTGGAATAATTCCAAGTCCTCTGTGCCTGGGTGCCCATCTCCTGAAGATCCCAGAATGGCCAGGTTATGATTCCTTCCAGCAATAAAGAAGGGCATCTGAAGAACATAGGCCACAATGCTGAGCTGTCCACAATGAAAGTGCTCTTTCCTTTCTTGTGAGCCAGACACTCCTAGCCTCCACCATCCCAGCCTGTCCACAATAGAATCCACCATCTGTCGGGCATGTAAGTGAGTTTTCCCATTTTCACACACCACCTCATTTGGGTTGGCTCTGTCTTACACATGAGGAAGACTGAGGTGCAAGGAGCTGGGCAGGGGGCAGTGTCTGCGAATCTCAGGGACTTGGGAGGCTGTGCAGGAGGACCAGAAGTTCCCAACAGCCTCAGAAACTTAGGGAGACCCTGTACCCAAGTCAAAAGGCCTGGGAATGGTCTCAGTGCTTAAGTGCCTCTGGTTTTATCCCTGGTACAAAAATAAGCCAGTGAATAAGGAATTACCAAACTGAGAATCTACGAAGGTGATTTCAGAAACACACTTTCAACCCAAGCATCAGTTGAGAGCAGGCTCCAGACCAGGGGAAGTTTGTGTGTAACAAACGTGAAAAGGGAGGACTAGCAGGGGGCCTGGAACCCACTAGGTGTGATGGCATCTATGTCTTATGGCAGGAGGGTGGCAGTGATGCTGGCCCTTTCCTAGATTTTGAAAATCTTGTTTTCATTGGGGAAGCTTTTTGGAGGTGGAATCTAGTTTAGCAATCCTGGTCCAGATGAGGTGCTGACTACCACAGGTAGAAGCCTATCCAGAATGCGGTGTCTGTTATTCAATCTTTCCTGACTATGAGTATGACAAAGAAAGGAAGTCACATGTCTTTGGTCTTGGTTTCACTCCCGGCCATTGATTGAGAACTGATTTCATCTTGGGGTTCTGAAGAGGGGCTGCATCTGGGCAGAAGAGTGTGATAGATTTGAACTCCTCAGGATGCCCAGCCATTGCCAGAGAAAGAAGGAGAAGGAGGAGGAGGAGGAGGAGAAAGAGGACACTCCTGAGTGGGGAGAGGATCACACGATGAAGAGCAGGAGGAGAAGAAGGAAAAAAGGAGGTGAAACGGAAGGAAGTGTGGAGGGAGATACACAAGAAGAAGAACAAGAAGGAATCATGTAAGAACAAGAAAAAGACCCAGAAAGAACTACAAGAAGATGCAGGACAGAAAGAAGAGCCACAAGTAGAACAAGAACCAGAATACAAGCACCAAGCAGACAGTCATGATGAGAAACAAGGGGAAGGAGAGCGAACCTAGAAAACAATAGAGTTCTCCAGGGCACCACCCTGCTGAAGTCCTCCCATGTCCATGCCCAACACACCTCTGATGGATACCACCTCCCCTCCGTGTATTCATCCATGAGTGAATTCATCCAGGCAAGAGGATGAATTGACCCACCATCCAACGCTTCCCTGAATGCCCATGTGTAAGCATGCAGGAGCCTTTGGGGTGCCAATCCTGATGCAAAGTCTAGCAGTGTCTCTTTGGCAGGTGCAACCTGCACTGAGAAGTTCTGGGGCCCAAGGTGTTGTAGGGCCAAAGAGGCAAGGCACTGAAGATAGCAGGAAACAGTTTAATTTGGCTGCAGCCAGGTTCAGAGGGTACAGCTTTCGCTGTAATCAATCAATCCCCTGAACCCCGAGTTCAGGGAGTTTCAGGGTTTTATACCCAGCATGTAAGGGGAGGGGCTCAGAAGTTCACAGTCTGCAGAAGTTCACATAAAAGCAGCTTTTCTTTCACTTTTGTGGGCAAGTTAACTCTTCAAGGACAACACCTGAGAAGGGGAGAGCTTCTTCTCCCCTTTCTTTCCTCCCCCTGCCAGCTGTTACCATGGAGCCCATTTGTAACTTATCTTAAAAAAAATGTAGACATCTCTGTGCAGCTCAGCTCAAAGCCAGAGGCCTTGTTTGCACATTTCTTCAAAGTACTATACTGGATACGTTTGTGAAAAACTAGTAAGAAGGTGTCCAACACCTGGAGTGTTGGTATCTTCTTAGCCAGTGGCCAAGTAAACAGGGTGACATGAATATAGGAAGTTTATCTACGATGGACTCTCTTGCTGACAGTCTTCAAATCAGCCATGTGTGTAGAAGGCTTTTCTGTGGAGAAAGGGGGTGCCAGTTCAAAGGTGCTATTTCCATTGTCAGGTGCTCTTTTGGTTAAAATCCTGTGCATCATCTTCTCCAGGGAAGAATCATTGAGGGAGTCTTTGGTGGCACTGTAGCTGGATTGGAGGGCTCTCAAGTCTGGTGCTGGCCTGCCCTGGCGGAGACTCTCAGGGGTTGGGGGTGTTTTGTGGTATAATCCTTGAGTGCCCCCTAACAATTCTCTCCACTTCTCTCTGCAGAAATCAAGGTCCCTGACCACTCACTCATGTATCTGTCCATGAATCCGCGAATAAAATACCATTTCATCGTGAGGAAACGCCCCCAGGTCAAGGGAAAGGAGGTAAACACCTACCTTATTCAAGCTGTACTTGTGCTGCCATTCCACTTCTTGTAACAAGAAGCCTCATCACCTGGACATATGTGCTAGAAGCCCATAGAGCTAACTGACAGGCTGGGGTGGCTTTCTGTTTCTGGGTTTGCTGATGTTCCATCCCCCACAGTTCTCAGAATCATCCTGCAAGTCCTCCAGGCCACTTTCCCACAAGCAGGTGGGAGACACCTGCTTAATTCGTGTCCAGTTAGAAACTCAAAGTCCAAAGCTGGCCAAGACTGTCCTGGTAAGCCTGGGAGCAGGGGTGTCCCCTGGTGCTTACACCTGGGTGGGGAGCAGACACTGGTCCAATACCATGGACTACTCATGCCCTCTTGCATTGGAGTTTCTGGATGATCAGGAGGATAGATGGGAATCAAGAAGGGAGAGGTCAGTGTGAAGGGCTGGAGCTGAGATGAGGGAGAGCAGCAGCTGTCCACCGCCACGTCTGAGGGAGTCTGTGTGTCAGGTGGCAGCATGCAGTCCAGAAGGGCAGAGACAGGTATGGGTGACAGATGAGAATAGGACGGGACCTAGGTGGCAGGTTCCCCTGTATGGGATGCTGTCATCCATGGAGGAGGACAGCAGTGTGAGGTTCTGCATGTTCCTTGAACAAGGAGCTGAGAGGGTCCCTCTGCAGAGTCGATATGGATGTGTAGAGCAAGCACACTAAATGTCCAGGTAATCTGCAGGACAGGAGCCCTTTCCAATGACCACCCTTGCCGGATGAGGTGCCCTCCCACACCCCAGCCAGCACTGAGCCTCTGGAGGCCAGGAGCTCTCGTGGCTGTCTTTCAGCACTCCTGTGTGTGGTCATGTTCCTGGGTCTGTTTTGGGCACTGGCAATCCAGACCAAAGCCCTCTAGGTTTTGTGTCTGGGCAACCCCAAATGCCGCCTGCATCCTCAGGCAGACCTGGGATCTTGGAGGCCACTGTCCCATTCCACCCAACTTGTGAGGTGAGATTGCATCTGTATACAGGGAGTGGGGTCCTTTCACCTTGAGTGGAGTGGGGCTCCACAAAGAGCAATGGCAGGTCCAGGAAGTCCTATGTACAAGGATTGGGCCAGTAGCCTATGGGAAGAGCCCACAGGATGAGCAGGAAGCCAGCCTCAGGTAGTAAGGTCATGGATGTTGCCCTTATATTTAGAGTGGAGGTGCCTCCAAAATGCCCCTGCCCACTGTCCTTGAGTAGTCACTTCAAGGCCCATTTCCTGAAGGCCTGTCTCCCATGCTGCTCCAGGTGACCTGCCACGATAGGGCTCCTGTCATCATCCGCAGGGCCCTCGAGCTACACTTGCTTGATCAGGAGAAGCCGGAGGATTATGAGCTGGGCCAAATCATCTCTCACCGTCAGAGTAAGTGGAACAATCAGATGGCAGGGAGCAAGGTTCAGGATGTGGACTCAGGTCAACTCTTAGCACCAAAGAGTAGTCTCTGACCCCCAAGAACACTCCAGCAGGGTGTGTTGGGGCTCTTGCACAAAGCCAATTGCACTTCTGCTGGTGTAATTCTCGAGGTTCTAAGGTATACCCCAGTGGCTATTGCGGCTCCCCACCAGGTGCCCTCCCCTGGACATGAACAGGCATCTAAAGCTGACATCAGTGAGGAGTGAGGAGGAAAGCCTGCTTACAGGCTGTGGTCTGGGATACGAGTGGTTTCAGAGGAACATGGGAATGCATGGGCTAAAGATGGAACTGGCACTTTTGTGGACTGAATCAGCAATATTGAAAGCTGCTGTGTGACCAGAAAACCACTGCCTGGGCAGAGCATGGCCAGGATTCTAGCAAGCAGTAACAGGATGAAATTGGGAAGAATACACAGCCTGGGAGACAGCCTGAATCATCTGTGTTTGGATGAAGTCCATGGTCTTCCGCCCCTGAGTCCACTTGCCAAGGAGTGATCACAATAGCCAGGTTATGACCCCTAACTAAAGTCACATGAGGGCTTCCTGAGCACGTCGGCCACAGAGCTCATCTGTTAATAATGCCAGCGCTTTTTGGTGGGTTGGTTTGTTTTTGTGAGCCCAACACCCACAGCAGCCATGATCCCAGCCTATGTATGCTGAAGACCACCACCCCTATGAGTTCTAGGATCAATTTTCTCCTATCTTAACATACTGTTAGGTTAGTAGAATCTATGGAAGAGGAAGTCTGTCTGGGGCCTTGGTAGCCTAAGAAATTCATAGCAGAGATCCACACATCCAACCCAGAAAAGATGGAGAACAGGTTCTAGGTTTGACGAGGCTGAAAGGAAACAGGTGTTCAGAGGAAGGAGAAGCGGGCTGTTGTATTCCCCCACTCGGGGTCATGGCACCACTGGACCATACACCATGTTGGAGGGAAGCAGTCCCTTTGCTGGTCTTTGGAACCATTGTTCTCAGTAGGGCAGCATTTGGAGTGTGGCCTCCATTCTCGGAAGCCTGGTCCACATGGAGGTGGGCACCAACAATGACAGAAGCATGGCTCAAATGTGGTATCTGTTCTGGTCAGCCTGTCCTCACTGTGGCCATACTTGAGGAAAATAACTCAGAAGAGGAATCCTAGGCCTTTTCTCCGGGTTTCCTAGCTTTCTCTCTGGTTGTGCACTGAGGCTGTCCATAAAGCTCTAGTGTGTGGCAGTGGAGAGTTCCTCAGCCCTTGCCAAACAGGCATAGACTGGGGAGAGAGAATGAGGCTGGCAGACAGGGAGAGAGAGAAGACAGAGAGGAGAGGAGGACCTCTACTTGGAGGATGAGGATTCAGTGGAGCCAACAGGGCCAAGGTACTATTGTCCAGTGCGCACTCTGTTTAGGTCTTCCTCCAACCATACCCACCCTTTCTTCCAGTCACTCCCACCTCCCAGTAATATGTTCATCTTGAATGAGAATTTCATGATGACATCAGAGCACTCACCATCCAATGCTTCCCTCCAAAGCCACCTATGAAGACGGCCCATGTGGGGTCTGAATCTTCGGCACAGGAGCCTTTGTGGGACATTTCAGATGCAAACCCTAGTGGTGTGCTTTCGCAGATGCAAGAGGACCTGGGATGTTCTGGAGTCCAAAACCTTTGGAAGGAACAGACATTAGGTCTGTTGAAGTGCTCTGCCTAGTTTTTGCTCAGGGAGGACTGTGGAGGCTGTCTTTGTTGGTATTGGTGCTGAGTTGGAGAGCTCTCAGGTGTGTGGCTCAGGTCCTTCCTGGCACGCACAGGCTCTCAGATGTTGGGGTGTCCTAGGGAGCACCTCCTGAGTGCCACCTTCTTTTTGTACTTGCCTCTCTCCCCAGAGCTGAGGATTCCAGCGCAGGCCAACGTATTTTATGCAAAGAACCCTCACACAAAATCCAACTTCGTGCTGAGGAAAAGGAGCCTCTCCCAAAAGAATGATGAGTGGATCCAGCCTAAACCTCCCTCTCGTCCTGCAAAGAAGGCTCCAGCCCTCCTGAGGATGCTCGCAAAACCATTCTGCTGCTGTGTGCCTGGGCGGGGCTGAGGCAGCCCAGGAATATTTACATTGATTACTATTTGCTTGGAAAGTTTGAACCTATAGTTTGCCATTGTCCTTGACCTTGTCAAGTAACACAGTTGTTACTCTATCCTGTATTTGTTGTTTCCATTAATATATTATTATTTTAAAATGTATATGTTTTTGTTACCTGATCTACTGTGATGATTTGAGTGTACTAAATGTAGCAGTGATTCCTGAAGGACACATCCAAACCAACAGGAAGGAATGTTTCATTCTATCAGCAAGAACTTTGGTTTTTAGGAGTTTTGCAGATGGCATTATCTGAGTCAGTTTTCCAATGGGGGCAATGAAGTATTGACTAGTCATCATGGTACAAACACACACTAGAGCAAAGACACACACACCACACACACACACACACACACACACACTAGAGCACACACACTCAATGAGAGATAGATAGATGGAGTTGGTCTGTGCTGAAATACTTTGGAGACATGGTTCTGATTTCTCTCATTTTGGAGTATTTTCAGTTGCATAAGGTGTCCTGCAAATGAATCCCGTGTCTGAAGAAGACATGAATGTGTACTTCACATGCCACTTTCCACATAACCCCAAGGTCATGTCATGTAATCTTTTTCATGCAGCTGTATTTTGACTGTGAATCATCCCATGAGGTCAGCTATGGAATTTTCCACTGGTAGCATCACAATAGGGATCCACTCTTTGGATTTGGGGATATTTTCTATTTTCTTGATTCAGATTGGAGACAAATATATATACATATATATGGTTTTTGATCAAAATTCTGCCTTTGATGATAATGAATGCCATGCATCTAGGAATCTGTAGACTGTAGGCAATGAATGGGTGCCTACTGTTGCCTGGACTGGTCTGCAAAGTCCTGTAGCATCTGAGCATGTGTGAGGGCTGTACAGGTCTTGCAAAAAGTCCTGGTCAGATGATCCTGCACAAAGCTGAGCTCCTAGTGGTCTCTACAACAGCGTAATGGCCTAGGAGAAACACACTTCCACACAGAAGTTGGGAAGCTACCTTATGAAGGTGATCATAGGTACGGGATCCTCTTGCTAGAACCCTTTTTGTATTGGGCCAGAACTGTGCTCTGAATGTGCTTGCTAAGAAAAGCTTGGGATTTTCTAATTGAAGCAGTTCGTGCAAGCTGCTTCCACTTGCAGGAACAAAGTGTGTTCTCGTTGAGCACTTTGGGCTGTCCCTGGTTGAACTAGAGTGTGTCAGAAGCACTTGTAATGATTGGCATTCACGGTTTCACATTGAAGCCTTTGTGCCATCTGTCAACCACTGATGGCTGCAAGTGGGGAATGGAAGCCATTTGCTGCAAGCAGTTTCAACTTGCAGGACTAACTTTGTTGTAAGTGGGCACATGGTGTTTTTTTTTTTTTTTTTTTTTTTTTCTGGGTGAGCTAGAAGAAAGCAAAACTGCTTCTTACAGGTGCAGGCATGCTTTCACATTGAAGACTCTGTGCCATTGATCCAAAACAGTTCACTCATGTGGGCACCTGCACTTCAAGTGTACGTTGTAAACAAGTGTGACATATGGATGTTAATGAGACTTTGGAGAACTGATCTTCTCAGCTGGTCCTCTTTCCTCCTGCAAGTGGGTGATGCTAGATTCAAGAGATGTCTTTCTGGCACCCTTTGTGTTTCATGCCTGAACTGTGCTCTGAATGTGCTTGAGGAGAACAGTTTAGAAGTGCAGAAGTGAAGCTGTTTGTGGAAGCTGCTTCAAGTAGCAGAAGCTAACTTGTTCTCAGTGAGCACATGGGAATTTTTCTCTGGTTGAAGCAGTGTGAATGAGAACGGTTTCTCAGAGCTGGTAGGAATGTTTGCATTTGGCAAATGTTGCCATCTGTCACCCAGAGTTCCTTGCATGCAGAAACCTGCATTTCAAGTGTTCTCAGAAAGGTCTGATGAGTGGGTTTCCATGGAATTTTGTGGAATTGATCTTTTCAGCGGTCTCTATGGCCTTCTCAAAATTGGTGATCCTGGGTGGAAGGACTCTCTTGTCAGCCAACATTGTATTTTGGGCCTGACCTCGGCTCTGAATGTGCTTGCTGAGAGTAGTTTGGGAGTGCAAAAGTAAAGCAGTCTCTCAGCAGCTTCAACATTCAGGAGCTCATTCTGTTCTCAGTGAGCACATTGGGGTTTGTCACTACTTAAACTAGCCTGAAGAACCACTGCTTCTCAGAGGTGGCACTTTCCCTTTGAAGCATTGGTACAATTGGTCAGTGGGAGTTCAATGCAGGCAGGCATTTGCATTTCAAGTGAATTCCGTGACAAACAATTGAGCAATGGATTTCAATCAACCTTGGGGAATTGCTCTTCCCAGTGGGCCCACAGTTCTCCTCCAAGTTGCTGAACCTAGGTCCAAGGGCTCTCTTGCTAGCACTCTTTGCATATGGGCTGAAACTGTGCTCTGAGTGTGCTTCCTGAAAATAGTTTGGAAGTGCAGCACAGAAGATTTTTGGCAAACAGCTTTCATATTAGGAAATGACTTTTTTCTCATCGTGCCCATTGAGCTTTGTACCTGGCTGAAGTAGCCTTCAATCCAATGGCTTCTGAGAGCTAGCAGGCACAGTTTCCATTGGAAACAACTGAGCACTTGGTCAATGGTAAGTTGGTTGCTGTCAGTCATGAAAGTTTCAATGAGTTTTTAGAAGAAGGAGACCATGGGAATACAACGAAACCTTGTGCAATTCATTTCCTAATAAACTTTGTGATGCTACACCAGAGTGGACTTTTGCAATGATACTTTCTCATGTGTTTTGCAGGAAATGTGTTCTGAATGTGCATCCTGAGATGCATTTGAAGGGGGCAAACAGAAAAAGTTTGTGCACAAAGTAGCTTTGTTCTCAGTGGCGGTTTTTCCCTGGTTGAACATGCAGGAAGCAGAACCTGTTGTCAGAGCTGATGGCACCATTTCACTTGGAACCATCTATGCACTCAATAAAGCACAGGTCATTGCAGACAGGCTCATGCAATTTCACGATAGTTTTCAGAATCCGTTTGAGGAATAGATTCCACAGAATCATCGAGGAATGGAACCATCCATCAGACCTATCGCTTCCTATCTGAGCAAGTGCTCGGAGGTACAAGGGCTCTCCTGCTAGCACACTTTGGATATTGAGCCTGAACTGTTCTCTGAATGTGCTCAATGAGAAGCGTGTGAAGTGCAGAAGAGAAGCAGGGTGTGCAAACAGCTTCAACTGCAGGATGTAAAAGTGTTTCTGGAGAGCACATTGGGATTTGGGCTTGGTTGAACTAGTAGGAATTGGAACCCCTTCTTAGAGCCAGCAGTCACGGGCTTTACTTAGAAGTTTCTGTGTCTTGTATAAAGCACAGTTTGTTGCTCGTGGGCACCTTCATTTCCAGTGACTTTTCAAAAAATTTGAGGAAAAAGATTTCAATGAAATTCTGGGCCATTGATCTTGTCAACTGCCCAACTTTCCATGTGAATATTGGTGATGTTAGGTCCAAGGGCTCTCTGGGTAGCACAATTTGCACTTTGGATGTAAAGTGTTGTCTGAAAGTGCTGGCTGAGAAAAGATTGAAAGTGCAGAATGGAAGCATTTTGTGCAGGCAGCTTCCAGTTGAAGGAACGGTCTTGTTCTCTGTAAGCACATTGGGTTTTGTGTCTGGTTGAAGCTGCATGAAGCAGAACTGCTTCTCAGAGCTGGCACTCTCAGTTTCTCTCTGAAGCATCTGTTCTATTGGAAATGCAGGTTCCCTGCATGAAGGCTCCTGCAATTCCAGTTTGTTTTCTGAGTGAGTGGGAACCGTTGACTTCAATGAAACATTGGCAAATGTATTTTCTTCAAAGGGCAGCTTTCCTCTTTAAAGTTGGTGATTGGAGCTACAAGGGCTCTCTTCCAGGTACACTTTTCCTATTGGTCAAGAAGGGGGGTCTGAATGTGCTTGCTCAGGAGAGTTCAGAAGGTCAGACATGAAGCCCTTCATCCAAGCAGCTTTCACTTCCCAGAACAAAGTGGATTCCCAGTGAGCAATTTGTGGCTGTCCCTGTTTGAACTAGAGTGCCGCAGAATGACATATAATAACTGGCAGACACCTTTTCACTTTGAAGCCTTTGTGCCATCAGGAAACTTGTTTGTTGCATGCAGATCCCTGAATGTCATTTACCACTAAACTCACCCAAGTCCAGCATGGTAGTGGTTGTCATAAAAAAAAAAAAAAAAAAAAATCTGAAATGTCTATTGCACACGAAGCTCACACGTTGGCAAGGAAGGCTGTGCTTGAAAACTCCTCAGGCCCGCTCGGGTGTCTTCAGCTGTGAGTCTGTAGAATTTCCTCCTGGGGCCTCTTTTCCAGTGATCTGCCGCCCTGCCCTCGCCAGCTTCCCTCCCTTTCCCATCTTTCCTCTCTCTGGTCCACTCCTCAGATCCCATCCTCCCTTCAATAGGGCCTCATCCAGGAAGCCTGCCCATGTGCCTCTCACTTGATTCAAACTTCTCCAGTGCACTTGTTGTCAAAGCAGGGACTCCCAGGAGAGAGGAGCTCTCCATTCTCCACATTGATGTCTCTCAGCAGGGAGGACTCCTCCATGCTTGGATGGCAGGGCTGTGGTCACCTGGGAAGGTGGAAATAGGAGGCTTCCAGGGGGCTGTGGTGTTCCTAGCCAGGGTGCTGGTCACTGCAGTGCATTTAATCTATGCACCTGAAGGAGCCTTATGCTGCAGATTTGTGTACTTCTGCATCTGTATGCACCTAGTTCTTCATGTGGGGGGAAAAAAGCAATGCTCTCAAAGTTTGCTTTATATTATACTCAACTGGTAATTTACAAACCCCAGTGTCGCATCTTAGCCCAGAGCCATTCCATCAGCCCAAGGCCAGTGGGTGGTCCAGCGGTCAGTACTATGCACAGCTCTCAGGTGGCTCCGGTGTGTAGCTGAATTTGAGAGCCAGTGTTTTGTAGGATTGCCCTTGAGGTTAGAATTCATTGACTTCCTCTTATGTCATTTGACTGGTTCAGGATATTCTTTGTCTTATTAACTATTCTCTGAAATTTTCAAGTTAGCAATCTCTGGTCATTTCTACCCTCTGATGGCATCTGGTTCAACAGCTTGTTGTTGGGTGGGGTCGGTCACGGGCAGTCCTGGGTCACAGAGAGGGACAGGAAGACCATAATGTGGAATGGTGGTGTAGAGAGTAAGGGTGGGGCCAGAGCCCACACTGTGGTTAGGGTAGGGAAGGGATCTGAAGAGACTACCTTGAAAGCGAGATCTGGCTGCATTAACCAGGAATCAGGGCCTGGAATTGGAAGCAATGACAGGGCTTCTGACTAGAAGGGACACATCCTTCTGGGCTGAGTTGGAGGTCTAGCCAGGCAGAGGAACACAGAGAGGACGCAGGAGAGGAGGATGGTCTAGATCATAGAGCTGCTCCATCATCATATCTTAGAGTGAATTTTTTTCTTCCAGTTGTTGGTAAATGCTAATTCATTCACATGTTACATCACATCCACCTCGTCCATTGCAAAGGCCAGCTCAACCAACACAGGCAGTGATATCTTGGTGGATGTGTGCATTCCATTCTAAAAGGAGGTGCCCGTGGGCACTCAGGCATTGGCAAGCTTGCTTTGGAGAGTGAATCTTCTCAATGTTATTGGACTGGCTTTTGAAAGCTCATGGGGTTTGGCTAGATGTAGAATTCTTCCACACAATTAAGCATGATGTACATTTTAGAGAGCATTTTCACTGAAGGGAAGGTTGGGGGTGTGGAGCCGTGAGCATTAACATCTATCGTGTTTCTCACCTGGAGTTGGCTACCTACAACTGGTGACCGTGTTTTGCTATTGCTGAGCAATACTGAACAAGTCTCTGGCCCAGTAATCCATTGCTGAACTACATCCCCAACAAAAAGACATTGAGTGAAGGTGAGGACCAGAAGAGCCCGGGAACCACCTGACAGCTGCCTTGAAGTCCTGAGCTCTGGAACATCATATGCCAACTCAACTGTGTATCAACCTTGTCTTCCTGGGCTTATTAGAACTGTGTACCAACAGGTGTCCTCTACTTTCAGAAGCAAATGCAGAATGATAGAATCTGCTCTGAGGACCCATTTCTAAGTCTTGTTTGCCGCACATCTTCTAAGTCTTATTGGCAGCATGTCTTCACTGGAATGAGTAGACATTTGGCATTCTATTGTCCTTAAAATTTCATGAGATTCTACACCTACTTGGTAGGTTGTGTTTTTAAAGAGACTTGGCCTGAATGCATTTTACATGCCAAAATATGGCTTGTCTTTTCTCCTAAACATATCAGGGCAGTCAGAGCAGCCAAGGAGAACTAAATACAAGTGTAAAATGGCCAAATAGACTGGGATCACTGCACACCTTTCTAGAACCTTCTTTCATGCTCTGGCTTTCCTGAGGTTAAAATGTGGGGACCTGTGATCCAGATTTGTTAGCAAGTAGTTTTCTTGGGAGGCAATACTAGAAAACTCCAGGTGGGAACAGGAAGTGATTAGTCACTGAGCGACCAAGCACAGGCCTGCTAAGGAGTGCTGGGGTTCCATGTAGATCATGCTACTAATCGAAGGCCTCTTACAGGGTGAGAGAGCTGGGGTGTTCTCCACCCACTCCTGCCAGCCATGGCAGGAAGCTGCTGCTGGCCTTCACTGTAGGCAAATGGGCCATGGTGCTGGGGGCTGGAGGTCAGCTGGGGTGTGAAGAAATGGCATAGTGCTGGACAATGTCATCTAGCTTTGAATCCCCAGACTGGGATCTTGAGCAGGGCAAGGACAGAGACTGTGCCCAATGCAGCGTCTACTTCTCAGCATAGTGCCAGGCACACAGCAGACCTTCATCAATCCCCGTGGAATGTGCTGGCTCGCCCCAGCCCTGCTCCAGGTCTCTCAGCTGCGATCTCTCTGCTGGTCCTGTCTGTTCTAGTGTATTCAGCTCTTGCTTCTACGTCTTTCGCTTTCCCAATTTTGTCCTCTCTCTCCACACTCGTGTGGTCACTCTGCCTTTTTCCCAGGTGGCTATCTGGCGGGGCTGTGGCATAGAGATCTCATTACTGCCAGAGATGGAGTTTTTAAACCAAATAAGACACGTGCTCTGCTGCTTAGGATTGTCTTCAGCATAAGGTGAGGTAGAAGGTTTGAAATTTGGATTGCCCTCCCAATCTTAAGGCATGTAATCCCTGTGTGCAGACCAGGAAGTGCCCTGGGAAGAAAGGCAGGTGTGGGTTTGGAATCAGAGACCAGCATGAGAAGAACACTTTCACTGCTTACTAGACAATGACCTTGGGCAAGTTCTGTAACCTCTTGGGGCCTCAGTGTTTGCATATCTGAAATGGGGATAGTTGTATGACTGACTTCAGGAGTTGGGTAGAAAGACTCCTAGAAGTAGAGGAAGAAAACACCTGGCATCTATGAAGCACCCCGCCCCCATCATTAGACTTTCCATGATTTTCTAAGCGTGTGTTGATTGACTGTTGGTTACAGCATGCCTGTAGATCTACCTGAGGTCCTGTCTAATCCACACAGATAGAGAAGCTCACTTTTGCCCAGTTGCCACATTTGCAAGGACACTTTGTAATAGAATTGGATCTAGGAAGCTGGGGTCCCTTTTCAGAACATACAGGATCCACAGCAAAGTTCAAGCCCCTGAGGCAGAGGGCTTCTGCTGGTGTCTTCATGTCCTCGTGGGCACTGCAATGCCTTTCTCCACCGATGTTCATTGAGAGCCTGATGCAGGCCAGGCCAGGGCTCCCTGCTGAGGATGTGGCAGAGAATGGAGCACCTGCCTGGCTGACTTGTAGGGGACTCAACAATTGGGGGCAAGACAGGCAAGTGATGTTGAAGATGAGACCAGTAGGTGACGTGTCCGAAGCTCTTGGTACGAAGCACTCTTCTAAGCAACTTACCATAAAGGCTTCCTCATCTTTTGATAGTTGCAGGAGAAACAGTGCTTTTGTTGTCCACAGGTGGCAACTGAGGCACTGACAGTTCAGGTCACATAGGCAAGGTCATGGAGATAGCACAGGGCGAAGTGTGGCTGCAAACCCTCCCATGTGGCTCCAGATTTGGGCTCTTTATCACCCACGTCCTGCAACCTCTTGGTCATGCTGGGCCCCTGTGACTTCTTTGTCACCAAATAGTGATTCACTGCAGGGCCTTTCCCGAGTCCTCTTCCACCTCAGAGTGCCTGTGTCTCGCAGAGAGTTACCCAGTTTCCCAGGCCCCACTGGAGCTCCTGGTTTTGCCAATCTGGGGTGGGGTCTGAGAATGTGTGTTTGTAACAAGGTCTCAGGTGACCCTAAAGGTGATGGGTCACACAGGTGACTGACTTTCCCCCTCCCCTGGGGTCATTTGACAATGCCTGGAGACCTTTTGACTTATCACAAGTCAGGGGTGCTGGTGCACAACTCAGGTAGAGGCCATGGGTGCTGCTGAAGGCCTACACTGCACGGGAAGACCTCTGCAGACCAAGAAGGATCTGGGCTGATGGGCCAGGGGTGCCAAGGTGAGGAACCCAGTGTGGAGTACAAGCACATGAACTTGGGTGTTGCAGGTATGGCCTTGGGGCTTGTTTCAAACGTGGCTTCTGTCAGTGCAAAACTCTAGCACCTCTGAGTGGCAGCGTTTCTAACAAGCTCTGAGCAGGGATGCTGGTGCTGCTGAGCAAGGGACCCCACTTTGAGTAGCCAAAGTGACGTGGAGTTCTTAGGACACCATGAACTTCTCAGAATCGCAAAGTAGACATCTCCTGTATTAGTTCAGAAGAAAAGAAACTCTGAGTTGGAATAATCCCCTTTCGAATCACCTAGTTGCAAGTTTGCCCCTAAAGCAGCGCTGAGACAGCGGGGCCTGGTGGGGGAGAAAGCTCCACTCCTCTTCTAGCTGCAGGCAGAGGCCTGCTGAAAATGAGGAGGGCGCAGAGGTGGGTAAGAACTACCTTGCTTCAGTCCCCAAGCATCCAGTCAAGTCTATTGTCACCTGGAATGGTGGCTTCTTTTCCAGGGCCCATGCTAACATTGGGGTTTGCATCTGCCTGCCTTTCAGTTCTGCGAATGGAAGGTGGGAACTGCTGCTTGAGACATGGTTGCTCTCTTGGGAGAGGGTATGGGAGAAATGACATGATGCCCAGCCCTCCAGAGCCCGCACCCCTCTCCCTGTGATAAATGGCAGCATTAACAAGGTTTGGTTGAGAGGATCCCCACCAATTTGTGACTTCCTATGTCCGCCAGCAGATGTCACTATGGCTGGCAGAACATAAGGCCTTTCAAGAGTGAGCTGGGGGGGAGCAGAGGGGAAAATGGCATCAAATAGAAGGCAGAAGCCAAAACTACCCCTGGCCTAGCGGGCTATGGTCCATACTATCATGGTAGGAATGGGGGACATTCTCCAATAAACCCACTATCAGTTCATGTGATTGACGTCCAGCTTCTGAGATTTAGGCAGAAACTGTCCAATGAAACACAAAGTTCCTGGCTTCTCTCAACTGAGAAAATCTCCAGGTTTTGGCTCCTGGCCTATTTGTATCATGAAACATTTTCTTGAAGGAAACCAACACTTTGCACTGAATAAACATATATTTGATGAGCTTACCCCGAGACATCATATTGATGGGTTTTAAAAATTGACTCATTTTACAAATTCAGAAGCTTATTCTGAAATTCCTTTGCTATACAGATAATTTTACCCATTTTTGACAACTATTTGATAGGATGTCATGGATGTTTTAATTGTTAGAATTTGTGTGTGTGTGTCTGTGTGTGTGTGTGTGGTTTGGAAACAGGGCATAAATCTGGCATTCTTCATGGGCCATGTTAGTATATAGAACTACTAACACATGCTTCACAGTAATTACAAGGCACATTTCCTTCCTTTAATCTTTTCCTGAAGATGTGCCTTCCATGTGTAAAGACAAGTGTTTTCAAAGTTGACTCTCTGGACAGATCTTTGGGCTCAGGTGGTCAGTGTTCCAAACTGTGCCAGAAAACCCCAAATCTGATTTCACAGGCTGGGGTGTCCTTAGCTCTGGCCTCCAAATTCTTTCCCCTTCCTGGCTGTACAACCCATGATATTTGCCAGAAAGGAAGAGCCATGGAAGACTTTAATGAGAACAGCTACAGGATCCCCTTTGCTCCTAGCCTCTTGAGAAAATAATAAAAACAATAACATCAAGCAAACACGTGGTCTAGAACTTTCTTCTGTAAATAATTATTATTTAACATATTGAAACGTGTGCCATGGTCCAAATTTTATTTCATTGAGAGAGAGAGAGAGAGAGAGAGAGAGTGTGTGTGTGTGTGTGTGTGTGTGTGTGTGTGTGTGTTTAATTCTGAAGAATCAAAGCCAGAGAACAGAGATAATTCTATTAGCTGCATCTGGATAGCACTTGGCCTCCTTTCTAAGCAGGGAAGGACCTGAAGTCAATGGCAGAGCTTGTTTGTGATGTAGCCAAGTGTCTCTGCAGCATTTTCAATGCTAGAGCATCTGTTCTGAGAATTTTAGTATAGCACCTAATTTTTTTTATCTTTGCAGCAACTTGCAAATGTGGGTGTTGAATGAGGGGTATGGATCAGAGGAGAAAAGCCATTGTTTTGGAGAAGGGGAATATCTTAAGTTCTTGTTAGAATGAGTGGAATGAGGTCACTTAAGACTTCAAGGAGAGACAACAAAAGCAGGGGTGGGGGTGGATATACAACAAACTTCAGAGATGTTCCTTTCATGTCAGGAGGTAGCAGGACTTTGGAGCAATGCCTGTGCATGCACTGCTCAGTTCCATCTTGGGGGCAGACCCAGCTCTGCAAGCTGATGAGGGAGAGGACATAGGAAAGCCATCTTTACTGCAGATGACACAACTGAGCATCTAGCTCATCCCAGAGGATGGAGGGAGGCAGATGAAAGTCAGGCTTAGACAAACCCATGGAGTACCATCAGGTGACCAACAGGCAGTTCAAAACTTTATTGTTCCTTAGAAAACTTGGAATGGAACCACCATTTGGCCCAGCTACCCCACTCCTTGGTCTATACCCAAAGGACTTAATATCAGCATACTGTAGTAAGCAGCCACACCAATGTTTATAGCAACTCAATTCACAATAGGTAAACTGTGGAAGCACCTAGATGTTCTGCTGTGGATACAAAAAAAATTGTCCTATATAAACACAATGGACTACTACTCAGCATTAAAAGAAAATATAATGATGGCATTTGCAGGTAAATGGTTGGAATTGGAGACTATCATGCTAAGTGAAGTAAACCAATCTAATAACCCAGAAGATGAATGTTCTCTCTAAGAACTGAATGCTGATCCCAAATGGGGGGAGTGTGAGAAATGGAGAAATTTTGACCAAATGGGAGGGAGGGGAGGGGAGGACGTATGGGGTAGGATAGATGGTGGAATGAGATGGACATTATTCCCCCAGGTACATGGATGAGTAACCTAGGGTGCAATGCTACCTCGTGTCCAATTAGGTAAATGAAAAGTTGTGTTGCAGTAGTATACAATGAATCCAAATACATTCTGGTGTCACATACACTGAATTTTAAAAAATCAATTAACAAAAAACCCCTATGGTAACAGAGCTTCAGTCCTGGGGCACAAAGAGTACCAGGGGCCTCTGGGATAAGAGACAGAAGCAAAACAGAACAACACATGCCGGTGACCTTAGTCATGGGGAATGGAATACAGTAACATATTAGAGGTAGAAAAATAGTTGTGAGCGATATTTTCTAATGACTATTAAGGCAGATGGCAATTGGTTGTTGGTGTCCTGACCCACAGCAGTCATTTTACAAGCAATGTCCATCCAGCGCTCTGTTTGGGCCTTGCTCTGGGCCACCACTCTCCCTGCCTGGCCTTATGTCACAGTGTCCCCTTGCAAGCAAGGAGAGTGGCAGGCGCCTTTTCAGGGGCCCTGTCCTCCTAGGCAGTTGTCCCCTGTCCCTGGCTGAGGAGCCATTTCCCATGGAAAAGCCCAGCATCCAGGGCCGCGTCCACAGGGTCCCACGGCCACGAGGGTTAGCTGCAGGCCTCACACCCAGGAAGTTGGGGACAGGTGAGGAGGCTAGTTAGTTGCTGTTCCACCCTAGGTCACCAGGTGAGCTGACAGCAGCAGGCTGGGCGCCCAGAGCCCCGCCCAGAGCCCCGCCCACAGCACCGCCCAGAGCACGCTGAGTGGGTCGCGGAAGAGGGGTGGGGCCGTCGCCAGGGAGACGGGGGCGGGGCCTAAGCCAGGGCGGGAACTTTGAGCCTGGTCCCCTGGAGCTCAGAGCCCAGGAGCACGGAAGTAGCACAGGGCGGCGGGGCAGCGCGGCTGCGTGTCCTGGTTGTGGGGTCTGGCTCCCGGGTCCATGACGGGAGAAGATGAGCTGGCCTGAGCGGCCCCGGTCTAGGCGCCCACACGAGGGTGCGACCCGGGAGGTCTCTGCCGTCGTCTTGGAGCCTGGGTCCCGGCTGCCTGTCCCCACAGCGCCCACACCCGACCCCGCTGTCCGGGTCCTCACCTGAGGGCTCTCCTCAGCGGAGCTGCTGGTCACAGCTGGTGGGTTTTGATTTGCAGGGTCCTGTTCAGGATGCGGTGGCCTCAGCAGTGTGGCCTGGGCCGCGGACCTCAGAGGAGAAGAGGCGGCCTGACCCGCAGGCCCCTGGAGAGGGGAGGACGACAGAGGAGCCCAGTGTGACCTGGGGAGCAGGAGGCCGGTTTAAAAGACAGACCCGCCCAGGTATTTCACTTCTCACTCTGTGCCTGGTTTTCCTGCTGCACCTGTGAGGTTTTTTTTTTTTTGTTTTTTTTTTTTGTTTTTGTTTTTTGTTGTTGTTTTTTAAGTTCTTGCTTTAAAAACCCTTTCCTCTTTCCTTCTGTGTACCTGACCCATCATTTTAAACCATGTTCCAAGGTCACTTTTTGGTGTATGTGTGGTTCTGGAGATTGATCCTAGGGCCCTGAGCCTGTTAGGCAAGTGACCTACCTGTGCTACACCCTCAGAGACCCCTGTAAACGTTTATCCCCTTGGCCATGGGGTCTAAGTTGCCAAGGCTGACCTCAGACATTCCTCTTGCCTCAAACGTTCCAACCTCCCTGGTGGTTGGCATGACAGGCATGCCCCTGGGACTGTCACACTGTAGCCTGTGATGGGAACTCATGTGCATCTGTCCAGGGCTGAGCATGGTTATGCAGAGCTGTGCTCCAGGCTCCCTGCAGGGCTGTGGAGGCTTCTGCTGCCCAGCAGCCCTGGTGCCATGGCCAGTGCTTCTCCCAGCACTTCTCCCAGTGCTTCTCCCAGCTGCCCATTGCTATAGGCTGACCTTATTTTGTTCTTATGGCACTCATATGTTCTCTGGAGTATGTTGGATCGTTTGCCAATTACAAGTCTAACAGGTCCTCTAGAACATTCAAACAATTAGTAAAATTCCTAAAGAGTAAATTGGGCTAATGTTTTGGCAAGAACAATGTTGGATGATAATTTCATGCCTTGAATATATCATCCAACATGAAGTTACCTTTTAGTACTTAGAAAATAGTAAAATATTGAAGCAGTACCATGGTCTGAGCCAAAATAGATCCTCAGGATCTTGGGCATTCTGTAATAAATCTGCATCACTTGAAGTATAGCGTTGATCATCTCTGGGTAATGAAATGGAAGTAAAGGTATCAAAGCCAATGATCATCTGTTTCCAATTTTCTGTGATTTGGTTCAAGTGGTAAAGTGGTGATATTTATCAATTAATGGATCAAATAGGTTGAGCGACTTTTTCCTAATGACTATTAAGGCAGATGGCAATTGGTTGTTGGTGTCCTGACCCACAGCAGTCATTTTACAAGCAATGTCCATCCAGCGCTCTGTCTGGGCCTTGCTCTGGGCCACCACTCTCCCTGCCTGGCCTTATGTCACAGTGTCCCCTTGCAAGCAAGGAGAGTGGCAGGCGCCTTTTCAGGGGCCCTGTCCTCCTAGGCAGTTGTCCCCTGTCCCTGGCTGAGGAGCCATTTCCCATGGAAAAGCCCAGCATCCAGGGCCGCGTCCACAGGGTCCCACGGCCACGAGGGTTAGCTGCAGGCCTCACACCCAGGAAGTTGGGGACAGGTGAGGAGGCTAGTTAGTTGCTGTTCCACCCTAGGTCACCAGGTGAGCTGACAGCAGCAGGCTGGGCGCCCAGAGCCCCGCCCTGAGCCCCGCCCACAGCACCGCCCACAGCACGCTGAGTGGGTCGCGGAAGAGGGGTGGGGCCGTCGCCAGGGAGACGGGGGCGGGGCCTAAGCCAGGGCGGGAACTTTGAGCCTGGTCCCCTGGAGCTCAGAGCCCAGGAGCACGGAAGTAGCACAGGGCGGCGGGGCAGCGCGGCTGCGTGTCCTGGTTGTGGGGTCTGGCTCCCGGGTCCATGACGGGAGAAGATGAGCTGGCCTGAGCGGCCCCGGTCTAGGCGCCCACACGAGGGTGCGACCCGGGAGGTCTCTGCCGTCGTCTTGGAGCCTGGGTCCCGGCTGCCTGTCCCCACAGCGCCCACACCCGACCCCGCTGTCCGGGTCCTCACCTGAGGGCTCTCCTCAGCGGAGCTGCTGGTCACAGCTGGTGGGTTTTGATTTGCAGGGTCCTGTTCAGGATGCGGTGGCCTCAGCAGTGTGGCCTGGGCCGCGGACCTCAGAGAAGAAGAGGCGGCCTGACCCGCAGGCCCCTGGAGAGGGGAGGACGACAGAGGAGCCCAGTGTGACCTGGGGAGCAGGAGGCCGGTTTAAAAGACAGACCCGCCCAGGTATTTCACTTCTCACTCTGTGCCTGGTTTTCCTGCTGCACCTGTGAGGTTTTTTTTTTTTTTTTTGTTTTGTTTTTGTTTTTGTTTTTTGTTGTTGTTTTTTAAGTTCTTGCTTTAAAAACCCTTTCCTCTTTCCTTCTGTGTACCTGACCCATCATTTTAAACCATGTTCCAAGGTCACTTTTTGGTGTATGTGTGGTTCTGGAGATTGATCCTAGGGCCCTGAGCCTGTTAGGCAAGTGACCTACCTGTGCTACACCCTCAGAGACCCCTGTAAACGTTTATCCCCTTGGCCATGGGGTCTAAGTTGCCAAGGCTGACCTCAGACATTCCTCTTGCCTCAAACGTTCCAACCTCCCTGGTGGTTGGCATGACAGGCATGCCCCTGGGACTGTCACACTGTAGCCTGTGATGGGAACTCATGTGCATCTGTCCAGGGCTGAGCATGGTTATGCAGAGCTGTGCTCCAGGCTCCCTGCAGGGCTGTGGAGGCTTCTGCTGCCCAGCAGCCCTGGTGCCATGGCCAGTGCTTCTCCCAGCACTTCTCCCAGTGCTTCTCCCAGCTGCCCATTGCTATAGGCTGACCTTATTTTGTTCTTATGGCACTCATATGTTCTCTGGAGTATGTTGGATCGTTTGCCAATTACAAGTCTAACAGGTCCTCTAGAACATTCAAACAATTAGTAAAATTCCTAAAGAGTAAATTGGGCTAATGTTTTGGCAAGAACAATGTTGGATGATAATTTCATGCCTTGAATATATCATCCAACATGAAGTTACCTTTTAGTACTTAGAAAATAGTAAAATATTGAAGCAGTACCATGGTCTGAGCCAAAATAGATCCTCAGGATCTTGGGCATTCTGTAATAAATCTGCATCACTTGAAGTATAGCGTTGATCATCTCTGGGTAATGAAATGGAAGTAAAGGTATCAAAGCCAATGATCATCTGTTTCCAATTTTCTGTGATTTGGTTCAAGTGGTAAAGTGGTGATATTTATCAATTAATGGATCAAATAGGTTGAGCGACTTTTTCCTAATGACTATTAAGGCAGATGGCAATTGGTTGTTGGTGTCCTGACCCACAGCAGTCATTTTACAAGCAATGTCCATCCAGCGCTCTGTCTGGGCCTTGCTCTGGGCCACCACTCTCCCTGCCTGGCCTTATGTCACAGTGTCCCCTTGCAAGCAAGGAGAGTGGCAGGCGCCTTTTCAGGGGCCCTGTCCTCCTAGGCAGTTGTCCCCTGTCCCTGGCTGAGGAGCCATTTCCCATGGAAAAGCCCAGCATCCAGGGCCGCGTCCACAGGGTCCCACGGCCACGAGGGTTAGCTGCAGGCCTCACACCCAGGAAGTTGGGGACAGGTGAGGAGGCTAGTTAGTTGCTGTTCCACCCTAGGTCACCAGGTGAGCTGACAGCAGCAGGCTGGGCGCCCAGAGCCCCGCCCTGAGCCCCGCCCACAGCACCGCCCACAGCACGCTGAGTGGGTCGCGGAAGAGGGGTGGGGCCGTCGCCAGGGAGACGGGGGCGGGGCCTAAGCCAGGGCGGGAACTTTGAGCCTGGTCCCCTGGAGCTCAGAGCCCAGGAGCACGGAAGTAGCACAGGGCGGCGGGGCAGCGCGGCTGCGTGTCCTGGTTGTGGGGTCTGGCTCCCGGGTCCATGACGGGAGAAGATGAGCTGGCCTGAGCGGCCCCGGTCTAGGCGCCCACACGAGGGTGCGACCCGGGAGGTCTCTGCCGTCGTCTTGGAGCCTGGGTCCCGGCTGCCTGTCCCCACAGCGCCCACACCCGACCCCGCTGTCCGGGTCCTCACCTGAGGGCTCTCCTCAGCGGAGCTGCTGGTCACAGCTGGTGGGTTTTGATTTGCAGGGTCCTGTTCAGGATGCGGTGGCCTCAGCAGTGTGGCCTGGGCCGCGGACCTCAGAGAAGAAGAGGCGGCCTGACCCGCAGGCCCCTGGAGAGGGGAGGACGACAGAGGAGCCCAGTGTGACCTGGGGAGCAGGAGGCCGGTTTAAAAGACAGACCCGCCCAGGTATTTCACTTCTCACTCTGTGCCTGGTTTTCCTGCTGCACCTGTGAGGTTTTTTTTTTTTGTTTTGTTTTGTTTTTGTTTTTGTTTTTTGTTGTTGTTTTTTAAGTTCTTGCTTTAAAAACCCTTTCCTCTTTCCTTCTGTGTACCTGACCCATCATTTTAAACCATGTTCCAAGGTCACTTTTTGGTGTATGTGTGGTTCTGGAGATTGATCCTAGGGCCCTGAGCCTGTTAGGCAAGTGACCTACCTGTGCTACACCCTCAGAGACCCCTGTAAACGTTTATCCCCTTGGCCATGGGGTCTAAGTTGCCAAGGCTGACCTCAGACATTCCTCTTGCCTCAAACGTTCCAACCTCCCTGGTGGTTGGCATGACAGGCATGCCCCTGGGACTGTCACACTGTAGCCTGTGATGGGAACTCATGTGCATCTGTCCAGGGCTGAGCATGGTTATGCAGAGCTGTGCTCCAGGCTCCCTGCAGGGCTGTGGAGGCTTCTGCTGCCCAGCAGCCCTGGTGCCATGGCCAGTGCTTCTCCCAGCACTTCTCCCAGTGCTTCTCCCAGCTGCCCATTGCTATAGGCTGACCTTATTTTGTTCTTATGGCACTCATATGTTCTCTGGAGTATGTTGCATCGTTTGCCAATTACAAGTCTAACAGGTCCTCTAGAACATTCAAACAATTAGTAAAATTCCTAAAGAGTAAATTGGGCTAATGTTTTGGCAAGAACAATGTTGGATGATAATTTCATGCCTTGAATATATCATCCAACATGAAGTTACCTTTTAGTACTTAGAAAATAGTAAAATATTGAAGCAGTACCATGGTCTGAGCCAAAATAGATCCTCAGGATCTTGGGCATTCTGTAATAAATCTGCATCACTTGAAGTATAGCGTTGATCATCTCTGGGTAATGAAATGGAAGTAAAGGTATCAAAGCCAATGATCATCTGTTTCCAATTTTCTGTGATTTGGTTCAAGTGGTAAAGTGGTGATATTTATCAATTAATGGATCAAATAGGTTGAGCGACTTTTTCCTAATGACTATTAAGGCAGATGGCAATTGGTTGTTGGTGTCCTGACCCACAGCAGTCATTTTACAAGCAATGTCCATCCATCGCTCTGTCTGGGCCTTGCTCTGGGCCACCACTCTCCCTGCCTGGCCTTATGTCACAGTGTCCCCTTGCAAGCAAGGAGAGTGGCAGGCGCCTTTTCAGGGGCCCTGTCCTCCTAGGCAGTTGTCCCCTGTCCCTGGCTGAGGAGCCATTTCCCATGGAAAAGCCCAGCATCCAGGGCCGCGTCCACAGGGTCCCACGGCCACGAGGGTTAGCTGCAGGCCTCACACCCAGGAAGTTGGGGACAGGTGAGGAGGCTAGTTAGTTGCTTTTCCACCCTAGGTCACCAGGTGAGCTGACAGCAGCAGGCTGGGCGCCCAGAGCCCCGCCCAGAGCCCCGCCCACAGCACCGCCCACAGCACGCTGAGTGGGTCGCGGAAGAGGGGTGGGGACGTCGCCAGGGAGACGGGGGCGGGGCCTAAGCCAGGGCGGGAACTTTGAGCCTGGTCCCCTGGAGCTCAGAGCCCAGGAGCACGGAAGTAGCACAGGGCGGCGGGGCAGCGCGGCTGCGTGTCCTGGTTGTGGGGTCTGGCTCCCGGGTCCATGACGGGAGAAGATGAGCTGGCCTGAGCGGCCCCGGTCTAGGCGCCCACACGAGGGTGCGACCCGTGAGGTCTCTGCCGTAGTCTTGGAGCCTGGGTCCCGGCTGCCTGTCCCCACAGCGCCCACACCCCACCCCGCTGTCCGGGTCCTCACCTGAGGGCTCTCCTCAGAGGAGCTGCTGGTCACAGCTGGTGGGTTTTGATTTGCAGGGTCCTGTTCAGGATGCGGTGGCCTCAGCAGTGTGGCCTGGGCCGCGGACCTCAGAGGAGAAGAGGCGGCCTGACCCGCAGGCCCCTGGAGAGGGGAGGATGACAGAGGAGCCCAGTGTGACCTGGGGAGCAGGAGGCCGGTTTAAAAGACAGACCCGCCCAGGTATTTCACTTCTCACTCTGTGCCTGGTTTTCCTGCTGCACCTGTGAGGTTTTTTTTTTGTTTGTTTTTGTTTTTTGTTTTTGTTTTTTGTTGTTGTTTTTTAAGTTCTTGCTTTAAAAACCCTTTCCTCTTTCCTTCTGTGTACCTGACCCATCATTTTAAACCATGTTCCAAGGTCACTTTTTGGTGTATGTGTGGTTCTGGAGATTGATCCTAGGGCCCTGAGCCTGTTAGGCAAGTGACCTACCTGTGCTACACCCTCAGAGACCCCTGTAAACGTTTATCCCCTTGGCCATGGGGTCTAAGTTGCCAAGGCTGACCTCAGACATTCCTCTTGCCTCAAACGTTCCAACCTCCCTGGTGGTTGGCATGACAGGCATGCCCCTGGGACTGTCACACTGTAGCCTGTGATGGGAACTCATGTGCATCTGTCCAGGGCTGAGCATGGTTATGCAGAGCTGTGCTCCAGGCTCCCTGCAGGGCTGTGGAGGCTTCTGCTGCCCAGCAGCCCTGGTGCCATGGCCAGTGCTTCTCCCAGCGCTTCTCCCAGTGCTTCTCCCAGCTGCCCATTGCTATAGGCTGACCTTATTTTGTTCTTATGGCACTCATATGTTCTCTGGAGTATGTTGGATCGTTTGCCAATTACAAGCCTAACAGGTCCTCTAGAACATTCAAACAATTAGTAAAATTCCTAAAGAGTAAATTGGGCTAATGTTTTGGCAAGAACAATGTTGGATGATAATTTCATGCCTTAAATATATCATCCAACATGAAGTTACCTTTTAGTACTTAGAAAATAGTAAAATATTGAAGCAGTACCATGGTCTGAGCCAAAATAGATCCTCAGGATCTTGGGCATTCTGTAATAAATCTGCATCACTTGAAGTATAGCGTTGATCATCTCTGGGTAATGAAATGGAAGTAAAGGTATCAAAGCCAATGATCATCTGTTTCCAATTTTCTGTGATTTGGTTCAAGTGGTAAAGTGGTGATATTTATCAATTAATGGATCAAATAGGTTGAGCGACTTTTTCCTAATGACTATTAAGGCAGATGGCAATTGGTTGTTGGTGTCCTGACCCACAGCAGTCATTTTACAAGCAATGTCCATCCAGCGCTCTGTCTGGGCCTTGCTCTGGGCCACCACTCTCCCTGCCTGGCCTTATGTCACAGTGTCCCCTTGCAAGCAAGGAGAGTGGCAGGCGCCTTTTCAGGGGCCCTGTCCTCCTAGGCAGTTGTCCCCTGTCCCTGGCTGAGGAGCCATTTCCCATGGAAAAGCCCAGCATCCAGGGCCGCGTCCACAGGGTCCCACGGCCACGAGGGTTAGCTGCAGGCCTCACACCCAGGAAGTTGGGGACAGGTGAGGAGGCTAGTTAGTTGCTGTTCCACCCTAGGTCACCAGGTGAGCTGACAGCAGCAGGCTGGGCGCCCAGAGCCCCGCCCACAGCACCGCCCACAGCACGCTGAGTGGGTCGCGGAAGAGGGGTGGGGCCGTCGCCAGGGAGACGGGGGCGGGGCCTAAGCCAGGGCGGGAACTTTGAGCCTGGTCCCCTGGAGCTCAGAGCCCAGGAGCACGGAAGTAGCACAGGGCGGCGGGGCAGCGGGGCTGCGCGTCCCGGTTGTGGGGTCTGGCTCCCAGGTCCATGACGGGAGAAGGTGAGCTGGCCTGAGCGGCCCCGGTCTAGGCGCCCACACGAGGGTGCGACCCGGGAGGTCTCTGCCGTCGTCTTGGAGCCTCGGTCCCGGCTGCCTGTCCCCACAGCGCCCACCCCCGACCCCGCTGTCCGGGTCCTCACCTGAGGGCTCTCCTCAGCGGAGCTGCTGGTCACAGCTGGTGGGTTTTGATTTGCAGGGTCCTGTTCAGGATGCGGTGGCCTCAGCAGTGTGGCCTGGGCCGCGGACCTCAGAGGAGAAGAGGCGGCCTGACCCGCAGGCCCCTGGAGAGGGGAGGACGACAGAGGAGCCCAGTGTGACCTGGGGAGCAGGAGGCCGGTTTAAAAGACAGACCCGCCCAGGTATTTCACTTCTCACTCTGTGCCTGGTTTTCCTGCTGCACCTGTGAGGTTTTTTTTTTGTTTGTTTGTTTTTTTTTTGTTTTTGTTTTTTGTTGTTGTTTTTTAAGTTCTTGCTTTAAAAACCCTTTCCTCTTTCCTTCTGTGTACCTGACCCATCATTTTAAACCATGTTCCAAGGTCACTTTTTGGTGTATGTGTGGTTCTGGAGATTGATCCTAGGGCCCTGAGCCTGTTAGGCAAGTGACCTACCTGTGCTACACCCTCAGAGACCCCTGTAAACGTTTATCCCCTTGGCCATGGGGTCTAAGTTGCCAAGGCTGACCTCAGACATTCCTCTTGCCTCAAACGTTCCAACCTCCCTGGTGGTTGGCATGACAGGCATGCCCCTGGGACGGTCACACTGTAGCCTGTGATGGGAACTCATGTGCATCTGTCCAGGGCTGAGCATGGTTATGCAGAGCTGTGCTCCAGGCTCCCTGCAGGGCTGTGGAGGCTTCTGCTGCCCAGCAGCCCTGGTGCCATGGCCAGTGCTTCTCCCAGCACTTCTCCCAGTGCTTCTCCCAGCTGCCCATTGCTATAGGCTGACCTTATTTTGTTCTTATGGCACTCATATGTTCTCTGGAGTATGTTGGATCGTTTGCCAATTACAAGTCTAACAGGTCCTCTAGAACATTCAAACAATTAGTAAAATTCCTAAAGAGTAAATTGGGCTAATGTTTTGGCAAGAACAATGTTGGATGATAATTTCATGCCTTGAATATATCATCCAACATGAAGTTACCTTTTAGTACTTAGAAAATAGTAAAATATTGAAGCAGTACCATGGTCTGAGCCAAAATAGATCCTCAGGATCTTGGGCATTCTGTAATAAATCTGCATCACTTGAAGTATAGCGTTGATCATCTCTGGGTAATGAAATGGAAGTAAAGGTATCAAAGCCAATGATCATCTGTTTCCAATTTTCTGTGATTTGGTTCAAGTGGTAAAGTGGTGATATTTATCAATTAATGGATCAAATAGGTTGAGCGACTTTTTCCTAATGACTATTAAGGCAGATGGCAATTGGTTGTTGGTGTCCTGACCCACAGCAGTCATTTTACAAGCAATGTCCATCCAGCGCTCTGTCTGGGCCTTGCTCTGGGCCACCACTCTCCCTGCCTGGCCTTATGTCACAGTGTCCCCTTGCAAGCAAGGAGAGTGGCAGGCGCCTTTTCAGGGGCCCTGTCCTCCTAGGCAGTTGTCCCCTGTCCCTGGCTGAGGAGCCATTTCCCATGGAAAAGCCCAGCATCCAGGGCCGCGTCCACAGGGTCCCACGGCCACGAGGGTTAGCTGCAGGCCTCACACCCAGGAAGTTGGGGACAGGTGAGGAGGCTAGTTAGTTGCTGTTCCACCCTAGGTCACCAGGTGAGCTGACAGCAGCAGGCTGGGCGCCCAGAGCCCCGCCCACAGCACCGCCCACAGCACGCTGAGTGGGTCGCAGAAGAGGGGTGGGGCCGTCGCCAGGGAGACGGGGGCGGGGCCTAAGCCAGGGCGGGAACTTTGAGCCTGGTCCCCTGGAGCTCAGAGCCCAGGAGCACGGAAGTAGCACAGGGCGGCGGGGCAGCGGGGCTGCGCGTCCCGGTTGTGGGGTCTGGCTCCCAGGTCCATGACGGGAGAAGGTGAGCTGGCCTGAGCGGCCCCGGTCTAGGCGCCCACACGAGGGTGCGACCCGGGAGGTCTCTGCCGTCGTCTTGGAGCCTCGGTCCCGGCTGCCTGTCCCCACAGCGCCCACCCCCGACCCCGCTGTCCGGGTCCTCACCTGAGGGCTCTCCTCAGGGGAGCTGCCTGTCACAGCTGGTGGGTTTTGATTTGCAGGGTCCTGTTCAGGATGCGGTGGCCTCAGCAGTGTGGCCTGGGCCGCGGACCTCAGAGGAGAAGAGGCGGCCTGACCCGCAGGCCCCTGGAGAGGGGAGGACGACAGAGGAGCCCAGTGTGACCTGGGGAGCAGGAGGCCGGTTTAAAAGACAGACCCGCCCAGGTATTTCACTTCTCACTCTGTGCCTGGTTTTCCTGCTGCACCTGTGAGGTTTTTTTTTTGTTTGTTTTTTTTTTTTTTGTTTTTGTTTTTTGTTGTTGTTTTTTAAGTTCTTGCTTTAAAAACCCTTTCCTCTTTCCTTCTGTGTACCTGACCCATCATTTTAAACCATGTTCCAAGGTCACTTTTTGGTGTATGTGTGGTTCTGGAGATTGATCCTAGGGCCCTGAGCCTGTTAGGCAAGTGACCTACCTGTGCTACACCCTCAGAGACCCCTGTAAACGTTTATCCCCTTGGCCATGGGGTCTAAGTTGCCAAGGCTGACCTCAGACATTCCTCTTGCCTCAAACGTTCCAACCTCCCTGGTGGTTGGCATGACAGGCATGCCCCTGGGACGGTCACACTGTAGCCTGTGATGGGAACTCATGTGCATCTGTCCAGGGCTGAGCATGGTTATGCAGAGCTGTGCTCCAGGCTCCCTGCAGGGCTGTGGAGGCTTCTGCTGCCCAGCAGCCCTGGTGCCATGGCCAGTGCTTCTCCCAGCACTTCTCCCAGTGCTTCTCCCAGCTGCCCATTGCTATAGGCTGACCTTATTTTGTTCTTATGGCACTCATATGTTCTCTGGAGTATGTTGGATCGTTTGCCAATTACAAGTCTAACAGGTCCTCTAGAACATTCAAACAATTAGTAAAATTCCTAAAGAGTAAATTGGGCTAATGTTTTGGCAAGAACAATGTTGGATGATAATTTCATGCCTTGAATATATCATCCAACATGAAGTTACCTTTTAGTACTTAGAAAATAGTAAAATATTGAAGCAGTACCATGGTCTGAGCCAAAATAGATCCTCAGGATCTTGGGCATTCTGTAATAAATCTGCATCACTTGAAGTATAGCGTTGATCATCTCTGGGTAATGAAATGGAAGTAAAGGTATCAAAGCCAATGATCATCTGTTTCCAATTTTCTGTGATTTGGTTCAAGTGGTAAAGTGGTGATATTTATCAATTAATGGATCAAATAGGTTGAGCGACTTTTTCCTAATGACTATTAAGGCAGATGGCAATTGGTTGTTGGTGTCCTGACCCACAGCAGTCATTTTACAAGCAATGTCCATCCAGCGCTCTGTCTGGGCCTTGCTCTGGGCCACCACTCTCCCTGCCTGGCCTTATGTCACAGTGTCCCCTTGCAAGCAAGGAGAGTGGCAGGCGCCTTTTCAGGGGCCCTGTCCTCCTAGGCAGTTGTCCCCTGTCCCTGGCTGAGGAGCCATTTCCCATGGAAAAGCCCAGCATCCAGGGCCGCGTCCACAGGGTCCCACGGCCACGAGGGTTAGCTGCAGGCCTCACACCCAGGAAGTTGGGGACAGGTGAGGAGGCTAGTTAGTTGCTGTTCCACCCTAGGTCACCAGGTGAGCTGACAGCAGCAGGCTGGGCGCCCAGAGCCCCGCCCACAGCACCGCCCACAGCACGCTGAGTGGGTCGCGGAAGAGGGGTGGGGCCGTCGCCAGGGAGACGGGGGCGGGGCCTAAGCCAGGGCGGGAACTTTGAGCCTGGTCCCCTGGAGCTCAGAGCCCAGGAGCACGGAAGTAGCACAGGGCGGCGGGGCAGCGGGGCTGCGCGTCCCGGTTGTGGGGTCTGGCTCCCAGGTCCATGACGGGAGAAGGTGAGCTGGCCTGAGCGGCCCCGGTCTAGGCGCCCACACGAGGGTGCGACCCGGGAGGTCTCTGCCGTCGTCTTGGAGCCTGGGTCCCGGCTGCCTGTCCCCACAGCGCCCACCCCCGACCCCGCTGTCCGGGTCCTCACCTGAGGGCTCTCCTCAGAGGAGCTGCTGGTCACAGCTGGTGGGTTTTGATTTGCAGGGTCCTGTTCAGGATGCGGTGGCCTCAGCAGTGTGGCCTGGGCCGCGGACCTCAGAGGAGAAGAGGCGGCCTGACCCGCAGGGCCCTGGAGAGGGGAGGACGACAGAGGAGCCCAGTGTGACCTGGGGAGCAGGAGGCCGGTTTAAAAGACAGACCCGCCCAGGTATTTCACTTCTCACTCTGTGCCTGGTTTTCCTGCTGCACCTGTGAGGTTTTTTTTTTTGTTTGTTTTGTTTTTTGTTTTTGTTTTTTGTTGTTGTTTTTTAAGTTCTTGCTTTAAAAACCCTTTCCTCTTTCCTTCTGTGTACCTGACCCATCATTTTAAACCATGTTCCAAGGTCACTTTTTGGTGTATGTGTGGTTCTGGAGATTGATCCTAGGGCCCTGAGCCTGTTAGGCAAGTGACCTACCTGTGCTACACCCTCAGAGACCCCTGTAAACGTTTATCCCCTTGGCCATGGGGTCTAAGTTGCCAAGGCTGACCTCAGACATTCCTCTTGCCTCAAACGTTCCAACCTCCCTGGTGGTTGGCATGACAGGCATGCCCCTGGGACTGTCACACTGTAGCCTGTGATGGGAACTCATGTGCATCTGTCCAGGGCTGAGCATGGTTATGCAGAGCTGTGCTCCAGGCTCCCTGCAGGGCTGTGGAGGCTTCTGCTGCCCAGCAGCCCTGGTGCCATGGCCAGTGCTTCTCCCAGCACTTCTCCCAGTGCTTCACCCAGCTGCCCATTGCTATAGGCTGACCTTATTTTGTTCTTATGGCACTCATATGTTCTCTGGAGTATGTTGGATCCTTTGCCAATTACAAGTCTAACAGGTCCTCTAGAACATTCAAACAATTAGTAAAATTCCTAAAGAGTAAATTGGGCTAATGTTTTGGCAAGAACAATGTTGGATGATAATTTCATGCCTTGAATATATCATCCAACATGAAGTTACATTTTATTACTTAGAAAATAGTAAAATATTGAAGCAGTACCATGGTCTGAGCCAAAATAGATCCTCAGGATCTTGGGCATTCTGTAATAAATCTGCATCACTTGAAGTATAGCGTTGATCATCTCTGGGTAATGAAATGGAAGTAAAGATATCAAAGCCAATGATCATCTGTTTCCAATTTTCTGTGATTTGGTTCAAGTGGTAAAGTGGTGATATTTATCAATTAATGGATCAAATAGGTTGAGCGACTTTTTCCTAATGACTATTAAGGCAGATGGCAATTGGTTGTTGGTGTCCTGACCCACAGCAGTCATTTTACAAGCAATGTCCATCCAGCGCTCTGTCTGGGCCTTGCTCTGGGCCACCACTCTCCCTGCCTGGCCTTATGTCACAGTGTCCCCTTGCAAGCAAGGAGAGTGGCAGGCGCCTTTTCAGGGGCCCTGTCCTCCTAGGCAGTTGTCCCCTGTCCCTGGCTGAGGAGCCATTTCCCATGGAAAAGCCCAGCATCCAGGGCCGCGTCCACAGGGTCCCACGGCCACGAGGGTTAGCTGCAGGCCTCACACCCAGGAAGTTGGGGACAGGTGAGGAGGCTAGTTAGTTGCTGTTCCACCCTAGGTCACCAGGTGAGCTGACAGCAGCAGGCTGGGCGCCCAGAGCCCCGCCCAGAGCCCCGCCCACAGCACCGCCCACAGCACGCTGAGTGGGTCGCGGAAGAGGGGTGGGGACGTCGCCAGGGAGACGGGGGCGGGGCCTAAGACAGGGCGGGAACTTTGAGCCTGGTCCCCTGGAGCTCAGAGCCCAGGAGCACGGAAGTAGCACAGGGCGGCGGGGCAGCGCGGCTGCGTGTCCTGGTTGTGGGGTCTGGCTCCCGGGTCCATGACGGGAGAAGGTGAGCTGGCCTGAGCGGCCCCGGTCTAGGCGCCCACACGAGGGTGCGACCCGGGAGGTCTCTGCCGTCGTCTTGGAGCCTGGGTCCCGGCTGCCTGTCCCCACAGCGCCCACCCCCGACCCCGCTGTCCGGGTCCTCACCTGAGGGCTCTCCTCAGAGGAGCTGCTGGTCACAGCTGGTGGGTTTTGATTTGCAGGGTCCTGTTCAGGATGCGGTGGCCTCAGCAGTGTGGCCTGGGCCGCGGACCTCAGAGGAGAAGAGGCGGCCTGACCCGCAGGGCCCTGGAGAGGGGAGGACGACAGAGGAGCCCAGTGTGACCTGGGGAGCAGGAGGCCGGTTTAAAAGACAGACCCGCCCAGGTATTTCACTTCTCACTCTGTGCCTGGTTTTCCTGCTGCACCTGTGAGGTTTTTTTTTTTGTTTGTTTTGTTTTTTGTTTTTGTTTTTTGTTGTTGTTTTTTAAGTTCTTGCTTTAAAAACCCTTTCCTCTTTCCTTCTGTGTACCTGACCCATCATTTTAAACCATGTTCCAAGGTCACTTTTTGGTGTATGTGTGGTTCTGGAGATTGATCCTAGGGCCCTGAGCCTGTTAGGCAAGTGACCTACCTGTGCTACACCCTCAGAGACCCCTGTAAACGTTTATCCCCTTGGCCATGGGGTCTAAGTTGCCAAGGCTGACCTCAGACATTCCTCTTGCCTCAAACGTTCCAACCTCCCTGGTGGTTGGCATGACAGGCATGCCCCTGGGACTGTCACACTGTAGCCTGTGATGGGAACTCATGTGCATCTGTCCAGGGCTGAGCATGGTTATGCAGAGCTGTGCTCCAGGCTCCCTGCAGGGCTGTGGAGGCTTCTGCTGCCCAGCAGCCCTGGTGCCATGGCCAGTGCTTCTCCCAGCACTTCTCCCAGTGCTTCACCCAGCTGCCCATTGCTATAGGCTGACCTTATTTTGTTCTTATGGCACTCATATGTTCTCTGGAGTATGTTGGATCCTTTGCCAATTACAAGTCTAACAGGTCCTCTAGAACATTCAAACAATTAGTAAAATTCCTAAAGAGTAAATTGGGCTAATGTTTTGGCAAGAACAATGTTGGATGATAATTTCATGCCTTGAATATATCATCCAACATGAAGTTACATTTTATTACTTAGAAAATAGTAAAATATTGAAGCAGTACCATGGTCTGAGCCAAAATAGATCCTCAGGATCTTGGGCATTCTGTAATAAATCTGCATCACTTGAAGTATAGCGTTGATCATCTCTGGGTAATGAAATGGAAGTAAAGGTATCAAAGCCAATGATCATCTGTTTCCAATTTTCTGTGATTTGGTTCAAGTGGTAAAATGGTGATATTTATCAATTAATGGATCAAATAGGTTGAGCGACTTTTTCCTAATGACTATTAAGGCAGATGGCAATTGGTTGTTGGTGTCCTGACCCACAGCAGTCATTTTACAAGCAATGTCCATCCAGCGCTCTGTCTGGGCCTTGCTCTGGGCCACCACTCTCCCTGCCTGGCCTTATGTCACAGTGTCCCCTTGCAAGCAAGGAGAGTGGCAGGCGCCTTTTCAGGGGCCCTGTCCTCCTAGGCAGTTGTCCCCTGTCCCTGGCTGAGGAGCCATTTCCCATGGAAAAGCCCAGCATCCAGGGCCGCGTCCACAGGGTCCCACGGCCACGAGGGTTAGCTGCAGGCCTCACACCCAGGAAGTTGGGGACAGGTGAGGAGGCTAGTTAGTTGCTGTTCCACCCTAGGTCACCAGGTGAGCTGACAGCAGCAGGCTGGGCGCCCAGAGCCCCGCCCACAGCACCGCCCACAGCACCGCCCACAGCACGCTGAGTGGGTCGCGGAAGAGGGGTGGGGACGTCGCCAGGGAGACGGGGGCGGGGCCTAAGACAGGGCGGGAACTTTGAGCCTGGTCCCCTGGAGCTCAGAGCCCAGGAGCACGGAAGTAGCACAGGGCGGCGGGGCAGCGCGGCTGCGTGTCCTGGTTGTGGGGTCTGGCTCCCGGTTCCATGACAGGAGAAGATGAGCTGGCCTGAGCGGCCCCGGTCTAGGCGCCCACACGAGGGTGCGACCCGTGAGGTCTCTGCCGTCGTCTTGGAGCCTGGGTCCCGGCTGCCTGTCCCCACAGCGCCCACCCCCGACCCCGCTGTCCGGGTCCTCTCCTGAGGGCTCTCCTCAGAGGAGCTGCTGGTCACAGCTGGTGGGTTTTGATTTGCAGGGTCCTGTTCAGGATGCGGTGGCCTCAGCAGTGTGGCCTGGGCCGCGGACCTCAGAGGAGAAGAGGCGGCCTGACCCGCAGGCCCCTGGAGAGGGGAGGACGACAGAGGAGCCCAGTGTGACCTGGGGAGCAGGAGGCCGGTTTAAAAGACAGACCCGCCCAGGTATTTCACTTCTCACTCTGTGCCTGGTTTTCCTGCTGCACCTGTGAGGTTTTTTTTTTTTGTTTGTTTTGTTTTTTGTTTTTGTTTTTTGTTGTTGTTTTTTAAGTTCTTGCTTTAAAAACCCTTTCCTCTTTCCTTCTGTGTACCTGACCCATCATTTTAAACCATGTTCCAAGGTCACTTTTTGGTGTATGTGTGGTTCTGGAGATTGATCCTAGGGCCCTGAGCCTGTTAGGCAAGTGACCTACCTGTGCTACACCCTCAGAGACCCCTGTAAACGTTTATCCCCTTGGCCATGGGGTCTAAGTTGCCAAGGCTGACCTCAGACATTCCTCTTGCCTCAAACGTTCCAACCTCCCTGGTGGTTGGCATGACAGGCATGCCCCTGGGACTGTCACACTGTAGCCTGTGATGGGAACTCATGTGCATCTGTCCAGGGCTGAGCATGGTTATGCAGAGCTGTGCTCCAGGCTCCCTGCAGGGCTGTGGAGGCTTCTGCTGCCCAGCAGCCCTGGTGCCATGGCCAGTGCTTCTCCCAGCACTTCTCCCAGTGCTTCTCCCAGCTGCCCATTGCTATAGGCTGACCTTATTTTGTTCTTATGGCACTCATATGTTCTCTGGAGTATGTTGGATCGTTTGCCAATTACAAGTCTAACAGGTCCTCTAGAACATTCAAACAATTAGTAAAATTCCTAAAGAGTAAATTGGGCTAATGTTTTGGCAAGAACAATGTTGGATGATAATTTCATGCCTTGAATATATCATCCAACATGAAGTTACATTTTATTACTTAGAAAATAGTAAAATATTGAAGCAGTACCATGGTCTGAGCCAAAATAGATCCTCAGGATCTTGGGCATTCTGTAATAAATCTGCATCACTTGAAGTATAGCGTTGATCATCTCTGGGTAATGAAATGGAAGTAAAGATATCAAAGCCAATGATCATCTGTTTCCAATTTTCTGTGATTTGGTTCAAGTGGTAAAGTGGTGATATTTATCAATTAATGGATCAAATAGGTTGAGCGACTTTTTCCTAATGACTATTAAGGCAGATGGCAATTGGTTGTTGGTGTCCTGACCCACAGCAGTCATTTTACAAGCAATGTCCATCCATCGCTCTGTCTGGGCCTTGCTCTGGGCCACCACTCTCCCTGCCTGGCCTTATGTCACAGTGTCCCCTTGCAAGCAAGGAGAGTGGCAGGCGCCTTTTCAGGGGCCCTGTCCTCCTAGGCAGTTGTCCCCTGTCCCTGGCTGAGGAGCCATTTCCCATGGAAAAGCCCAGCATCCAGGGCCGCGTCCACAGGGTCCCACGGCCACGAGGGTTAGCTGCAGGCCTCACACCCAGGAAGTTGGGGACAGGTGAGGAGGCTAGTTAGTTGCTGTTCCACCCTAGGTCACCAGGTGAGCTGACAGCAGCAGGCTGGGCGCCCAGAGCCCCGCCCACAGCACCGCCCACAGAACGCTGAGTGGGTCGCGGAAGAGGGGTGGGGCCGTCGCCAGGGAGAAGGGGGCGGGGCCTAAGCCAGGGCGGGAACTTTGAGCCTGGTCCCCTGGAGCTCAGAGCCCAGGAGCACAGAAGTAGCACAGGGCGGCGGGGCAGCGGGGCTGCGCGTCCTGGTTGTGGGGTCTGGCTCCCGGGTCCATGACGGGAGAAGGTGAGCTGGCCTGAGCTGCCCCGGTCTAGGCGCCCACACGAGGGTGCGACCCGGGAGGTCTCTGCCGTCGTCTTGGAGCCTGGGTCCCGGCTGCCTGTCCCCACAGCGCCCACCCCCGACCCCGCTGTCCGGGTCCTCACCTGAGGGCTCTCCTCAGAGGAGCTGCTGGTCACAGCTGGTGGGTTTTGATTTGCAGGGTCCTGTTCAGGATGCGGTGGCCTCAGCAGTGTGGCCTGGGCCGCGGACCTCAGAGGAGAAGAGGCGGCCTGACCCGCAGGCCCCTGGAGAGGGGAGGACGACAGAGGAGCCCAGTGTGACCTGGGGAGCAGGAGGCCGGTTTAAAAGACAGACCCGCCCAGGTATTTCACTTCTCACTCTGTGCCTGGTTTTCCTGCTGCACCTGTGAGGTTTTTTTTTTTGTTTTGTTTTGTTTTTGTTTTTGTTTTTTGTTGTTGTTTTTTAAGTTCTTGCTTTAAAAACCCTTTCCTCTTTCCTTCTGTGTACCTGACCCATCATTTTAAACCATGTTCCAAGGTCACTTTTTGGTGTATGTGTGGTTCTGGAGATTGATCCTAGGGCCCTGAGCCTGTTAGGCAAGTGACCTACCTGTGCTACACCCTCAGAGACCCCTGTAAACGTTTATCCCCTTGGCCATGGGGTCTAAGTTGCCAAGGCTGACCTCAGACATTCCTCTTGCCTCAAACGTTCCAACCTCCCTGGTGGTTGGCATGACAGGCATGCCCCTGGGACTGTCACACTGTAGCCTGTGATGGGAACTCATGTGCATCTGTCCAGGGCTGAGCATGGTTATGCAGAGCTGTGCTCCAGGCTCCCTGCAGGGCTGTGGAGGCTTCTGCTGCCCAGCAGCCCTGGTGCCATGGCCAGTGCTTCTCCCAGCACTTCTCCCAGTGCTTCTCCCAGCTGCCCATTGCTATAGGCTGACCTTATTTTGTTCTTATGGCACTCATATGTTCTCTGGAGTATGTTGGATCGTTTGTCAATTACAAGTCTAACAGGTCCTCTAGAACATTCAAACAATTAGTAAAATTCCTAAAGAGTAAATTGGGCTAATGTTTTGGCAAGAACAATGTTGGATGATAATTTCATGCCTTGAATATATCATCCAACATGAAGTTACCTTTTAGTACTTAGAAAATAGTAAAATATTGAAGCAGTACCATGGTCTGAGCCAAAATAGATCCTCAGGATCTTGGGCATTCTGTAATAAATCTGCATCACTTGAAGTATAGCGTTGATCATCTCTGGGTAATGAAATGGAAGTAAAGGTATCAAAGCCAATGATCATCTGTTTCCAATTTTCTGTGATTTGGTTCAAGTGGTAAAGTGGTGATATTTATCAATTAATGGATCAAATAGGTTGAGCGACTTTTTCCTAATGACTATTAAGGCAGATGGCAATTGGTTGTTGGTGTCCTGACCCACAGCAGTCATTTTACAAGCAATGTCCATCCATCGCTCTGTCTGGGCCTTGCTCTGGGCCACCACTCTCCCTGCCTGGCCTTATGTCACAGTGTCCCCTTGCAAGCAAGGAGAGTGGCAGGCGCCTTTTCAGGGGCCCTGTCCTCCTAGGCAGTTGTCCCCTGTCCCTGGCTGAGGAGCCATTTCCCATGGAAAAGCCCAGCATCCAGGGCCGCGTCCACAGGGTCCCACGGCCACGAGGGTTAGCTGCAGGCCTCACACCCAGGAAGTTGGGGACAGGTGAGGAGGCTAGTTAGTTGCTGTTCCACCCTAGGTCACCAGGTGAGCTGACAGCAGCAGGCTGGGCGCCCAGAGCCCCGCCCACAGCACCGCCCACAGCACCGCCCACAGCACGCTGAGTGGGTCGCGGAAGAGGGGTGGGGACGTCGCCAGGGAGACGGGGGCGGGGCCTAAGACAGGGCGGGAACTTTGAGCCTGGTCCCCTGGAGCTCAGAGCCCAGGAGCACGGAAGTAGCACAGGGCGGCGGGGCAGCGCGGCTGCGTGTCCTGGTTGTGGGGTCTGGCTCCCGGTTCCATGACAGGAGAAGATGAGCTGGCCTGAGCGGCCCCGGTCTAGGCGCCCACACGAGGGTGCGACCCGTGAGGTCTCTGCCGTCGTCTTGGAGCCTGGGTCCCGGCTGCCTGTCCCCACAGCGCCCACCCCCGACCCCGCTGTCCGGGTCCTCTCCTGAGGGCTCTCCTCAGAGGAGCTGCTGGTCACAGCTGGTGGGTTTTGATTTGCAGGGTCCTGTTCAGGATGCGGTGGCCTCAGCAGTGTGGCCTGGGCCGCGGACCTCAGAGGAGAAGAGGCGGCCTGACCCGCAGGCCCCTGGAGAGGGGAGGACGACAGAGGAGCCCAGTGTGACCTGGGGAGCAGGAGGCCGGTTTAAAAGACAGACCCGCCCAGGTATTTCACTTCTCACTCTGTGCCTGGTTTTCCTGCTGCACCTGTGAGGTTTTTTTTTTTTGTTTGTTTTGTTTTTTGTTTTTGTTTTTTGTTGTTGTTTTTTAAGTTCTTGCTTTAAAAACCCTTTCCTCTTTCCTTCTGTGTACCTGACCCATCATTTTAAACCATGTTCCAAGGTCACTTTTTGGTGTATGTGTGGTTCTGGAGATTGATCCTAGGGCCCTGAGCCTGTTAGGCAAGTGACCTACCTGTGCTACACCCTCAGAGACCCCTGTAAACGTTTATCCCCTTGGCCATGGGGTCTAAGTTGCCAAGGCTGACCTCAGACATTCCTCTTGCCTCAAACGTTCCAACCTCCCTGGTGGTTGGCATGACAGGCATGCCCCTGGGACTGTCACACTGTAGCCTGTGATGGGAACTCATGTGCATCTGTCCAGGGCTGAGCATGGTTATGCAGAGCTGTGCTCCAGGCTCCCTGCAGGGCTGTGGAGGCTTCTGCTGCCCAGCAGCCCTGGTGCCATGGCCAGTGCTTCTCCCAGCACTTCTCCCAGTGCTTCTCCCAGCTGCCCATTGCTATAGGCTGACCTTATTTTGTTCTTATGGCACTCATATGTTCTCTGGAGTATGTTGGATCGTTTGCCAATTACAAGTCTAACAGGTCCTCTAGAACATTCAAACAATTAGTAAAATTCCTAAAGAGTAAATTGGGCTAATGTTTTGGCAAGAACAATGTTGGATGATAATTTCATGCCTTGAATATATCATCCAACATGAAGTTACATTTTATTACTTAGAAAATAGTAAAATATTGAAGCAGTACCATGGTCTGAGCCAAAATAGATCCTCAGGATCTTGGGCATTCTGTAATAAATCTGCATCACTTGAAGTATAGCGTTGATCATCTCTGGGTAATGAAATGGAAGTAAAGATATCAAAGCCAATGATCATCTGTTTCCAATTTTCTGTGATTTGGTTCAAGTGGTAAAGTGGTGATATTTATCAATTAATGGATCAAATAGGTTGAGCGACTTTTTCCTAATGACTATTAAGGCAGATGGCAATTGGTTGTTGGTGTCCTGACCCACAGCAGTCATTTTACAAGCAATGTCCATCCATCGCTCTGTCTGGGCCTTGCTCTGGGCCACCACTCTCCCTGCCTGGCCTTATGTCACAGTGTCCCCTTGCAAGCAAGGAGAGTGGCAGGCGCCTTTTCAGGGGCCCTGTCCTCCTAGGCAGTTGTCCCCTGTCCCTGGCTGAGGAGCCATTTCCCATGGAAAAGCCCAGCATCCAGGGCCGCGTCCACAGGGTCCCACGGCCACGAGGGTTAGCTGCAGGCCTCACACCCAGGAAGTTGGGGACAGGTGAGGAGGCTAGTTAGTTGCTGTTCCACCCTAGGTCACCAGGTGAGCTGACAGCAGCAGGCTGGGCGCCCAGAGCCCCGCCCACAGCACCGCCCACAGAACGCTGAGTGGGTCGCGGAAGAGGGGTGGGGCCGTCGCCAGGGAGAAGGGGGCGGGGCCTAAGCCAGGGCGGGAACTTTGAGCCTGGTCCCCTGGAGCTCAGAGCCCAGGAGCACGGAAGTAGCACAGGGCGGCGGGGCAGCGGGGCTGCGCGTCCTGGTTGTGGGGTCTGGCTCCCGGGTCCATGACGGGAGAAGGTGAGCTGGCCTGAGCTGCCCCGGTCTAGGCGCCCACACGAGGGTGCGACCCGGGAGGTCTCTGCCGTCGTCTTGGAGCCTGGGTCCCGGCTGCCTGTCCCCACAGCGCCCACCCCCGACCCCGCTGTCCGGGTCCTCACCTGAGGGCTCTCCTCAGAGGAGCTGCTGGTCACAGCTGGTGGGTTTTGATTTGCAGGGTCCTGTTCAGGATGCGGTGGCCTCAGCAGTGTGGCCTGGGCCGCGGACCTCAGAGGAGAAGAGGCGGCCTGACCCGCAGGCCCCTGGAGAGGGGAGGACGACAGAGGAGCCCAGTGTGACCTGGGGAGCAGGAGGCCGGTTTAAAAGACAGACCCGCCCAGGTATTTCACTTCTCACTCTGTGCCTGGTTTTCCTGCTGCACCTGTGAGGTTTTTTTTTTTTGTTTTGTTTTGTTTTTGTTTTTGTTTTTTGTTGTTGTTTTTTAAGTTCTTGCTTTAAAAACCCTTTCCTCTTTCCTTCTGTGTACCTGACCCATCATTTTAAACCATGTTCCAAGGTCACTTTTTGGTGTATGTGTGGTTCTGGAGATTGATCCTAGGGCCCTGAGCCTGTTAGGCAAGTGACCTACCTGTGCTACACCCTCAGAGACCCCTGTAAACGTTTATCCCCTTGGCCATGGGGTCTAAGTTGCCAAGGCTGACCTCAGACATTCCTCTTGCCTCAAACGTTCCAACCTCCCTGGTGGTTGGCATGACAGGCATGCCCCTGGGACTGTCACACTGTAGCCTGTGATGGGAACTCATGTGCATCTGTCCAGGGCTGAGCATGGTTATGCAGAGCTGTGCTCCAGGCTCCCTGCAGGGCTGTGGAGGCTTCTGCTGCCCAGCAGCCCTGGTGCCATGGCCAGTGCTTCTCCCAGCACTTCTCCCAGTGCTTCTCCCAGCTGCCCATTGCTATAGGCTGACCTTATTTTGTTCTTATGGCACTCATATGTTCTCTGGAGTATGTTGGATCGTTTGTCAATTACAAGTCTAACAGGTCCTCTAGAACATTCAAACAATTAGTAAAATTCCTAAAGAGTAAATTGGGCTAATGTTTTGGCAAGAACAATGTTGGATGATAATTTCATGCCTTGAATATATCATCCAACATGAAGTTACCTTTTAGTACTTAGAAAATAGTAAAATATTGAAGCAGTACCATGGTCTGAGCCAAAATAGATCCTCAGGATCTTGGGCATTCTGTAATAAATCTGCATCACTTGAAGTATAGCGTTGATCATCTCTGGGTAATGAAATGGAAGTAAAGGTATCAAAGCCAATGATCATCTGTTTCCAATTTTCTGTGATTTGGTTCAAGTGGTAAAGTGGTGATATTTATCAATTAATGGATCAAATAGGTTGAGCGACTTTTTCCTAATGACTATTAAGGCAGATGGCAATTGGTTGTTGGTGTCCTGACCCACAGCAGTCATTTTACAAGCAATGTCCATCCAGCGCTCTGTCTGGGCCTTGCTCTGGGCCACCACTCTCCCTGCCTGGCCTTATGTCACAGTGTCCCCTTGCAAGCAAGGAGAGTGGCAGGCGCCTTTTCAGGGGCCCTGTCCTCCTAGGCAGTTGTCCCCTGTCCCTGGCTGAGGAGCCATTTCCCATGGAAAAGCCCAGCATCCAGGGCCGCGTCCACAGGGTCCCACGGCCACGAGGGTTAGCTGCAGGCCTCACACCCAGGAAGTTGGGGACAGGTGAGGAGGCTAGTTAGTTGCTGTTCCACCCTAGGTCACCAGGTGAGCTGACAGCAGCAGGCTGGGCGCCCAGAGCCCCGCCCACAGCACCGCCCACAGCACCGCCCACAGCACGCTGAGTGGGTCGCGGAAGAGGGGTGGGGACGTCGCCAGGGAGACGGGGGCGGGGCCTAAGACAGGGCGGGAACTTTGAGCCTGGTCCCCTGGAGCTCAGAGCCCAGGAGCACGGAAGTAGCACAGGGCGGCGGGGCAGCGCGGCTGCGTGTCCTGGTTGTGGGGTCTGGCTCCCGGTTCCATGACAGGAGAAGATGAGCTGGCCTGAGCGGCCCCGGTCTAGGCGCCCACACGAGGGTGCGACCCGTGAGGTCTCTGCCGTCGTCTTGGAGCCTGGGTCCCGGCTGCCTGTCCCCACAGCGCCCACCCCCGACCCCGCTGTCCGGGTCCTCTCCTGAGGGCTCTCCTCAGAGGAGCTGCTGGTCACAGCTGGTGGGTTTTGATTTGCAGGGTCCTGTTCAGGATGCGGTGGCCTCAGCAGTGTGGCCTGGGCCGCGGACCTCAGAGGAGAAGAGGCGGCCTGACCCGCAGGCCCCTGGAGAGGGGAGGACGACAGAGGAGCCCAGTGTGACCTGGGGAGCAGGAGGCCGGTTTAAAAGACAGACCCGCCCAGGTATTTCACTTCTCACTCTGTGCCTGGTTTTCCTGCTGCACCTGTGAGGTTTTTTTTTTTTGTTTGTTTTGTTTTTTGTTTTTGTTTTTTGTTGTTGTTTTTTAAGTTCTTGCTTTAAAAACCCTTTCCTCTTTCCTTCTGTGTACCTGACCCATCATTTTAAACCATGTTCCAAGGTCACTTTTTGGTGTATGTGTGGTTCTGGAGATTGATCCTAGGGCCCTGAGCCTGTTAGGCAAGTGACCTACCTGTGCTACACCCTCAGAGACCCCTGTAAACGTTTATCCCCTTGGCCATGGGGTCTAAGTTGCCAAGGCTGACCTCAGACATTCCTCTTGCCTCAAACGTTCCAACCTCCCTGGTGGTTGGCATGACAGGCATGCCCCTGGGACTGTCACACTGTAGCCTGTGATGGGAACTCATGTGCATCTGTCCAGGGCTGAGCATGGTTATGCAGAGCTGTGCTCCAGGCTCCCTGCAGGGCTGTGGAGGCTTCTGCTGCCCAGCAGCCCTGGTGCCATGGCCAGTGCTTCTCCCAGCACTTCTCCCAGTGCTTCTCCCAGCTGCCCATTGCTATAGGCTGACCTTATTTTGTTCTTATGGCACTCATATGTTCTCTGGAGTATGTTGGATCGTTTGCCAATTACAAGTCTAACAGGTCCTCTAGAACATTCAAACAATTAGTAAAATTCCTAAAGAGTAAATTGGGCTAATGTTTTGGCAAGAACAATGTTGGATGATAATTTCATGCCTTGAATATATCATCCAACATGAAGTTACATTTTATTACTTAGAAAATAGTAAAATATTGAAGCAGTACCATGGTCTGAGCCAAAATAGATCCTCAGGATCTTGGGCATTCTGTAATAAATCTGCATCACTTGAAGTATAGCGTTGATCATCTCTGGGTAATGAAATGGAAGTAAAGATATCAAAGCCAATGATCATCTGTTTCCAATTTTCTGTGATTTGGTTCAAGTGGTAAAGTGGTGATATTTATCAATTAATGGATCAAATAGGTTGAGCGACTTTTTCCTAATGACTATTAAGGCAGATGGCAATTGGTTGTTGGTGTCCTGACCCACAGCAGTCATTTTACAAGCAATGTCCATCCATCGCTCTGTCTGGGCCTTGCTCTGGGCCACCACTCTCCCTGCCTGGCCTTATGTCACAGTGTCCCCTTGCAAGCAAGGAGAGTGGCAGGCGCCTTTTCAGGGGCCCTGTCCTCCTAGGCAGTTGTCCCCTGTCCCTGGCTGAGGAGCCATTTCCCATGGAAAAGCCCAGCATCCAGGGCCGCGTCCACAGGGTCCCACGGCCACGAGGGTTAGCTGCAGGCCTCACACCCAGGAAGTTGGGGACAGGTGAGGAGGCTAGTTAGTTGCTGTTCCACCCTAGGTCACCAGGTGAGCTGACAGCAGCAGGCTGGGCGCCCAGAGCCCCGCCCACAGCACCGCCCACAGAACGCTGAGTGGGTCGCGGAAGAGGGGTGGGGCCGTCGCCAGGGAGAAGGGGGCGGGGCCTAAGCCAGGGCGGGAACTTTGAGCCTGGTCCCCTGGAGCTCAGAGCCCAGGAGCACAGAAGTAGCACAGGGCGGCGGGGCAGCGGGGCTGCGCGTCCTGGTTGTGGGGTCTGGCTCCCGGGTCCATGACGGGAGAAGGTGAGCTGGCCTGAGCTGCCCCGGTCTAGGCGCCCACACGAGGGTGCGACCCGGGAGGTCTCTGCCGTCGTCTTGGAGCCTGGGTCCCGGCTGCCTGTCCCCACAGCGCCCACCCCCGACCCCGCTGTCCGGGTCCTCACCTGAGGGCTCTCCTCAGAGGAGCTGCTGGTCACAGCTGGTGGGTTTTGATTTGCAGGGTCCTGTTCAGGATGCGGTGGCCTCAGCAGTGTGGCCTGGGCCGCGGACCTCAGAGGAGAAGAGGCGGCCTGACCCGCAGGCCCCTGGAGAGGGGAGGACGACAGAGGAGCCCAGTGTGACCTGGGGAGCAGGAGGCCGGTTTAAAAGACAGACCCGCCCAGGTATTTCACTTCTCACTCTGTGCCTGGTTTTCCTGCTGCACCTGTGAGGTTTTTTTTTTTGTTTTGTTTTGTTTTTGTTTTTGTTTTTTGTTGTTGTTTTTTAAGTTCTTGCTTTAAAAACCCTTTCCTCTTTCCTTCTGTGTACCTGACCCATCATTTTAAACCATGTTCCAAGGTCACTTTTTGGTGTATGTGTGGTTCTGGAGATTGATCCTAGGGCCCTGAGCCTGTTAGGCAAGTGACCTACCTGTGCTACACCCTCAGAGACCCCTGTAAACGTTTATCCCCTTGGCCATGGGGTCTAAGTTGCCAAGGCTGACCTCAGACATTCCTCTTGCCTCAAACGTTCCAACCTCCCTGGTGGTTGGCATGACAGGCATGCCCCTGGGACTGTCACACTGTAGCCTGTGATGGGAACTCATGTGCATCTGTCCAGGGCTGAGCATGGTTATGCAGAGCTGTGCTCCAGGCTCCCTGCAGGGCTGTGGAGGCTTCTGCTGCCCAGCAGCCCTGGTGCCATGGCCAGTGCTTCTCCCAGCACTTCTCCCAGTGCTTCTCCCAGCTGCCCATTGCTATAGGCTGACCTTATTTTGTTCTTATGGCACTCATATGTTCTCTGGAGTATGTTGGATCGTTTGTCAATTACAAGTCTAACAGGTCCTCTAGAACATTCAAACAATTAGTAAAATTCCTAAAGAGTAAATTGGGCTAATGTTTTGGCAAGAACAATGTTGGATGATAATTTCATGCCTTGAATATATCATCCAACATGAAGTTACCTTTTAGTACTTAGAAAATAGTAAAATATTGAAGCAGTACCATGGTCTGAGCCAAAATAGATCCTCAGGATCTTGGGCATTCTGTAATAAATCTGCATCACTTGAAGTATAGCGTTGATCATCTCTGGGTAATGAAATGGAAGTAAAGGTATCAAAGCCAATGATCATCTGTTTCCAATTTTCTGTGATTTGGTTCAAGTGGTAAAGTGGTGATATTTATCAATTAATGGATCAAATAGGTTGAGCGACTTTTTCCTAATGACTATTAAGGCAGATGGCAATTGGTTGTTGGTGTCCTGACCCACAGCAGTCATTTTACAAGCAATGTCCATCCAGCGCTCTGTCTGGGCCTTGCTCTGGGCCACCACTCTCCCTGCCTGGCCTTATGTCACAGTGTCCCCTTGCAAGCAAGGAGAGTGGCAGGCGCCTTTTCAGGGGCCCTGTCCTCCTAGGCAGTTGTCCCCTGTCCCTGGCTGAGGAGCCATTTCCCATGGAAAAGCCCAGCATCCAGGGCCGCGTCCACAGGGTCCCACGGCCACGAGGGTTAGCTGCAGGCCTCACACCCAGGAAGTTGGGGACAGGTGAGGAGGCTAGTTAGTTGCTGTTCCACCCTAGGTCACCAGGTGAGCTGACAGCAGCAGGCTGGGCGCCCAGAGCCCCGCCCACAGCACCGCCCACAGCACCGCCCACAGCACGCTGAGTGGGTCGCGGAAGAGGGGTGGGGACGTCGCCAGGGAGACGGGGGCGGGGCCTAAGACAGGGCGGGAACTTTGAGCCTGGTCCCCTGGAGCTCAGAGCCCAGGAGCACGGAAGTAGCACAGGGCGGCGGGGCAGCGCGGCTGCGTGTCCTGGTTGTGGGGTCTGGCTCCCGGTTCCATGACAGGAGAAGATGAGCTGGCCTGAGCGGCCCCGGTCTAGGCGCCCACACGAGGGTGCGACCCGTGAGGTCTCTGCCGTCGTCTTGGAGCCTGGGTCCCGGCTGCCTGTCCCCACAGCGCCCACCCCCGACCCCGCTGTCCGGGTCCTCTCCTGAGGGCTCTCCTCAGAGGAGCTGCTGGTCACAGCTGGTGGGTTTTGATTTGCAGGGTCCTGTTCAGGATGCGGTGGCCTCAGCAGTGTGGCCTGGGCCGCGGACCTCAGAGGAGAAGAGGCGGCCTGACCCGCAGGCCCCTGGAGAGGGGAGGACGACAGAGGAGCCCAGTGTGACCTGGGGAGCAGGAGGCCGGTTTAAAAGACAGACCCGCCCAGGTATTTCACTTCTCACTCTGTGCCTGGTTTTCCTGCTGCACCTGTGAGGTTTTTTTTTTTTGTTTGTTTTGTTTTTTGTTTTTGTTTTTTGTTGTTGTTTTTTAAGTTCTTGCTTTAAAAACCCTTTCCTCTTTCCTTCTGTGTACCTGACCCATCATTTTAAACCATGTTCCAAGGTCACTTTTTGGTGTATGTGTGGTTCTGGAGATTGATCCTAGGGCCCTGAGCCTGTTAGGCAAGTGACCTACCTGTGCTACACCCTCAGAGACCCCTGTAAACGTTTATCCCCTTGGCCATGGGGTCTAAGTTGCCAAGGCTGACCTCAGACATTCCTCTTGCCTCAAACGTTCCAACCTCCCTGGTGGTTGGCATGACAGGCATGCCCCTGGGACTGTCACACTGTAGCCTGTGATGGGAACTCATGTGCATCTGTCCAGGGCTGAGCATGGTTATGCAGAGCTGTGCTCCAGGCTCCCTGCAGGGCTGTGGAGGCTTCTGCTGCCCAGCAGCCCTGGTGCCATGGCCAGTGCTTCTCCCAGCACTTCTCCCAGTGCTTCTCCCAGCTGCCCATTGCTATAGGCTGACCTTATTTTGTTCTTATGGCACTCATATGTTCTCTGGAGTATGTTGGATCGTTTGCCAATTACAAGTCTAACAGGTCCTCTAGAACATTCAAACAATTAGTAAAATTCCTAAAGAGTAAATTGGGCTAATGTTTTGGCAAGAACAATGTTGGATGATAATTTCATGCCTTGAATATATCATCCAACATGAAGTTACATTTTATTACTTAGAAAATAGTAAAATATTGAAGCAGTACCATGGTCTGAGCCAAAATAGATCCTCAGGATCTTGGGCATTCTGTAATAAATCTGCATCACTTGAAGTATAGCGTTGATCATCTCTGGGTAATGAAATGGAAGTAAAGATATCAAAGCCAATGATCATCTGTTTCCAATTTTCTGTGATTTGGTTCAAGTGGTAAAGTGGTGATATTTATCAATTAATGGATCAAATAGGTTGAGCGACTTTTTCCTAATGACTATTAAGGCAGATGGCAATTGGTTGTTGGTGTCCTGACCCACAGCAGTCATTTTACAAGCAATGTCCATCCATCGCTCTGTCTGGGCCTTGCTCTGGGCCACCACTCTCCCTGCCTGGCCTTATGTCACAGTGTCCCCTTGCAAGCAAGGAGAGTGGCAGGCGCCTTTTCAGGGGCCCTGTCCTCCTAGGCAGTTGTCCCCTGTCCCTGGCTGAGGAGCCATTTCCCATGGAAAAGCCCAGCATCCAGGGCCGCGTCCACAGGGTCCCACGGCCACGAGGGTTAGCTGCAGGCCTCACACCCAGGAAGTTGGGGACAGGTGAGGAGGCTAGTTAGTTGCTGTTCCACCCTAGGTCACCAGGTGAGCTGACAGCAGCAGGCTGGGCGCCCAGAGCCCCGCCCACAGCACCGCCCACAGAACGCTGAGTGGGTCGCGGAAGAGGGGTGGGGCCGTCGCCAGGGAGAAGGGGGCGGGGCCTAAGCCAGGGCGGGAACTTTGAGCCTGGTCCCCTGGAGCTCAGAGCCCAGGAGCACGGAAGTAGCACAGGGCGGCGGGGCAGCGGGGCTGCGCGTCCTGGTTGTGGGGTCTGGCTCCCGGGTCCATGACGGGAGAAGGTGAGCTGGCCTGAGCTGCCCCGGTCTAGGCGCCCACACGAGGGTGCGACCCGGGAGGTCTCTGCCGTCGTCTTGGAGCCTGGGTCCCGGCTGCCTGTCCCCACAGCGCCCACCCCCGACCCCGCTGTCCGGGTCCTCACCTGAGGGCTCTCCTCAGAGGAGCTGCTGGTCACAGCTGGTGGGTTTTGATTTGCAGGGTCCTGTTCAGGATGCGGTGGCCTCAGCAGTGTGGCCTGGGCCGCGGACCTCAGAGGAGAAGAGGCGGCCTGACCCGCAGGCCCCTGGAGAGGGGAGGACGACAGAGGAGCCCAGTGTGACCTGGGGAGCAGGAGGCCGGTTTAAAAGACAGACCCGCCCAGGTATTTCACTTCTCACTCTGTGCCTGGTTTTCCTGCTGCACCTGTGAGGTTTTTTTTTTTTGTTTTGTTTTGTTTTTGTTTTTGTTTTTTGTTGTTGTTTTTTAAGTTCTTGCTTTAAAAACCCTTTCCTCTTTCCTTCTGTGTACCTGACCCATCATTTTAAACCATGTTCCAAGGTCACTTTTTGGTGTATGTGTGGTTCTGGAGATTGATCCTAGGGCCCTGAGCCTGTTAGGCAAGTGACCTACCTGTGCTACACCCTCAGAGACCCCTGTAAACGTTTATCCCCTTGGCCATGGGGTCTAAGTTGCCAAGGCTGACCTCAGACATTCCTCTTGCCTCAAACGTTCCAACCTCCCTGGTGGTTGGCATGACAGGCATGCCCCTGGGACTGTCACACTGTAGCCTGTGATGGGAACTCATGTGCATCTGTCCAGGGCTGAGCATGGTTATGCAGAGCTGTGCTCCAGGCTCCCTGCAGGGCTGTGGAGGCTTCTGCTGCCCAGCAGCCCTGGTGCCATGGCCAGTGCTTCTCCCAGCACTTCTCCCAGTGCTTCTCCCAGCTGCCCATTGCTATAGGCTGACCTTATTTTGTTCTTATGGCACTCATATGTTCTCTGGAGTATGTTGGATCGTTTGTCAATTACAAGTCTAACAGGTCCTCTAGAACATTCAAACAATTAGTAAAATTCCTAAAGAGTAAATTGGGCTAATGTTTTGGCAAGAACAATGTTGGATGATAATTTCATGCCTTGAATATATCATCCAACATGAAGTTACCTTTTAGTACTTAGAAAATAGTAAAATATTGAAGCAGTACCATGGTCTGAGCCAAAATAGATCCTCAGGATCTTGGGCATTCTGTAATAAATCTGCATCACTTGAAGTATAGCGTTGATCATCTCTGGGTAATGAAATGGAAGTAAAGGTATCAAAGCCAATGATCATCTGTTTCCAATTTTCTGTGATTTGGTTCAAGTGGTAAAGTGGTGATATTTATCAATTAATGGATCAAATAGGTTGAGCGACTTTTTCCTAATGACTATTAAGGCAGATGGCAATTGGTTGTTGGTGTCCTGACCCACAGCAGTCATTTTACAAGCAATGTCCATCCAGCGCTCTGTCTGGGCCTTGCTCTGGGCCACCACTCTCCCTGCCTGGCCTTATGTCACAGTGTCCCCTTGCAAGCAAGGAGAGTGGCAGGCGCCTTTTCAGGGGCCCTGTCCTCCTAGGCAGTTGTCCCCTGTCCCTGGCTGAGGAGCCATTTCCCATGGAAAAGCCCAGCATCCAGGGCCGCGTCCACAGGGTCCCACGGCCACGAGGGTTAGCTGCAGGCCTCACACCCAGGAAGTTGGGGACAGGTGAGGAGGCTAGTTAGTTGCTGTTCCACCCTAGGTCACCAGGTGAGCTGACAGCAGCAGGCTGGGCGCCCAGAGCCCCGCCCACAGCACCGCCCACAGCACCGCCCACAGCACGCTGAGTGGGTCGCGGAAGAGGGGTGGGGACGTCGCCAGGGAGACGGGGGCGGGGCCTAAGACAGGGCGGGAACTTTGAGCCTGGTCCCCTGGAGCTCAGAGCCCAGGAGCACGGAAGTAGCACAGGGCGGCGGGGCAGCGCGGCTGCGTGTCCTGGTTGTGGGGTCTGGCTCCCGGTTCCATGACAGGAGAAGATGAGCTGGCCTGAGCGGCCCCGGTCTAGGCGCCCACACGAGGGTGCGACCCGTGAGGTCTCTGCCGTCGTCTTGGAGCCTGGGTCCCGGCTGCCTGTCCCCACAGCGCCCACCCCCGACCCCGCTGTCCGGGTCCTCTCCTGAGGGCTCTCCTCAGAGGAGCTGCTGGTCACAGCTGGTGGGTTTTGATTTGCAGGGTCCTGTTCAGGATGCGGTGGCCTCAGCAGTGTGGCCTGGGCCGCGGACCTCAGAGGAGAAGAGGCGGCCTGACCCGCAGGCCCCTGGAGAGGGGAGGACGACAGAGGAGCCCAGTGTGACCTGGGGAGCAGGAGGCCGGTTTAAAAGACAGACCCGCCCAGGTATTTCACTTCTCACTCTGTGCCTGGTTTTCCTGCTGCACCTGTGAGGTTTTTTTTTTTGTTTTGTTTTGTTTTTGTTTTTGTTTTTTGTTGTTGTTTTTTAAGTTCTTGCTTTAAAAACCCTTTCCTCTTTCCTTCTGTGTACCTGACCCATCATTTTAAACCATGTTCCAAGGTCACTTTTTGGTGTATGTGTGGTTCTGGAGATTGATCCTAGGGCCCTGAGCCTGTTAGGCAAGTGACCTACCTGTGCTACACCCTCAGAGACCCCTGTAAACGTTTATCCCCTTGGCCATGGGGTCTAAGTTGCCAAGGCTGACCTCAGACATTCCTCTTGCCTCAAACGTTCCAACCTCCCTGGTGGTTGGCATGACAGGCATGCCCCTGGGACTGTCACACTGTAGCCTGTGATGGGAACTCATGTGCATCTGTCCAGGGCTGAGCATGGTTATGCAGAGCTGTGCTCCAGGCTCCCTGCAGGGCTGTGGAGGCTTCTGCTGCCCAGCAGCCCTGGTGCCATGGCCAGTGCTTCTCCCAGCACTTCTCCCAGTGCTTCTCCCAGCTGCCCATTGCTATAGGCTGACCTTATTTTGTTCTTATGGCACTCATATGTTCTCTGGAGTATGTTGGATCGTTTGTCAATTACAAGTCTAACAGGTCCTCTAGAACATTCAAACAATTAGTAAAATTCCTAAAGAGTAAATTGGGCTAATGTTTTGGCAAGAACAATGTTGGATGATAATTTCATGCCTTGAATATATCATCCAACATGAAGTTACCTTTTAGTACTTAGAAAATAGTAAAATATTGAAGCAGTACCATGGTCTGAGCCAAAATAGATCCTCAGGATCTTGGGCATTCTGTAATAAATCTGCATCACTTGAAGTATAGCGTTGATCATCTCTGGGTAATGAAATGGAAGTAAAGGTATCAAAGCCAATGATCATCTGTTTCCAATTTTCTGTGATTTGGTTCAAGTGGTAAAGTGGTGATATTTATCAATTAATGGATCAAATAGGTTGAGCGACTTTTTCCTAATGACTATTAAGGCAGATGGCAATTGGTTGTTGGTGTCCTGACCCACAGCAGTCATTTTACAAGCAATGTCCATCCAGCGCTCTGTCTGGGCCTTGCTCTGGGCCACCACTCTCCCTGCCTGGCCTTATGTCACAGTGTCCCCTTGCAAGCAAGGAGAGTGGCAGGCGCCTTTTCAGGGGCCCTGTCCTCCTAGGCAGTTGTCCCCTGTCCCTGGCTGAGGAGCCATTTCCCATGGAAAAGCCCAGCATCCAGGGCCGCGTCCACAGGGTCCCACGGCCACGAGGGTTAGCTGCAGGCCTCACACCCAGGAAGTTGGGGACAGGTGAGGAGGCTAGTTAGTTGCTGTTCCACCCTAGGTCACCAGGTGAGCTGACAGCAGCAGGCTGGGCGCCCAGAGCCCCGCCCACAGCACCGCCCACAGCACCGCCCACAGCACGCTGAGTGGGTCGCGGAAGAGGGGTGGGGACGTCGCCAGGGAGACGGGGGCGGGGCCTAAGACAGGGCGGGAACTTTGAGCCTGGTCCCCTGGAGCTCAGAGCCCAGGAGCACGGAAGTAGCACAGGGCGGCGGGGCAGCGCGGCTGCGTGTCCTGGTTGTGGGGTCTGGCTCCCGGTTCCATGACAGGAGAAGATGAGCTGGCCTGAGCGGCCCCGGTCTAGGCGCCCACACGAGGGTGCGACCCGTGAGGTCTCTGCCGTCGTCTTGGAGCCTGGGTCCCGGCTGCCTGTCCCCACAGCGCCCACCCCCGACCCCGCTGTCCGGGTCCTCTCCTGAGGGCTCTCCTCAGAGGAGCTGCTGGTCACAGCTGGTGGGTTTTGATTTGCAGGGTCCTGTTCAGGATGCGGTGGCCTCAGCAGTGTGGCCTGGGCCGCGGACCTCAGAGGAGAAGAGGCGGCCTGACCCGCAGGCCCCTGGAGAGGGGAGGACGACAGAGGAGCCCAGTGTGACCTGGGGAGCAGGAGGCCGGTTTAAAAGACAGACCCGCCCAGGTATTTCACTTCTCACTCTGTGCCTGGTTTTCCTGCTGCACCTGTGAGGTTTTTTTTTTTTGTTTGTTTTGTTTTTTGTTTTTGTTTTTTGTTGTTGTTTTTTAAGTTCTTGCTTTAAAAACCCTTTCCTCTTTCCTTCTGTGTACCTGACCCATCATTTTAAACCATGTTCCAAGGTCACTTTTTGGTGTATGTGTGGTTCTGGAGATTGATCCTAGGGCCCTGAGCCTGTTAGGCAAGTGACCTACCTGTGCTACACCCTCAGAGACCCCTGTAAACGTTTATCCCCTTGGCCATGGGGTCTAAGTTGCCAAGGCTGACCTCAGACATTCCTCTTGCCTCAAACGTTCCAACCTCCCTGGTGGTTGGCATGACAGGCATGCCCCTGGGACTGTCACACTGTAGCCTGTGATGGGAACTCATGTGCATCTGTCCAGGGCTGAGCATGGTTATGCAGAGCTGTGCTCCAGGCTCCCTGCAGGGCTGTGGAGGCTTCTGCTGCCCAGCAGCCCTGGTGCCATGGCCAGTGCTTCTCCCAGCACTTCTCCCAGTGCTTCTCCCAGCTGCCCATTGCTATAGGCTGACCTTATTTTGTTCTTATGGCACTCATATGTTCTCTGGAGTATGTTGGATCGTTTGCCAATTACAAGTCTAACAGGTCCTCTAGAACATTCAAACAATTAGTAAAATTCCTAAAGAGTAAATTGGGCTAATGTTTTGGCAAGAACAATGTTGGATGATAATTTCATGCCTTGAATATATCATCCAACATGAAGTTACCTTTTATTACTTAGAAAATAGTAAAATATTGAAGCAGTACCATGGTCTGAGCCAAAATAGATCCTCAGGATCTTGGGCATTCTGTAATAAATCTGCATCACTTGAAGTATAGCGTTGATCATCTCTGGGTAATGAAATGGAAGTAAAGATATCAAAGCCAATGATCATCTGTTTCCAATTTTCTGTGATTTGGTTCAAGTGGTAAAGTGGTGATATTTATCAATTAATGGATCAAATAGGTTGAGCGACTTTTTCCTAATGACTATTAAGGCAGATGGCAATTGGTTGTTGGTGTCCTGACCCACAGCAGTCATTTTACAAGCAATGTCCATCCATCGCTCTGTCTGGGCCTTGCTCTGGGCCACCACTCTCCCTGCCTGGCCTTATGTCACAGTGTCCCCTTGCAAGCAAGGAGAGTGGCAGGCGCCTTTTCAGGGGCCCTGTCCTCCTAGGCAGTTGTCCCCTGTCCCTGGCTGAGGAGCCATTTCCCATGGAAAAGCCCAGCATCCAGGGCCGCGTCCACAGGGTCCCACGGCCACGAGGGTTAGCTGCAGGCCTCACACCCAGGAAGTTGGGGACAGGTGAGGAGGCTAGTTAGTTGCTGTTCCACCCTAGGTCACCAGGTGAGCTGACAGCAGCAGGCTGGGCGCCCAGAGCCCCGCCCACAGCACCGCCCACAGAACGCTGAGTGGGTCGCGGAAGAGGGGTGGGGCCGTCGCCAGGGAGAAGGGGGCGGGGCCTAAGCCAGGGCGGGAACTTTGAGCCTGGTCCCCTGGAGCTCAGAGCCCAGGAGCACGGAAGTAGCACAGGGCGGCGGGGCAGCGGGGCTGCGCGTCCTGGTTGTGGGGTCTGGCTCCCGGGTCCATGACGGGAGAAGGTGAGCTGGCCTGAGCTGCCCCGGTCTAGGCGCCCACACGAGGGTGCGACCCGGGAGGTCTCTGCCGTCGTCTTGGAGCCTGGGTCCCGGCTGCCTGTCCCCACAGCGCCCACCCCCGACCCCGCTGTCCGGGTCCTCACCTGAGGGCTCTCCTCAGAGGAGCTGCTGGTCACAGCTGGTGGGTTTTGATTTGCAGGGTCCTGTTCAGGATGCGGTGGCCTCAGCAGTGTGGCCTGGGCCGCGGACCTCAGAGGAGAAGAGGCGGCCTGACCCGCAGGCCCCTGGAGAGGGGAGGACGACAGAGGAGCCCAGTGTGACCTGGGGAGCAGGAGGCCGGTTTAAAAGACAGACCCGCCCAGGTATTTCACTTCTCACTCTGTGCCTGGTTTTCCTGCTGCACCTGTGAGGTTTTTTTTTTTGTTTTGTTTTGTTTTTGTTTTTGTTTTTTGTTGTTGTTTTTTAAGTTCTTGCTTTAAAAACCCTTTCCTCTTTCCTTCTGTGTACCTGACCCATCATTTTAAACCATGTTCCAAGGTCACTTTTTGGTGTATGTGTGGTTCTGGAGATTGATCCTAGGGCCCTGAGCCTGTTAGGCAAGTGACCTACCTGTGCTACACCCTCAGAGACCCCTGTAAACGTTTATCCCCTTGGCCATGGGGTCTAAGTTGCCAAGGCTGACCTCAGACATTCCTCTTGCCTCAAACGTTCCAACCTCCCTGGTGGTTGGCATGACAGGCATGCCCCTGGGACTGTCACACTGTAGCCTGTGATGGGAACTCATGTGCATCTGTCCAGGGCTGAGCATGGTTATGCAGAGCTGTGCTCCAGGCTCCCTGCAGGGCTGTGGAGGCTTCTGCTGCCCAGCAGCCCTGGTGCCATGGCCAGTGCTTCTCCCAGCACTTCTCCCAGTGCTTCTCCCAGCTGCCCATTGCTATAGGCTGACCTTATTTTGTTCTTATGGCACTCATATGTTCTCTGGAGTATGTTGGATCGTTTGTCAATTACAAGTCTAACAGGTCCTCTAGAACATTCAAACAATTAGTAAAATTCCTAAAGAGTAAATTGGGCTAATGTTTTGGCAAGAACAATGTTGGATGATAATTTCATGCCTTGAATATATCATCCAACATGAAGTTACCTTTTAGTACTTAGAAAATAGTAAAATATTGAAGCAGTACCATGGTCTGAGCCAAAATAGATCCTCAGGATCTTGGGCATTCTGTAATAAATCTGCATCACTTGAAGTATAGCGTTGATCATCTCTGGGTAATGAAATGGAAGTAAAGGTATCAAAGCCAATGATCATCTGTTTCCAATTTTCTGTGATTTGGTTCAAGTGGTAAAGTGGTGATATTTATCAATTAATGGATCAAATAGGTTGAGCGACTTTTTCCTAATGACTATTAAGGCAGATGGCAATTGGTTGTTGGTGTCCTGACCCACAGCAGTCATTTTACAAGCAATGTCCATCCAGCGCTCTGTCTGGGCCTTGCTCTGGGCCACCACTCTCCCTGCCTGGCCTTATGTCACAGTGTCCCCTTGCAAGCAAGGAGAGTGGCAGGCGCCTTTTCAGGGGCCCTGTCCTCCTAGGCAGTTGTCCCCTGTCCCTGGCTGAGGAGCCATTTCCCATGGAAAAGCCCAGCATCCAGGGCCGCGTCCACAGGGTCCCACGGCCACGAGGGTTAGCTGCAGGCCTCACACCCAGGAAGTTGGGGACAGGTGAGGAGGCTAGTTAGTTGCTGTTCCACCCTAGGTCACCAGGTGAGCTGACAGCAGCAGGCTGGGCGCCCAGAGCCCCGCCCACAGCACCGCCCACAGCACCGCCCACAGCACGCTGAGTGGGTCGCGGAAGAGGGGTGGGGACGTCGCCAGGGAGACGGGGGCGGGGCCTAAGACAGGGCGGGAACTTTGAGCCTGGTCCCCTGGAGCTCAGAGCCCAGGAGCACGGAAGTAGCACAGGGCGGCGGGGCAGCGCGGCTGCGTGTCCTGGTTGTGGGGTCTGGCTCCCGGGTCCATGACGGGAGAAGATGAGCTGGCCTGAGCGGCCCCGGTCTAGGCGCCCACACGAGGGTGCGACCCATGAGTCTCTGCCGTCGTCTTGGAGCCTGGGTCCCGGCTGCCTGTCCCCACAGCGCCCACACCCGACCCCGCTGTCCGGGTCCTCACCTGAGGGCTCTCCTCAGAGGAGCTGCTGGTCACAGCTGGTGGGTTTTGATTTGCAGGGTCCTGTTCAGGATGCGGTGGCCTCAGCAGTGTGGCCTGGGCCGCGGACCTCAGAGGAGAAGAGGCGGCCTGACCCGCAGGCCCCTGGAGAGGGGAGGACGACAGAGGAGCCCAGTGTGACCTGGGGAGCAGGAGGCCGGTTTAAAAGACAGACCCGCCCAGGTATTTCACTTCTCACTCTGTGCCTGGTTTTCCTGCTGCACCTGTGAGGTTTTTTTTTTTGTTTGTTTTGTTTTTTGTTTTTGTTTTTTGTTGTTGTTTTTTAAGTTCTTGCTTTAAAAACCCTTTCCTCTTTCCTTCTGTGTACCTGACCCATCATTTTAAACCATGTTCCAAGGTCACTTTTTGGTGTATGTGTGGTTCTGGAGATTGATCCTAGGGCCCTGAGCCTGTTAGGCAAGTGACCTACCTGTGCTACACCCTCAGAGACCCCTGTAAACGTTTATCCCCTTGGCCATGGGGTCTAAGTTGCCAAGGCTGACCTCAGACATTCCTCTTGCCTCAAACGTTCCAACCTCCCTGGTGGTTGGCATGACAGGCATGCCCCTGGGACTGTCACACTGTAGCCTGTGATGGGAACTCATGTGCATCTGTCCAGGGCTGAGCATGGTTATGCAGAGCTGTGCTCCAGGCTCCCTGCAGGGCTGTGGAGGCTTCTGCTGCCCAGCAGCCCTGGTGCCATGGCCAGTGCTTCTCCCAGCACTTCTCCCAGTGCTTCTCCCAGCTGCCCATTGCTATAGGCTGACCTTATTTTGTTCTTATGGCACTCATATGTTCTCTGGAGTATGTTGGATCGTTTGCCAATTACAAGTCTAACAGGTCCTCTAGAACATTCAAACAATTAGTAAAATTCCTAAAGAGTAAATTGGGCTAATGTTTTGGCAAGAACAATGTTGGATGATAATTTCATGCCTTGAATATATCATCCAACATGAAGTTACCTTTTAGTACTTAGAAAATAGTAAAATATTGAAGCAGTACCATGGTCTGAGCCAAAATAGATCCTCAGGATCTTGGGCATTCTGTAATAAATCTGCATCACTTGAAGTATAGCGTTGATCATCTCTGGGTAATGAAATGGAAGTAAAGGTATCAAAGCCAATGATCATCTGTTTCCAATTTTCTGTGATTTGGTTCAAGTGGTAAAGTGGTGATATTTATCAATTAATGGATCAAATAGGTTGAGCGACTTTTTCCTAATGACTATTAAGGCAGATGGCAATTGGTTGTTGGTGTCCTGACCCACAGCAGTCATTTTACAAGCAATGTCCATCCAGCGCTCTGTCTGGGCCTTGCTCTGGGCCACCACTCTCCCTGCCTGGCCTTATGTCACAGTGTCCCCTTGCAAGCAAGGAGAGTGGCAGGCGCCTTTTCAGGGGCCCTGTCCTCCTAGGCAGTTGTCCCCTGTCCCTGGCTGAGGAGCCATTTCCCATGGAAAAGCCCAGCATCCAGGGCCGCGTCCACAGGGTCCCACGGCCACGAGGGTTAGCTGCAGGCCTCACACCCAGGAAGTTGGGGACAGGTGAGGAGGCTAGTTAGTTGCTGTTCCACCCTAGGTCACCAGGTGAGCTGACAGCAGCAGGCTGGGCGCCCAGAGCCCCGCCCACAGCACCGCCCACAGCACCGCCCACAGCACGCTGAGTGGGTCGCGGAAGAGGGGTGGGGACGTCGCCAGGGAGACGGGGGCGGGGCCTAAGACAGGGCGGGAACTTTGAGCCTGGTCCCCTGGAGCTCAGAGCCCAGGAGCACGGAAGTAGCACAGGGCGGCGGGGCAGCGCGGCTGCGTGTCCTGGTTGTGGGGTCTGGCTCCCGGGTCCATGACGGGAGAAGATGAGCTGGCCTGAGCGGCCCCGGTCTAGGCGCCCACACGAGGGTGCGACCCATGAGTCTCTGCCGTCGTCTTGGAGCCTGGGTCCCGGCTGCCTGTCCCCACAGCGCCCACACCCGACCCCGCTGTCCGGGTCCTCACCTGAGGGCTCTCCTCAGAGGAGCTGCTGGTCACAGCTGGTGGGTTTTGATTTGCAGGGTCCTGTTCAGGATGCGGTGGCCTCAGCAGTGTGGCCTGGGCCGCGGACCTCAGAGGAGAAGAGGCGGCCTGACCCGCAGGCCCCTGGAGAGGGGAGGACGACAGAGGAGCCCAGTGTGACCTGGGGAGCAGGAGGCCGGTTTAAAAGACAGACCCGCCCAGGTATTTCACTTCTCACTCTGTGCCTGGTTTTCCTGCTGCACCTGTGAGGTTTTTTTTTTTGTTTGTTTTGTTTTTTGTTTTTGTTTTTTGTTGTTGTTTTTTAAGTTCTTGCTTTAAAAACCCTTTCCTCTTTCCTTCTGTGTACCTGACCCATCATTTTAAACCATGTTCCAAGGTCACTTTTTGGTGTATGTGTGGTTCTGGAGATTGATCCTAGGGCCCTGAGCCTGTTAGGCAAGTGACCTACCTGTGCTACACCCTCAGAGACCCCTGTAAACGTTTATCCCCTTGGCCATGGGGTCTAAGTTGCCAAGGCTGACCTCAGACATTCCTCTTGCCTCAAACGTTCCAACCTCCCTGGTGGTTGGCATGACAGGCATGCCCCTGGGACTGTCACACTGTAGCCTGTGATGGGAACTCATGTGCATCTGTCCAGGGCTGAGCATGGTTATGCAGAGCTGTGCTCCAGGCTCCCTGCAGGGCTGTGGAGGCTTCTGCTGCCCAGCAGCCCTGGTGCCATGGCCAGTGCTTCTCCCAGCACTTCTCCCAGTGCTTCTCCCAGCTGCCCATTGCTATAGGCTGACCTTATTTTGTTCTTATGGCACTCATATGTTCTCTGGAGTATGTTGGATCGTTTGCCAATTACAAGTCTAACAGGTCCTCTAGAACATTCAAACAATTAGTAAAATTCCTAAAGAGTAAATTGGGCTAATGTTTTGGCAAGAACAATGTTGGATGATAATTTCATGCCTTGAATATATCATCCAACATGAAGTTACCTTTTATTACTTAGAAAATAGTAAAATATTGAAGCAGTACCATGGTCTGAGCCAAAATAGATCCTCAGGATCTTGGGCATTCTGTAATAAATCTGCATCACTTGAAGTATAGCGTTGATCATCTCTGGGTAATGAAATGGAAGTAAAGATATCAAAGCCAATGATCATCTGTTTCCAATTTTCTGTGATTTGGTTCAAGTGGTAAAGTGGTGATATTTATCAATTAATGGATCAAATAGGTTGAGCGACTTTTTCCTAATGACTATTAAGGCAGATGGCAATTGGTTGTTGGTGTCCTGACCCACAGCAGTCATTTTACAAGCAATGTCCATCCAGCGCTCTGTCTGGGCCTTGCTCTGGGCCACCACTCTCCCTGCCTGGCCTTATGTCACAGTGTCCCCTTGCAAGCAAGGAGAGTGGCAGGCGCCTTTTCAGGGGCCCTGTCCTCCTAGGCAGTTGTCCCCTGTCCCTGGCTGAGGAGCCATTTCCCATGGAAAAGCCCAGCATCCAGGGCCGCGTCCACAGGGTCCCACGGCCACGAGGGTTAGCTGCAGGCCTCACACCCAGGAAGTTGGGGACATGTGAGGAGGCTAGTTAGTTGCTGTTCCACCCTAGGTCACCAGGTGAGCTGACAGCAGCAGGCTGGGTGCCCAGTGCCCCGCCCACAGCACCGCCCACAGCACGCTGAGTGGGTCGCGGAAGAGGGGTGGGGCCGTCGCCAGGGAGACGGGGGCGGGGCCTAAGCCAGGGCGGGAACTTTGAGCCTGGTCCCCTTTTGCTCAGAGCCCCGGAGCCCGGAAGTAGCACAGGGCAGCGGGGCAGCGGGGCTGCGCGTCCCGGTTGTGGGGTCTGGCTCCCGGGTCCATGACGGGAGAAGGTGAGCTGGCCTGAGCGGCCCCGGTCTAGGCGCCCACACGAGGGTGCGACCCGGGAAGACTCTGCCGCCCTCTTGGAGCCTCGGTCCTGGCTGCCTGTCCCCCGGAGCCGCCAGGGCGGTCCCTACAGCGCCCACCCCTGACCCCGCTGTCCGGGTCCTCACCTGAGGGCTCTCCTCAGTGGAGCTGCTGGTCACAGCTGGTGGGTTTTGATTTGCAGGGTCCTCTTCAGGATGCGGTGGCCTCAGCAGTGTGGCCTGGGCCGCGGACCTCAGAGGAGAAGAGGCGGCCTGACCCGCAGGCCCCTGGAGAGGGGAGGACGACAGAGGAGCCCACTGTGACCTGGGGAGCAGGAGGCCGGTTTAAAAGACAGACCCGCCCAGGTATTTCACTTCTCACTCTGTGCCTGGTTTTCTTGTTGCACCTGTGAGGTTTTTTTTTGTTGTTGTTGTTTTTTAAGTTCTTGCTTTAAAAACCCTTTCCTCTTTCCTTCTGTGTACCTGACCCATCATTTTAAACCATGTTCCAAGGTCACTTCTTGGTGTATGTGTGATTCTGGAGATTGATCCTAGGGCCCTGAGCCTGTTAGGCAAGTGACCTACCTGTGCTACACCCTCAGAGACCCCTGTAAACGTTTATCCCCTTGGCCATGGGGTCTAAGTTGCCAAGGCTGACCTCAGACATCCTCTTGCCTCAAACATTCCAACCTCCCTGGTGGTTGGCATGACAGGCATGCACCTGGGACTGTCACACTGTAGCGTGTGATGGGAACTCATGTGCATCTGTCCAGGGCTGAGCATGGTTATGCAGAGCTGTGCTCCAGGCTCCCTGCAGGGCTGTGGAGGCTTCTGCTGCCCAGCAGCCCTGGTGCCATGGCCAGTGCTTCTCCCAGCACTTCTCCCAGTGCTTCTCCCAGCTGCCCATTGCTATAGGCTGACCTTATTTTGTTCTTATGGCACTCATATGTTCTCTGGAGTATGTTGGATCGTTTGCCAATTACAAGTCTAACAGGTCCTCTAGAACATTCAAACAATTAGTAAAATTCCTAAAGAGTAAATTGGGCTAATGTTTTGGGAAGAACAATGTTGGATGATAATTTCATGGCTTGAATATATCATCCAACATGAAGTTACATTTTATTACTTAGAAAATAGTAAAATATTGAAGGAGTATCATGGTCTGAGCCAAAATAGATCCTCAGGATCTTGGGCATTCTGTAATAAATCTACATCACTTGAAGTATAGAGTTGATCATCTCTGGGTTATGAAATGGAAGTAAAGGTATCAAAGCCAATGATCATCTGTTTCCAATTTTCTGTGATTTGGTTCAAGTGGTAAAGTGGTGATTTTTATTAATTAATGGATCAAATAGGTTCATAATTGTATTTTAGATACCTTCAAACTTCAGGCTATATGTGCTCATTTGAGAATGGTTCCAGCCATTCTGTCATCCTTTGAGTCATTTCCCTTATATGTCCTTTGAGACATTTTCTATGTGAGACTTTAAGAAGAAGAGAATATTCTACAAAGAAAGCCTTGTGATCTGTGCAGTATTATATTGAATAAAGTCATTCAGATATCAGAAATTCTATTGAAAGATATTTGCATCTAAGCCAAATAAAACACATTTCTAGGCTTCCTGGTAAAGACAAGGTTTTATCTTTATATGTATCATCTGTTTTTTTTGTTAAAATGGTCTGCCAGTTTATGAATTTCATTCTATCAGATGTGTAACTAGATGCCATTGAAATTACCCACTCTTAAATGGTAGACAGTACATGAACACTGCCTGTCTGCACCTTTTTAAAACACAGGTCTGGGCTCAGGAGCCCAAATACCAATGTTAGCTGGAACATGTTCTTCAGTTTGGTCTATCTGCCAGTATCCCCTCAGGTCACCTCTTCAGCTTTGTTACTCCTTCTCCCTCACTGGCTTTCATAGAAACCATATGCTATGTATGAATCAGGGACACCAATCCCACACATTGTGTTCTTTGAGTATCCAAAGTCCCACTTTTCACTTCGCCATGCCTGACATAGTAACATTTATCAGCAATTGTGAGATTTTCCAAAATTCAGTTTTATGTGCTCCTTTCCCAAAGAGCATTAGGCAGGGATATAGCATGCATAAATATTAAATAAAGGCCGTAGTTTTTAAAATGTCATCCATTGAATAGTTGACACAAGTCTGAGGTGCTTTTTATTTTGGAGGTATTATTTAATAGGGAATTCCAACAGCTACGTAATAGTGAAATGAGAAATCTTACATTCATTTTATTCTTTCTTTCTGATGATTTTTTATGAGTAAGGGTAAGATACTTCCTTGTTCCGATGCAGAAGTTGCCTACTTCTGTGAATGGATGCGGGGTGTCACCTGCTACTCGCATGTCTGCATGTTGTGCTTGACACTAATATCGTACTTGGTAGGTGGCAGAAAGTCAATACTGAAGTTAAGCTCTTGTGTTCTAGCAGCTGTGCTGCAGATCCTTGGTGTGCCACCTTCTGCAATCCATGCTGCTCTGTTCATGTTCCTTATTGACTTCCTGGTGATGAGCATCATGGTCTCCTGGTCTTTGAGAATGGCTAAGCATTGCACTGTGAATGTGGAAGATGGTCATGTGGAAGGCTCCAGGGAGGACGGATCATTGATCATGTACTCTAATCCATATGCCTCTTTAATGACCTGTTTTTTCTTCTTGGGTTTTAAGGGAGACAGTGCCCTCAAACCCTTCTGTGCAGCTGGGAATCCAGGCTTCTGCTTCACCTTGAAGAAAGCATTAATGATTCATTTCCGGAAGACATGAGAAGTGAGCCTCTGGTATTCTGCAGGTTCCTTGCATTGCTCTTGGGCTAGAAGAAGAAGAGTTGCTTCATGAGATTTGATCCCCTTTTTCCTGAAAAGTTCCACACATAGGTGAGTCCCCAGCATCTGTAGACACCATTTCAGACATCTTTGTTGACGGAAATGAATCAGAGCCCCTGATGATGTGGAAGAGCTAAAGATGGGTTTGCTATGAATTTTCTATGTCATTTCTCAGGGCCTGAGTCAAGCCAGCCATGATGCTGTCAGCGCATGAGCTGCTGCTCAAATGTGAGGAAGTGGTCTTGCTTTGTGAAAACACCACCCTGATTCAGGGAGCCAGAGGCAGCCTGCAGTGCCTTCGTTTTCCTGTAAAGGCAGATTGCTGTGGATGGCCTCTGGCCTTGTCATGCAGCCCTGCTCAGAGTAGGGGATTGAGGGTCCAGGCAGATCCTTAGTTCCTTTGGACCTTTTTTGCCATTCGGCCTCCCCAGGGTCCTGGGACTCTACTTGGTCTTCTGGCCTGGGTCAGGGGATGTGACGTTTGGAATCCCCCTCTGTGGCAGGATCCCAGGCCCCCCACCACCTGAGGGCAGGCACAGCCTTCCCCAATTGTGTTAGAGGGGGAGACTTCTCCCACCCATCCTCATCCATGCTCATCCTGCATCGTCTGGCTTGACACCTGAGGACCTTTATTCATTGACTTAGTGGTTAGTGATGATGGTTGCTAAGACCAAGTGACTCTTTCAAGGTCACATCACTTGTATAATCGGGCTAGAGCATGGATCTTCCTAATTGATTTCATGGGACTCTCTCATGGGAACTGTGACTGCCTCCTAAACACACACACTACATTTGCAGTGTCAAAATTCATGGCGCTGTCTCCTTGGCAAGTGTATCTTGTCTTGTACTTGGGAATTTCACAAATATTTTCCTTTGGTTTGTGGAGGTCATGCAGAAGGGAGTTCATTTGAAATAGCCCAAACAAGAAATACCAGTTGTCTTTTTCACACATTGATTTGTGTATTGAATATCTCTGTCTGTGTGCTTGCATGAGTTGCTCCTTCGAATTTGTTGAAGAATGGTTGGCTGGGGAGCAAGGTAACGAGAGATGGATATCAAAGCTTGTCCAGTATTCTGAGGTGAAGAATGTATTTAGGATGTGAAGGCTTTTCTAGCCAGTTCCTATGACTCAGTCAGGGATCAGTAAGAGGATTCTGTCTGGTAGATGCCCCCTGAATGATTCAGATGCACATAGTAGGAAGCCTGTTGCCCACTATTTTCTTGTGGAAGAAGTAGGAGACCCTCCTAGTGTGGAGGTGCCATCTAAGAGACAGCCTCACTTCTCTGAAAAAATTGATGGGAAAAAAAGGGTATGGACCTGTGCCCAAAGGGCCACATATGCTCCTGGAAGTTGGTGGTGGCCATAGTTCTCCATCCATTAAGTACTCCCTCACCCACTAATGTCCTTGTGTCCTTGAGAAATGCTCTCCCTTTCCTGGTTTTCCTGAATAGAAATCCTCTTGCATCTTGCGTGAATAGGGTTATGGGTTGTGCAGAGGGTGTTTGTCCACTGAACACCTTAGAGACTGTCCTTTATGGAGCCTAATGATCCTCATTGAGGTTGAGGCCAGGGTCCTAACTGTGGTTAGTGTGAGGACACTCTGGGTTCAGCAGAGGGAAAGAAGGACAAGGGAAACTCAGATGTCACTTCATTGCCCCTGGAGTTAGAGGACTTACCCTTTGCACCTGGGATCAGGAGACCTCATTTCCTCAAGGACACCCACACTCAGGGGTAGGTCTTGAGTTTGGGGTCCTTACTGGGGTCCAGGGCTGGTGTTAGCCACCAGGAATGACAGTGCTCTCCATGCTCAGTGGAGCCAGTGTTTCCAGGGAAGAGAGCCCATGGTCACGCCTTGTCTAAAGCATCCCACACCAGGGGCTCCCATCCCTAACACTCCTGTCCTGAAAGGATCCCCTGAGAGGCAAGGTGTGTCCAACCACCTCTCATGTGTTCACTCATCACTGTGTTCCAGCAGTCACCACAGTTAACAGTCCTGACAGGCTTGAACATGGCTCAGAATGGAACCTCATGAGCTCTACACTGCTGTAACTGTAGATCTGTCGCTGTAGAGACACAAAATCTCCAAACACATGCCCTTGAAAGAAAAGAGCAAGAGCGAGAACCCAAACAGGCCAGGTGTGGCAAGGACAGCCTGAGTGCCTAGGTTGGGACTCAGAATTATGTCAGTGGGGTGGCATTGTGCTGGCACCAGCATGATAACAGAGAGCCAGCCCTGCTCAATTTTGGGACCAGTGTGTTGGGGAAGGCAGCAGAAATTGAGAGGCAGGATTGAGTTTGGCCCTAGAAGGAGGCTGGATAAAAGGCCAGTGTGGGTTGGAGGGCCTGGGCAGATAGAGAGAGGCCAGGGCCCACCTAAAGCCTAGAGCCTGCACTTGATGTCCAGGGTTGTGAAACGCCACCTCCCCTCTTATTCACAACTAATTGCAAGAGGCATTGATAAGTTCAGTTTGTGTGCAGCTCATCCAAGATGGCTCGGGTAGGCACCTCTGTTTCCTTGTCTCAGGAGGCTGGGAGTCCAGGCTCTACCGATGCTCGGCTGGGAGGATCAGAGTCTGAGTTCATGCCTGTGTTCCTGGTGGGATCCATGTTGGCTAGCCTCAGGGCTTTTGTGATGAGAGGATAGGTGATTGTCATGTCTTTATCCCAGGACACACTTGCTAAATGGATTTGTTCTGTTCCCATGAATCCAGAGACAGAGTCTGAGCCCCCTTGAGGTGAGGGGTGAACTGGTTCTGGGCAGCAGGATGCTGTGGTACCTCGGAGTCTCTCTGAGACCCCAAAACTAGACACACTTGGCCCTTTTGAAATCTTAGGAGAAGCCTTGGGAAGTTGTATGGCAGAGGGGAGCAGCCTCTGCATCTCAGTCACCTCCAACTTGCCATGGTGTAGAGTGGGAACTGCAGCCACCATGGGACGGACATTGGCCACGTCCCTGTGTGGGACACAGGCCTGATTGAGTTAGGGTGCATTCTCTGTCTCTCCCCTTCTTGTGATTGTCCCATCTCTACATTTGTGCTTTAGCCACCTATGAGTCCCATCTCTGGTCTCCGAGAGAATACAGGGTTTTATGGGCCAATAGACACAATAATCCCTAGAAATTAGATGCTACCCTACTTTCCAGAAAAGACTGGGCACTCCATGAGTGGCACAATGATGGGATCAGAGTCCCAAAGCTGGTGAGAGGGATGGACTTGTTGTGAATGCATTTGTGAACCTCCAAGCTGGAATTCTATTGAAACCAAGCTGGGCAGGCACTGGTGGGGGTATTTGGGTATTTGTTGGTGAACTCATGTGCAGTTGATGTTGGTAGGCACGGGGAAGAAATCAGCAGCCCATAGAGCTTTTGAAAGTGGACTTATGTGAAAAGAGTCTCAGGTATGGGGAGCACAGGAAATGACATCATTGCCTTGACAATGGATCAAACAGAACATGGAACCCTGGTACCCAGGCACCCACTTCACTGACCCAGCCATCCGAGCTCATTTGGTTGGAGTCACTGGAGTGAGAAGGATGTTCTCCTGTGGTTGCAAACAATGCCGAGCCTCAGGTCCCCAGGAATCTCAGGGGGGCCAAGTAGCCCTTTTGGGGAAACATTGGAGGCTTCATCTTAGATGCCAGAGCCTCTGGCGATTGTCGCAGAGGAGCTCAAGAGTAACCCTGTGTAGCAGAGGGCAGGTGAGCCCAGCAGGCCCTCTAGTCTGATCCCTGATGAATGGCCCAGGACTCCTATTCTGACTGTGTGTGTGTGTGTGTGTGTGTATGTGTGTGTGTGTGTGTGCTTGTACTGATGGGAACTGTCCCATTGTGCTTTGACTCAAGTCATTTTTCTGTTTGTCACCTTTTCCATTTTGAACCCACCATTCTTGGTCCCAACCCAGGGTGAAAATGATCAGAACACGGATGAGCCCTGCAGGGTACAGAGCCTTGTACCTTACAGGCAAGACCAGCTTAGGAATCGGCTCCTGCCTGTCATTTGTGGGAGGAACCTAGATTTCAGCAGCAACATGGGGTTCATCTACTGGGATTTCATCCCCACCCAGCAGGTGCTGGACCTGCTGTTCCCAAGGTAAGCACCAGACCACCAAGCCCAAGTGTGTAGCCCCCTCATGCCTGGGCCTTGGGGCTGCCATGTACCTCTCAGGGACCCAAAGTTTTGTGATACCTAGTGAGATAGAGGACCATGCTCATAGTGGAATGTCAGTCCCGAGTGGGATGAATCCTAGAGGTGCCTGCCACAGCCTTGCAAGGGGAATGAACTCCCCCTCTCAGGCAGAGAACCATCCTGACTCCAGGTGGTCCACAGAGGTCCGTGGAGCAGCCCCCACACACTGGGCACCACAGCTCAATGGTGTACGCTGAGCTCATTCCCAGGTGGACTCAGTGAGGCTAGGTGGCCATTCTGGTGTGATGTTGGCTTCGTGAAGAAATAGTTCTGTGCCAGAGGCGTCTCATAACTCAGGTCTTGGGCAAAGCACTTTTGGGTTCATAAAAGACATGTTAGTTTACATAGTGGGACAGAGCTTCCTAGCTGGGATATAGCTGGACAGGGGCTTTGGAGATGGCAGCTCCCACACCCAGAGAGATATGTGGGAATCAGCAGTTTGGGCTCATTCACTGATGAACATGGAGAAAGCACCCACTGTGTGAAGACACGTTTTCAGTCACGTTTCATAATTCAGTGAAAAATGGGGTACAAATGACTGCCACTGTGTCCCTTGTCATGAGGGTCAGCCCGAAACCGCAGGTGCCATGAGTACATATCCTACATGTGACAGCATCCCTGACTCCATGAGGCATAACTGCACGTTGTCCTCTTCAGTGAACATGGTAGACCCCTGGACCAACTTCAACATGGAATGGGCTTGGGGTCAAGAGGGTGGGCTCCTGTTTCCAGAATAGGGACCTGCAAGGTGATTTGACTTGGGAAGGCTGAGGAAAGACTGCTCTCCCCAATTCTGTTTTCTGCCTGCAGTGTAAGGTGTGGGGCTTCAACAGTAGGACGGGTAAGGCAGGGAGTTGTAGGTGGAGTCATGGTCCTCTGGGGAAGCCCCTGGGACAATGGATCCCCCCACACTACACCTCCCTGTCCTCCCCCAGGGCCACAGAGATGTGGCCTGCACTCATGGGAAAAGAAAGGTCCACTGCTACTCAGGGGGACTCAGTGAGAGCTCACAGAGAATGAGGTAGCATTGCAGCCCACGCCAGGGGAGGAGGTGTCTCTTGAGCCCTGAGAAGAGTGGGCAGGAGGACAGACACTCCTGGAAGGTGCATTCCAGGTTGGAGAGCACGTAGCCAAGAGGAAGAAGAGTGTCAGGCCTGCCCAGAGGAGGGGAGAGCTGGTCATGCCATGGATCTAACGCTCCTTGGTTGAAGGTTCTTTGTCTAGCGACCTGTCCTGTCCCTGCCTGTACAGTCACTGTGTCTTGTCTGGGGTGGACTGGTGTGTGCAGAGCCAGGGAAGGTTCAGGAGTATAGGGTCCGAGTTTTGCTCTGGAGGCCGTGGCGAAGGCGAGGCCAGGATTTTGCTGACTCCATACCTGCCTCCCCACAGTGCCTCACCTTCCTTCCCGGGGACCTGGGTGAACTTCCACACTGAGGCTTCCCATCAGCCTCCAGGCTCGCTGAGTCTGCAGCTGCTGCTGCGATCCATGTGGCTCCTGCTGGGTGGCTTGAACCTGGAGCACCAGGCACACCACCTCCTGGCCGCAATTGAAGATGGCAAATCAAGCCAGGCAGAGCCTGAGAGCCAGGCGGACTGGGGTGAGTACCTAAGGGTACATGAGGAAAGGTCCGAGTGTTGTCCCACTGCGGGATGTCTGTATGTCCGGTGTTGGGCTGGAAATTAGGATAAGCCTTTGTCCACTCAGGAAGTGACCCCAGTGTGCAAAGAGGTCCTGTGTGGGCTAAGGGCCTGAGGTCTTCTTGGCAGCAGGGGCATTGTCTGTCTGTGCCAAGGTCAGGGCAAGGCAGTCATGTTGGCATCTTTTCTCCTCTAGCTACCAGCTCAGTTCCTGTCACGGCTCCTAAGCCAACCCCAGAGCCAGAGCCTTCTCCCTGGGAAGGGGCAGAGCCGGAGTCCAGGACATCAGGGGTCTCCACTAGGAACTCTTCACGGCCCCAATTCAGCAAGCGGGTGGGAGGCAGATGCCTCATTCACGTGTACATGGAAAATGAAAGGACAAAGTATAAGAGCATCCTGGTGAGTGTTCGAGCGGGGGAGTCTCCTGGGAGCCCACACTGGGGAAGACCAAGTCCACAGCAAACACCTTGGACTAGGCCTGTCTTCTTGAATTGGAGCTTCTGGAAGGTCAGGAAGGAGAGCAGAAAATGAGGAAGAGAGACTTTGGTGTTAAGAGCTTGACCTGAGAGGCGGGGAGCAGCAGCATGCCAGGTCTGGGTGAAAGTGGGCCTGTGTGTTTTGGGGTGCGCAGGTCAGAAGTGCAGGAGTGAGTGCTGGGTTCAGAGGAGGTCAGAGAAATATCGAGGGTACAGGCCATCCTCTACTGACCTTGGTATTGAGGAGGAGCATATTGAACCATGGAGTTTGAAGCAGAGGAGTTGGCATCATTTTCTTATGTGTGGGAGGGGACATGTTGCTGGTTGAAGGGAAGGGAGCCGTTGTGGGATGATTAAGGTGGGTAGGTGTGGGTCACAGACAACTGGGGGCCTTGGAGGAGCCCATTAGTGTCCTAGTTTGCATGTATGTGAATAGAGAGTGAGCGGCTCTCTCTGCAGAATTTTCCTGGGTGTGGAGTATCCATCATGAGACTCTGGTGTCCAGCTGCAGGGGAGCCATGCTGAACCACCACACCTGCTGGGTCTGTACCTCCTGACACCCCAGCAAGCACTGACACTCTCGAGCCCAGCAGCTTCCATGCCTATCATTAAAGAGTCCTAAGTGTGTGTTGTGCCCTGGCTGTCAGGACCAAAGCACCTAGGGTTTGTGCCTGGTCCACACAAAAATGCAGCTGCATCCCAGACCAGAGCAGGGATATGGAAGTCCACTGGACCATACCTCCCATCTTGATGGGACTAGAGTGTGTCTGTGCAAAGCCTTTTGGTCCTTATTCCCTTCTCCCTGCAGGGCATAGCAGGTTGAAGCAAACTCTTGTACCAAGATTGGGATTGGGCTAGAAGCACATAGGAAGACCCCACATGATCACATGAAGGCCTCAGGTAGCAGGGTAACAAGATGGTGCCCTTGTGTTGAGAGCTCAGTTGTCTCTGATTGTCCTTGAGCACTGTCCTCTGGGTAGCTACTCCCAAATTCCCTCTCTGATGAGCTTTCTCCAACCCTGCTCAGGTGACCTGCCAGGACAGGGCTCCAGTCATCATCCGCAGGGCCTTAGATGCACACTTGCTCCAGCAGGAGGATCCAGAAAACTTTGAGCTTCTGCAAATTGTCTCGAACCATCAGAGTAAGTGAAACCATCAGAGGGTAGGGAGCAGTGAGTCACAGTGGGCTCAAGAAAACTGGGAGCCAAAACACAGTGTGCGTCCACCAAATGCCCAGGAAGAGTATGGTGGCACTTGTGCACAAGACAAAGTGTAGTGATGGGGCATAAATCTGTAGGTTCTTCATATTCCGCAGGGACTGTGGACCTGCCTACCATGTATTCTTTCCTTGGCCTGAGGAGGCATTGCAAAGCTATTATCCATGAGGGACCAAGAAGAGAGGCTTCTTTGTCTTGTGTCAAAGAAGACAGACAACCACAGGGTGCCTACTTTGGCAGCCTTTCCTGACTGAGACAAGTACATGAGAAAAGCAGTTCAATGAAGAATCATTTCTGGCTTCCAATCTTTCTATTCATTGCAAACTGAGTCCACTTAGGACCAGAGGCCATTTCTAGAGAGAAGTGTGTGGTAGAATAGAACCCTTCACAGCTTGTAAACTCTTGTTGGAGCGAGAGAGAGAGAGAGAGAGAGAGAGAGAGAGAGAGGAGAAAGAAGGAGGAGGAGGAGGAGGAGGAGGAGGAGGAGGAGGAGGAAGAGAAAAGTGAAAATGAGTTGAAGGAGAGGACAATGAATTAGAAGGTCAAGATGACTATAAGAAGAAGCATGAGGAGAAGATAAAGAAGGACAAGAACAAGAAGGAGAAACACAAGCAGAACAAGAAGTATAACAATAAATTGATTAAAAATGTGAATGAGAATTATACTCATGAGGAGGAAATGCAGAAGTGGGGAACTCAAGAGAAATATATTGCTCTGAATGGCACAGCCCTGCTGTGGACATCCTCCACCCACGCTCAACACACCTCCAAACCATACCCCTCAAGTTAGCGTAGCCCCGTCTGAGTGGATGAATGCACTGGCAAGGTGGAGGCACCCACCATCAAGTGTTTTCCCCCAAACCCACCTGTGATCATTGCTGCAGTGGGGAGAAAACCTTCAACACATGAGTCTTTGGGGGACAATCCAGATGCAAAGTCTAGCTGTTTCTCTTTGGCGGGTTCAACATGAACTGAGAGGTTCTGGGGTGCAAGGGGCTATTTCCTTGAAAGTGATCCTGTAGTGGACCTCCTGTGCATAGAGGGTCCTCAGGGAGGAATCAGTGGGGAGTCTTTGGTGGAACAGTAGCTGGATTTGCGGGCTCTCAGGTCTGTGTGTGAGACCTGCGCTGGCAGAGGCTGTCAGTTGTGGGGGATGTTGGGTAGTGTATTCCTTGAGTGTCACCTACCACGCCTCTGCCCCTTCCTCTCCAGAGCTGAGGTTCCCTGCTGATGGGAACGTATATTACGCCCTGGATGGCAGAGTGGATTATAACTTCGTTCTTCGGGAAACAGCTGCCAGAAAGTGGTTCAAGGTCAAGCCAAAGGAGGTAATCAGCCACCTTCTTCAGTCTTTACTCCTGGGGCCACTCCACATCCTCCAAGGGGACAAGAACCTCAGGTTCTGAATGGATGTTGTAGAATGCCCACGGAGCCAACTGCCAGGCTGGGTGGGGTGCAGGTGCTGGGCTTTGCTGATGTTGTCATCCCCCACAGTTCTCGGAGCCTTCCGTGGCAGTGGCATCCAGGATCCCAGCAGCTGGGAGCAGCAGCTCTGCAGTGGCTGCAGGACCATCGCCCCAGGCCACCCAAAGCAATGAGTGGTGCAAGAGGAAAGTCACCAGTAGCAGCTCCTCACTGCTTCACTCCAGCGAGCAGGTGGAAGACAGCCGCTTTGTTCACGTCCTCCTAGAGGGACAGAGCCGGAGGGAGACAAAGCGCATCCTGGTAAGCCTGACAGCAGGGCTGCCTTCTGGGTGTCCACACAGTAGAAGGCAGGAGACACAGCCAACCCCGGGGCTGTGGTGGGAAATAAAGAAGAGAGAGGTCCATCTTAAGGGCTTGACCTGAGGAGGGAGAGCCTCAGCATGCCCAGCTCCAGCGGTGAGTGGGCCTGTGTATTGTGGGTTTTGCAGGCCAGAAGTGCAGACGGAAGTGCTGTGGGCAGATGAGGTCAGAGAAATGTCCAGGGTGCAGGCTGCAGTGCCTAGAACTTGGTATTCTCAGTGAGTGAGGTTGGAGCCGAGGAGGTGACAGTGACTTGTCGCATGGGTAGGAGGGGATGTGTTGCTGGTGGCTGGGAAGAGAACCTCCGTAGCATGACTAGGTGTGGGAATTTGGGGTCGGGATCACCTGGGGGGTCATGCCAAAGCTTCGGAATGTCAGCCTTTGCATGTATGTGAATAGGGAGCTAAAGGGGTTCTTGGCAGAATTTCTATGGATGTGCAGTAGACACGCTAATGCTGCAGGTGTCCAGCTGCAGAGGAGACATGTCCAGTGCCTGCCAGTGCTGAGTCAAGTACCTCATTACAACCAGACCCGCACTGAGCTTCCAGAGGCCAGGGCCTCTCGAGGCTATCATGAAGCACTCAAGTGCACACTCTTGTATCTGAGTCTGTTTTGTGTAGTGGCAGTCAGGACCAAAATTTTTAGTGTATCTGCCTCTTCCACCCACAAAGGCAGCCTGCATCCCAGAGCACACTTGGCACGCAGGTCCCTGGTCCATTGCTCTCATCTCAGTGAGTTGAGAGTGTGTCTGTGCATAGGCAGTTTGGTCCTTTGACCTGAGTGGAATGTGGCTCCCCAGGGGGAGGGTGGATGGCAGGTACAGGCAGATATTTGTATCAGGATTGTTCTAGTAGCACATTGTAAGAACCCAGGGGGTATATGGAGGCCACACTCAGGCAGCAGGATAACAAGATTGTGCCCTTGTCTATGTAGCTGAGATTTCTCCTGAATGTTTGACCACAGTCTTCAGGGTAGCTCCTCTAAAAGCCATTCTCTGATGACATTTGTCCCACCCTGATCCAGGTGACCTGCCAGGAGAGGGTGACGAGCCTCATCCGCAGGGCCTTGGACCAAAATAGGTTGCAGCATGAGGATGTGGACAACTATGAGCTGCTGCGAATGATGTCTGAGAATGAGAGTAAGTAGGACAATCAGACAGTGGGGAGAAATGATCCACAGTGGGCTCAGGATAACTCACTAGAGAAAGTGGGCCTTGGCCCTAAAAAAACCAGAGTGTGGTGGGCCTGGTGCAGGAAACCAACTAAAGTGATGGGCGTGTCCAATGTGGAGGTGCTCAATGAGGCCCCAGGGGGCTGCTGGACCTCCCTAAATGTGTTCTCCCCTGGACCTGGTCAGGCAATGCAAAGCTAATATGGATGAGGGGCAAGGAAGAGAGAGGCTTAATCAATCGTCAGTTTGGTTTATGGCTCACTGATAAGGATGACTTCAGATGAAGAGGAGGAGAACATGGGTCCTGATTGGATCAGCATTGCTATGGACGGAAGCAGCACAGGTCCCAATCCATGGCCAGGATATGAGAAGTCCTGCCTACTCACAAGAATATCAGGATGGCAGCAGCTGGGAACAGGACTCAGTGAAGAGGAAGTCAAGGCCAGGGGACAGCCTGTTTGGGTTCTTTTTGGAATAATTCCAAGTCCTCTGTGCCTGGGTGCCCATCTCCTGAAGATCCCAGAATGGCCAGGTTATGATTCCTTCCAGCAATAAAGAAGGGCATCTGAAGAACATAGGCCACAATGCTGAGCTGTCCACAATGAAAGTGCTCTTTCCTTTCTTGTGAGCCAGACACTCCTAGCCTCCACCATCCCAGCCTGTCCACAATAGAATCCACCATCTGTCGGGCATGTAAGTGAGTTTTCCCATTTTCACACACCACCTCATTTGGGTTGGCTCTGTCTTACACATGAGGAAGACTGAGGTGCAAGGAGCTGGGCAAGGGGGCCGTGTCTGCGAATCTCAGGGACTTGGGAGGCTGTACAGGAGGACCAGAAGTTCCCAACAGCCTCAGAAACTTAGGGAGACCCTGTCCCCAAGTCGAAAGGCCTGGGAATGGTCTCAGTGCTTAAGTGCCTCTGGTTTTATCCCTGGTACAAAAATAAGCCAGTCAATAAGGAATTACCAAACTGAGAATCTACGAAGGTGATTTCAGAAACACACTTTCAACCCAAGCATCAGTTGAGAGCAGGCTCCAGACCAGGGGAAGTTTGTGTGTAACAAACGTGAAAAGGGAGGACTAGCAGGGGGCCTGGAACCCACTAGGTGTGATGGCATCTATGCCTTATGGCACTAGGGTGGCAGTGATGCTGGCCCTTTCCTAGATTTTGAAAATCTTGTTTTCATTGGGGAAGCTTTTTGGAGATGGAATCTAGTTTAGCAATCCTGGTCCAGATGAGGTGCTGACTACCACAGGTAGAAGCCTATCCAGAATGCGGTGTCTGTTATTCAATCTTTCCTGACTATGAGTATGACAAAGAAAGGAAGTCACTTGTGTTTGGTCTTGGTTTCACTCCCGGCCATTGATTGAGAACTGATTTCATCTTGGGGTTCTGAAGAGGGGCTGCATCTGGGCAGAAGAGTGTGATAGATTTGAACTCCTCAGGATGCCCAGCCATTGCCAGAGAAAGAAGGAGAAGGAGGAGGAGGAGAAAGAGGACACTCCTGAGTGGGGAGAGGATCACACGATGAAGAGCAGGAGGAGAAGAAGGAAAAAAGGAGGTGAAACGGAAGGAAGTGTGGAGGGAGATACACAAGAAGAAGAACAAGAAGGAATCATGTAAGAACAAGAAAAAGACCCAGAAAGAACTACAAGAAGATGCAGGACAGAAAGAAGAGCCACAAGTAGAACAAGAACCAGAATACAAGCACCAAGCAGACAGTCATGATGAGAAACAAGGGGAAGGAGAGCGAACCTAGAAAACAATAGAGTTCTCCAGGGCACCACCCTGCTGAAGTCCTCCCATGTCCATGCCCAACACACCTCTGATGGATACCACCTCCCCTCCGTGTATTCATCCATGAGTGAATTCATCCAGGCAAGAGGATGAATTGACCCACCATCCAACGCTTCCCTGAATGCCCATGTGTAAGCATGCAGGAGCCTTTGGGGTGCCAATCCTGATGCAAAGTCTAGCAGTGTCTCTTTGGCAGGTGCAACCTGCACTGAGAAGTTCTGGGGCCCAAGGTGTTGTAGGGCCAAAGAGGCAAGGCACTGAAGATAGCAGGAAACAGTTTAATTTGGCTGCAGCCAGGTTCAGAGGGTACAGCTTTCGCTGTAATCAATCAATCCCCTGAACCCCGAGTTCAGGGAGTTTCAGGGTTTTATACCCAGCATGTAAGGGGAGGGGCTCAGAAGTTCACAGTCTGCAGAAGTTCACATAAAAGCAGCTTTTCTTTCACTTTTGTGGGCAAGTTAACTCTTCAAGGACAACACCTGAGAAGGGGAGAGCTTCTTCTCCCCTTTCTTTCCTCCCCCTGCCAGCTGTTACCATGGAGCCCATTTGTAACTTATCTTAAAAAAAATGTAGACATCTCTGTGCAGCTCAGCTCAAAGCCAGAGGCCTTGTTTGCACATTTCTTCAAAGTACTATACTGGATACGTTTGTGAAAAACTAGTAAGAAGGTGTCCAACACCTGGAGTGTTGGTATCTTCTTAGCCAGTGGCCAAGTAAACAGGGTGACATGAATATAGGAAGTTTATCTACGATGGACTCTCTTGCTGACAGTCTTCAAATCAGCCATGTGTGTAGAAGGCTTTTCTGTGGAGAAAGGGGGTGCCAGTTCAAAGGTGCTATTTCCATTGTCAGGTGCTCTTTTGGTTAAAATCCTGTGCATCATCTTCTCCAGGGAAGAATCATTGAGGGAGTCTTTGGTGGCACTGTAGCTGGATTGGAGGGCTCTCAAGTCTGGTGCTGGCCTGCCCTGGCGGAGACTCTCAGGGGTTGGGGGTGTTTTGTGGTATAATCCTTGAGTGCCCCCTAACAATTCTCTCCACTTCTCTCTGCAGAAATCAAGGTCCCTGACCACTCACTCATGTATCTGTCCATGAATCCGCGAATAAAATACCATTTCATCGTGAGGAAACGCCCCCAGGTCAAGGGAAAGGAGGTAAACACCTACCTTATTCAAGCTGTACTTGTGCTGCCATTCCACTTCTTGTAACAAGAAGCCTCATCACCTGGACATATGTGCTAGAAGCCCATAGAGCTAACTGACAGGCTGGGGTGGCTTTCTGTTTCTGGGTTTGCTGATGTTCCATCCCCCACAGTTCTCAGAATCATCCTGCAAGTCCTCCAGGCCACTTTCCCACAAGCAGGTGGGAGACACCTGCTTAATTCGTGTCCAGTTAGAAACTCAAAGTCCAAAGCTGGCCAAGACTGTCCTGGTAAGCCTGGGAGCAGGGGTGTCCCCTGGTGCTTACACCTGGGTGGGGAGCAGACACTGGTCCAATACCATGGACTACTCATGCCCTCTTGCATTGGAGTTTCTGGATGATCAGGAGGATAGATGGGAATCAAGAAGGGAGAGGTCAGTGTGAAGGGCTGGAGCTGAGATGAGGGAGAGCAGCAGCTGTCCACCGCCACGTCTGAGGGAGTCTGTGTGTCAGGTGGCAGCATGCAGTCCAGAAGGGCAGAGACAGGTATGGGTGACAGATGAGAATAGGACGGGACCTAGGTGGCAGGTTCCCCTGTATGGGATGCTGTCATCCATGGAGGAGGACAGCAGTGTGAGGTTCTGCATGTTCCTTGAACAAGGAGCTGAGAGGGTCCCTCTGCAGAGTCGATATGGATGTGTAGAGCAAGCACACTAAATGTCCAGGTAATCTGCAGGACAGGAGCCCTTTCCAATGACCACCCTTGCCGGATGAGGTGCCCTCCCACACCCCAGCCAGCACTGAGCCTCTGGAGGCCAGGAGCTCTCGTGGCTGTCTTTCAGCACTCCTGTGTGTGGTCATGTTCCTGGGTCTGTTTTGGGCACTGGCAATCCAGACCAAAGCCCTCTAGGTTTTGTGTCTGGGCAACCCCAAATGCCGCCTGCATCCTCAGGCAGACCTGGGATCTTGGAGGCCACTGTCCCATTCCACCCAACTTGTGAGGTGAGATTGCATCTGTATACAGGGAGTGGGGTCCTTTCACCTTGAGTGGAGTGGGGCTCCACAAAGAGCAATGGCAGGTCCAGGAAGTCCTATGTACAAGGATTGGGCCAGTAGCCTATGGGAAGAGCCCACAGGATGAGCAGGAAGCCAGCCTCAGGTAGTAAGGTCATGGATGTTGCCCTTATATTTAGAGTGGAGGTGCCTCCAAAATGCCCCTGCCCACTGTCCTTGAGTAGTCACTTCAAGGCCCATTTCCTGAAGGCCTGTCTCCCATGCTGCTCCAGGTGACCTGCCACGATAGGGCTCCTGTCATCATCCGCAGGGCCCTCGAGCTACACTTGCTTGATCAGGAGAAGCCGGAGGATTATGAGCTGGGCCAAATCATCTCTCACCGTCAGAGTAAGTGGAACAATCAGATGGCAGGGAGCAAGGTTCAGGATGTGGACTCAGGTCAACTCTTAGCACCAAAGAGTAGTCTCTGACCCCCAAGAACACTCCAGCAGGGTGTGTTGGGGCTCTTGCACAAAGCCAATTGCACTTCTGCTGGTGTAATTCTCGAGGTTCTAAGGTATACCCCAGTGGCTATTGCGGCTCCCCACCAGGTGCCCTCCCCTGGACATGAACAGGCATCTAAAGCTGACATCAGTGAGGAGTGAGGAGGAAAGCCTGCTTACAGGCTGTGGTCTGGGATACGAGTGGTTTCAGAGGAACATGGGAATGCATGGGCTAAAGATGGAACTGGCACTTTTGTGGACTGAATCAGCAATATTGAAAGCTGCTGTGTGACCAGAAAACCACTGCCTGGGCAGAGCATGGCCAGGATTCTAGCAAGCAGTAACAGGATGAAATTGGGAAGAATACACAGCCTGGGAGACAGCCTGAATCATCTGTGTTTGGATGAAGTCCATGGTCTTCCGCCCCTGAGTCCACTTGCCAAGGAGTGATCACAATAGCCAGGTTATGACCCCTAACTAAAGTCACATGAGGGCTTCCTGAGCACGTCGGCCACAGAGCTCATCTGTTAATAATGCCAGCGCTTTTTGGTGGGTTGGTTTGTTTTTGTGAGCCCAACACCCACAGCAGCCATGATCCCAGCCTATGTATGCTGAAGACCACCACCCCTATGAGTTCTAGGATCAATTTTCTCCTATCTTAACATACTGTTAGGTTAGTAGAATCTATGGAAGAGGAAGTCTGTCTGGGGCCTTGGTAGCCTAAGAAATTCATAGCAGAGATCCACACATCCAACCCAGAAAAGATGGAGAACAGGTTCTAGGTTTGACGAGGCTGAAAGGAAACAGGTGTTCAGAGGAAGGAGAAGCGGGCTGTTGTATTCCCCCACTCGGGGTCATGGCACCACTGGACCATACACCATGTTGGAGGGAAGCAGTCCCTTTGCTGGTCTTTGGAACCATTGTTCTCAGTAGGGCAGCATTTGGAGTGTGGCCTCCATTCTCGGAAGCCTGGTCCACATGGAGGTGGGCACCAACAATGACAGAAGCATGGCTCAAATGTGGTATCTGTTCTGGTCAGCCTGTCCTCACTGTGGCCATACTTGAGGAAAATAACTCAGAAGAGGAATCCTAGGCCTTTTCTCCGGGTTTCCTAGCTTTCTCTCTGGTTGTGCACTGAGGCTGTCCATAAAGCTCTAGTGTGTGGCAGTGGAGAGTTCCTCAGCCCTTGCCAAACAGGCATAGACTGGGGAGAGAGAATGAGGCTGGCAGACAGGGAGAGAGAGAAGACAGAGAGGAGAGGAGGACCTCTACTTGGAGGATGAGGATTCAGTGGAGCCAACAGGGCCAAGGTACTATTGTCCAGTGCGCACTCTGTTTAGGTCTTCCTCCAACCATACCCACCCTTTCTTCCAGTCACTCCCACCTCCCAGTAATATGTTCATCTTGAATGAGAATTTCATGATGACATCAGAGCACTCACCATCCAATGCTTCCCTCCAAAGCCACCTATGAAGACGGCCCATGTGGGGTCTGAATCTTCGGCACAGGAGCCTTTGTGGGACATTTCAGATGCAAACCCTAGTGGTGTGCTTTCGCAGATGCAAGAGGACCTGGGATGTTCTGGAGTCCAAAACCTTTGGAAGGAACAGACATTAGGTCTGTTGAAGTGCTCTGCCTAGTTTTTGCTCAGGGAGGACTGTGGAGGCTGTCTTTGTTGGTATTGGTGCTGAGTTGGAGAGCTCTCAGGTGTGTGGCTCAGGTCCTTCCTGGCACGCACAGGCTCTCAGATGTTGGGGTGTCCTAGGGAGCACCTCCTGAGTGCCACCTTCTTTTTGTACTTGCCTCTCTCCCCAGAGCTGAGGATTCCAGCGCAGGCCAACGTATTTTATGCAAAGAACCCTCACACAAAATCCAACTTCGTGCTGAGGAAAAGGAGCCTCTCCCAAAAGAATGATGAGTGGATCCAGCCTAAACCTCCCTCTCGTCCTGCAAAGAAGGCTCCAGCCCTCCTGAGGATGCTCGCAAAACCATTCTGCTGCTGTGTGCCTGGGCGGGGCTGAGGCAGCCCAGGAATATTTACATTGATTACTATTTGCTTGGAAAGTTTGAACCTATAGTTTGCCATTGTCCTTGACCTTGTCAAGTAACACAGTTGTTACTCTATCCTGTATTTGTTGTTTCCATTAATATATTATTATTTTAAAATGTATATGTTTTTGTTACCTGATCTACTGTGATGATTTGAGTGTACTAAATGTAGCAGTGATTCCTGAAGGACACATCCAAACCAACAGGAAGGAATGTTTCATTCTATCAGCAAGAACTTTGGTTTTTAGGAGTTTTGCAGATGGCATTATCTGAGTCAGTTTTCCAATGGGGGCAATGAAGTATTGACTAGTCATCATGGTACAAACACACACTAGAGCAAAGACACACACACCACACACACACACACACACACACACACTAGAGCACACACACTCAATGAGAGATAGATAGATGGAGTTGGTCTGTGCTGAAATACTTTGGAGACATGGTTCTGATTTCTCTCATTTTGGAGTATTTTCAGTTGCATAAGGTGTCCTGCAAATGAATCCCGTGTCTGAAGAAGACATGAATGTGTACTTCACATGCCACTTTCCACATAACCCCAAGGTCATGTCATGTAATCTTTTTCATGCAGCTGTATTTTGACTGTGAATCATCCCATGAGGTCAGCTATGGAATTTTCCACTGGTAGCATCACAATAGGGATCCACTCTTTGGATTTGGGGATTTTTTCTATTTTCTTGATTCAGTTGGAAAGAAATATATATATATACACACACACACACACATATATATGGTTTTTGATCAAAATTCTGCCTTTGATGATAATGAATGCCATGCAACTAGGAATCTTTAGACTGTTGCCAATGAATAGATGCCTACTGTTGCCTGGACTGGTCTGCAAAGTCCTGTAGCATCTGAGCATGTGTGAGGGCTGTATAGGTCTTGCAAAAAGTCCTGGTCAGATGATCCTGCACAAAGCTGAGCTCCTAGTGGTCTCTACAACAGCGTCATGGCCAAGGAGAAACACACTTCCATACAGAAGTTGGGAAGCTACCTTATGAAGGTGATCATAGGTACGGGATCCTCTTGCTAGAACCCTTTTTTTATTGGGCCAGAACTGTGCTCTGAATGTGCTTTCTGAGAAGAGCTTGGGATTTTCTAGTTGAAGCAGTTCGTGCAAGCTGCTTCCACTTGCAGGAACAAAGTGTGTTCTCGTTGAGCACTTTGGGCTGTCTCTGGTTGAACTAGAGTGTGTCAGAAGCACTTGTAATGATTGGCATTCACGGTTTCACATTGAAGCCTTTGTGCCATCTGTCAACCACTGATGGCTGCAAGTGGGGAATGGAAGCCATTTGCTGCAAGCAGTTTCAACTTGCAGGACTAACTTTGTTGTAAGTGGGCACATGGTGTTTTTTTTTTTTTTTTTCCTGGTGAGCTAGAAGAAAGCAAAACTGCTTCTTACAGGTGACAGGCATGCTTTCCCATTGAAGACTCTGTGCCATTGATCCAGAACAGTTCACTCATGTGGGCACCTGCACTTCAAGTGTCAGTTGTAAACAAGTGTGACATATGGATGTCAATGAGACTTTGGAGAACTGATCTTCTCAGCTGGTCCTCTTTCCTCCTGCAAGTGGGTGATGCTAGATTCAAGAGATGTCTTTCTGGCACCCTTTGTGTTTCATGCCTGAACTGTGCTCTGAATGTGCTTGAGGAGAACAGCTTAGAAGTGCAGAAGTGAAGCTGTTTGTGGAAGCCGCTTCAAGTAGCAGAAGCTAACTTGTTCTTGTTCCCTGGTTGAAGCAGTGTGAATGAGAACGGTTTCTCAGAGCTGGTAGGAATGTTTGCATTTGGCAAATGTTTCCATCTGTCACCCAGAGTTCCTTGCATGCAGAAACCTGCATTTCAAGTGTTCTCAGAAAGGTCTGATGAGTGGGTTTCCATGGAATTTTGTGGAATTGATCTTTTCAGCAGTCTCTGTGGCCTTCTCAAAATTGGTGATCCTCGGTGCAAGGACTCTCTTGTCAGCCAACATTGTATTTTGGGCCTGACCTCGGCTCTGAATGTGCTTGCTGAGAGTAGTTTGGGAGTGCAAAAGTAAAGCAGTCTCTCAGCAGCTTCAACATTCAGGAGCTCATTCTGTTCTCAGTGAGCACATTGGGGTTTGTCACTACTTAAACTAGCCTGAAGAACCACTGCTTCTCAGAGGTGGCACTTTCCCTTTGAAGCATTGGTACAATTGGTCAGTGCGAGTTCAATGGAGGCAGGCACTTGCATTTCAAGTGAATTCTGTGACAAACAATTGAGCAATGGATTTCAATCAACCTTGGGGAATTGCTCTTCCCAGTGGGCCCACAGTTCTCCTCCAAGTTGCTGAACCTAGGTCCAAGGGCTCTCTTGCTAGCACTCTTTGCATATGGGCTGAAACTGTGCTCTGAGTGTGCTTCCTGAAAATATTTTGGAAGTGCAGCACAGAAGAATTTTGGCAAACAGCTTTCATATTAGGAAATGACTTTTTTCTCATCGTGCCCATTGAGCTTTGTACCTGGCTGAAGTAGCCTTCAATCCAATGGCTTCTGAGAGCTAGCAGGCACAGTTTCCATTGGAAACAACTGAGCTCTTGGTCAATGGTAAGTTGGTTGCTGTCAGTCATGAAAGTTTCAATGAGTTTTTAGAAGAAGGAGACCATGGGAATACAACGAAACCTTGTGCAATTCATTTCCTAATAAACTTTGTGATGCTACACCAGAGTGGACTTTTGCAATGATACTTTCTCATGTTTTTTGCAGGAAAAGTGTTCTGAATGTGCATCCTGAGATGCATTTGAAGGGGGCAAACAGAAAAAGTTTGTGCACAAAGTAGCTTTGTTCTCAGTGGCGGTTTTTCCCTGGTTGAACATGCAGGAAGCAGAACCTGTTGTCAGAGCTGATGGCACCATTTCACTTGGAACCATCTATGCACTCAATAAAGCACAGGTCATTGCAGACAGGCTCATGCAATTTCACGATAGTTTTCAGAATCCGTTTGAGGAATGGATTCCACAGAATCATCGAGGAATTGAACAATCCATCAGACCTATCGCTTCCTATCTGAGCAAGTGCTCGGAGGTACAAGGGCTCTCCTGCTAGCACACTTTGGATATTGAGCCTGAACTGTTCTCTGAATGTGCTCAATGAGAAGCGTGTGAAGTGCAGAAGAGAAGCAGGGTGTGCAAACAGCTTCAACTGCAGGATGTAAAAGTGTTTCTGGAGAGCACATTGGGATTTGGGCTTGGTTGAACTAGTAGGAATTGGAACCCCTTCTTAGAGCCAGCAGTCACGGGCTTTACTTAGAAGTTTCTGTGTCTTGTACAAAGCACAGTTTGTTGCTCGTGGGCACCTTCATTTCCAGTGACTTTTCAAAAATTTTGAGGAAAAGGATTTCAATGAAACTCTGGGTCATTGATCTTGTCAACTGCCCAACTTTCCATGTGAATATTGGTGATGTTAGGTCCAAGGGCTCTCTGGGTAGCACAATTTGCACTTTGGATGTAAAGTGTTGTCTGAAAGTGCTGGCTGAGAAAAGATTGAAAGTGCAGAATGGAAGCATTTTGTGCAGGCAGCTTCCAGTTGAAGGAACGGTCTTGTTCTCTGTAAGCACATTGGGTTTTGTGTCTGGTTGAAGCTGCATGAAGCAGAACTGCTTCTCAGAGCTGGCACTCTCAGTTTCTCTCTGAAGCATCTGTTCTATTGGAAATGCAGGTTCCCTGCATGAAGGCTCCTGCAATTCCAGTTTGTTTTCTGAGTGGGAACCGTTGACTTCAATGAAACATTGGCAAATGTATTTTCTTCAAAGGGCAGCTTTCCTCTTTAAAGTTGGTGATTGGAGCTACAAGGGCTCTCTTACAGGTACACTTTTCCTATTGGTCGAGAAGGGGGGTCTGAATGTGCTTGGTCAGGAGAGTTCAGAAGGTCAGAAGTGAAGCCCTTCATCCAAGCAGCTTTCACTTCCGGGAACAAAGTGGATTCCCAGTGAGCAATTTGTGGCTGTCCCTGTTTGAACTAGAGTGCCGCAGAATGACATATAATAACTGGCAGACACCTTTTCACTTTAGAGCCTTTGTGCCATCAGGAAACTTGTTTGTTGCATGCAGATCCCTGAATGTCATTTACCACTAAACTCACCCAAGTCCAGCATGGTAGTGGTTGTCATAAAAAAAAGAAAAAAATCTGAAATGTCTATTGCACACGAAGCTCACACGTTGGCAAGGAAGGCTGTGCTTGAAAACTCCTCAGGCCCCTAAGGGTGTCTTCAGCTGTGAGTCTGTAGAATTTCCTCCTGGGGCCTCTTTTCCAGTGATCTGCTGCCCTGCCCTCGCCAGCTTCCCTCCCTTTCCCATCTTTCCTCTCTCTGGTCCACTCCTCAGATCCCATCCTCCCTTCAATAAGGCCTCATCCAGGAAGCCTGCCCATGTGCCTCTCACTTGATTCAAACTTCTCCAGTGCACTTGTTGTCAAAGCAGGGACTCCCAGGAGAGAGGAGCTCTCCATTCTCCACATTGATGTCTCTCAGCAGGGAGGACTCCTCCATGCTTGGATGGCAGGGCTGTGATCACCTGGGAAGGTGGAAATAGGAGGCTTCCAGGGGGCTGTGGTGTTCCTAGCCAGGGTGCTGGTCACTGCAGTGCATTTAATCTATGGACCTGAAGGAGCCTTATGCTGCATAATGGTGTACTTCTGCATCTGTATGCACCTAGTTCTTCATGTGGGGGGAAAAAAGCAATGTTCTCAAAGTTTGCTTTATATTATACTCAACTGGTAATTTACAAACCCCAGTGTCCCATCTTAGCCCAGAGCCATTCCATCAGCCCAGGGCCAGTGGGTGGTCCAGCGGTCAGTACTATGTACAGTTCCCAGGTGGTTCCCGTGTGCACCTGAATTTGCGAGCCAGTGTTCCGTAGGATTGCCCTTGAGGTTAGAATTCATTGACATCCTCTTACGTCATTTGACTGGTTCAGGATATTCTTTGTCTTATTAACTATTCTGTGAAATTTTCAAGTTAGCAATCTCTGGTCATTTCTACCCTCTGATGGCATCTTGTTCAACAGCTTGTTGTTGGGTGGGGTCGGTCACGGGCAGTCCTGGGTCACAGAGAGGGACAGGAAGATCATAATGTGGAATGGTGGTGTAGAGAGTAAGGGTGGGGCCAGAGCCCACACTGTGGTTAGGGTAGGGAAGGGATTGAAGAGACTACCTTGAAAGCGAGATCTGGCTGCATTAACCAGGAATCAGGGCCTGGAATTGGAAGCAATGACAGGGCTTCTGACTAGAAAGGACACATCCTTGTGGGCTGAGTTGGAGGTCCAGCCAGGCAGAGGAACACAGAGAGGACGCAGGAGACGGGGATGGTCTAGATCATAGAGCTGCTCCATCATCATATCTTAGAGTGAATTTTTTTCTTCCTGTTGTTGGTAAATGCTAATTCATTCACATGTTACATCACATCCACCTCGTCCATTGCAAAGGCCAGCTCAACCAACACAGGCAGTGATATCTTGTGTGCATTCCATTCTACAAGGAGGTGCCTGTGGGCACTCAGGCATTGGCAAGCTTGCTTTGGAGAGTGAATCTTCTCAATGTTATTGGACTGGCTTTTGAAAGCTCATGGGGTTTGGCTAGATGTAGAATTCTTCCACACAATTAAGCATGATGTACATTTTAGAGAGCATTTTCACTGAAGGGAAGGTTGGGGGTGTGGAGCCGTGAGCATTAACATCTATCGTGTTTCTCACCTGGAGTTGGCTACCTACAACTGGTGACCGTGTTTTGCTATTGCTGAGCAATACTGAACAAGTCTCTGGCCCAGTAATCCATTGCTGAACTACATCCCCAACAAAAAGACATTGAGTGAAGGTGAGGACCAGAAGAGCCCGGGAACCACCTGACAGCTGCCTTGAAGTCCTGAGCTCTGGAACATCATATGCCAACTCAACTGTGTATCAACCTTGTCTTCCTGGGCTTATTAGAACTGTGTACCAACAGGTGTCCTCTACTTTCAGAAGCAAATGCAGAATGATAGAATCTGCTCTGAGGACCCATTTCTAAGTCTTGTTTGCCGCACATCTTCTAAGTCTTATTGGCAGCATGTCTTCACTGGAATGAGTAGACATTTGGCATTCTATTGTCCTTAAAATTTCATGAGATTCTACACCTACTTGGTAGGTTGTGTTTTTAAAGAGACTTGGCCTGAATGCATTTTACATGCCAAAATATGGCTTGTCTTTTCTCCTAAACATATCAGGGCAGTCAGAGCAGCCAAGGAGAACTAAATACAAGTGTAAAATGGCCAAATAGACTGGGATCACTGCACACCTTTCTAGAACCTTCTTTCATGCTCTGGCTTTCCTGAGGTTAAAATGTGGGGACCTGTGATCCAGATTTGTTAGCAAGTAGTTTTCTTGGGAGGCAATACTAGAAAACTCCAGGTGGGAACAGGAAGTGATTAGTCACTGAGCGACCAAGCAGAGGCCTGCTAAGGAGTGCTGGGGTTCCATGTAGATCATGCTACTAATCGAAGGCCTCTTACAGGGTGAGAGAGCTGGGGTGTTCTCCACCCACTCCTGCCAGCCATGGCAGGAAGCTGCTGCTGGCCTTCACTGTAGGCAAATGGGCCATGGTGCTGGGGGCTGGAGGTCAGCTGGGGTGTGAAGAAATGGCATAGTGCTGGACAATGTCATCTAGCTTTGAATCCCCAGACTGGGATCTTGAGCAGGGCAAGGACAGAGACTGTGCCCAATGCAGCGTCTACTTCTCAGCATAGTGCCAGGCACACAGCAGACCTTCATCAATCCCCGTGGAATGTGCTGGCTCGCCCCAGCCCTGCTCCAGGTCTCTCAGCTGCGATCTCTCTGCTGGTCCTGTCTGTTCTAGTGTATTCAGCTCTTGCTTCTACGTCTTTCGCTTTCCCAATTTTGTCCTCTCTCTCCACACTCGTGTGGTCACTCTGCCTTTTTCCCAGGTGGCTATCTGGCGGGGCTGTGGCATAGAGATCTCATTACTGCCAGAGATGGAGTTTTTAAACCAAATAAGACACGTGCTCTGCTGCTTAGGATTGTCTTCAGCATAAGGTGAGGTAGAAGGTTTGAAATTTGGATTGCCCTCCCAATCTTAAGGCATGTAATCCCTGTGTGCAGACCAGGAAGTGCCCTGGGAAGAAAGGCAGGTGTGGGTTTGGAATCAGAGACCAGCATGAGAAGAACACTTTCACTGCTTACTAGACAATGACCTTGGGCAAGTTCTGTAACCTCTTGGGGCCTCAGTGTTTGCATATCTGAAATGGGGATAGTTGTATGACTGACTTCAGGAGTTGGGTAGAAAGACTCCTAGAAGTAGAGGAAGAAAACACCTGGCATCTATGAAGCACCCCGCCCCCATCATTAGACTTTCCATGATTTTCTAAGCGTGTGTTGATTGACTGTTGGTTACAGCATGCCTGTAGATCTACCTGAGGTCCTGTCTAATCCACACAGATAGAGAAGCTCACTTTTGCCCAGTTGCCACATTTGCAAGGACACTTTGTAATAGAATTGGATCTAGGAAGCTGGGGTCCCTTTTCAGAACATACAGGATCCACAGCAAAGTTCAAGCCCCTGAGGCAGAGGGCTTCTGCTGGTGTCTTCATGTCCTCGTGGGCACTGCAATGCCTTTCTCCACCGATGTTCATTGAGAGCCTGATGCAGGCCAGGCCAGGGCTCCCTGCTGAGGATGTGGCAGAGAATGGAGCACCTGCCTGGCTGACTTGTAGGGGACTCAACAATTGGGGGCAAGACAGGCAAGTGATGTTGAAGATGAGACCAGTAGGTGACGTGTCCGAAGCTCTTGGTACGAAGCACTCTTCTAAGCAACTTACCATAAAGGCTTCCTCATCTTTTGATAGTTGCAGGAGAAACAGTGCTTTTGTTGTCCACAGGTGGCAACTGAGGCACTGACAGTTCAGGTCACATAGGCAAGGTCATGGAGATAGCACAGGGCGAAGTGTGGCTGCAAACCCTCCCATGTGGCTCCAGATTTGGGCTCTTTATCACCCACGTCCTGCAACCTCTTGGTCATGCTGGGCCCCTGTGACTTCTTTGTCACCAAATAGTGATTCACTGCAGGGCCTTTCCCGAGTCCTCTTCCACCTCAGAGTGCCTGTGTCTCGCAGAGAGTTACCCAGTTTCCCAGGCCCCACTGGAGCTCCTGGTTTTGCCAATCTGGGGTGGGGTCTGAGAATGTGTGTTTGTAACAAGGTCTCAGGTGACCCTAAAGGTGATGGGTCACACAGGTGACTGACTTTCCCCCTCCCCTGGGGTCATTTGACAATGCCTGGAGACCTTTTGACTTATCACAAGTCAGGGGTGCTGGTGCACAACTCAGGTAGAGGCCATGGGTGCTGCTGAAGGCCTACACTGCACGGGAAGACCTCTGCAGACCAAGAAGGATCTGGGCTGATGGGCCAGGGGTGCCAAGGTGAGGAACCCAGTGTGGAGTACAAGCACATGAACTTGGGTGTTGCAGGTATGGCCTTGGGGCTTGTTTCAAACGTGGCTTCTGTCAGTGCAAAACTCTAGCACCTCTGAGTGGCAGCGTTTCTAACAAGCTCTGAGCAGGGATGCTGGTGCTGCTGAGCAAGGGACCCCACTTTGAGTAGCCAAAGTGACGTGGAGTTCTTAGGACACCATGAACTTCTCAGAATCGCAAAGTAGACATCTCCTGTATTAGTTCAGAAGAAAAGAAACTCTGAGTTGGAATAATCCCCTTTCGAATCACCTAGTTGCAAGTTTGCCCCTAAAGCAGCGCTGAGACAGCGGGGCCTGGTGGGGGAGAAAGCTCCACTCCTCTTCTAGCTGCAGGCAGAGGCCTGCTGAAAATGAGGAGGGCGCAGAGGTGGGTAAGAACTACCTTGCTTCAGTCCCCAAGCATCCAGTCAAGTCTATTGTCACCTGGAATGGTGGCTTCTTTTCCAGGGCCCATGCTAACATTGGGGTTTGCATCTGCCTGCCTTTCAGTTCTGCGAATGGAAGGTGGGAACTGCTGCTTGAGACATGGTTGCTCTCTTGGGAGAGGGTATGGGAGAAATGACATGATGCCCAGCCCTCCAGAGCCCGCACCCCTCTCCCTGTGATAAATGGCAGCATTAACAAGGTTTGGTTGAGAGGATCCCCACCAATTTGTGACTTCCTATGTCCGCCAGCAGATGTCACTATGGCTGGCAGAACATAAGGCCTTTCAAGAGTGAGCTGGGGGGGAGCAGAGGGGAAAATGGCATCAAATAGAAGGCAGAAGCCAAAACTACCCCTGGCCTAGCGGGCTATGGTCCATACTATCATGGTAGGAATGGGGGACATTCTCCAATAAACCCACTATCAGTTCATGTGATTGACGTCCAGCTTCTGAGATTTAGGCAGAAACTGTCCAATGAAACACAAAGTTCCTGGCTTCTCTCAACTGAGAAAATCTCCAGGTTTTGGCTCCTGGCCTATTTGTATCATGAAACATTTTCTTGAAGGAAACCAACACTTTGCACTGAATAAACATATATTTGATGAGCTTACCCCGAGACATCATATTGATGGGTTTTAAAAATTGACTCATTTTACAAATTCAGAAGCTTATTCTGAAATTCCTTTGCTATACAGATAATTTTACCCATTTTTGACAACTATTTGATAGGATGTCATGGATGTTTTAATTGTTAGAATTTGTGTGTGTGTGTCTGTGTGTGTGTGTGTGGTTTGGAAACAGGGCATAAATCTGGCATTCTTCATGGGCCATGTTAGTATATAGAACTACTAACACATGCTTCACAGTAATTACAAGGCACATTTCCTTCCTTTAATCTTTTCCTGAAGATGTGCCTTCCATGTGTAAAGACAAGTGTTTTCAAAGTTGACTCTCTGGACAGATCTTTGGGCTCAGGTGGTCAGTGTTCCAAACTGTGCCAGAAAACCCCAAATCTGATTTCACAGGCTGGGGTGTCCTTAGCTCTGGCCTCCAAATTCTTTCCCCTTCCTGGCTGTACAACCCATGATATTTGCCAGAAAGGAAGAGCCATGGAAGACTTTAATGAGAACAGCTACAGGATCCCCTTTGCTCCTAGCCTCTTGAGAAAATAATAAAAACAATAACATCAAGCAAACACGTGGTCTAGAACTTTCTTCTGTAAATAATTATTATTTAACATATTGAAACGTGTGCCATGGTCCAAATTTTATTTCATTGAGAGAGAGAGAGAGAGAGAGTGTGTGTGTGTGTGTGTGTGTGTGTGTGTGTGTGTGTGTGTGTGTTTAATTCTGAAGAATCAAAGCCAGAGAACAGAGATAATTCTATTAGCTGCATCTGGATAGCACTTGGCCTCCTTTCTAAGCAGGGAAGGACCTGAAGTCAATGGCAGAGCTTGTTTGTGATGTAGCCAAGTGTCTCTGCAGCATTTTCAATGCTAGAGCATCTGTTCTGAGAATTTTAGTATAGCACCTAATTTTTTTTATCTTTGCAGCAACTTGCAAATGTGGGTGTTGAATGAGGGGTATGGATCAGAGGAGAAAAGCCATTGTTTTGGAGAAGGGGAATATCTTAAGTTCTTGTTAGAATGAGTGGAATGAGGTCACTTAAGACTTCAAGGAGAGACAACAAAAGCAGGGGTGGGGGTGGATATACAACAAACTTCAGAGATGTTCCTTTCATGTCAGGAGGTAGCAGGACTTTGGAGCACTGCCTGTGCATGCACTGCTCAGTTCCATCTTGGGGGCAGACCCAGCTCTGCAAGCTGATGAGGGAGAGGACATAGGAAAGCCATCTTTACTGCAGATGACACAACTGAGCATCTAGCTCATCCCAGAGGATGGAGGGAGGCAGATGAAAGTCAGGCTTAGACAAACCCATGGAGTACCATCAGGTGACCAACAGGCAGTTCAAAACTTTATTGTTCCTTAGAAAACTTGGAATGGAACCACCATTTGGCCCAGCTACCCCACTCCTTGGTCTATACCCAAAGGACTTAATATCAGCATACTGTAGTAAGCAGCCACACCAATGTTTATAGCAACTCAATTCACAATAGGTAAACTGTGGAAGCACCTAGATGTTCTGCTGTGGATACAAAAAAAATTGTCCTATATAAACACAATGGACTACTACTCAGCATTAAAAGAAAATATAATGATGGCATTTGCAGGTAAATGGTTGGAATTGGAGACTATCATGCTAAGTGAAGTAAACCAATCTAATAACCCAGAAGATGAATGTTCTCTCTAAGAACTGAATGCTGATCCCAAATGGGGGGAGTGTGAGAAATGGAGAAATTTTGACCAAATGGGAGGGAGGGGAGGGGAGGACGTATGGGGTAGGATAGATGGTGGAATGAGATGGACATTATTCCCCCAGGTACATGGATGAGTAACCTAGGGTGCAATGCTACCTCGTGTCCAATTAGGTAAATGAAAAGTTGTGTTGCAGTAGTATACAATGAATCCAAATACATTCTGGTGTCACATACACTGAATTTTAAAAAATCAATTAACAAAAAACCCCTATGGTAACAGAGCTTCAGTCCTGGGGCACAAAGAGTACCAGGGGCCTCTGGGATAAGAGACAGAAGCAAAACAGAACAACACATGCCGGTGACCTTAGTCATGGGGAATGGAATACAGTAACATATTAGAGGTAGAAAAATAGTTGTGAGCGATATTTTCTAATGACTATTAAGGCAGATGGCAATTGGTTGTTGGTGTCCTGACCCACAGCAGTCATTTTACAAGCAATGTCCATCCAGCGCTCTGTCTGGGCCTTGCTCTGGGCCACCACTCTCCCTGCCTGGCCTTATGTCACAGTGTCCCCTTGCAAGCAAGGAGAGTGGCAGGCGCCTTTTCAGGGGCCCTGTCCTCCTAGGCAGTTGTCCCCTGTCCCTGGCTGAGGAGCCATTTCCCATGGAAAAGCCCAGCATCCAGGGCCGCGTCCACAGGGTCCCACGGCCACGAGGGTTAGCTGCAGGCCTCACACCCAGGAAGTTGGGGACAGGTGAGGAGGCTAGTTAGTTGCTGTTCCACCCTAGGTCACCAGGTGAGCTGACAGCAGCAGGCTGGGCGCCCAGAGCCCCGCCCAGAGCCCCGCCCACAGCACCGCCCAGAGCACGCTGAGTGGGTCGCGGAAGAGGGGTGGGGCCGTCGCCAGGGAGACGGGGGCGGGGCCTAAGCCAGGGCGGGAACTTTGAGCCTGGTCCCCTGGAGCTCAGAGCCCAGGAGCACGGAAGTAGCACAGGGCGGCGGGGCAGCGCGGCTGCGTGTCCTGGTTGTGGGGTCTGGCTCCCGGGTCCATGACGGGAGAAGATGAGCTGGCCTGAGCGGCCCCGGTCTAGGCGCCCACACGAGGGTGCGACCCGGGAGGTCTCTGCCGTCGTCTTGGAGCCTGGGTCCCGGCTGCCTGTCCCCACAGCGCCCACACCCGACCCCGCTGTCCGGGTCCTCACTTGAGGGCTCTCCTCAGCGGAGCTGCTGGTCACAGCTGGTGGGTTTTGATTTGCAGGGTCCTGTTCAGGATGCGGTGGCCTCAGCAGTGTGGCCTGGGCCGCGGACCTCAGAGGAGAAGAGGCGGCCTGACCCGCAGGCCCCTGGAGAGGGGAGGACGACAGAGGAGCCCAGTGTGACCTGGGGAGCAGGAGGCCGGTTTAAAAGACAGACCCGCCCAGGTATTTCACTTCTCACTCTGTGCCTGGTTTTCCTGCTGCACCTGTGAGGTTTTTTTTTTTTTGTTTTTTTTTTTTGTTTTTGTTTTTTGTTGTTGTTTTTTAAGTTCTTGCTTTAAAAACCCTTTCCTCTTTCCTTCTGTGTACCTGACCCATCATTTTAAACCATGTTCCAAGGTCACTTTTTGGTGTATGTGTGGTTCTGGAGATTGATCCTAGGGCCCTGAGCCTGTTAGGCAAGTGACCTACCTGTGCTACACCCTCAGAGACCCCTGTAAACGTTTATCCCCTTGGCCATGGGGTCTAAGTTGCCAAGGCTGACCTCAGACATTCCTCTTGCCTCAAACGTTCCAACCTCCCTGGTGGTTGGCATGACAGGCATGCCCCTGGGACTGTCACACTGTAGCCTGTGATGGGAACTCATGTGCATCTGTCCAGGGCTGAGCATGGTTATGCAGAGCTGTGCTCCAGGCTCCCTGCAGGGCTGTGGAGGCTTCTGCTGCCCAGCAGCCCTGGTGCCATGGCCAGTGCTTCTCCCAGCACTTCTCCCAGTGCTTCTCCCAGCTGCCCATTGCTATAGGCTGACCTTATTTTGTTCTTATGGCACTCATATGTTCTCTGGAGTATGTTGGATCGTTTGCCAATTACAAGTCTAACAGGTCCTCTAGAACATTCAAACAATTAGTAAAATTCCTAAAGAGTAAATTGGGCTAATGTTTTGGCAAGAACAATGTTGGATGATAATTTCATGCCTTGAATATATCATCCAACATGAAGTTACCTTTTAGTACTTAGAAAATAGTAAAATATTGAAGCAGTACCATGGTCTGAGCCAAAATAGATCCTCAGGATCTTGGGCATTCTGTAATAAATCTGCATCACTTGAAGTATAGCGTTGATCATCTCTGGGTAATGAAATGGAAGTAAAGGTATCAAAGCCAATGATCATCTGTTTCCAATTTTCTGTGATTTGGTTCAAGTGGTAAAGTGGTGATATTTATCAATTAATGGATCAAATAGGTTGAGCGACTTTTTCCTAATGACTATTAAGGCAGATGGCAATTGGTTGTTGGTGTCCTGACCCACAGCAGTCATTTTACAAGCAATGTCCATCCAGCGCTCTGTCTGGGCCTTGCTCTGGGCCACCACTCTCCCTGCCTGGCCTTATGTCACAGTGTCCCCTTGCAAGCAAGGAGAGTGGCAGGCGCCTTTTCAGGGGCCCTGTCCTCCTAGGCAGTTGTCCCCTGTCCCTGGCTGAGGAGCCATTTCCCATGGAAAAGCCCAGCATCCAGGGCCGCGTCCACAGGGTCCCACGGCCACGAGGGTTAGCTGCAGGCCTCACACCCAGGAAGTTGGGGACAGGTGAGGAGGCTAGTTAGTTGCTGTTCCACCCTAGGTCACCAGGTGAGCTGACAGCAGCAGGCTGGGCGCCCAGAGCCCCGCCCTGAGCCCCGCCCACAGCACCGCCCACAGCACGCTGAGTGGGTCGCGGAAGAGGGGTGGGGCCGTCGCCAGGGAGACGGGGGCGGGGCCTAAGCCAGGGCGGGAACTTTGAGCCTGGTCCCCTGGAGCTCAGAGCCCAGGAGCACGGAAGTAGCACAGGGCGGCGGGGCAGCGGGGCTGCGCGTCCCGGTTGTGGGGTCTGGCTCCCGGGTCCATGACGGGAGAAGGTGAGCTGGCCTGAGCGGCCCCGGTCTAGGCGCCCACACGAGGGTGCGACCCGGGAGGTCTCTGCCGTCGTCTTGGAGCCTGGGTCCCGGCTGCCTGTCCCCACAGCGCCCACCCCCGACCCCGCTGTCCGGGTCCTCACCTGAGGGCTCTCCTCAGCAGAGCTGCTGGTCACAGCTGGTGGGTTTTGATTTGCAGGGTCCTGTTCAGGATGCGGTGGCCTCAGCAGTGTGGCCTGGGCCGGGGACCTCAGAGGAGAAGAGGCGGCCTGACCCGCAGGCCCCTGGAGAGGGGAGGACGACAGAGGAGCCCAGTGTGACCTGGGGAGCAGGAGGCCGGTTTAAAAGACAGACCCGCCCAGGTATTTCACTTCTCACTCTGTGCCTGGTTTTCCTGCTGCACCTCTGAGGTTTTTTTTTTGTTTTTTTTTTTTTTGTTGTTGTTGTTTTTTAAGTTCTTGCTTTAAAAACCCTTTCCTCTTTCCTTCTGTGTACCTGACCCATCATTTTAAACCATGTTCCAAGGTCACTTTTTGGTGTATGTGTGGTTCTGGAGATTGATCCTAGGGCCCTGAGCCTGTTAGGCAAGTGACCTACCTGTGCTACACCCTCAGAGACCCCTGTAAACGTTTATCCCCTTGGCCATGGGGTCTAAGTTGCCAAGGCTGACCTCAGACATTCCTCTTGCCTCAAACGTTCCAACCTCTCTGGTGGTTGGCATGACAGGCATGCACCTGGGACTGTCACACTGTAGCCTGTGATGGGAACTCATGTGCATCTGTCCAGGGCTGAGCATGGTTATGCAGAGCTGTGCTCCAGGCTCCCTGCAGGGCTGTGGAGGCTTCTGCTGCCCAGCAGCCCTGGTGCCATGGCCAGTGCTTCTCCCAGCACTTCTCCCAGTGCTTCTCCCAGCTGCCCATTGCTATAGGCTGACCTTCTTTTGTTCTTATGGCACTCATATGTTCTCTGGAGTATGTTGGATCGTTTGCCAATTACAAGTCTAACAGGTCCTCTAGAACATTCAAACAATTAGTAAAATTCCTAAAGAGTAAATTGGGCTAATGTTTTGGCAAGAACAATGTTGGATGATAATTTCATGCCTTGAATATATCATCCAACATGAAGTTACATTTTATTACTTAGAAAATAGTAAAATATTGAAGCAGTACCATGGTCTGAGCCAAAATAGATCCTCAGGATCTTGGGCATTCTGTAATAAATCTGCATCACTTGAAGTATAGCGTTGATCATCTCTGGGTAATGAAATGGAAGTAAAGATATCAAAGCCAATGATCATCTGTTTCCAATTTTCTGTGATTTGGTTCAAGTGGTAAAGTGGTGATATTTATCAATTAATGGATCAAATAGGTTGAGCGACTTTTTCCTAATGACTATTAAGGCAGATGGCAATTGGTTGTTGGTGTCCTGACCCACAGCAGTCATTTTACAAGCAATGTCCATCCAGCGCTCTGTCTGGGCCTTGCTCTGGGCCACCACTCTCCCTGCCTGGCCTTATGTCACAGTGTCCCCTTGCAAGCAAGGAGAGTGGCAGGCGCCTTTTCAGGGGCCCTGTCCTCCTAGGCAGTTGTCCCCTGTCCCTGGCTGAGGAGCCATTTCCCATGGAAAAGCCCAGCATCCAGGGCCGCGTCCACAGGGTCCCACGGCCACGAGGGTTAGCTGCAGACCTCACACCCAGGAAGTTGGGGACAGGTGAGGAGGCTAGTTAGTTGCTGTTCCACCCTAGGTCACCAGGTGAGCTGACAGCAGCAGGCTGGGCGCCCAGAGCCCCGCCCACAGCACCGCCCACAGCACGCTGAGTGGGTCGCGGAAGAGGGGTGGGGCCGTCGCCAGGGAGACGGGGGCGGGGCCTAAGCCAGGGCGGGAACTTTGAGCCTGATCCCCTGGAGCTCAGAGCCCAGGAGCACGGAAGTAGCACAGGGCGGCGGTGCAGCGGGGCTGTGCGTCCCGGTTGTGGGGTCTGGCTCCCGGGTCCATGAAGGGAGAAGGTGAGCTGGCCTGAGCGGCCCCAGTCTAGGCGCCCACACGAGGGTGCGACCCGGGAGGTCTCTGCCGTCGTCTTGGAGCCTGGGTCCCGGCTGCCTGTCCCCACAGCGCCCACCCCCGACCCCGCTGTCCGGGTCCTCACCTGAGGGCTCTCCTCAGGGGAGCTGCTGGTCACAGCTGGTGGGTTTTGATTTGCAGGGTCCTGTTCAGGATGCGGTGGCCTCAGCAGTGTGGCCTGGGCCGGGGACCTCAGAGGAGAAGAGGCGGCCTGACCCGCAGGCCCCTGGAGAGGGGAGGACGACAGAGGAGCCCAGTGTGACCTGGGGAGCAGGAGGCCGGTTTAAAAGACAGACCCGCCCAGGTATTTCATTTCTCACTCTGTGCCTGGTTTTCCTGCTGCACCTGTGAGGTTTTTTTTTTTTGTTTGTTTTTTTTGTTTTTGTTTTTTGTTGTTGTTTTTTAAGTTCTTGCTTTAAAAACCCTTTCCTCTTTCCTTCTGTGTACCTGACCCATCATTTTAAACCATGTTCCAAGGTCACTTTTTGGTGTATGTGTGGTTCTGGAGATTGATCCTAGGGCCCTGAGCCTGTTAGGCAAGTGACCTACCTGTGCTACACCCTCAGAGACCCCTGTAAACGTTTATCCCCTTGGCCATGGGGTCTAAGTTGCCAAGGCTGACCTCAGACATTCCTCTTGCCTCAAACGTTCCAACCTCTCTGGTGGTTGGCATGACAGGCATGCACCTGGGACTGTCACACTGTAGCCTGTGATGGGAACTCATGTGCATCTGTCCAGGGCTGAGCATGGTTATGCAGAGCTGTGCTCCAGGCTCCCTGCAGGGCTGTGGAGGCTTCTGCTGCCCAGCAGCCCTGGTGCCATGGCCAGTGCTTCTCCCAGCACTTCTCCCAGTGCTTCTCCCAGCTGCCCATTGCTATAGGCTGACCTTCTTTTGTTCTTATGGCACTCATATGTTCTCTGGAGTATGTTGGATCGTTTGCCAATTACAAGTCTAACAGGTCCTCTAGAACATTCAAACAATTAGTAAAATTCCTAAAGAGTAAATTGGGCTAATGTTTTGGCAAGAACAATGTTGGATGATAATTTCATGGGTTGAATATATCATCCAACATGAAGTTACATTTTATTACTTAGAAAATAGTAAAATATTGAAGCAGTACCATGGTCTGAGCCAAAATAGATCCTCAGGATCTTGGGCATTCTGTAATAAATCTGCATCACTTGAAGTATAGCGTTGATCATCTCTGGGTAATGAAATGGAAGTAAAGGTATCAAAGCCAATGATCATCTGTTTCCAATTTTCTGTGATTTGGTTCAAGTGGTAAAGTGGTGATATTTATCAATTAATGGATCAAATAGGTTGAGCGACTTTTTCCTAATGACTATTAAGGCAGATGGCAATTGGTTGTTGGTGTCCTGACCCACAGCAGTCATTTTACAAGCAATGTCCATCCAGCGCTCTGTCTGGGCCTTGCTCTGGGCCACCACTCTCCCTGCCTGGCCTTATGTCACAGTGTCCCCTTGCAAGCAAGGAGAGTGGCAGGCGCCTTTTCAGGGGCCCTGTCCTCCTAGGCAGTTGTCCCCTGTCCCTGGCTGAGGAGCCATTTCCCATGGAAAAGCCCAGCATCCAGGGCCGCGTCCACAGGGTCCCACGGCCACGAGGGTTAGCTGCAGGCCTCACACCCAGGAAGTTGGGGACAGGTGAGGAGGCTAGTTAGTTGCTGTTCCACCCTAGGTCACCAGGTGAGCTGACAGCAGCAGGCTGGGCGCCCAGAGCCCCGCCCACAGCACCGCCCACAGCACGCTGAGTGGGTCGCGGAAGAGGGGTGGGGCCGTCGCCAGGGAGACGGGGGCGGGGCCTAAGCCAGGGCGGGAACTTTGAGCCTGGTCCCCTGGAGCTCAGAGCCCAGGAGCACGGAAGTAGCACAGGGCGGCGGGGCAGCGGGGCTGCGCGTCCCGGTTGTGGGGTCTGGCTCCCAGGTCCATGACGGGAGAAGGTGAGCTGGCCTGAGCGGCCCCGGTCTAGGCGCCCACACGAGGGTGCGACCCGGGAGGTCTCTGCCGTCGTCTTGGAGCCTGGGTCCCGGCTGCCTGTCCCCACAGCGCCCACCCCCGACCCCGCTGTCCGGGTCCTCACCTGAGGGCTCTCCTCAGCGGAGCTGCTGGTCACAGCTGGTGGGTTTTGATTTGCAGGGTCCTGTTCAGGATGCGGTGGCCTCAGCAGTGTGGCCTGGGCCGCGGACCTCAGAGGAGAAGAGGCGGCCTGACCCGCAGGGCCCTGGAGAGGGGAGGACGACAGAGGAGCCCAGTGTGACCTGGGGAGCAGGAGGCCGGTTTAAAAGACAGACCCGCCCAGGTATTTCACTTCTCACTCTGTGCCTGGTTTTCCTGCTGCACCTGTGAGGTTTTTTTTTGTTTGTTTGTTTGTTTTGTTTTTGTTTTTTGTTGTTGTTTTTTAAGTTCTTGCTTTAAAAACCCTTTCCTCTTTCCTTCTGTGTACCTGACCCATCATTTTAAACCATGTTCCAAGGTCACTTTTTGGTGTATGTGTGGTTCTGGAGATTGATCCTAGGGCCCTGAGCCTGTTAGGCAAGTGACCTACCTGTGCTACATCCTCAGAGACCCCTGTAAACGTTTATCCCCTTGGCCATGGGGTCTAAGTTGCCAAGGCTGACCTCAGACATTCCTCTTGCCTCAAACATTCCAACCTCTCTGGTGGTTGGCATGACAGGCATGCACCTGGGACTGTCACACTGTAGCCTGTGATGGGAACTCATGTGCATCTGTCCAGGGCTGAGCATGGTTATGCAGAGCTGTGCTCCAGGCTCCCTGCAGGGCTGTGGAGGCTTCTGCTGCCCAGCAGCCCTGGTGCCATGGCCAGTGCTTCTCCCAGCACTTCTCCCAGTGCTTCTCCCAGCTGCCCATTGCTATAGGCTGACCTTATTTTGTTCTTATGGCACTCATATGTTCTCTGGAGTATGTTGGATCGTTTGCCAATTACAAGTCTAACAGGTCCTCTAGAACATTCAAACAATTAGTAAAATTCCTAAAGAGTAAATTGGGCTAATGTTTTGGCAAGAACAATGTTGGATGATAATTTCATGCCTTGAATATATCATCCAACATGAAGTTACATTTTATTACTTAGAAAATAGTAAAATATTGAAGCAGTACCATTGTCTGAGCCAAAATAGATCCTCAGGATCTTGGGCATTCTGTAATAAATCTGCATCACTTGAAGTATAGCGTTGATCATCTCTGGGTAATGAAATGGAAGTAAAGGTATCAAAGCCAATGATCATCTGTTTCCAATTTTCTGTGATTTGGTTCAAGTGGTAAAGTGGTGATATTTATCAATTAATGGATCAAATAGGTTGAGCGACTTTTTCCTAATGACTATTAAGGCAGATGGCAATTGGTTGTTGGTGTCCTGACCCACAGCAGTCATTTTACAAGCAATGTCCATCCAGCGCTCTGTCTGGGCCTTGCTCTGGGCCACCACTCTCCCTGCCTGGCCTTATGTCACAGTGTCCCCTTGCAAGCAAGGAGAGTGGCAGGCGCCTTTTCAGGGGCCCTGTCCTCCTAGGCAGTTGTCCCCTGTCCCTGGCTGAGGAGCCATTTCCCATGGAAAAGCCCAGCATCCAGGGCCGCGTCCACAGGGTCCCACGGCCACGAGGGTTAGCTGCAGGCCTCACACCCAGGAAGTTGGGGACAGGTGAGGAGGCTAGTTAGTTGCTGTTCCACCCTAGGTCACCAGGTGAGCTGACAGCAGCAGGCTGGGCGCCCAGAGCCCCGCCCACAGCACCGCCCACAGCACGCTGAGTGGGTCGCGGAAGAGGGGTGGGGCCGTCGCCAGGGAGACGGGGGCGGGGCCTAAGCCAGGGCGGGAACTTTGAGCCTGGTCCCCTGGAGCTCAGAGCCCAGGAGCACGGAAGTAGCACAGGGCGGCGGAGCAGCGGGGCTGCGCGTCCCGGTTGTGGGGTCTGGCTCCCGGGTCCATGACGGGAGAAGGTGAGCTGGCCTGAGCGGCCCCGGTCTAGGCGCCCACACGAGGGTGCGACCCGGGAGGTCTCTGCCGTCGTCTTGGAGCCTCGGTCCCGGCTGCCTGTCCCCACAGCGCCCACCCCCGACCCCGCTGTCCGGGTCCTCACCTGAGGGCTCTCCTCAGCGGAGCTGCTGGTCACAGCTGGTGGGTTTTGATTTGCAGGGTCCTGTTCAGGATGCGGTGGCCTCAGCAGTGTGGCCTGGGCCGGGGACCTCAGAGGAGAAGAGGCGGCCTGACCCGCAGGCCCCTGGAGAGGGGAGGACGACAGAGGAGCCCACTGTGACCTGGGGAGCAGGAGGCCGGTTTAAAAGACAGACCCGCCCAGGTATTTCACTTCTCACTCTGTGCCTGGTTTTCCTGCTGCACCTGTGAGGTTTTTTTTTTTTTTTTTTTTTTTTGTTGTTGTTTTTTAAGTTCTTGCTTTAAAAACCCTTTCCTCTTTCCTTCTGTGTACCTGACCCATCATTTTAAACCATGTTCCAAGGTCACTTCTTGGTGTATGTGTGATTCTGGAGATTGATCCTAGGGCCCTGAGCCTGTTAGGCAAGTGACCTACCTGTGCTACACCCTCAGAGACCCCTGTAAACGTTTATCCCCTTGGCCATGGGGTCTAAGTTGCCAAGGCTGACCTCAGACATCCTCTTGCCTCAAACATTCCAACCTCCCTGGTGGTTGGCATGACAGGCATGCACCTGGGACTGTCACACTGTAGCCTGTGATGGGAACTCATGTGCATCTGTCCAGGGCTGAGCATGGTTATGCAGAGCTGTGCTCCAGGCTCCCTGCAGGGCTGTGGAGGCTTCTGCTGCCCAGCAGCCCTGGTGCCATGGCCAGTGCTTCTCCCAGCACTTCTCCCAGTGCTTCTCCCAGCTGCCCATTGCTATAGGCTGACCTTATTTTGTTCTTATGGCACTCATATGTTCTCTGGAGTATGTTGGATCGTTTGCCAATTACAAGTCTAACAGGTCCTCTAGAACATTCAAACAATTAGTAAAATTCCTAAAGAGTAAATTGGGCTAATGTTTTGGCAAGAACAATGTTGGATGATAATTTCATGGGTTGAATATATCATCCAACATGAAGTTACATTTTATTACTTAGAAAATAGTAAAATATTGAAGGAGTATCATGGTCTGAGCCAAAATAGATCCTCAGGATCTTGGGCATTCTGTAATAAATCTACATCACTTGAAGTATAGAGTTGATCATCTCTGGGTTATGAAATGGAAGTAAAGGTATCAAAGCCAATGATCATCTGTTTCCAATTTTCTGTGATTTGGTTCAAGTGGTAAAGTGGTGATTTTTATTAATTAATGGATCAAATAGGTTCATAATTGTATTTTAGATACCTTCAAACTTCAGGCTATATGTGCTCATTTGAGAATGGTTCCAGCCATTCTGTCATCCTTTGAGTCATTTCCCTTATATGTCCTTTGAGACATTTTCTATGTGAGACTTTAAGAAGAAGAGAATATTCTACAAAAAAGCCTTGTGATCTGTGCAGTATTATATTGAATAAAGTCATTCAGATATCAGAAATTCTATTGAAAGATATTTGCATCTAAGCCAAATAAAACACATTTCTAGGCTTCCTGGTAAAGACAAGGTTTTATCTTTATATGTATCATCTGTTTTTTTTGTTAAAATGGTCTGCCAGTTTATGAATTTCATTCTATCAGATGTGTAACTAGATGCCATTGAAATTACCCACTCTTAAATGGTAGACAGTACATGAACACTGCCTGTCTGCACCTTTTTAAAACACAGGTCTGGGCTCAGGAGCCCAAATACCAATGTTAGCTGGAACATGTTCTTCAGTTTGGTCTATCTGCCAGTATCCCCTCAGGTCACCTCTTCAGCTTTGTTACTCCTGCTCCCTCACTGGCTTTCATAGAAACCATATGCTATGTATGAATCAGGGACACCAATCCCACACATTGTGTTCTTTGAGTATCCAAAGTCCCACTTTTCACTTCGCCATGCCTGACATAGTAACATTTATCAGCAATTGTGAGATTTTCCAAAATTCAGTTTTATGTGCTCCTTTCCCAAAGAGCATTAGGCAGGGATATAGCATGCGTAAATATTAAATAAAGGCCGTAGTTTTTAAAATGTCATCCATTGAATAGTTGACACAAGTCTGAGGTGCTTTTTATTTTGGAGGTATTATTTAATAGGGAATTCCAACAGCTACGTAATAGTGAAATGAGAAATCTTACATTCATTTTATTCTTTCTTTCTGATGATTTTTTATGAGTAAGGGTAAGATACTTCCTTGTTCCGATGCAGAAGTTGCCTACTTCTGTGAATGGATGCGGGGTGTCACCTGCTACTCGCATGTCTGCATGTTGTGCTTGACACTAATATCGTACTTGGTAGGTGGCAGAAAGTCAATACTGAAGTTAAGCTCTTGTGTTCTAGCAGCTGTGCTGCAGATCCTTGGTGTGCCACCTTCTGCAATCCATGCTGCTCTGTTCATGTTCCTTATTGACTTCCTGGTGATGAGCATCATGGTCTCCTGGTCTTTGAGAATGGCTAAGCATTGCACTGTGAATGTGGAAGATGGTCATGTGGAAGGCTCCAGGGAGGACGGATCATTGATCATGTACTCTAATCCATATGCCTCTTTAATGACCTGTTTTTTCTTCTTGGGTTTTAAGGGAGACAGTGCCCTCAAACACTTCTGTGCAGCTGGGAATCCAGGCTTCTGCTTCACCTTGAAGAAAGCATTAATGATTCATTTCCGGAAGACATGAGAAGTGAGCCTCTGGTATTCTGCAGGTTCCTTGCATTGCTCTTGGGCTAGAAGAAGAAGAGTTGCTTCATGAGATTTGATCCCCTTTTTCCTGAAAAGTTCCACACATAGGTGAGTCCCCAGCATCTGTAGACACCATTTCAGACATCTTTGTTGACGGAAATGAATCAGAGCCCCTGATGATGTGGAAGAGCTAAAGATGGGTTTGCTATGAATTTTCTATGTCATTTCTCAGGGCCTGAGTCAAGCCAGCCATGATGCTGTCAGCGCATGAGCTGCTGCTCAAATGTGAGGAAGTGGTCTTGCTTTGTGAAAACACCACCCTGATTCAGGGAGCCAGAGGCAGCCTGCAGTGCCTTCGTTTTCCTGTAAAGGCAGATTGCTGTGGATGGCCTCTGGCCTTGTCATGCAGCCCTGCTCAGAGTAGGGGATTGAGGGTCCAGGCAGATCCTTAGTTCCTTTGGACCTTTTTTGCCATTCGGCCTCCCCAGGGTCCTGGGACTCTACTTGGTCTTCTGGCCTGGGTCAGGGGATGTGACGTTTGGAATCCCCCTCTGTGGCAGGATCCCAGGCCCCCCACCACCTGAGGGCAGGCACAGCCTTCCCCAATTGTGTTAGAGGGGGAGACTTCTCCCACCCATCCTCATCCATGCTCATCCTGCATCGTCTGGCTTGACACCTGAGGACCTTTATTCATTGACTTAGTGGTTAGTGATGATGGTTGCTAAGACCAAGTGACTCTTTCAAGGTCACATCACTTGTATAATCGGGCTAGAGCATGGATCTTCCTAATTGATTTCATGGGACTCTCTCATGGGAACTGTGACTGCCTCCTAAACACACACACTACATTTGCAGTGTCAAAATTCATGGCGCTGTCTCCTTGGCAAGTGTATCTTGTCTTGTACTTGGGAATTTCACAAATATTTTCCTTTGGTTTGTGGAGGTCATGCAGAAGGGAGTTCATTTGAAATAGCCCAAACAAGAAATACCAGTTGTCTTTTTCACACATTGATTTGTGTATTGAATATCTCTGTCTGTGTGCTTGCATGAGTTGCTCCTTCGAATTTGTTGAAGAATGGTTGGCTGGGGAGCAAGGTAATGAGAGATGGATATCAAAGCTTGTCCAGTATTCTGAGGTGAAGAATGTATTTAGGATGTGAAGGCTTTTCTAGCCAGTTCCTATGACTCAGTCAGGGATCAGTAAGAGGATTCTGTCTGGTAGATGCCCCCTGAATGATTCAGATGCACATAGTAGGAAGCCTGTTGCCCACTATTTTCTTGTGGAAGAAGTAGGAGACCCTCCTAGTGTGGAGGTGCCATCTAAGAGACAGCCTCACTTCTCTGAAAAAATTGATGGGAAAAAAAGGGTATGGACCTGTGCCCAAAGGGCCACATATGCTCCTGGAAGTTGGTGGTGGCCATAGTTCTCCATCCATTAAGTACTCCCTCACCCACTAATGTCCTTGTGTCCTTGAGAAATGCTCTCCCTTTCCTGGTTTTCCTGAATAGAAATCCTCTTGCATCTTGCGTGAATAGGGTTATGGGTTGTGCAGAGGGTGTTTGTCCACTGAACACCTTAGAGACTGTCCTTTATGGAGCCTAATGATCCTCATTGAGGTTGAGGCCAGGGTCCTAACTGTGGTTAGTGTGAGGACACTCTGGGTTCAGCAGAGGGAAAGAAGGACAAGGGAAACTCAGATGTCACTTCATTGCCCCTGGAGTTAGAGGACTTACCCTTTGCACCTGGGATCAGGAGACCTCATTTCCTCAAGGACACCCACACTCAGGGGTAGGTCTTGAGTTTGGGGTCCTTACTGGGGTCCAGGGCTGTTGTTAGCCACCAGGAATGACAGTGCTCTCCATGCTCAGTGGAGCCAGTGTTTCCAGGGAAGAGAGCCCATGGTCACGCCTTGTCTAAAGCATCCCACACCAGGGGCTCCCATCCCTAACACTCCTGTCCTGAAAGGATCCCCTGAGAGGCAAGGTGTGTCCAACCACCTCTCATGTGTTCACTCATCACTGTGTTCCAGCAGTCACCACAGTTAACAGTCCTGACAGGCTTGAACATGGCTCAGAATGGAACCTCATGAGCTCTACACTGCTGTAACTGTAGATCTGTCGCTGTAGAGACACAAAATCTCCAAACACATGCCCTTGAAAGAAAAGAGCAAGAGCCAGAGCCCAAACAGGCCAGGTGTGGCAAGGACAGCCTGAGTGCCTAGGTTGGGACTCAGAATTATGTCAGTGGGGTGGCATTGTGCTGGCACCAGCATGATAACAGAGAGCCAGCCCTGCTCAATTTTGGGACCAGTGTGTTGGGGAAGGCAGCAGAAATTGAGAGGCAGGATTGAGTTTGGCCCTAGAAGGAGGCTGGATAAAAGGCCAGTGTGGGTTGGAGGGCCTGGGCAGATAGAGAGAGGCCAGGGCCCACCTAAAGCCTAGAGCCTGCACTTGATGTCCAGGGTTGTGAAACGCCACCTCCCCTCTTATTCACAACTAATTGCAAGAGGCATTGATAAGTTCAGTTTGTGTGCAGCTCATCCAAGATGGCTCGGGTAGGCACCTCTATTTCCTTGTCTCAGGAGGCTGGGAGTCCAGGCCCTACCGAGGCTCGGCTGGGAGGATCAGAGTCTGAGTTCATGCCTGTGTTCCTGGTGGGATCCATGTTGGCTAGCCTCAGGGCTTTTGTGATGAGAGGATAGGTGATTGTCATGTCTTTATCCCAGGACACACTTGCTAAATGGATTTGTTCTGTTCCCATGAATCCAGAGACAGAGTCTGAGCCCCCTTGAGGTGAGGGGTGAACTGGTTCTGGGCAGCAGGATGCTGTGGTACCTCGGAGTCTCTGTGGGACCCCAACACTAGACACACTTGGCCCTTTTGAAATCTTAGGAGAAGCCTTGGGAAGTTGTATGGCAGAGGGGAGCAGCCTCTGCATCTCAGTCACCTCCAACTTGCCATGGTGTAGAGTGGGAACTGCAGCCACGATGGGACGGACATTGGCCACGTCCCTGTGTGGGACACAGGCCTGATTGAGTTAGGGTGCATTCTCTGTCTCTCCCCTTCTTGTGATTGTCCCATCTCTACATTTGTGCTTTAGCCACCTATGAGTCCCATCTCTGGTCTCCGAGAGAATACAGGGTTTTATGGGCCAATAGACACAATAATTCCTAGAAATTAGATGCTACCCTACTTTCCAGAAAAGACTGGGCACTCCATGAGTGGCACAATGATGGGATCAGAGTCCCAAACCTGGTGAGAGGGATGGACTTGTTTTGAATGCATTTGTGAAGGCTCCAAGCTGGAATTCTACTGAAACCAAGCTGGGCAGGCACTGGTGGGGGTATTTGGGTATTTGTTGGTGAACTCATGTGCAGTTGATGTTGGTAGGCACGGGGGAGAAATCAGCAGCCCATAGAGCTTTTGAAAGTGGACTTATGTGAAAAGAGTCTCAGGTATGGGGAGCACAGGAAATGACATCATTGCCTTGACAATGGATGAAACAGAACATGGAACCCTGGTATCCAGGCACCCACTTCACTGACCCAGCCATCCGAGCTCATTTGGTTGGAGTCACTGGAGTGAGAAGGATGTTCTCCTGTGGTTGCAAACAATGCCGAGCCTCAGGCCCCCAGGAATCTCAGGGGGGCCAACTAGCCCTTTTGGGGAAACATTGGAGGCTTCATCTTAGATGCCAGAGCCTCTGGCGAATGTCGCAGAGGAGCTCAAGAGTAACCCTGTGTAGCACAGGGCAGGTGAGCCCAGCAGGCCTTCTAGTCTGATCCCTGATGAATGGCCCAGGACTCCTATTCTGACTGTGTGTGTGTGTGTGTGTGTGTGTGTGTGTGTGTGTGTGTGTACTGATGGGAACTGTCCCATTGTGCTTTGACTCAAGTCATTTTTCTGTTTGTCACCTTTTCCATTTTGAACCCACCATTCTTGGTCCCAACCCAGGGTGAAAATGATCAGAACACGGATGAGCCCTGCAGGGTACAGAGCCTTGTACCTTACAGGCAAGACCAGCTTAGGAATCGGCTCCTGCCTGTCATTTGTGGGAGGAACCTAGATTTCAGCAGCAACATGGGGTTCATCTACTGGGATTTCATCCCCACCCAGCAGGTGCTGGACCTGCTGTTCCCAAGGTAAGCACCAGACCACCAAGCCCAAGTGTGTAGCCCCCTCATGCCTGGGCCTTGGGGCTGCCATGTACCTCTCAGGGACCCAAAGTTTTGTGATACCTAGTGAGATAGAGGACCATGCTCATAGTGGAATGTCAGTCCCGAGTGGGATGAATCCTGGAGGTGCCTGCCACAGCCTTGCAAGGGGAATGAACTCCCCCTCTCAGGCAGAGAACCATCCTGACTCCAGGTGGTCCACAGAGGTCCGTGGAGCAGCCCCCACACACTGGGCACCACAGCTCAATGGTGTACGCTGAGCTCATTCCCAGGTGGACTCAGTGAGGCTAGGTGGCCATTCTGGTGTGATGTTGGCTTCGTGAAGAAATAGTTCTGTGCCAGAGGCGTCTCATAACTCAGGTCTTGGGCAAAGCACTTTTGGGTTCATAAAAGACATGTTAGTTTACATAGTGGGACAGAGCTTCCTAGCTGGGATATAGCTGGACAGGGGCTTTGGAGATGGCAGCTCCCACACCCAGAGAGATATGTGGGAATCAGCAGTTTGGGCTCATTCACTGATGAACATGGAGAAAGCACCCACTGTGTGAAGACACGTTTTCAGTCACGTTTCATAATTCAGTGAAAAATGGGGTACAAATGACTGCCACTGTGTCCCTTGTCATGAGGGTCAGCCCGAAACCGCAGGTGCCATGAGTACATATCCTACATGTGACAGCATCCCTGACTCCATGAGGCATAACTGCACGTTGTCCTCTTCAGTGAACATGGTAGACCCCTGGACCAACTTCAACATGGAATGGGCTTGGGGTCAAGAGGGTGGGCTCCTGTTTCCAGAATAGGGACCTGCAAGGTGATTTGACTTGGGAAGGCTGAGGAAAGAGTGCTCTCCCCAATTCTGTTTTCTGCCTGCAGTGTAAGGTGTGGGGCTTCAACAGTAGGACGGGTAAGGCAGGGAGTTGTAGGTGGAGTCATGGTCCTCTGGGGAAGCCCCTGGGACAATGGATCCCCCCACACTACACCTCCCTGTCCTCCCCCAGGGCCACAGAGATGTGGCCTGCACTCATGGGAAAAGAAAGGTCCACTGCTACTCAGGGGGACTCAGTGAGAGCTCACAGAGAATGAGGTAGCATTGCAGCCCACGCCAGGGGAGGAGGTGTCTCTTGAGCCCTGAGAAGAGTGGGCAGGAGGACAGACACTCCTGGAAGGTGCATTCCAGGTTGGAGAGCACGTAGCCAAGAGGAAGAAGAGTGTCAGGCCTGCCCAGAGGAGGGGAGAGCTGGTCATGCCATGGATCTAACGCTCCTTGGTTGAAGGTTCTTTGTCTAGCGACCTGTCCTGTCCCTGCCTGTACAGTCACTGTGTCTTGTCTGGGGTGGACTGGTGTGTGCAGAGCCAGGGAAGGTTCAGGAGTATAGGGTCCGAGTTTTGCTCTGGAGGCCGTGGCGAAGGCGAGGCCAGGATTTTGCTGACTCCATACCTGCCTCCCCACAGTGCCTCACCTTCCTTCCCGGGGACCTGGATGAACTTCCACACTGAGGCTTCCCATCAGCCTCCAGGCTCGCTGAGTCTGCAGCTGCTGCTGCGATCCATGTGGCTCCTGCTGGGTGGCTTGAACCTGGAGCACCAGGCACACCACCTCCTGGCCGCAATTGAAGATGGCAAATCAAGCCAGGCAGAGCCTGAGAGCCAGGCGGACTGGGGTGAGTACCTAAGGGTACATGAGGAAAGGTCCGAGTGTTGTCCCACTGCGGGATGTCTGTATGTCCGGTGTTGGGCTGGAAATTAGGATAAGCCTTTGTCCACTCAGGAAGTGACCCCAGTGTGCAAAGAGGTCCTGTGTGGGCTAAGGGCCTGAGGTCTTCTTGGCAGCAGGGGCATTGTCTGTCTGTGCCAAGGTCAGGGCAAGGCAGTCATGTTGGCATCTTTTCTCCTCTAGCTACCAGCTCAGTTCCTGTCACGGCTCCTAAGCCAACCCCAGAGCCAGAGCCTTCTCCCTGGGAAGGGGCAGAGCCGGAGTCCAGGACATCAGGGGTCTCCACTAGGAACTCTTCACGGCCCCAATTCAGCAAGCGGGTGGGAGGCAGATGCCTCATTCACGTGTACATGGAAAATGAAAGGACAAAGTATAAGAGCATCCTGGTGAGTCTTCGAGTGGGGGAGTCTCCTGGGAGCCCACACTGGGGAAGACCAAGTCCACAGCAAACACCTTGGACTAGGCCTGTCTTCTTGAATTGGAGCTTCTGGAAGGTCAGGAAGGAGAGCAGAAAATGAGGAAGAGAGACTTTGGTGTTAAGAGCTTGACCTGAGAGGCGGGGAGCAGCAGCATGCCAGGTCTGGGTGAAAGTGGGCCTGTGTGTTTTGGGGTGCGCAGGTCAGAAGTGCAGGAGTGAGTGCTGGGTTCAGAGGAGGTCAGAGAAATATCGAGGGTACAGGCCATCCTCTACTGACCTTGGTATTGAGGAGGAGCATATTGAACCATGGAGTTTGAAGCAGAGGAGTTGGCATCATTTTCTTATGTGTGGGAGGGGACATGTTGCTGGTTGAAGGGAAGGGAGCCATTGTGGGATGATTAAGGTGGGTAGGTGTGGGTCACAGACAACTGGGGGCCTTGGAGGAGCCCATTAGTGTCCTAGTTTGCATGTATGTGCATAGAGAGTGAGCGGCTCTCTCTGCAGAATTTTCCTGGGTGTGGAGTATCCATCATGAGACTCTGGTGTCCAGCTGCAGGGGAGCCATGCTGAACCACCACACCTGCTGGGTCTGTACCTCCTGACACCCCAGCAAGCACTGACACTCTCGAGCCCAGCAGCTTCCATGCCTATCATTAAAGAGTCCTAAGTGTGTGTTGTGCCCTGGCTGTCAGGACCAAAGCACCTAGGGTTTGTGCCTGGTCCACACAAAAATGCAGCTGCATCCCAGACCAGAGCAGGGATATGGAAGTCCACTGGACCATACCTCCCATCTTGATGGGACTAGAGTGTGTCTGTGCAAAGCCTTTTGGTCCTTATTCCCTTCTCCCTGCAGGGCATAGCAGGTTGAAGCAAACTCTTGTACCAAGATTGGGATTGGGCTAGAAGCACATAGGAAGACCCCACATGATCACATGAAGGCCTCAGGTAGCAGGGTAACAAGATGGTGCCCTTGTGTTGAGAGCTCAGTTGTCTCTGATTGTCCTTGAGCACTGTCCTCTGGGTAGCTACTCCCAAATTCCCTCTCTGATGAGCTTTCTCCAACCCTGCTCAGGTGACCTGCCAGGACAGGGCTCCAGTCATCATCCGCAGGGCCTTAGATGCACACTTGCTCCAGCAGGAGGATCCAGAAAACTTTGAGCTTCTGCAAATTGTCTCGAACCATCAGAGTAAGTGAAACCATCAGAGGGTAGGGAGCAGTGAGTCACAGTGGGCTCAAGAAAACTGGGAGCCAAAACACAGTGTGCGTCCACCAAATGCCCAGGAAGAGTATGGTGGCACTTGTGCACAAGACAAAGTGTAGTGATGGGGCATAAATCTGTAGGTTCTTCATATTCCCCAGGGACTGTGGACCTGCCTACCATGTATTCTTTCCTTGGCCTGAGGAGGCATTGCAAAGCTATTATCCATGAGGGACCAAGAAGAGAGGCTTCTTTGTCTTGTGTCAAAGAAGACAGACAACCACAGGGTGCCTACTTTGGCAGCCTTTCCTGACTGAGACAAGTACATGAGAAAAGCAGTTCAATGAAGAATCATTTCTGGCTTCCAATCTTTCTATTCATTGCAAACTGAGTCCACTTAGGACCAGAGGCCATTTCTAGAGAGAAGTGTGTGGTAGAATAGAACCATTCACAGCTTGTAAACTCTTGTTGGAGTGAGAGAGAGAGAGAGAGAGAAAGAGAGAGAGAGAGAGGAGAAAGAAGGAGGAGGAGGAGGAGGAGGAGGAGGAGGAGAAAAATGAAAATGAGTTGAAGGAGGAGACAATGAATTAGAAGGTCAAGATGACTATAAGAAGAAGCATGAGGAGAAGATAAAGAAGGACAGGAACAAGAAGGAGAAACACAAGCAGAACAAGATGTATAACAATAAATTGATTAAAAATGTGAATGAGAATTATACTCATGAGGAGGAAATGCAGAAGTGGGGAACTCAAGAGAAATATATTGCTCTGAATGGCACAGCCCTGCTGTGGACATCCTCCACCCACGCTCAACACACCTCCAAACCATACCCCTCAAATTAGCGTAGCCCCGTCTGAGTGGATGAATCCACTGGCAAGGTGGAGGCACCCACCATCAAGTGCTTTTCCCCAAACCCACCTGTGATCATTGCTGCAGTGGGGTGGAAACCTTCAACACATGAGTCTTTGGGGGCCAATCCAGATGCAAAGTCTAGCTGTTTCTCTTTGGCGGGTTCAACATGAACTGAGAGGTTCTGGGGTGCAAGGGGCTATTTCCTTGAAAGGTGATCCTGTAGTGGACCTCCTGTGCATAGAGGGTCCTCAGGGAGGAATCAGTGGGGAGTCTTTGGTGGAACAGTAGCTGGATTTGTGGGCTCTCAGGTCTGTGTGTGAGACCTGCGCTGGCAGAGGCTGTCAGTTGTGGGGGATGTTGGGTAGTGTATTCCTTGAGTGTCACCTACCACGCCTCTGCCCCTTCCTCTCCAGAGCTGAGGTTCCCTGCTGATGGGAACGTATATTACGCCCTGGATGGCAGAGTGGATTATAACTTCGTTCTTCGGGAAACAGCTGCCAGAAAGTGGTTCAAGGTCAAGCCAAAGGAGGTAATCAGCCACCTTCTTCAGTCTTTACTCCTGGGGCCACTCCACATCCTCCAAGGGGACAAGAACCTCAGGTTCTGAATGGATGTTGTAGAATGCCCACGGAGCCAACTGCCAGGCTGGGTGGGGTGCAGGTGCTGGGCTTTGCTGATGTTGTCATCCCCCACAGTTCTCGGAGCCTTCCGTGGCAGTGGCATCCAGGATCCCAGCAGCTGGGAGCAGCAGCTCTGCAGTGGCTGCAGGACCATCGCCCCAGGCCACCCAAAGCAATGAGTGGTGCAAGAGGAAAGTCACCAGTAGCAGCTCCTCACTGCTTCACTCCAGCGAGCAGGTGGAAGACAGCCGCTTTGTTCACGTCCTCCTAGAGGGACAGAGCCGGAGGGAGACAAAGCGCATCCTGGTAAGCCTGACAGCAGGGCTGCCTCCTGGTGTCCACACAGTGGAAGGCAGGAGACACAGCCAACCCCGGGGCTGTGGTGGGAAATAAAGAAGAGAGAGGTCCATCTTAAGGGCTTGACCTGAGGAGGGAGAGCCTCAGCATGCCCAGCTCCAGCGGTGAGTGGGCCTGTGTATTGTGGGTTTTGCAGGCCAGAAGTGCAGACGGAAGTGCTGTGGGCAGATGAGGTCAGAGAAATGTCCAGGGTGCAGGCTGCAGTGCCTAGAACTTGGTATTCTCAGTGAGTGAGGTTGGAGCAGAGGAGGTGACAGTGACTTGTCACATGGGTAGGAGGGGATGTGTTGCTGGTGGCTGGGAAGAGAACCTCCGTAGCATGACTAGGTGTGGGAATTTGGGGTCGGGATCACCTGGGGGGTCATGCCAAAGCTTCGGAATGTCAGCCTTTGCATGTATGTGAATAGGGAGCTAAAGGGGTTCTTGGCAGAATTTCTATGGATGTGCAGTAGACACGCTAATGCTGCAGGTGTCCAGCTGCAGAGGAGACATGTCCAGTGCCTGCCAGTGCTGAGTCAAGTACCTCATTACAACCAGACCCGCACTGAGCTTCCAGAGGCCAGGGCCTCTCGAGGCTATCATGAAGCACTCAAGTGCACACTCTTGTATCTGAGTCTGTTTTGTGTAGTGGCAGTCAGGACCAAAATTTTTAGTGTATCTGCCTCTTCCACCCACAAAGGCAGCCTGCATCCCAGAGCACACTTGGCACGCAGGTCCCTGGTCCATTGCTCTCATCTCAGTGAGTTGAGAGTGTGTCTGTGCATAGGCAGTTTGGTCCTTTGACCTGAGTGGAATGTGGCTCCCCAGGGGGAGGGTGGATGGCAGGTACAGGCAGATATTTGTATCAGGATTGTTCTAGTAGCACATTGTAAGAACCCAGGGGGTATATGGAGGCCACACTCAGGCAGCAGGATAACAAGATTGTGCCCTTGTCTATGTAGCTGAGATTTCTCCTGAATGTTTGACCACAGTCTTCTGGGTAGCTCCTCTAAAAGCCATTCTCTGATGACATTTGTCCCACCCTGATCCAGGTGACCTGCCAGGAGAGGGTGACGAGCCTCATCCGCAGGGCCTTGGACCAAAATAGGTTGCAGCATGAGGATGTGGACAACTATGAGCTGCTGCAAATGATGTCTGAGAATGAGAGTAAGTAGGACAATCAGACAGTGGGGAGAAATGATCCACAGTGGGCTCAGGATAACTCACTAGAGAAAGTGGGCCTTGGCCCTAAAAAAACCAGAGTGTGGTGGGCCTGGTGCAGGAAACCAACTAAAGTGATGGGCGTGTCCAATGTGGAGGTGCTCAATGAGGCCCCAGGGGGCTGCTGGACCTCCCTAAATGTGTTCTCCCCTGGACCTTGTCAGGCAATGCAAAGCTAATATGGATGAGGGGCAAGGAAGAGAGAGGCTTAATCAATCGTCAGTTTGGTTTATGGCTCACTGATAAGGATGACTTCAGATGAAGAGGAGGAGAACATGGGTCCTGATTGGATCAGCATTGCTATGGACGGAAGCAGCACAGGTCCCAATCCATGGCCAGGATATGAGAAGTCCTGCCTACTCACAAGAATATCAGGATGGCAGCAGCTGGGAACAGGACTCAGTGAAGAGGAAGTCAAGGCCAGGGGACAGCCTGTTTGGGTTCTTTTTGGAATAATTCCAAGTCCTCTGTGCCTGGGTGCCCATCTCCTGAAGATCCCAGAATGGCCAGGTTATGATTCCTTCCAGCAATAAAGAAGGGCATCTGAAGAACATAGGCCACAATGCTGAGCTGTCCACAATGAAAGTGCTCTTTCCTTTCTTGTGAGCCAGACACTCCTAGCCTCCACCATCCCAGCCTGTCCACAATAGAATCCACCATCTGTCGGGCATGTAAGTGAGTTTTCCCATTTTCACACACCACCTCATTTGGGTTGGCTCTGTCTTACACATGAGGAAGACTGAGGTGCAAGGAGCTGGGCAAGGGGGCCGTGTCTGCGAATCTCAGGGACTTGGGAGGCTGTACAGGAGGACCAGAAGTTCCCAACAGCCTCAGAAACTTAGGGAGACCCTGTCCCCAAGTCGAAAGGCCTGGGAATGGTCTCAGTGCTTAAGTGCCTCTGGTTTTATCCCTGGTACAAAAATAAGCCAGTGAATAAGGAATTACCAAACTGAGAATCTACGAAGGTGATTTCAGAAACACACTTTCAACCCAAGCATCAGTTGAGAGCAGGCTCCAGACCAGGGGAAGTTTGTGTGTAACAAACGTGAAAAGGGAGGACTAGCAGGGGGCCTGGAACCCACTAGGTGTGATGGCATCTATGCCTTATGGCAGGAGGGTGGCAGTGATGCTGGCCCTTTCCTAGATTTTGAAAATCTTGTTTTCATTGGGGAAGCTTTTTGGAGGTGGAATCTAGTTTAGCAATCCTGGTCCAGATGAGGTGCTGACTACCACAGGTAGAAGCCTATCCAGAATGCGGTGTCTGTTATTCAATCTTTCCTGACTATGAGTATGACAAAGAAAGGAAGTCACATGTCTTTGGTCTTGGTTTCACTCCCGGCCATTGATTGAGAACTGATTTCATCTTGGGGTTCTGAAGAGGGGCTGCATCTGGGCAGAAGAGTGTGATAGATTTGAACTCCTCAGGATGCCCAGCCATTGCCAGAGAAAGAAGGAGAAGGAGGAGGAGGAGGAGGAGAAAGAGGACACTCCTGAGTGGGGAGAGGATCACACGATGAAGAGCAGGAGGAGAAGAAGGAAAAAAGGAGGTGAAACGGAAGGAAGTGTGGAGGGAGATACACAAGAAGAAGAACAAGAAGGAATCATGTAAGAACAAGAAAAAGACCCAGAAAGAACTACAAGAAGATGCAGGACAGAAAGAAGAGCCACAAGTAGAACAAGAACCAGAATACAAGCACCAAGCAGACAGTCATGATGAGAAACAAGGGGAAGGAGAGCGAACCTAGAAAACAATAGAGTTCTCCAGGGCACCACCCTGCTGAAGTCCTCCCATGTCCATGCCCAACACACCTCTGATGGATACCACCTCCCCTCCGTGTATTCATCCATGAGTGAATTCATCCAGGCAAGAGGATGAATTGACCCACCATCCAACGCTTCCCTGAATGCCCATGTGTAAGCATGCAGGAGCCTTTGGGGTGCCAATCCTGATGCAAAGTCTAGCAGTGTCTCTTTGGCAGGTGCAACCTGCACTGAGAAGTTCTGGGGCCCAAGGTGTTGTAGGGCCAAAGAGGCAAGGCACTGAAGATAGCAGGAAACAGTTTAATTTGGCTGCAGCCAGGTTCAGAGGGTACAGCTTTCGCTGTAATCAATCAATCCCCTGAACCCCGAGTTCAGGGAGTTTCAGGGTTTTATACCCAGCATGTAAGGGGAGGGGCTCAGAAGTTCACAGTCTGCAGAAGTTCACATAAAAGCAGCTTTTCTTTCACTTTTGTGGGCAAGTTAACTCTTCAAGGACAACACCTGAGAAGGGGAGAGCTTCTTCTCCCCTTTCTTTCCTCCCCCTGCCAGCTGTTACCATGGAGCCCATTTGTACCTTATCTTAAAAAAAAATGTAGACATCTCTGTGCAGCTCAGCTCAAAGCCAGAGGCCTTGTTTGCACATTTCTTCAAAGTACTATACTGGATACGTTTGTGAAAAACTAGTAAGAAGGTGTCCAACACCTGGAGTGTTGGTATCTTCTTAGCCAGTGGCCAAGTAAACAGGGTGACATGAATATAGGAAGTTTATCTACGATGGACTCTCTTGCTGACAGTCTTCAAATCAGCCATGTGTGTAGAAGGCTTTTCTGTGGAGAAAGGGGGTGCCAGTTCAAAGGTGCTATTTCCATTGTCAGGTGCTCTTTTGGTTAAAATCCTGTGCATCATCTTCTCCAGGGAAGAATCATTGAGGGAGTCTTTGGTGGCACTGTAGCTGGATTGGAGGGCTCTCAAGTCTGGTGCTGGCCTGCCCTGGCGGAGACTCTCAGGGGTTGGGGGTGTTTTGTGGTATAATCCTTGAGTGCCCCCTAACAATTCTCTCCACTTCTCTCTGCAGAAATCAAGGTCCCTGACCACTCACTCATGTATCTGTCCATGAATCCGCGAATAAAATACCATTTCATCATGAGGAAACGCCCCCAGGTCAAGGGAAAGGAGGTAAACACCTACCTTATTCAAGCTGTACTTGTGCTGCCATTCCACTTCTTGTAACAAGAAGCCTCATCACCTGGACATATGTGCTAGAAGCCCATAGAGCTAACTGACAGGCTGGGGTGGCTTTCTGTTTCTGGGTTTGCTGATGTTCCATCCCCCACAGTTCTCAGAATCATCCTGCAAGTCCTCCAGGCCACTTTCCCACAAGCAGGTGGGAGACACCTGCTTAATTCGTGTCCAGTTAGAAACTCAAAGTCCAAAGCTGGCCAAGACTGTCCTGGTAAGCCTGGGAGCAGGGGTGTCCCCTGGTGCTTACACCTGGGTGGGGAGCACACACTGGTCCAATACCATGGACTACTCATGCCCTCTTGCATTGGAGTTTCTGGATGATCAGGAGGATAGATGGGAATCAAGAAGGGAGAGGTCAGTGTGAAGGGCTGGAGCTGAGATGAGGGAGAGCAGCAGCTGTCCACCGCCACGTCTGAGGGAGTCTGTGTGTCAGGTGGCAGCATGCAGTCCAGAAGGGCAGAGACAGGTATGGGTGACAGATGAGAATAGGACGGGACCTAGGTGGCAGGTTCCCCTGTATGGGATGCTGTCATCCATGGAGGAGGACAGCAGTGTGAGGTTCTGCATGTTCCTTGAACAAGGAGCTGAGAGGGTCCCTCTGCAGAGTCGATATGGATGTGTAGAGCAAGCACACTAAATGTCCAGGTAATCTGCAGGACAGGAGCCCTTTCCAATGACCACCCTTGCCGGATGAGGTGCCCTCCCACACCCCAGCCAGCACTGAGCCTCTGGAGGCCAGGAGCTCTCGTGGCTGTCTTTCAGCACTCCTGTGTGTGGTCATGTTCCTGGGTCTGTTTTGGGCACTGGCAATCCAGACCAAAGCCCTCTAGGTTTTGTGTCTGGGCAACCCCAAATGCCGCCTGCATCCTCAGGCAGACCTGGGATCTTGGAGGCCACTGTCCCATTCCACCCAACTTGTGAGATGAGATTGCATCTGTATACAGGGAGTGGGGTCCTTTCACCTTGAGTGGAGTGGGGCTCCACAAAGAGCAATGGCAGGTCCAGGAAGTCCTATGTACAAGGATTGGGCCAGTAGCCTATGGGAAGAGCCCACAGGATGAGCAGGAAGCCAGCCTCAGGTAGTAAGGTCATGGATGTTGCCCTTATATTTAGAGTGGAGGTGCCTCCAAAATGCCCCTGCCCACTGTCCTTGAGTAGTCACTTCAAGGCCCATTTCCTGAAGGCCTGTCTCCCATGCTGCTCCAGGTGACCTGCCACGATAGGGCTCCTGTCATCATCCGCAGGGCCCTCGAGCTACACTTGCTTGATCAGGAGAAGCCGGAGGATTATGAGCTGGGCCAAATCATCTCTCACCGTCAGAGTAAGTGGAACAATCAGATGGCAGGGAGCAAGGTTCAGGATGTGGACTCAGGTCAACTCTTAGCACCAAAGAGTAGTCTCTGACCCCCAAGAACACTCCAGCAGGGTGTGTTGGGGCTCTTGCACAAAGCCAATTGCACTTCTGCTGGTGTAATTCTCGAGGTTCTAAGGTATACCCCAGTGGCTATTGCGGCTCCCCACCAGGTGCCCTCCCCTGGACATGAACAGGCATCTAAAGCTGACATCAGTGAGGAGTGAGGAGGAAAGCCTGCTTACAGGCTGTGGTCTGGGATACGAGTGGTTTCAGAGGAACATGGGAATGCATGGGCTAAAGATGGAACTGGCACTTTTGTGGACTGAATCAGCAATATTGAAAGCTGCTGTGTGACCAGAAAACCACTGCCTGGGCAGAGCATGGCCAGGATTCTAGCAAGCAGTAACAGGATGAAATTGGGAAGAATACACAGCCTGGGAGACAGCCTGAATCATCTGTGTTTGGATGAAGTCCATGGTCTTCCGCCCCTGAGTCCACTTGCCAAGGAGTGATCACAATAGCCAGGTTATGACCCCTAACTAAAGTCACATGAGGGCTTCCTGAGCACGTCGGCCACAGAGCTCATCTGTTAATAATGCCAGCGCTTTTTGGTGGGTTGGTTTGTTTTTGTGAGCCCAACACCCACAGCAGCCATGATCCCAGCCTATGTATGCTGAAGACCACCACCCCTATGAGTTCTAGGATCAATTTTCTCCTATCTTAACATACTGTTAGGTTAGTAGAATCTATGGAAGAGGAAGTCTGTCTGGGGCCTTGGTAGCCTAAGAAATTCATAGCAGAGATCCACACATCCAACCCAGAAAAGATGGAGAACAGGTTCTAGGTTTGACGAGGCTGAAAGGAAACAGGTGTTCAGAGGAAGGAGAAGCGGGCTGTTGTATTCCCCCACTCGGGGTCGTGGCACCACTGGACCATACACCATGTTGGAGGGAAGCAGTCCCTTTGCTGGTCTTTGGAACCATTGTTCTCAGTAGGGCAGCATTTGGAGTGTGGCCTCCATTCTCGGAAGCCTGGTCCACATGGAGGTGGGCACCAACAATGACAGAAGCATGGCTCAAATGTGGTATCTGTTCTGGTCAGCCTGTCCTCACTGTGGCCATACTTGAGGAAAATAACTCAGAAGAGGAATCCTAGGCCTTTTCTCCGGGTTTCCTAGCTTTCTCTCTGGTTGTGCACTGAGGCTGTCCATAAAGCTCTAGTGTGTGGCAGTGGAGAGTTCCTCAGCCCTTGCCAAACAGGCATAGACTGGGAGAGAGAGAATGAGGCTGGCAGACAGGGAGAGAGAGAAGACAGAGAGGAGAGGAGGACCTCTACTTGGAGGATGAGGATTCAGTGGAGCCAACAGGGCCAAGGTACTATTGTCCAGTGCGCACTCTGTTTAGGTCTTCCTCCAACCATACCCACCCTTTCTTCCAGTCACTCCCACCTCCCAGTAATATGTTCATCTTGAATGAGAATTTCATGATGACATCAGAGCACTCACCATCCAATGCTTCCCTCCAAAGCCACCTATGAAGACGGCCCATGTGGGGTCTGAATCTTCGGCACAGGAGCCTTTGTGGGACATTTCAGATGCAAACCCTAGTGGTGTGCTTTCGCAGATGCAAGAGGACCTGGGATGTTCTGGAGTCCAAAACCTTTGGAAGGAACAGACATTAGGTCTGTTGAAGTGCTCTGCCTAGTTTTTGCTCAGGGAGGACTGTGGAGGCTGTCTTTGTTGGTATTGGTGCTGAGTTGGAGAGCTCTCAGGTGTGTGGCTCAGGTCCTTCCTGGCACGCACAGGCTCTCAGATGTTGGGGTGTCCTAGGGAGCACCTCCTGAGTGCCACCTTCTTTTTGTACTTGCCTCTCTCCCCAGAGCTGAGGATTCCAGCGCAGGCCAACGTATTTTATGCAAAGAACCCTCACACAAAATCCAACTTCGTGCTGAGGAAAAGGAGCCTCTCCCAAAAGAATGATGAGTGGATCCAGCCTAAACCTCCCTCTCGTCCTGCAAAGAAGGCTCCAGCCCTCCTGAGGATGCTCGCAAAACCATTCTGCTGCTGTGTGCCTGGGCGGGGCTGAGGCAGCCCAGGAATATTTACATTGATTACTATTTGCTTGGAAAGTTTGAACCTATAGTTTGCCATTGTCCTTGACCTTGTCAAGTAACACAGTTGTTACTCTATCCTGTATTTGTTGTTTCCATTAATATATTATTATTTTAAAATGTATATGTTTTTGTTACCTGATCTACTGTGATGATTTGAGTGTACTAAATGTAGCAGTGATTCCTGAAGGACACATCCAAACCAACAGGAAGGAATGTTTCATTCTATCAGCAAGAACTTTGGTTTTTAGGAGTTTTGCAGATGGCATTATCTGAGTCAGTTTTCCAATGGGGGCAATGAAGTATTGACTAGTCATCATGGTACAAACACACACTAGAGCAAAGACACACACACCACACACACACACACACACACACACACACACACACACACACACACACTAGAGCACACACACTCAATGAGAGATAGATAGATGGAGTTGGTCTGTGCTGAAATACTTTGGAGACATGGTTCTGATTTCTCTCATTTTGGAGTATTTTCAGTTGCATAAGGTGTCCTGCAAATGAATCCCGTGTCTGAAGAAGACATGAATGTGTACTTCACATGCCACTTTCCACATAACCCCAAGGTCATGTCATGTAATCTTTTTCATGCAGCTGTATTTTGACTGTGAATCATCCCATGAGGTCAGCTATGGAATTTTCCACTGGTAGCATCACAATAGGGATCCACTCTTTGGATTTGGGGATTTTTTCTATTTTCTTGATTCAGTTGGAAAGAAATATATATATATACACACACACACACACACATATATATGGTTTTTGATCAAAATTCTGCCTTTGATGATAATGAATGCCATGCAACTAGGAATCTTTAGACTGTTGCCAATGAATAGATGCCTACTGTTGCCTGGACTGGTCTGCAAAGTCCTGTAGCATCTGAGCATGTGTGAGGGCTGTATAGGTCTTGCAAAAAGTCCTGGTCAGATGATCCTGCACAAAGCTGAGCTCCTAGTGGTCTCTACAACAGCGTCATGGCCAAGGAGAAACACACTTCCATACAGAAGTTGGGAAGCTACCTTATGAAGGTGATCATAGGTACGGGATCCTCTTGCTAGAACCCTTTTTTTATTGGGCCAGAACTGTGCTCTGAATGTGCTTTCTGAGAAGAGCTTGGGATTTTCTAGTTGAAGCAGTTCGTGCAAGCTGCTTCCACTTGCAGGAACAAAGTGTGTTCTCGTTGAGCACTTTGGGATGTCTCTGGTTGAACTAGAGTGTGTCAGAAGCACTTGTAATGATTGGCATTCACGGTTTCACATTGAAGCCTTTGTGCCATCTGTCAACCACTGATGGCTGCAAGTGGGGAATGGAAGCCATTTGCTGCAAGCAGTTTCAACTTGCAGGACTAACTTTGTTGTAAGTGGGCACATGGTGTTTTTTTTTTTTTTTTCCTGGTGAGCTAGAAGAAAGCAAAACTGCTTCTTACAGGTGACAGGCATGCTTTCCCATTGAAGACTCTGTGCCATTGATCCAGAACAGTTCACTCATGTGGGCACCTGCACTTCAAGTGTCAGTTGTAAACAAGTGTGACATATGGATGTCAATGAGACTTTGGAGAACTGATCTTCTCAGCTGGTCCTCTTTCCTCCTGCAAGTGGGTGATGCTAGATTCAAGAGATGTCTTTCTGGCACCCTTTGTGTTTCATGCCTGAACTGTGCTCTGAATGTGCTTGAGGAGAACAGCTTAGAAGTGCAGAAGTGAAGCTGTTTGTGGAAGCCGCTTCAAGTAGCAGAAGCTAACTTGTTCTTGTTCCCTGGTTGAAGCAGTGTGAATGAGAACGGTTTCTCAGAGCTGGTAGGAATGTTTGCATTTGGCAAATGTTGCCATCTGTCACCCAGAGTTCCTTGCATGCAGAAACCTGCATTTCAAGTGTTCTCAGAAAGGTCTGATGAGTGGGTTTCCATGGAATTTTGTGGAATTGATCTTTTCAGCAGTCTCTGTGGCCTTCTCAAAATTGGTGATCCTCGGTGCAAGGACTCTCTTGTCAGCCAACATTGTATTTTGGGCCTGACCTCGGCTCTGAATGTGCTTGCTGAGAGTAGTTTGGGAGTGCAAAAGTAAAGCAGTCTCTCAGCAGCTTCAACATTCAGGAGCTCATTCTGTTCTCAGTGAGCACATTGGGGTTTGTCACTACTTAAACTAGCCTGAAGAACCACTGCTTCTCAGAGGTGGCACTTTCCCTTTGAAGCATTGGTACAATTGGTCAGTGGGAGTTCAATGCAGGCAGGCATTTGCATTTCAAGTGAATTCTGTGACAAACAATTGAGCAATGGATTTCAATCAACCTTGGGGAATTGCTCTTCCCAGTGGGCCCACAGTTCTCCTCCAAGTTGCTGAACCTAGGTCCAAGGGCTCTCTTGCTAGCACTCTTTGCATATGGGCTGAAACTGTGCTCTGAGTGTGCTTCCTGAAAATATTTTGGAAGTGCAGCACAGAAGAATTTTGGCAAACAGCTTTCATATTAGGAAATGACTTTTTTCTCATCGTGCCCATTGAGCTTTGTACCTGGCTGAAGTAGCCTTCAATCCAATGGCTTCTGAGAGCTAGCAGGCACAGTTTCCATTGGAAACAACTGAGCTCTTGGTCAATGGTAAGTTGGTTGCTGTCAGTCATGAAAGTTTCAATGAGTTTTTAGAAGAAGGAGACCATGGGAATACAACGAAACCTTGTGCAATTCATTTCCTAATAAACTTTGTGATGCTACACCAGAGTGGACTTTTGCAATGATACTTTCTCATGTTTTTTGCAGGAAATGTGTTCTGAATGTGCATCCTGAGATGCATTTGAAGGGGGCAAACAGAAAAAGTTTGTGCACAAAGTAGCTTTGTTCTCAGTGGCGGTTTTTCCCTGGTTGAACATGCAGGAAGCAGAACCTGTTGTCAGAGCTGATGGCACCATTTCACTTGGAACCATCTATGCACTCAATAAAGCACAGGTCATTGCAGACAGGCTCATGCAATTTCACGATAGTTTTCAGAATCCGTTTGAGGAATGGATTCCACAGAATCATCGAGGAATTGAACCATCCATCAGACCTATCGCTTCCTATCTGAGCAAGTGCTCGGAGGTACAAGGGCTCTCCTGCTAGCACACTTTGGATATTGAGCCTGAACTGTTCTCTGAATGTGCTCAATGAGAAGCGTGTGAAGTGCAGAAGAGAAGCAGGGTGTGCAAACAGCTTCAACTGCAGGATGTAAAAGTGTTTCTGGAGAGCACATTGGGATTTGGGCTTGGTTGAACTAGTAGGAATTGGAACCCCTTCTTAGAGCCAGCAGTCACGGGCTTTACTTAGAAGTTTCTGTGTCTTGTATAAAGCACAGTTTGTTGCTCGTGGGCACCTTCATTTCCAGTGACTTTTCAAAAATTTTGAGGAAAAGGATTTCAATGAAACTCTGGGTCATTGATCTTGTCAACTGCCCAACTTTCCATGTGAATATTGGTGATGTTAGGTCCAAGGGCTCTCTGGGTAGCACAATTTGCACTTTGGATGTAAAGTGTTGTCTGAAAGTGCTGGCTGAGAAAAGATTGAAAGTGCAGAATGGAAGCATTTTGTGCAGGCAGCTTCCAGTTGAAGGAACGGTCTTGTTCTCTGTAAGCACATTGGGTTTTGTGTCTGGTTGAAGCTGCATGAAGCAGAACTGCTTCTCAGAGCTGGCACTCTCAGTTTCTCTCTGAAGCATCTGTTCTATTGGAAATGCAGGTTCCCTGCATGAAGGCTCCTGCAATTCCAGTTTGTTTTCTGAGTGAGTGGGAACCGTTGACTTCAATGAAACATTGGCAAATGTATTTTCTTCAAAGGGCAGCTTTCCTCTTTAAAGTTGGTGATTGGAGCTACAAGGGCTCTCTTACAGGTACACTTTTCCTATTGGTCAGGAAGGGGGGTCAGAATGTGCTTGCTCAGGAGAGTTCAGAAGGTCAGAAGTGAAGCCCTTCATCCAAGCAGCTTTCACTTCCGGGAACAAAGTGGATTCCCAGTGAGCAATTTGTGGCTGTCCCTGTTTGAACTAGAGTGCTGCAGAATGACATATAATAACTGGCAGACACCTTTTCACTTTGAAGCCTTTGTGCCATCAGGAAACTTGTTTGTTGCATGCAGATCCCTGAATGTCATTTACCACTAAACTCACCCAAGTCCAGCATGGTAGTGGTCGTCATAAAAAAAAAAAAAAAAAAATCTGAAATGTCTATTGCACACGAAGCTCACACGTTGGCAAGGAAGGCTGTGCTTGAAAGCTCCTCAGGCCCCTAAGGGTGTCTTCAGCTGTGAGTGTGTAGAATTTCCTCCTGGGGCCTCTTTTCCAGTGATCTGCTGCCCTGCCCTCGCCAGCTTCCCTCCCTTTCCCATCTTTCCTCTCTCTGGTCCACTCCTCAGATCCCATCCTCCCTTCAATAGGGCCTCATCCAGGAAGCCTGCCCATGTGCCTCTCACTTGATTCAAACTTCTCCAGTGCACTTGTTGTCAAAGCAGGGACTTTCAGGAGAGAGGAGCTCTCCATTCTCCACATTGATGTCTCTCAGCAGGGAGGACTCCTCCATGCTTGGATGGCAGGGCTGTGATCACCTGGGAAGGTGGAAATAGGAGGCTTCCAGGGGGCTGTGGTGTTCCTAGCCAGGGTGCTGGTCACTGCAGTGCATTTAATCTATGGACCTGAAGGAGCCTTATGCTGCATAATGGTGTACTTCTGCATCTGTATGCACCTAGTTCTTCATGTGGGGGGAAAAAAGCAATGTTCTCAAAGTTTGCTTTATATTATACTCAACTGGTAATTTACAAACCCCAGTGTCCCATCTTAGCCCAGAGCCATTCCATCAGCCCAGGGCCAGTGGGTGGTCCAGCGGTCAGTACTATGTACAGTTCCCAGGTGGTTCCCGTGTGCACCTGAATTTGCGAGCCAGTGTTCCGTAGGATTGCCCTTGAGGTTAGAATTCATTGACATCCTCTTACGTCATTTGACTGGTTCAGGATATTCTTTGTCTTATTAACTATTCTGTGAAATTTTCAAGTTAGCAATCTCTGGTCATTTCTACCCTCTGATGGCATCTTGTTCAACAGCTTGTTGTTGGGTGGGGTCGGTCACGGGCAGTCCTGGGTCACAGAGAGGGACAGGAAGATCATAATGTGGAATGGTGGTGTAGAGAGTAAGGGTGGGGCCAGAGCCCACACTGTGGTTAGGGTAGGGAAGGGATTGAAGAGACTACCTTGAAAGCGAGATCTGGCTGCATTAACCAGGAATCAGGGCCTGGAATTGGAAGCAATGACAGGGCTTCTGACTAGAAAGGACACATCCTTGTGGGCTGAGTTGGAGGTCCAGCCAGGCAGAGGAACACAGAGAGGACGCAGGAGACGGGGATGGTCTAGATCATAGAGCTGCTCCATCATCATATCTTAGAGTGAATTTTTTTCTTCCTGTTGTTGGTAAATGCTAATTCATTCACATGTTACATCACATCCACCTCGTCCATTGCAAAGGCCAGCTCAACCAACACAGGCAGTGATATCTTGTGTGCATTCCATTCTACAAGGAGGTGCCTGTGGGCACTCAGGCATTGGCAAGCTTGCTTTGGAGAGTGAATCTTCTCAATGTTATTGGACTGGCTTTTGAAAGCTCATGGGGTTTGGCTAGATGTAGAATTCTTCCACACAATTAAGCATGATGTACATTTTAGAGAGCATTTTCACTGAAGGGAAGGTTGGGGGTGTGGAGCCGTGAGCATTAACATCTATCGTGTTTCTCACCTGGAGTTGGCTACCTACAACTGGTGACCGTGTTTTGCTATTGCTGAGCAATACTGAACAAGTCTCTGGCCCAGTAATCCATTGCTGAACTACATCCCCAACAAAAAGACATTGAGTGAAGGTGAGGACCAGAAGAGCCCGGGAACCACCTGACAGCTGCCTTGAAGTCCTGAGCTCTGGAACATCATATGCCAACTCAACTGTGTATCAACCTTGTCTTCCTGGGCTTATTAGAACTGTGTACCAACAGGTGTCCTCTACTTTCAGAAGCAAATGCAGAATGATAGAATCTGCTCTGAGGACCCATTTCTAAGTCTTGTTTGCCGCACATCTTCTAAGTCTTATTGGCAGCATGTCTTCACTGGAATGAGTAGACATTTGGCATTCTATTGTCCTTAAAATTTCATGAGATTCTACACCTACTTGGTAGGTTGTGTTTTTAAAGAGACTTGGCCTGAATGCATTTTACATGCCAAAATATGGCTTGTCTTTTCTCCTAAACGTATCAGGGCAGTCAGAGCAGCCAAGGAGAACTAAATACAAGTGTAAAATGGCCAAATAGACTGGGATCACTGCACACCTTTCTAGAACCTTCTTTCATGCTCTGGCTTTCCTGAGGTTAAAATGTGGGGACCTGTGATCCAGATTTGTTAGCAAGTAGTTTTCTTGGGAGGCAATACTAGAAAACTCCAGGTGGGAACAGGAAGTGATTAGTCACTGAGCGACCAAGCACAGGCCTGCTAAGGAGTGCTGGGGTTCCATGTAGATCATGCTACGAATAGAAGCCCTCTTACAGGGTGAGAGAGCTTGGGTGTTCTCCACCCACTCCTGCCAGCCATGGCAGGAAGCTGCTGCTGGCCTTCACTGTAGGCAAATGGGCCATGGTGCTGGGGGCTGGAGGTCAGCTGGGGTGTGAAGAAATGGCATAGTGCTGGACAATGTCATCTAGCTTTGAATCCCCAGACTGGGATCTTGAGCAGGGCAAGGACAGAGACTGTGCCCAATGCAGCGTCTACTTCTCAGCATAGTGCCAGGCACACAGCAGACCTTCATCAATCCCCGTGGAATGTGCTGGCTCGCCCCAGCCCTGCTCCAGGCCTCTCAGCTGCGATCTCTCTGCTGGTCCTGTCTGTTCTAGTGTATTCAGCTCTTGCTTCTACGTCTTTCGCTTTCCCAATTTTGTCCTCTCTCTCCACACTCGTGTGGTCACTCTGCCTTCTTCCCAGGTGGCTATCTGGCGGGGCTGTGGCATAGAGATCTCATTACTGCCAGAGATGGAGTTTTTAAACCAAATAAGACACGTGCTCTGCTGCTTAGGATTGTCTTCAGCATAAGGTGAGGTAGAAGGTTTGAAATTTGGATTGCCCTCCCAATCTTAAGGCATGTAATCCCTGTGTGCAGACCAGGAAGTGCCCTGGGAAGAAAGGCAGGTGTGGGTTTGGAATCAGAGACCAGCATGAGAAGAACACTTTCACTGCTTACTAGACAATGACCTTGGGCAAGTTCTGTAACCTCTTGGGGCCTCAGTGTTTGCATATCTGAAATGGGGATAGTTGTATGACTGACTTCAGGAGTTGGGTAGAAAGACTCCTAGAAGTAGAGGAAGAAAACACCTGGCATCTGTGAAGCACCCCGCCCCCATCATTAGACTTTCCATGATTTTCTAAGCGTGTGTTGATTGACTGTTGGTTACAGCATGCCTGTAGATCTACCTGAGGTCCTGTCTAATCCACACAGATAGAGAAGCTCACTTTTGCCCAGTTGCCACATTTGCAAGGACACTTTGTAATAGAATTGGATCTAGGAAGCTGGGGTCCCTTTTCAGAACATACAGGATCCACAGCAAAGTTCAAGCCCCTGAGGCAGAGGGCTTCTGCTGGTGTCTTCATGTCCTCGTGGGCACTGCAATGCCTTTCTCCACCGATGTTCATTGAGAGCCTGATGTAGGCCAGGCCAGGGCTCCCTGCTGAGGATGTGGCAGAGAATGAAGCACCTGCCTGGCTGACTTGTAGGGGACTCAACAATTGGGGGCAAGACAGGCAAGTGATGGTGAAGATGAGACCAGTAGGTGACGTGTCCGAAGCTCTTGGTACGAAGCACTCTTCTAAGCAACTTACCATAAAGGCTTCCTCATCCCTTGATAGTTGCAGGAGAAACAGTGCTTTTGTTGTCCACAGGTGGCAACTGAGGCACTGACAGTTCAGGTCACATAGGCAAGGTCATGGAGATAGCACAGGGCGAAGTGTGGCTGCAAACCCTCCCATGTGGCTCCAGATTTGGGCTCTTTATCACCCACGTCCTGCAACCTCTTGGTCATGCTGGGCCCCTGTGACTTCTTTGTCACCAAATAGTGATTCACTGCAGGGCCTTTCCCGAGTCCTCTTCCACCTCAGAGTGCCTGTGTCTCGCAGAGAGTTACCCAGTTTCCCGGGCCCCACTGGAGCTCCTGGTTTTGCCAATCTGGGGTGGGGTCTGAGAATGTGTGTTTGTAACAAGGTCTCAGGTGACCCTAAAGGTGATGGGTCACACAGGTGACTGACTTTCCCCCTCCCCTGGGGTCATTTGACAATGCCTGGAGACCTTTTGACTTATCACAAGTCAGGGGTGCTGGTGCACAACTCAGGTAGAGGCCATGGGTGCTGCTGAAGGCCTACACTGCACGGGAAGACCTCTGCAGACCAAGAAGGATCTGGGCTGATGGGCCAGGGGTGCCAAGGTGAGGAACCCAGTGTGGAGTACAAGCACATGAACTTGGGTGTTGCAGGTATGGCCTTGGGGCTTGTTTCAAACGTGGCTTCTGTCAGTGCAAAACTCTAGCACCTCTGAGTGGCAGCGTTTCTAACAAGCTCTGAGCAGGGATGCTGGTGCTGCTGAGCAAGGGACCCCACTTTGAGTAGCCAAAGTGACGTGGAGTTCTTAGGACACCATGAACTTCTCAGAATCGCAAAGTAGACATCTCCTGTATTAGTTCAGAAGAAAAGAAACTCTGAGTTGGAATAATCCCCTTTCGAATCACCTAGTTGCAAGTTTGCCCCTAAAGCAGCGCTGAGACAGCGGGGCCTGGTGGGGGAGAAAGCTCCACTCCTCTTCTAGCTGCAGGCAGAGGCCTGCTGAAAATGAGGAGGGCGCAGAGGTGGGTAAGAACTACCTTGCTTCAGTCCCCAAGCATCCAGTCAAGTCTATTGTCACCTGGAATGGTGGCTTCTTTTCCAGGGCCCATGCTAACATTGGGGTTTGCATCTGCCTGCCTTTCAGTTCTGCGAATGGAAGGTGGGAACTGCTGCTTGAGACATGGTTGCTCTCTTGGGAGAGGGTATGGGAGAAATGACATGATGCCCAGCCCTCCAGAGCCCGCACCCCTCTCCCTGTGATAAATGGCAGCATTAACAAGGTTTGGTTGAGAGGATCCCCACCAATTTGTGACTTCCTATGTCCGCCAGCAGATGTCACTATGGCTGGCAGAACATAAGGCCTTTCAAGAGTGAGCTGGGGGGGAGCAGAGGGGAAAATGGCATCAAATAGAAGGCAGAAGCCAAAACTACCCCTGGCCTAGCGGGCTATGGTCCATACTATCATGGTAGGAATGGGGGACATTCTCCAATAAACCCACTATCAGTTCATGTGATTGACGTCCAGCTTCTGAGATTTAGGCAGAAACTGTCCAATGAAACACAAAGTTCCTGGCTTCTCTCAACTTAGAAAATCTCCAGGTTTTGGCTCCTGGCCTATTTGTATCATGAAACATTTTCTTGAAGGAAACCAACACTTTGCACTGAATAAACATATATTTGATGTAGCTTACCCCGAGACATCATATTGATGGGTTTTAAAAATTGACTCATTTTACAAATTCAGAAGCTTATTCTGAAATTCCTTTGCTATACAGATAATTTTACCCATTTTTGACAACTATTTGATAGGATGTCATGGATGTTTTAATTGTTAGAATTTGTGTGTGTGTGTCTGTGTGTGTGAGTTTGGTTTGGAAACAGGGCATAAATCTGGCATTCTTCATGGGCCATGTTAGTATATAGAACGACTAAAACATGCTTCACAGTAATTACAAGGCACATTTCCTTCCTTTAATCTTTTCCTGAAGATGTGCCTTCCATGTGTAAAGACAAGTGTTTTCAAAGTTGACTCTCTGGACAGATCTTTGGGCTCAGGTGGTCAGTGTTCCAAACTGTGCCAGAAAACCCCAAATCTGATTTCACAGGCTGGGGTGTCCTTAGCTCTGGCCTCCAAATTCTTTCCCCTTCCTGGCTGTACAACCCATGATATTTGCCAGAAAGGAAGAGCCATGGAAGACTTTAATGAGAACAGCTACAGGATCCCCTTTGCTCCTAGCCTCTTGAGAAAATAATAAAAACAATAACATCAAGCAAACACATGGTCTAGAACTTTCTTCTGTAAATAATTATTATTTAACATATTGAAACGTGTGCCATGGTCCAAATTTTATTTCATTGAGAGAGAGAGAGAGAGAGAGAGAGAGAGAGAGAGAGAGAGAGAGTGTGTGTGTGTGTGTGTGTGTGTGTGTGTGTGTGTGTTTAATTCTGAAGAATCAAAGCCAGAGAACAGAGATAATTCTATTAGCAGCATCTGGATAGCACTTGGCCTCCTTTCTTAGCAGGGAAGGACCTGAAGTCAATGGCAGAGCTTGTTTGTGGTGTAGCCAAGTGTCTCTGTAGCATTTTCAATGCTAGAGCATCTGTTCTGAGAATTTTAGTATAGCACCTAATTTTTTTTATCTTTGCAGCAACTTGCAAATGTGGGTGTTGAATGAGGGGTATGGATCAGAGGAGAAAAGCCATTGTTTTGGAGAAGGGGAATATCTTAAGTTCTTGTTAGAATGAGTGGAATGAAGTCACTTAAGACTTCAAGGAGAGACAGCAAAAGCAGGGGTGGGGGTGGATATACAACAAACTTCAGAGATGTTCCTTCCATGTCAGGAGGTAGCAGGACTTTGGAGCAATGCCTGTGCATGCACTGCTCAGTTCCATCTTGGGGGCAGACCCAGCTCTGCAAGCTGATGAGGGAGAGGACATAGGAAAGCCATCTTTACTGCAGATGACACAACTGAGCATCTAGCTCATCCCAGAGGATGGAGGGAGGCAGATGAAAGTCAGGCTTGGACAAACCCATGGAGTACCATCAGGTGACCAACAGCCAGTTCAAAACTTTATTGTTCCTTAGAAAACTTGGAATGGAACCACCATTTGGCCCAGCTACCCCACTCCTCGGTCTATACCCAAAGGACTTAATATCAGCATACTGTAGTAAGCAGCCACACCAATGTTTATAGCAACTCAATTCACAATAGGTAAACTGTGGAAGCACCTAGATGTTCTGCTGTGGATACAAAAAAAATTGTCCTATATAAACACAATGGACTACTACTCAGCATTAAAAGAAAATATAATGATGGCATTTGCAGGTAAATGGTTGGAATTGGAGACTATCATGCTAAGTGAAGTAAACCAATCTCATAAACCCAGAAGCTGAATGTTCTCTCTAAGAACTGAATGCTGATCCCAAATGGGGGGAGTGTGAGAAATGGAGAAATTTTGACCAAATGGGAGGGAGGGGAGGGGAGGACGTATGGGCCAGGATAGATGGTGGAATGAGATGGACATTATTCCCCCAGGTACATATGCTGCAATGCTACCTCGTGTCCAATTAGGTAAATGAAAAGTTGTGTTGCAATAGTGTACAATGAATCCAAATGCATTCTGCTGTCACATATACTGAATTTTAAAAAATCAATTAACAAAAAACCCCTATGGTAACAGAGTTTCAGTCCTGGGGCACAAAGAGTACCAGGGGCCTCTGGGATAAGAGACAGAAGCAAAACAGAACAACACATGCCGGTGACCTTAGTCATGGGGAATGGAATACAGTCACATATTAGAGGTAGAAAAATGGTTGTGAGCGATATTTTCCTAATGACTATTAAGGCAGATGGCAATTGGTTGTTGGTGTCCTGACCCACAGCAGTCATTTTACAAGCAATGCCCATCCAGCGCTCTGTCTGGGCCTTGCTCTGGGCCACCACTCTCCCTGCCTGGCCTGATGTCACTGTGTCCCCTTGCAAGCAAGGAGAGTGGCAGGAGCCTTTTCAGGGGTCCTGTCCTCCTGGGCAGTAGTCCCATCCCCCTGGCTGAGGAGCCATTTCCCATGGGAAAGCCCAGCATCAGGGCCACATCCACAGGGTGCAACGGCCACGAGGGGTAGCTGCAGGCCTCACACCCAGGAAGTTGGGGACAGGTGAGGAGGCTAGTGAGTTGCTGTTCCACCCTAGGTCACCAGCTGAGCTGACAACAGCAGGCTGGGCGCCCAGAGCCCCGCCCTCAGCAGGCTGAGTGGGTCCCGAAGAGGGGTGTGGCCGTCGCCAGGGAGACGGGGGCGGGGCCTAAGCCAGGGCGCGAACTTTGAGCCTGGTCCCCTGGAGCTCAGAGCCCCAGAGCCCTAGAGCCCTGAAGTAGCGCAGGGCGGCGGGGCAGAGGGGCTGCCTCCCGGTTGTGGGGTCTGGCTCCCGGGTCCATGACGGGAGAAGGTGAGCTGGCCTGAGCGGCCCCGGTCTAGGCGCCCACACGAGAGTGCGACCCGGGAGGTCTCTGCCGCCGTCTTGGAGCCTCGGTCCCGGCTGCCTGTCCCCCGGAGCCGCCAGGGCGGTCCCCACAGCGCCCACCCCCGACCCCGCTGTCCCGGTCCTCACCTGAGGGCTCTCCTCAGCGGAGCTGCTGGTCACAGCTGGTGGGTTTTGATTTGCAGGGTCCTGTTCAGGATGCGGTGGCCTCAGCAGTGTGGCCTGGGCCGGGGACCTCAGAGGAGAAGAGGTGGCCTGACCCGCAGGCCCCTGGAGAGGGGAGGGCGATGGAGCGAGCCCAGTGTGACCTGGGGAGCAGGAGGAGGTTTAAAAGACAGACTCGCCCATGTATTTCACTTCTCACTCTGTGCCTGGTTTTCCTGTTGCACCTGTGAGGTTTGTTTTTTTTTTTTTTTTTTTTTTTTTTTTTTTGTTGTTTTTTAAGTTCTTGCTTTAAAAACCCTTTCCTGTTTCCTTCTGTGTACCTGACCCATCATTTTAAACCATGTTCCAAGGTCACTTCTTGGTGTATGTGTGATTCTGGAGATTGATCCTAGGGCCCTGAGCCTGTTAGGCAAGTGACCTACCTGTGCTACACCCTCAGAGACCCCTGTAAACGTTTATCCCCTTGGCCATGGGGTCTAAGTTGCCAAGGCTGACCTCAGACATCCTCTTGCCTCAAACATTCCAACCTCCCTGGTGGTTGGCATGACAGGCATGCACCTGGGACTGTCACACTGTAGCGTGTGATGGGAACTCATGTGCATCTGTCCAGGGCTGAGCATGGTTATGCAGAGCTGTGCTCCAGGCTCCCTGCAGGGCTGTGGAGGCTTCTGCTGCCCAGCAGCCCTGGTGCCATGGCCAGTGCTTCTCCCAGCACTTCTCCCAGTGCTTCTCCCAGCTGCCCATTGCTATAGGCTGACCTTATTTTGTTCTTATGGCACTCATATGTTCTCTGGAGTATGTTGGATCGTTTGCCAATTACAAGTCTAACAGGTCCTCTAGAACATTCAAACAATTAGTAAAATTCCTAAAGAGTAAATTGGGCTAATGTTTTGGGAAGAACAATGTTGGATGATAATTTCATGGCTTGAATATATCATCCAACATGAAGTTACATTTTATTACTTAGAAAATAGTAAAATATTGAAGGAGTATCATGGTCTGAGCCAAAATAGATCCTCAGGATCTTGGGCATTCTGTAATAAATCTACATCACTTGAAGTATAGAGTTGATCATCTCTGGGTTATGAAATGGAAGTAAAGGTATCAAAGCCAATGATCATCTGTTTCCAATTTTCTGTGATTTGGTTCAAGTGGTAAAGTGGTGATTTTTATTAATTAATGGATCAAATAGGTTCATAATTGTATTTTAGATACCTTCAAACTTCAGGCTATATGTGCTCATTTGAGAATGGTTCCAGCCATTCTGTCATCCTTTGAGTCATTTCCCTTATATGTCCTTTGAGACATTTTCTATGTGAGACTTTAAGAAGAAGAGAATATTCTACAAAGAAAGCCTTGTGATCTGTGCAGTATTATATTGAATAAAGTCATTCAGATATCAGAAATTCTATTGAAAGATATTTGCATCTAAGCCAAATAAAACACATTTCTAGGCTTCCTGGTAAAGACAAGGTTTTATCTTTATATGTATCATCTGTTTTTTTTGTTAAAATGGTCTGCCAGTTTATGAATTTCATTCTATCAGATGTGTAACTAGATGCCATTGAAATTACCCACTCTTAAATGGTAGACAGTACATGAACACTGCCTGTCTGCACCTTTTTAAAACACAGGTCTGGGCTCAGGAGCCCAAATACCAATGTTAGCTGGAACATGTTCTTCAGTTTGGTCTATCTGCCAGTATCCCCTCAGGTCACCTCTTCAGCTTTGTTACTCCTGCTCCCTCACTGGCTTTCATAGAAACCATATGCTATGTATGAATCAGGGACACCAATCCCACACATTGTGTTCTTTGAGTATCCAAAGTCCCACTTTTCACTTCGCCATGCCTGACATAGTAACATTTATCAGCAATTGTGAGATTTTCCAAAATTCAGTTTTATGTGCTCCTTTCCCAAAGAGCATTAGGCAGGGATATAGCATGCATAAATATTAAATAAAGGCCGTAGTTTTTAAAATGTCATCCATTGAATAGTTGACACAAGTCTGAGGTGCTTTTTATTTTGGAGGTATTATTTAATAGGGAATTCCAACAGCTACGTAATAGTGAAATGAGAAATCTTACATTCATTTTATTCTTTCTTTCTGATGATTTTTTATGAGTAAGGGTAAGATACTTCCTTGTTCCGATGCAGAAGTTGCCTACTTCTGTGAATGGATGCGGGGTGTCACCTGCTACTCGCATGTCTGCATGTTGTGCTTGACACTAATATCGTACTTGGTAGGTGGCAGAAAGTCAATACTGAAGTTAAGCTCTTGTGTTCTAGCAGCTGTGCTGCAGATCCTTGGTGTGCCACCTTCTGCAATCCATGCTGCTCTGTTCATGTTCCTTATTGACTTCCTGGTGATGAGCATCATGGTCTCCTGGTCTTTGAGAATGGCTAAGCATTGCACTGTGAATGTGGAAGATGGTCATGTGGAAGGCTCCAGGGAGGACGGATCATTGATCATGTACTCTAATCCATATGCCTCTTTAATGACCTGTTTTTTCTTCTTGGGTTTTAAGGGAGACAGTGCCCTCAAACACTTCTGTGCAGCTGGGAATCCAGGCTTCTGCTTCACCTTGAAGAAAGCATTAATGATTCATTTCCAGAAGACATGAGAAGTGAGCCTCTGGTATTCTGCAGGTTCCTTGCATTGCTCTTGGGCTAGAAGAAGAAGAGTTGCTTCATGAGATTTGATCCCCTTTTTCCTGAAAAGTTCCACACATAGGTGAGTCCCCAGCATCTGTAGACACCATTTCAGACATCTTTGTTGACGGAAATGAATCAGAGCCCCTGATGATGTGGAAGAGCTAAAGATGGGTTTGCTATGAATTTTCTATGTCATTTCTCAGGGCCTGAGTCAAGCCAGCCATGATGCTGTCAACGCATGAGCTGCTGCTCAAATGTGAGGAAGTGGTCTTGCTTTGTGAAAACACCACCCTGATTCAGGGAGCCAGAGGCAGCCTGCAGTGCCTTCGTTTTCCTGTAAAGGCAGATTGCTGTGGATGGCCTCTGGCCTTGTCATGCAGCCCTGCTCAGAGTAGGGGATTGAGGGTCCAGGCAGATCCTTAGTTCCTTTGGACCTTTTTTGCCATTCGGCCTCCCCAGGGTCCTGGGACTCTACTTGGTCTTCTGGCCTAGGTCAGGGGATGTGACGTTTGGAATCCCCCTCTGTGGCAGGATCCCAGGCCCCCCACCACCTGAGGGCAGGCACAGCCTTCCCCAATTGTGTTAGAGGGGGAGACTTCTCCCACCCATCCTTATCCATGCTCATCCTGCATCGTCTGGCTTGACACCTGAGGACCTTTATTCATTGACTTAGTGGTTAGTGATGATGGTTGCTAAGACCAAGTGACTCTTTCAAGGTCACATCACTTGTATAATAGGGCTAGAGCATGGATCTTCCTAATTGATTTCATGGGACTCTCTCATGGGAACTGTGACTGCCTCCTAAACACACACACTACATTTGCAGTGTCAAAATTCATGGCGCTGTCTCCTTGGCAAGTGTATCTTGTCTTGTACTTGGGAATTTCACAAATATTTTCCTTTGGTTTGTGGAGGTCATGCAGAAGGGAGTTCATTTGAAATAGCCCAAACAAGAAATACCAGTTGTCTTTTTCACACATTGATTTGTGTATTGAATATCTCTGTCTGTGTGCTTACATGAGTTAGGGTTAGGGTCTGTATTGTCTGTGAAACTCAAAGACAGGATTCACAATTACAAGAAGGAAAGAATGAAACATAACCCATTCAGGCCTGTGTCCCACCCAGGGACCTGGGCAATGCCACTTTCCCCTCTTGTTTGCAGTTCCCACTCTGATCTATAGTCAGTTTGAAGCTATTGGGATTCAGACTGTCAATCCTCTAGCATAGAACTTCCCAAGACTTCTTGTGAGATTTCACATTGGCCCAAGTGCCTCTTCTCAGTCTAGGAGATAGGTAACCCACAGAGACTCTAAGATACCATAGCTTCCTGGTTCCCTCTTGTGTCTAAGGAATAGAATTGGGCAAAAGTGATGGGATGTCATCTCCAAGATTGAGTTATGGGAAGTCTTACTTCTGTCTGGCTCCCTCTCCAGCATTTTCCCCAACTCTGTCTCCCTTTCAATCTTGATCCAAGGAATGAAATGATATGCTGTCTTTGTATACAACTTTGTGATAAAGACCAGTCCTCTCCACAACTCTGGACACTGAGTGCAGTCTCCAGGCTGTGCGGTGTGGCCTAACCTATCCCTATCTGCCCAGGCCCTCCAGCCGTATTGGTCTTTTATCCATCCTCCTCTTGTGGCCACACTGAATCAGGACTTCCAATTTCTATGTGGCCATACCTTCCCCAACACACTGTTCCCAAAATGAGCAGGACTGGCTTCCTTTTGTCATTCTAGTTCCTGCAGCAATGCCACATCACAGAGATGGTTCTCAGTCCCCACCTAGTGACTCCAGCTTTCCTTCACACTGGGCCCTATTTTGCCTCTGGCTCTTGTTCTATTCTTTCACGTGCATCTGCTTTGTGATTTTGTGCACCTCCAGCTGCAGATGTGCAGCTACCAGAGGGTAGGGCTCATGGTGGTGATTTTCAGAGCCTGTGCAGGCCCAGCATGACCTTTAGGTAGGGTGAGTGCTGGAATACAGTGATGAGTGAAGAAATGGATTCAGAAACCCCCTGCCTCTTAGTTGCTCCTACTATGCACAGGAATGCTAATGATGGGAGGTCCCATGGCATGGGACACTTTGGACATACCATGACTAGGGCCCTCTGAGCATGGATAATACTGCAACCCCTGGTGGTCAGCATCAGCACTATGCCCCAGGGAGGAAACCCCAAATCAAAACCTTGACCTGAGTGTGGGTATTCCCAAGGCAATGAGGTCTCAGAGTCCCTGGTGCAAAGCAGTAAATCCTCTAAATTCCAGGGGAATGAAGGGAAATCAGAGTCTCCCTTGTTTCTTTTTTCCCTCTGCAGGACCCAGAGTGTTGTCCTCACTTCAGCCAGGGCTATGACCCTGGCTCCATACCCAAATGAGGATCATTAGATTTTAAAAGGACAGTCCTTTCATTGGACCCAGTGTTATGGGCCAGGCTATCTGGGCAATGACCAAACACATCCCATTTTACAGTGAGACTCCATATCATGTAACAAATGCTTCTCCCATGGGAAAGCCCCTCCTCTGTACCTATTAATAGTTACCTAGCATAACATACTTGGCAACACAAAATAGCAATTCTTATACAATGTAAAATTGTTCTTTTTGGTTTCCATTTTTCTTGGGCAATGTACCTTCTCAGAGATTGATTGTCTAGATGTTAGTATCCATTTTCTAACTTCTACTGAACTAGGGTCATTTTGACCCACTTCCCTTCTTGCTTGCTTGCTGCTATGCCAACCTGGAAAGTCCCATGGGAAATACCAACGTACCCATTGCATTGTCTTGCTAACTGCCTAATTCAGTTTCTGTACCTGCTTGCTTGGAGCTACGTCACCCCAGATGGTTTTTTGCCTTTAAATATTCTAAAATGTTCAGGCTTGGGGCTGTTCCTTGCAGAAACAGTTATGGGAGTGCGGGGAGCAGTCACTGGCTCTCAGGCTAAATAAAGACTCTTCAATTTGGACAAAACTGGGACGTGTGTGTTTTCTGAGTGACCTGCCCCACGATACCAGGAGGAGTGGCCCAATCTAACAACCCTCTGCACAATCCAAGTCCCTGTTCCCCCTAACCCCAAGCTTCTTGCTCTTGAGAAAACCTGGGAAAGGAAGATAATTTTCCAAGGATCATGTTAGGCAAGTGATTCATAGATGGTGAACTGTCGCCACCAGAAACTACTGGGAGCATACATGGACCTTGCATCCCTGGCTCATGCACCTGGATTTTCTTCCCACATTGATTTTTTAGAGGAAGTGAGGCTTCTCATGTGGCACCCCCACACTAAGGCATCTCTTATTTCTTCCATGGGAACAATGGTGGGCAATGGAACCTCATACCATGTCTTTCAAGAGCATGCTGGGGCATCCCCAGCCCATCCTGACCCTAGGGAACCTTGGGGACATCCCACAAACAGCATAGCATTTCTCCACTTCACATGCAAAGATCCCAGGTGAGAGCCCTACATTCCACTCTGGACTCTGCCCCTGTCATGTGCCTTGAACAGTCCTTCCTCTTTCCTGTCATAGTTCCTTGATTGTCCTTCTACGGTTAGTTCATGGAACCCAGGGGGCTTGTGGCCCACCCTACCCTTCTGGGATCAACTGTTGAGATCTATAGAGAAAGTAGTGACACTGTGGAATATGTCTGGGAACCTGTGTATGATGGAAAGCCCCACCCTCCAGGTTTTCATCTTCAAGGTAATGTGTCGAAAGGGAGCCAGAAAGGTTCTGCCAGATAGAGACAGGTGTGAGAACTGACTGAGCCTCAAAAGGTGCCCAGGTCTTGGGTGCAGAGTTAGTTTTATGTGGAATTGCTGGGGACCCTGAAGAAAACCTATTTACCTTGATGCAATGAGACAGTGGACTCCCTCAGTCTGGTCATGCTGCTGTGCTTCTCAGAACCCTGGGACATCCCAGGTGTGTGGAGGTGGGAGTCCACATAACATCCCAGTCTGCACCTGGGCACCTCTATCTGGATTTGAAGCATGTGTATCTGCCTCAGGCATCATCAGAACAATGTAACCCCCTCTGAAAGTGGGCTTAAAGACACTCAGGTCTGAAATAGCCCTGCCCTCTGGACTCCCTAGTCCCTGTTCTTTAGGAGACAACACCAATTCTTAGCCCACAGACTGGGCGCATTCAGATCCCAGGAGAATCCAGGTAGTGTTTTTTCTACCTCTAGCCTTCATGACCCACAAGACAGTGTGTGGATGGACAAAATCAGATTCCTCTTCACCATGGGGATGGCCCCAGCCCACTTCTTAGCATGCTCACGTCTGTACATTGGCCTGTAGAGACCTGGAGAGGAGGGAACCCACAGGCTGGGACCCAAGACCCTAGATCCTATGATCAGAGCAGTTCACTGACATGAACAAACAGGTCATAGCACATAGTCACCACTACCTGTCACTGAGAATTCAATTGAGACACCTGCAGAGTTGAAGTTGACCTGGTATTCCCAGGAGTGGGGGTAAACTGCATCCAATTACAATGACAGTTTTCACAAAAACATAAATGTTTTAGAATTTCACTTATCTCACATTCCCAGTAATCAGGTTCATAAAAATATAAAGTAGAATTTTCTTTTCTTGGGCCTGGGGAGGGCACTAGAATTCAGTCTTGACAGCAAAATGAGAGTCCTGGGGATAGATGGTGGTGACGGCTGTGCAGCAACATGAATGTACTTAATGCCATTGAACTGTGCACATAAAAATGGCTAAAATTACAAAATGGATGTTTCATGTATTTTACACAATTACAAAATTAGAGAAATTGTTGATTTACTCCTTGGGGTTGTTTGTGTTGTGATGGCAGAGACCGTGTAATTTATAGAAGAGACTTTATTTCTCAAAGTTCTGGAGGTTGGAAATCCAATATCAGGTGCCACGTTCTGAGAACATTCTTGCTGTGACCTCCTGTGTCAGAAGGTAAAACAGGGTGGGACAAGGGCGGCTTTGAGAAGCCTCCTTTGTAAGGACCTTAATGCCATTATCAAGGAAGGAGTCTCCATGGCCTAATGACCTCTTAATGTCCCCACCTGTTAACACATCATATTCAGGAGACGCACGTTGAAAGTATAAAACCACTAAGTAGAGACAAAACACAATGATATAGCATGGTCCTGCTGTGCCTTCCCGGGGCCCCTGTCCTCCTGTGCAGCAGTCCTGTCACCCTGTCTAACTGTCACCTGTCACCCTGTCTAGCTGTTTCAGACCAGAAAGCCCAGCATCCGGCCCAGTGCACAGGGTCCCACGGCCACTAGGGGGCAGCCGCAGGCCTCACACTAGGGAGTTTGTATCTAGGTGAGGATCTGGTGGCACCCTAGGTCACCAGCTGAGGTGACAGGCCAGCAGGCGGAGCGCGCGGAGGGCACCGCCCCCAGCAGGCAACCCTAAGGGGGAAGCGGAGCCGTCGCCAGGGAGACGGGGGCGGGGCCTCTGCCAGGGCGGGAACATGGGGCCGCGGTCGCGCGGAGGGCACCGCCCCCAGGGGGCCAACCCTAAGGGGAAGCGGAGCCGTCGCCAGGGAGAAGGGGGCGGGGCCTCTGCCAGGGCGGGAACTTGGAGCCGCGGTCGCGTGGAGGGCACCGCCCCCAGCAGGCCAACCCTAAGGGGAAGCGGAGCCGTCGCCAGGGAGACGGGGGCGGGGCCTCTGCCAGGGCGGGAACATGGAGCCGCGGTCGCGCGGAGGGCACCGCCCCCAGGGGGCCAACCCTAAGGGGAAGCGGAGCCGTCGCCAGGGAGACGGGGGCGGGCCCTCTGCCAGGGCGGGAACTTGGAGCCGCGGTCGCGTGGAGGGCACCGAACCCAGCAGGCCAACCCTAAGGGGAAGCGGAGCCGTCGCCAGGGAGACGGGGGCGGGGCCTCTGCCAGGGCGGGAACATGGAGCCGCGGTCGCGCGGAGGGCACCGCCCCCAGGGGGCCAACCCTAAGGGGAAGCGGAGCCGTCGCCAGGGAGACGGGGGCGGGGCTAAGCCGGGGCGGGAAATTGGAGCCGCTGTCGCGCGGAGCTCCGTGTGGGAGGAGCCCGGAAGTAGCGCCCGGCAGCGGGGCTGCAAGTCCTGGCGGGTTGGCTCGCGGGGTCCGTGGCAGGAGAAGGTGCGCTGCCGGGAGCGGCCCCGGTCTAGGCGCCCACACGAGGGTGCGACCCGGGAGGACTCTGCCGCCGCCTTGGAGCCTCGGTCCCGGGTGCCTGTCCCCCGGATCCGCCGGGGCGGTCCCCACAGCGCCCACCCGGACCCCGCTGTCCCGGTCCTCACCTGAGGGCTCTCCTCAGCGGAGCTGCTGGCCACAGCTGGTGGGTTCTGATCTGCAGGGTCCTGTTCAGGATGCGGTGGCCTCAGCAGTGTGGCCTGCGCCGCGGACCTCAGAGGAGAAGAGGTGGCCTGACCCGCAGGCCCCTGGAGAGGGGAGGGCGACGGAGGAGCCAGGTGACCTGGGAGCAGGAGGCGGTTTACAGAGGGACCCGCCCAGGTACTTCGGTCTCACTGACTGTGTGTCCTTCTGTTTCCTGTCCACCTGTGGGTCTTGTCTTAAGTCCTCGCTTTAAAAACCCTTTCCTGTGTCCTCCTGCTCCTGGTGGGCACTGGGCAGAGACCCTGCGGGGTTTTAATTGTGTATTTCATGGAAGTGCCTCGGAGAGAGCAGCGACTTAGGGTGGGACAGGGAGTGCGTCCTGGGCTCCAGGGTCTCCACTGTGTGAGGGCGTCCGGAGGATGGTTCTGCAGTCTGTGCCATGGGGATGATCCCAGCGATGGCGGTTGAGTGCTGAAACGTGTTGTCTGCTTGCTTGGTTTCAGACCAGCCTAAGCCCTGATTCCTCTAGGAAACTCCATGGAACCACGAGGTGGACAGTCCTGGGGACCTTCTGTTTTAGAGGTGAGGAAAGTGAGCTGGCAGGGTTAAGTGATTTTCAAAAGGGCGGTGCCGGATGTTTTATTGAAAACCTCAGTGTTTCCTGATGCATGTTGTTGTGGGAGATGTGCTTCCCTTCTCCTGTGACCAGGGGTTTATATTCAGCTTGGCAGAGAATGAATTGGACACCTGTAAGGAACGTGAACTAGCACGTGTTCTGACTGCTCCATGTATGTTAAGTCAGAACCTAGGACATGTGAGTCTGTAAAAGAGCACAGTGTGCGAGGTGACGGTTGCATGTTCCCTAATACAAGTTATTGAGTTGAAGTTGCATTTGTTAATTTTAAAATATAGAAGGAAGTATGGAGTTTGGTCCACTTGAGGATTTATTCAATGGAATATCAGACTTTGTTTCTTTTTACTGGCACTGTGGAGATGTGAATGAGAACGAGTTGGTGACATCTTTCAGGTGGAAACATTGCCCGAGGAGGAGGTCATCAAGTTGGCCGAGAAGCCATTTTGTGAAGCACCTGTTGACTCAAGGCTTTTGATGATGAACTCACGTATGGAGACTTTAATTCTTCCTAGATCTTTGCATTTGGTGAGTCACAGAAAGTATCTGAGTAGATAATTATTTGTAAGCATGTCCACAATAATCTCATGTAGTGTGCTTAACTGAGTAACAGATCTCGGATGGGGAAATATTGACATTTCCTTTGTTGCATTGAAGAAAAGTAATCATGACATAATATTTTCTTTTTTTAAAAAAAATTTTTATTTTGCCTTGAGGTATGCCAGTGTGTTGACCAAGCATGATTGTTGGTAGGTAGGATAGCAAGAACTTGAATTCAGGGATTTGACTGTCATGTGTCCATCTGTTGTTTTTCATTGATTTCTTTGAATAGATCCAGATTGGCAGCCGTCACAGTTTTAGCTCTTGACTTTCCCAGCTGTGGGCATCCTGATGGCCCTCAACTCCCTGTCAACACAGACAAGTCTATAAGGAACATGAGGATAAATATCCCTATGCATGTCCCCTTGCTTAAGCAATATGTAGGTAAAGTACGGACAGGTGGAATTTCTGGGTCAAAGAATGTCTGTTTACATCTTTGACTAAGCAGTGCCAGGTGGCTCTTCTGAAGAGCTCAACCTGTCCACATATGGCCAGCATTCTCTTCTCTAGGTTTCTGACTTGTGCATGTTGAGTAGCTAGCACACTGTTTTTGTTGGTATTTTTCTTAGTGTCTATTCTGATGCTTTTCATTGGGGGATTCTCTCCCGTGAAAATGAGCTTCCTCTGGATCCCCCTACCCATTCCTCTGCTTGACCTTGTTTTTTTCTTATCGCACATGTAAGTTCTCTGGAGATGTTGGATTGTTTGTCCATTATGAGACCAACACAGGCCCTCTAGAACTTTCAAACAATTAGTAAATTCCTAAAGAGAAAGTGAGCCCAGAAATTGTGCTAGCATTTTGGGAAGAAAAGTGTTGGATGATATATTCAAAGCATGAGGTTCTATTTTATTCTTTCCAAAATATCTCTGGGCAATGAAATGGAAGTCAGGGTATCTGAGGAAATAATCATCTGTTTCCAATTTTCTGGGATTTGGTTTAAGTGGTCAAGTTGTGATATGTATTAATTCATGGATCCAATAGGGTGATAGTTCTTTTAGGTTATCTTAGGTGCCTTCAAACTGAGGTTGTTGGCTGTCCTCGGCATAGTTAGTGACATGGAGCCATGACAGTTGTTGATACACTTGCAACCCTAGTGCAGTCTTGAAGAGGCAATGTGTCTGGTCCCATTTCCCCCCTTCAGGCTCCATGTGCACATTTGAGAATGGTTCCAGCCATTTTCTCATCCCTTAGATCATTCCCCTCATATGTCCTGTGAGACATTTTCTATGTGAGGCTTGAAGAAGAGACTATTCTGTAAAGAAAACCTTGTGATCTGTGTAGTATCATATTGAATAAGGTCATTGAGAAATCACAAATTCTGTTTAAAGATATTTGCATCTTAGCCAAATAAAACCTATTTCTAGGCATCCTGGTGCAGACAAGGATTTATCTTTATATCTACCATCATCTGTTTTTTTTTCACTTGCATGAAGTTCATCAATTTACAGGCCATTTTATCAGATGTGCAACTAGATCCCATTTAAATGACACACTTTTAAATGGTAGACCTTTTTACATGAGTGCTTTTTCAAACACAGGTTTGGGCTCACGAGCCCACATGCCAGAAGTTAGCTGGAACAGGTTCTTCAGTTTGGCCTATCCCTCAGTATCCCCCCGACGTCATCTGTTCAATCAGCTTCATTCCTCCAGCTCCGTCACTGGCTTTCATAGAAACCACATGCTGTCTATGAATCAGGGATTCCAGTCCTACAACATTGCATTCTTTGAGTATTTAAAGTAATCCAGTTTTCACATCACCATGCCTGACATCAGCAGTAATATTTATCAGCAAATGTTCGCTTTTCCAAGATGCAATTCTATGTGCTCCTCTCCCAAAGAGTCTTACTAGGCATATTGCATACGTAATTATTAAGTAAAGACCGTAATGTTTAAAATGTCATTCATTGTGCAGTTGACATATGTCTGAGATACTTTTTATTTTGGAGGAGGTATGTTTTAATGGGGAATTTCAACAGCTACGTAATAGTGAAATGAGAAATCTTGCAACCATTTTTTTCTTTGTGTATGATGATTTTTATGAGTAAGGATAAGATACTTCCTTGTTCCAATGCAGATGATGCCCACTTCTGTGAATGTATGCGGATTGTCACCTGCTACTTGGATGTCTGCATGTTGTGCTTGACACTAACATCATACTTGGTAGGTGGCAGAAAGTCAATACTGAAGTTAAGCTTCTGTGTTCTAGCAGCTGTGCTGAAGATCCTTGGTGTGCCACCTTCTGCAATCCATGCTGCTCTATTCATGTTCCTTATTGACTTCCTGGTGATGAGCATCATGGTCTCCTGGTCTTTGAGAATGGCCAAGCATTGCTCTTTGAATGTGGAAGATGGTCATGTGGAAGGCTCCAGGGAGGACGGATCATTGATCATGTACTCTAATCCATATGCCTCATTAATGACCTGTTTTTTCTTCTTGGGTTTTAAGGGAGACAGTGCCCTCAAACACTTCTGTGCAGCTGGGAATCCAGGTTTCTGCTTCACCTTGAAGGAAGCATTAATGATTCCTTTCCAGAAGACATGAGAAGAGAGAAGTGAGCCTCTGGTATCATGCAGGTTCCTTGCATTGCCCATGGGCTAGAAGAGAGAAGAGTTGCTGCATGAGATTTGATCCACCTTTTCCTGAAAAGTTCCACACAGAGGTGAGTCCCCAGCATGTTTAGACACCATTTCAGACATCTTTGTTGACGGAAATGAATCAGAGCCCCTGATGATGTGGAAGAGCTAAAGATGGGTTTGCTATGAATTTTCTATGTCATTTCTCAGGGCCTGAGTCAAGCCAGCCATGATGCTGTCAACGCATGAGCTGCTGCTCAAATGTGAGGAAGTGGTCTTGCTTTGTGAAAACACCACCCTGATTCAGGGAGCCAGAGGCAGCCTGCAGTCCCTTCGTTTTCCTGTAAAGGCAGATTGCTGTGGATGGCCTCTGCCCTCGTCTTGGGTTTGAGCGTCCAGGCAGATCCCTAGTTCCTTTGGACCTTTATTGCCATTGGGCCGCCCCAGGGTCCTTGGACTCTACTTGGTCTTCTGGCCTGGGTCAGTGGATGTGAGGTTTGGAATCCCCCTCTGTGGCAGGATCCCAGGCCCCCCACCACTTGAGGGCAGGCACAGCGTTCCCCAATTGTGTTAGAGGGGGAGACTTCTCCCACCCATCCTTATCCATGCTCATCCCGCATCGTGTGGCTTGACACCTGAGGACCTTTATTCATTGACTTAGTGGTTAGTGATGATGGTTGCTAAGACCAAGTGACTCTTTCAAGGTCACATCACTTGTATAATAGGGCTAGAGCATGGATCTTCCTAATTGATTTCATGGGACTCTCTCATGGGAACTGTGACTGCCTCCTAAACACACACACTACATTTGCAGTGTCAAAATTCATGGCGCTGTCTCCTTGGCAAGTGTATCTTGTCTTGTACTTGGGAATTTCACAAATATTTTCCTTTGGTTTGTGGAGGTCATGCAGAAGGGAGTTCATTTGAAATAGCCCAAACAAGAAATACCAGTTGTCTTTTTCACACATTGATTTGTGTATTGAATATCTCTGTCTGTGTGCTTACATGAGTTGCTCCTTTGAATTTGTTGAAAAATGGTTGGCTGGGGAGCAAGGTGACGAGAGATGGATATCAAAGCTTGTCCAGTATTCTGAGGTGAAGAATGTATTCAGGATGTGAAGGCTTTTCTAGCCATTTCCTATGACTCAGTCAGGGATCAGTCAGAGGATTCTGTCTGGTAGACTCTTTGGAGCATACATCAAAGTGGCCTGGTCTTACCCTGTCCAGGACTGAATGCTGAGCTTGAATGGGAGCTTCTTGTCATTTCAAGCATTTCCATGAGTCTGTCCTCTGTTCTCTTGTATCCAAGCGGTTTCTAACAGGAAAGGAGAACAAAAATTGAAAGTATGGTGATTGATTATTTATACCAATGTCATTTCAATCAACTTTGTATTATACAAAATTAACTTTCTGCTAGTCAAATTTCATATGTTGAAGAAATAATGAAAATATTGGGTTTGGGGTATGAGGATGTACAAATCAAATATTTTTGAGCACCAAGACCTGTTTTTTTTGTTTGTTTGTTTGTTTTTTTTACTTAAATAATAAAGTGCCAGAGGACCGCACCTGCCATTCAGCCTCAAAAACCTCCAGGTCCAGCGTCCAGGTGGACCATTTCATCAGGGTGTGTGGAACCACACTGTCCTGGGATGAGAGAGCAGTACCCAGGGATGTTGTCATCTCACCGAGTAGATATTGCCAGAGACAGTGGGGAGGTAGCGGCACATGAGGAAGGGAAGAGCTCTCAGGATAGGAAGAGGGGGCCACTTTGGGACTCACTGGGTATGGCACGAGGCTGCTGGATGTGGTATATGCCTGGGCCCACTGAGTGGAGCAGATCCCTGCTCTGTGTCCCTGTACCCTCCTCGTAGCCTTTGTTGGCAGCAGATTAGGGAATTGGGATCAGAAGTGCTCCCAGTAACACAGGCACCAGCCCCCACAGTGTGTTCCTAGCCCTTTCCCCACCTGGCCTGACTTGGCGCTTTTCTTGCTTCAGGGCTGAGACCCTACAGTCATTAGAGTGTGTCTGTGACCTAGATCCACCCTGCATGGCCAACATGCTCAGACCTTCAGCTGGGTCCTAAGCGCTGCAACCAAACCCTATCAACTGGGTGGCCTACAGCAGAGGAAGGGCCTTCGGTTGAAATCCAGAGGCTCAACACAGTAGGTGTTGGGCTGTCCCAGTGCCAAAACCCCTCCCAGGTTTCTAGGGGAGTGTCCCCCCAACTCTGTCAGCCCTTGCCCACTCTCCTCCGGCTGCCCACGATCTGTGGTTCCCGTATGGGCATCCCCTCCTGACTCCAACCTCACGTAGGCAGTGTTCCCAAGTCTCCCTGGTCTCTGGGTCCAGACTCTCCTCTTCCTACAAGAATATCAGATATTGGATTTGGGCCCAGTTGATGCTGTATTCCATCATGTGAGCTCTTAGCTTCATCACTGTGCAAAGACTCTTTTTCTACACAAGTTCGCACGAATTTTGGGTGGCTAAGAATTTTCAGGGGACACTTTTCTAATGAGTAAACTTTCCTTCCTTCAGATCTCTCCCCACTGAGCCTTCCTTGCACCCTTGTTCTAATTCCTTTATGGCAGGTTTCTTCCTTATGGCTGAGAGGACCTAGTGACCCCTAGATTCATACATTCTCTTTAATCACCAACACACTGCAGAATTCTCCATGGGACCGCGGTGTTTGCATTGGAACCCACCCCCTGACCTCTAAAAGTGTCTAGACAATTGGGTTGGCTCCCTCCCTCCTGAACCTCTTTGATGCCCTTTGAAGTAAGTTATTCTTTTGGATTCCTCCCACAGTAGGCAAGTCCTTGGATCCCCTGCAAGAAAGTCTTCTGGCCTGAAGGTCAGATGTGTCCAGATGTTGACTTGAGGATATCAGCTCCTAGAAGCCCTCATCCTGGCTCAGTGTTTCCTCCCCTCAATGCAAAGCAAGAAAGTGCAGTTGGCCCTGCACCCATTCTTCTGCATCCATGGTCCCCGCCAGCTGGAAATCCAAACTATCAGGAAAGGAGTTGTGTCTCTCTGGACAGATACTTCTCTCCTCCTTGTTTCCTGGATCTTACAGTGTTACAGAGAATGACACTGCCCTTTCATTGTATTAGGTGTCAGAAGTCATCTGCAGATAGTGGAAGTGCTACAGGAAGAAGATATGCAGCATTTAGATGCAAATACTCTGGCATTTTTGTAAGAGACTTGAGCCTGTGTGGCTGGTGTTTTTGGAGGACTTTGAACAAATCTCCCTTGGATTTCCTGTGACATTTCTGGTTTCTGGGCTTGGGAGTGTTCAGGACTTGAGTGTGAGTCAGCCCCATGGGGATGTGATAGGGGGGCAGTCGGAGCTGTTGTGCAGAACCTCAGTGATGGCTTGTAAGGCCACATGCAACACTGCAAGCAGCAGATGAGAAGGGAGTTCTCTCCCCATGTGTTTAGCTTAGCTCTTGTCTTATCCAAAATCATGACTTGTGAAATGTTGCAGAAATGGACTCATGCCAAGAAATTGGGATGTTCTGGGGAGCATGGGCTGTCATTCTATTCTGTCTCTGCATTATGATGTGTTAGAGGGTGGGAACTTGAAGATGTGCTTAGGCCACGGATTCTTCTTTCCTGGGAAGGGGGTTCTCAAAGCAGCCCTTGTTCCTGTTTCACCTGCTTCCCCAGGAGGACACAACAAGAACATTCTTACAAGTTGGCCCCCGGTCTTGGTCTTCCAGCCTCCCAAATTTGAGAAATAAAATCTGAGCTATGAATTAACAGTGTCTTGTATTCTGCCATCACAACACAAACTATGCTAAGATGAGTCAATCAGTAGTCTCCCAAGTGTTTACATTGTGGTAATCAACACCAAACATCCATTTTGTAATTGAACCATTTTGGAGTGCACAGTTGAGTGGCATTAAGCATGTTCATATTGGTGCATAGGCATCGCCACCATGCATCTCTAGAACTCACATGGACATACTCTTGCCATCAGTACTGAATTCTAGTGCCCTCCCAGGCCCAGGCAAAAAACATTGTACTTTATCTTTTGATGAACCTGATAATTGGGAACCTGAGATGAGTGAGATCCTACAAAATTTGTTTTTCTCTGGACACCATCATTTTCAAGGGATGCAGTTCACCCCCACTCGTGGGCATACCAGGTCCACTGCCAAATCTGTGGGTGTCTCAATTGCATTCTCAGTGACAGTGGTGGTTGTGTTCACATGAGCTGTCGTCTGTCCAGCTCAGATCCCAGGATCTAGGGTCTTGGGTTCCACGCAGCCTTTAAGTCCCCTCCTCCTCCAGGTCTCTACAGGCCAGTGTGCATGAAGGCTCTGTGCCTGGTGGTTTCTTTAGCTGATTGCAGGATGTGTCCATTGTGTTGTAGGTCATGATGGACTATAAATAGAACCAATGCCTGGATACTCCTGGGATGTGAGGGGGCCCAGACCGTGTGCTGAGAATTGGTGTGACCTCCTATTTAATAGGCCCTCAGGATCCCAGAGGAAAGGGCAAGTCCAGAGCCAGCGGAATCTCAGTGTCTCTGAGAGAACTTTTGGGGTGGGGGGCCGGGATATATTGATGTGATGACTCTGATGGAGAGTCACGTACTTCGAATCCAGGTCGAGGTGCTCAGGAGCAGCCTGGGATGGCACTTGGGTTCCCCACCTCCACACCCATGGGACATCTCAGGGCTCTGAGAAGCACAGCTGCCCGACCACAATGAGGGCATCTGCTGTCTCTGCATACAGTGAGCTGGGTTTTCTTCACGTCTCTCAACAATTCCACATAACACCAGCTCTGAACCCAGAGTCCTGGGCACTTAGTTGAGGCTCAGTGAGCTCCCACCTCTATCTACCTGACAGAGCCCTCCTGGCTCCCTCTGCACTCATTGCGTTGAAGATGAAAACCTGGAGGGTGGGACTTTCCATCATCCCGAAGTTCCCAGACACATTCCACTGTGTCGTTTGTTCCTGGCACCCAGACGGTTGTGGTGGGCCACAAGCACCCTGGCATCCATGTCTGGAACCATAGCAGTACAATCAAGAAACAGAAAGGAGAGGGGTCCGACTGATCAGGTCAGATGACAGGGCATAGTACAGAGTGGAATGGAGAGTTCCCACCCGGGGTGATTGTTGTGATGTGCAGAAATGCTCTGCTGGTGCTGGGTGCCCCCATGGTTCTCAGGGTCTTGAAAGGCTACAGATGCCCCCTGAATGATTCAGATGCACATAGTAGGAAGCCCGTTGCCCACTATTTTCTTGTGGAAGAAGTAGGAGACCCTCCTAGTGTGGAGGTGCAATCTAAGAGATAGCCTCACTTCTCTGAAAAAATTGATGGGAAAAAAAGGGTATGGACCTGTGCCCAAAGGGCCACATATGCTCCTGGAAGTTGGTGGTGGCCATAGTTCTCCATCCATTAAGTACTCCCTCACCCACTAATGTCCTTGTGTCCTTGAGAAATGCTCTCCCTTTCCTGGTTTTCCTGAATAGAAATCCTCTTGCATCTTGGGTGAATAGGGTTATGGGTTGTGCAGAGGGTGTTTGTCCACTGAACACCTTAGAGACTGTCCTTTATGGAGCCTAATGCTCCTCATTGAGGTTGAGGCCAGGGTCCTAACTGTGGTTAGTGTGAGGACACCCTGGGTTCAGCAGAGGGAAAGAAGGACAAGGGAAACTCAGATGTCCCTTCATTGTCCCTGGACTTGAGAGGACTTACCCCTTTGCACCTGGGATCAGGAGACCTCATTTCCTCAAGGACACCCACACTCAGGGGTAGGTCTTGAGTTTGGGGTCCTTCCTGGGGTCCAGGGCTGGTGTTAGCCACCAGGAATGACAGTGCTCTCCATGCTCAGTGGAGCCAGTGTTTCCAGGGAAGAGAGCCCATGGTCACGCCTTGTCTAAAGCATCCCACACCAGGGGCTCCCATCCCTAGCACTCCTGTCCTGAAAGGAAGCCCCTGAGAGGCAAGGTGGGTCCAACCACCTCTCATGTGTTCACTCATCACCGTGTTCCAGCAGTCACCCCAGTTAACAGTCCTGACAGGCTTGAACATGGCTCAGAATGGAACCTCATGAGCTCTACCCTGCTGTAGCTGCAGATCTGTGGCTGTAGAGACACAAAATCTCAAAACATATGCACTTGAAAGAAAAGAGCAAGAGCCAGCGCCCAAACAGGCCAGTTGTGGCAAGGACAGCCTGAGTGCCTAGGTTGGGACTCAGAATTATGTCAGTGGGGTGGCATTGCTGCTGGCACCAGCATGAAAACAGAGAGCCAGCTCTGCTCAATTTTGGTAGCACTGTGTTGGGGAAGGCAGCAGAAATTGAGAGGCAGGATTGAGTTTGGCCCTAGAAGGAGGCTGGATAAAAGTCCAGTGTGGGTTGGAGGGCCTGGGCAGATAGAGAGAGGCCAGGGCACACCCCAAAGCCTAGAGACTGCACTTGATGTCCAGGGTTGTGAAAGACCACCTCCCCTCTTATTCACAACTGAGAGCAAGAGGCATTGATAAGTTCAGTTTGTGTGCAGCTCATCCAAGATGGCTCGGGTAGGCACCTCTATTTCCTTGTCTCAGGAGGCTGGGAGTCCAGGCCCTACCGAGGCTCGGCTGGGAGGATCAGAGTCTGAGTTCATGCCTGTGTTCCTGGTGGGATCCATGTTGGCTAGCCTCAGGGCTTTTGTGATGAGAGGATAGGTGATTGTCATGTCTTTATCCCAGGACACACTTGCTAAATGGATTTGTTCTGTTCCCATGAATCCAGAGACAGAGTCTGAGCCCCCTTGAGGTGAGGGGTGAACTGGTTCTGGGCAGCAGGATGCTATGGTACCTCGGAGTCTCTGTGGGACCCCAACACTAGACACACTTGGCCCTTTTGAAATCTTAGGAGAAGCCTTGGGAAGTTGTATGGCAGAGGGGAGCAGCCTCTGCATCTCAGTCACCTCCAACTTGCCATGGTGTAGAGTGGGAACTGCAGCCACGATGGGACGGACATTGGCCACGTCCCTGTGTGGGACACAGGCCTGATTGAGTTAGGGTGCATTCTCTGTCTCTCCCCTTCTTGTGATTGTCCCATCTCTACATTTGTGCTTTAGCCACCTATGAGTCCCATCTCTGGTCTCCGAGAGAATACAGGGTTTTATGGGCCAATAGACACAATAATTCCTAGAAATTAGATGCTACCCTACTTTCCAGAAAAGACTGGGCACTCCATGAGTGGCACAATGATGGGATCAGAGTCCCAAACCTGGTGAGAGGGATGGACTTGTTGTGAATGCATTTGTGAAGGCTTCAAGCTGGAATTCTATTGAAACCAAGCTGGGCAGGCACTGGTGGGGGTATTTGGGTATTTGTTGGTGAACTCATGTGCAGTTGATGTTGGTAGGCACGGGGAAGAAATCAGCAGCCCATAGAGCTTTTCAAAGTGGACTTATGTGAAAAGAGTCTCAGGTATGGGGAGCACAGGAAATGACATCATTGCCTTGACAATGGATCAAACAGAACATGGAACCCTGGTATCCAGGCACCCACTTCACTGACCAAGCCATCCGAGCTCATTTGGTTGGAGTCACTGGAGTGAGAAGGATGTTCTCCTGTGGTTGCAAACAATGCCGAGCCTCAGGCCCCCAGGAATCTCAGGGGGGCCAAGTAGCCTTTTTGGGGAAACATTGGAGGCTTCATCTTAGATGCCAGAGCCTCTGGCGAATGTCGCAGAGGAGCTCAAGAGTAACCCTGTGTAGCACAGGGCAGGTGAGCCCAGCAGGCCTTCTAGTCTGATCCCTGATGAATGGCCCAGGACTCCTATTCTGACTGTGTGTGTGTGTGTGTGTGTGTGTGTGTGTGTGTGTGTGTTTGTACTGATGGGAACTGTATCATTGTGCTTTGACTCAAGTCATTTTTCTGTTTGTCACCTTTTCCATTTTGAACCCACCATTCTTGGTCCCAACCCAGGGTGAAAATGATCAGAACACGGATGAGCCCTGCAGGGTACAGAGCCTTGTACCTTACAGGCAAGACCAGCTTAGGAATCGGCTCCTGCCTGTCATTTGTGGGAGGAACCTAGATTTCAGCAGCAACATGGGGTTCATCTACTGGGATTTCATCCCCACCCAGCAGGTGCTGGACCTGCTGTTCCCAAGGTAAGCACCAGACCACCAAGCCCAAGTGTGTAGCCCCCTCATGCCTGGGTCTTGGGGCTGCCATGTACCTCTCAGGGACCCAAAGTTTTGTGATACCTAGTGAGATAGAGGACCACGCTCATAGTGGAATGTCTTTCCCGAGTGGGATGAATCCTGGAGGTGCCTGCCACAGCCTTGCAAGGGGAATGAACTCCCCCTCTCAGGCAGAGAAACCATCCTGACTCCAGGTGGTCCACAGAGGTCCGTGGAGCAGCCCCCACACACTGGGCACCACAGCTCAATGGTGTTCGCTGAGCTCATTCCCAGGTGGACTCAGTGAGGCTAGGTGGCCGTTCTGGTGTGATGTTGGCTTCGTGAAGAAATAGTTCTGTGCCAGAGGCGTCTCATAACTCAGGCCTTGGGCAAAGCACTTTTGGGTTCATAAAAGACATGTGAGTTTACATAGTGGGACAGAGCTTCCTAGCTGGGATATAGCTGGACAGGGGTTTGGAGATGGCAGCTCCCACACCCAGAGAGATATGTGGGAATCAGCAGTTTGGGCTCATTCACTGATGAACATGGAGAAAGCACCCACTGTGTGAAGACACGTTTTCAGTCACGTTTCATAATTCAGTGAAAAATGGGGTACAAATGACTGCCACTGTGTCCCTTGTCATGAGGGTCAGCCCGAAACCGCAGGTGCCATGAGTACATATCCTACATGTGACAGCATCCCTGACTCCATGAGGCATAACTGCACGTTGTCCTCTTCAGTGAACATGGTAGACCCCTGGACCAACTTCAACATGGAATGGGCTTGGGGTCAAGAGGGTGGGCTCCTGTTTCCAGAATAGGGACCTGCAAGGTGATTTGACTTGGGAAGGCTGAGGAAAGAGTGCTCTCCCCAATTCTGTTTTCTGCCTGCAGTGTAAGGTGTGGGGCTTCAACAGTAGGACGGGTAAGGCAGGGAGTTGTAGGTGGAGTCATGGTCCTCTGGGGAAGCCCCTGGGACAATGGATCCCCCCACACTACACCTCCCTGTCCTCCCCCAGGGCCACAGAGATGTGGCCTGCACTCATGGGAAAAGAAAGGTCCACTGCTACTCAGGGGGACTCAGTGAGAGCTCACAGAGAATGAGGTAGCATTGCAGCCCACGCCAGGGGAGGAGGTGTCTCTTGAGCCCTGAGAAGAGTGGGCAGGAGGACAGACACTCCTGGAAGGTGCAGGTTGGAGAGCACGTAGCCAAGAGGAAGAAGAGTGTCAGGCCTGCCCAGAGGAGGGGAGAGCTGGTCATGCCATGGATCTAACGCTCCTTGGTTGAAGGTTCTTTGCCTAGCGCCCTGTCCTGTCCCTGCCTGTACAGCCACTGTGTCTTGTCTGGGGTGGACTGGTGTGTGCAGAGCCGGGGAAGGTTCAGGAGTATACGGTCCGAGTTTTGCTCTGGAGGCTGTGGCGAAGGCGAGGCCAGGATTTTGCTGACTCCATACCTGCCTCCCCACAGTGCCTCACCTTCCTTCCCGGGGACCTGGGTGAACTTCCACACTGAGGCTTCCCATCAGCCTCCAGGCTCGCTGAGTCTGCAGCTGCTGCTGCGATCCATGTGGCTCCTGCTGGGTGGCTTGAACCTGGAGCACCAGGCACACCACCTCCTGGCCGCAATTGAAGATGGCAAATCAAGCCAGGCAGAGCCTGAGAGCCAGGCGGACTGGGGTGAGTACCTAAGGGTACATGAGGAAAGGTCCGAGTGTTGTCCCACTGCGGGATGTCTGTATGTCCGGTGTTGGGCTGGAAATTAGGATAAGCCTTTGTCCACTCAGGAAGTGACCCCAGTGTGCAAAGAGGTCCTGTGTGGGCTAAGGGCCTGAGGTCTTCTTGGCAGCAGGGGCATTGTCTGTCTGTGCCAAGGTCAGGGCAAGGCAGTCATGTTGGCATCTTTTCTCCTCTAGCTACCAGCTCAGTTCCTGTCACGGCTCCTAAGCCAACCCCAGAGCCAGAGCCTTCTCCCTGGGAAGGGGCAGAGCCGGAGTCCAGGACATCAGGGGTCTCCACTAGGAACTCTTCACGGCCCCAATTCAGCAAGCGGGTGGGAGGCAGATGCCTCATTCACGTGTACATGGAAAATGAAAGGACAAAGTATAAGAGCATCCTGGTGAGTCTTCGAGTGGGGGAGTCTCCTGGGAGCCCACACTGGGGAAGACCAAGTCCACAGCAAACACCTTGGACTAGGCCTGTCTTCTTGAATTGGAGCTTCTGGAAGGTCAGGAAGGAGAGCAGAAAATGAGGAAGAGAGAGTTTGGTGTTAAGAGCTTGACCTGAGAGGCGGGGAGCAGCAGCATGCCAGGTCTGGGTGAAAGTGGGCCTGTGTGTTTTGGGGTGCGCAGGTCAGAAGTGCAGGAGTGAGTGCTGGGTTCAGAGGAGGTCAGAGAAATATCGAGGGTACAGGCCATCCTCTACTGACCTTGGTATTGAGGAGGAGCATATTGAACCATGGAGTTTGAAGCAGAGGAGTTGGCATCATTTTCTTATGTGTGGGAGGGGACATGTTGCTGGTTGAAGGGAAGGGAGCCGTTGTGGGATGATTAAGGTGGGTAGGTGTGGGTCACAGACAACTGGGGGCCTTGGAGGAGCCCATTAGTGTCCTAGTTTGCATGTATGTGAATAGAGAGTGAGCGGCTCTCTCTGCAGAATTTTCCTGGGTGTGGAGTATCCATCATGAGACTCTGGTGTCCAGCTGCAGGGGAGCCATGCTGAACCACCACACCTGCTGGGTCTGTACCTCCTGACACCCCAGCAAGCACTGACACTCTCGAGCCCAGCAGCTTCCATGCCTATCATTAAAGAGTCCTAAGTGTGTGTTGTGCCCTGGCTGTCAGGACCAAAGCACCTAGGGTTTGTGCCTGGTCCACACAAAAATGCAGCTGCATCCCAGACCAGAGCAGGGATATGGAAGTCCACTGGACCACACCTCCCATCTTGATGGGACTAGAGTGTGTCTGTGCAAAGCCTTTTGGTCCTTATTCCCTTCTTCCTGCAGGGCATAGCAGGTTGAAGCAAACTCTTGTACCAAGATTGGGATTGGGCTAGAAGCACATAGGAAGACCCCACATGATCACATGAAGGCCTCAGGTAGCAGGGTAACAAGATGGTGCCCTTGTGTTGAGAGCTCAGTTGTCTCTGATTGTCCTTGAGCACTGTCCTCTGGGTAGCTACTCCCAAATTCCCTCTCTGATGAGCTTTCTCCAACCCTGCTCAGGTGACCTGCCAGGACAGGGCTCCAGTCATCATCCGCAGGGCCTTAGATGCACACTTGCTCCAGCAGGAGGATCCAGAAAACTTTGAGCTTCTGCAAATTGTCTCGAACCATCAGAGTAAGTGGTAGCATCAGAGGGTAGGGAGCAGTGAGTCACAGTGGGCTCAAGAAAACTGGGAGCCAAAACACAGTGTGCGTCCACCAAATGCCCAGGAAGAGTATGGTGGCACTTGTGCACAAGACAAAGTGTAGTGATGGGGCATAAATCTGTAGGTTCTTCATATTCCCCAGGGACTGTGGACCTGCCTACCATGTATTCTTTCCTTGGCCTGAGGAGGCATTGCAAAGCTATTATCCATGAGGGACCAAGAAGAGAGGCTTCTTTGTCTTGTGTCAAAGAAGACAGACAACCACAGGGTGCCTACTTTGGCAGCCTTTCCTGACTGAGACAAGTACATGAGAAAAGCAGTTCAATGAAGAATCATTTCTGGCTTCCAATCTTTCTATTCATTGCAAACTGAGTTCACTTAGGACCAGAGGCCATTTCTAGAGAGAAGTGTGTGGTAGAATAGAACCCTTCACAGCTTGTAAACTCTTGTTGGAGCGAGAGAGAGAGAGAGAAAGAGAGAGAGAGAGAGGAGAAAGAAGGAGGAGGAGGAGGAGGAGGAGGAGGAGAAAAGTGAAAATGAGTTGAAGGAGAGGACAATGAATTAGAAGGTAAAGATGACTATAAGAAGAAGCATGAGGAGAAGATAAAGAAGGACAAGAACAAGAAGGAGAAACACAAGCAGAACAAGAAGTATAACAATAAATTGATTAAAAATGTGAATGAGAATTATACTCATGAGGAGGAAATGCAGAAGTGGGGAACTCAAGAGAAATATATTGCTCTGAATGGCACAGCCCTGCTGTGGACATCCTCCACGCACGCTCAACACACCTCCAAACCATACCCCTCAAGTTAGCGTAGCCCCGTCTGAGTGGATGAATGCACTGGCAAGGTGGAGGCACCCACCATCAAGTGTTTTTCCCCAAACCCACCTGTGATCATTGCTGCAGTGGGGAGAAAACCTTCAACACATGAGTCTTTGGGGGACAATCCAGATGCAAAGTCTAGCTGTTTCTCTTTGGCGGGTTCAACATGAACTGAGAGGTTCTGGGGTGCAAGGGGCTATTTCCTTGAAAGTGATCCTGTAGTGGACCTCCTGTGCATAGAGGGTCCTCAGGGAGGAATCAGTGGGGAGTCTTTGGTGGAACAGTAGCTGGATTTGCGGGCTCTCAGGTCTGTATGTGAGACCTGCGCTGGCAGAGGCTGTCAGTTGGGGGGGATGTTGGGTAGTGTATTCCTTGAGTGTCACCTACCACGCCTCTGCCCCTTCCTATCCAGAGCTGAGGATCCCTGCTGATGGGAACGTATATTACGCCCTGGATGGCAGAGTGGATTATAACTTCGTTCTTCGGGAAACAGCTGCCAGAAAGTGGTTCAAGGTCAAGCCAAAGGAGGTAATCAGCCACCTTCTTCAGTCTTTACTCCTGGGGCCACTCCACATCCTCCAAGGGGACAAGAACCTCAGGTTCTGAATGGATGTTGTAGAATGCCCACGGAGCCAACTGCCAGGCTGGGTGGGGTGCAGGTGCTGGGCTTTGCTGATGTTGTCATCCCCCACAGTTCTCGGAGCCTTCTGTGGCAGTGGCATCCAGGATCCCAGCAGCTGGGAGCAGCAGCTCTGCAGTGGCTGCAGGACCATCGCCCCAGGCCACCCAAAGCAATGAGTGGTGCAAGAGAAAAATCACCAGTAGCAGCTCCTCACTGCTTCACTCCAGCGAGCAGGTGGAAGACAGCCGCTTTGTTCACGTCCTCCTAGAGGGACAGAGCCCGAGGGAGACAAAGCACATCCTGGTAAGCCTGACAGCAGGGCTGCCTCCTGGTGTCCACACAGTGGAAGGCAGGAGACACAGCCAACCCCGGGGCTGTGGTGGGAAATAAAGAAGAGAGAAGTCCATCTTAAGGGCTTGCCCTGAGGAGGGAGAGCCTCAGCATGCCCAGCTCCAGCGGTGAGTGGGCCTGTGTATTGTGGGTTTTGCAGGCCAGAAGTGCAGACGGAAGTGCTGTGGGCAGATGAGGTCAGAGAAATGTCCAGGGTGCAGGCTGCAGTGCCTAGAACTTGGTATTCTCAATGAGTGAGGTTGGAGCAGAGGAGGTGACAGTGACTTGTGACATGGGTAGGAGGGGATATGTTGCTGGTGGCTGCGAAGAGAAGCTCCTTAGCATGACTAGGTGTGGGAATTTGGGGTCGGGATCACCTGGGAGGTCATGCCAAAGCTTCGGAATGTCAGCCTTTGCATGTATGAGAATAGGGAGCTAAAGGGGTTCTTGGCAGAATTTCTATGGATGTGCAGTAGACACGCTAATGCTGCAGGTGTCCAGCTGCAGAGGAGACATGTCCAGTGCCTGCCAGTGCTGAGTCAAGTACCTCATTACAACCAGACCCGCACCGAGCTTCCAGAGGCCAGGGCCTCTCGAGGCTATCATGAAGCACTCAAGTGCACACTCTTGTATCTGAGTCTGTTTTGTGTAGTGGCAGTCAGGACCAAAATTTTTAGTGTATCTGCCTCTTCCATCCACAAAGGCAGCCTGCATCCCAGAGCACACTTGGCACGCAGGTCCCTGGTCCATTGCTCTCATCTCAGTGAGTTGAGAGTGTGTCTGTGCATAGGCAGTTTGGTCCTTTGACCTGAGTGGAATGTGGCTCCCCAGGGGGAGGGGGGATGGCAGGTACAGGCAGATATTTGTATCAGGATTGTTCTAGTAGCACATTGTAAGAACCCAGGGGGTATATGGAGGCCACACTCAGGCAGCAGGATAACAAGATTGTGCCCTTGTCTATGTAGCTGAGATTTGTCCTGAATGTTTGACCACAGTCTTCTGGGTAGCTCCTTTAAAAGCCATTCCCTGATGACATTTGTCCCACCCTGATCCAGGTGACCTGCCAGGAGAGGGTGACTTGCCTCATCCGCAGGGCCTTGGACCAAAATAGGTTGCAGCATGAGGATGTGGACAACTATGAGCTGCTGCGAATGATGTCTCTGCAGGAGAGTAAGTAGGACAATCAGACAGTAGGGAGAAATGATCTACAGTGGGCTCAGGATAACTCACTAGAGAAAGTGGGCCTTGGCCCTAAAAAAACCAGAGTGTGGTGGGCCTGGTGCAGGAAACCAACTGCAGTGATGGGCGTGTCCAATTTGGAGGTGCTCAATGAGGCCCCAGGGGGCTGCTGGACCTCCCTAAATGTGTTCTCCCCTGGACCTGGTCAGGCAATGCAAAGCTAATATCGATGAGGGGCAAGGAAGAGAGAGGCTTAATCAATCGTCAGTTTGGTTTATGGCTCACTGATAAGGATGCCTTCAAATGAAGAGGAGGAGAACATGGGTCCTGATTGGATCAGCATTGCTATGGACGGAAGCAGCACAGGTCCCAATCCATGGCCAGGATATGAGAAGTCCTGCCTACTCACAAGAATGTCAGGATGGCGGCAGCTGGGAACAGGACTCAGTGAAGAGGAAGTCAAGGCCAGGGGACAGCCTGTTTGGGTTCTTTTTGGAATAATTCCAAGTCCTCTGTGCCTGGGTGCCCATCTCCTGAAGATCCCAGAATGGCCAGGTTATGATTCCTTCCAGCAATAAAGAAGGGCATCTGAAGAACATAGGCCACAATGCTGAGCTGTCCACAATGAAAGTGCTCTTTCCTTTCTTGTGAGCCAGACACTCCTAGCCTCCACCATCCCAGCCTGTCCACAATAGAATCCACCATCTGTCGGGCATGTAAGTGAGTTTTCCCATTTTCACACACCACCTCATTTGGGTTGGCTCTGTCTTACACATGAGGAAGACTGAGGTGCAAGGAGCTGGGCAGGGGGCAGTGTCTGCGAATCTCAGGGACTTGGGAGGCTGTGCAGGAGGACCAGAAGTTCCCAACAGCCTCAGAAACTTAGGGAGACCCTGTACCCAAGTCAAAAGGCCTGGGAATGGTCTCAGTGCTTAAGTGCCTCTGGTTTTATCCCTGGTACAAAAATAAGCCAGTGAATAAGGAATTACCAAACTGAGAATCTACGAAGGTGATTTCAGAAACACACTTTCAACCCAAGCATCAGTTGAGAGCAGGCTCCAGACCAGGGGAAGTTTGTGTGTAACAAACGTGAAAAGGGAGGACTAGCAGGGGGCCTGGAACCCACTAGGTGTGATGGCATCTATGTCTTATGGCAGGAGGGTGGCAGTGATGCTGGCCCTTTCCTAGATTTTGAAAATCTTGTTTTCATTGGGGAAGCTTTTTGGAGGTGGAATCTAGTTTAGCAATCCTGGTCCAGATGAGGTGCTGACTACCACAGGTAGAAGCCTATCCAGAATGCGGTGTCTGTTATTCAATCTTTCCTGACTATGAGTATGACAAAGAAAGGAAGTCACATGTCTTTGGTCTTGGTTTCACTCCCGGCCATTGATTGAGAACTGATTTCATCTTGGGGTTCTGAAGAGGGGCTGCATCTGGGCAGAAGAGTGTGATAGATTTGAACTCCTCAGGATGCCCAGCCATTGCCAGAGAAAGAAGGAGAAGGAGGAGGAGGAGGAGGAGAAAGAGGACACTCCTGAGTGGGGAGAGGATCACACGATGAAGAGCAGGAGGAGAAGAAGGAAAAAAGGAGGTGAAACGGAAGGAAGTGTGGAGGGAGATACACAAGAAGAAGAACAAGAAGGAATCATGTAAGAACAAGAAAAAGACCCAGAAAGAACTACAAGAAGATGCAGGACAGAAAGAAGAGCCACAAGTAGAACAAGAACCAGAATACAAGCACCAAGCAGACAGTCATGATGAGAAACAAGGGGAAGGAGAGCGAACCTAGAAAACAATAGAGTTCTCCAGGGCACCACCCTGCTGAAGTCCTCCCATGTCCATGCCCAACACACCTCTGATGGATACCACCTCCCCTCCGTGTATTCATCCATGAGTGAATTCATCCAGGCAAGAGGATGAATTGACCCACCATCCAACGCTTCCCTGAATGCCCATGTGTAAGCATGCAGGAGCCTTTGGGGTGCCAATCCTGATGCAAAGTCTAGCAGTGTCTCTTTGGCAGGTGCAACCTGCACTGAGAAGTTCTGGGGCCCAAGGTGTTGTAGGGCCAAAGAGGCAAGGCACTGAAGATAGCAGGAAACAGTTTAATTTGGCTGCAGCCAGGTTCAGAGGGTACAGCTTTCGCTGTAATCAATCAATCCCCTGAACCCCGAGTTCAGGGAGTTTCAGGGTTTTATACCCAGCATGTAAGGGGAGGGGCTCAGAAGTTCACAGTCTGCAGAAGTTCACATAAAAGCAGCTTTTCTTTCACTTTTGTGGGCAAGTTAACTCTTCAAGGACAACACCTGAGAAGGGGAGAGCTTCTTCTCCCCTTTCTTTCCTCCCCCTGCCAGCTGTTACCATGGAGCCCATTTGTAACTTATCTTAAAAAAAATGTAGACATCTCTGTGCAGCTCAGCTCAAAGCCAGAGGCCTTGTTTGCACATTTCTTCAAAGTACTATACTGGATACGTTTGTGAAAAACTAGTAAGAAGGTGTCCAACACCTGGAGTGTTGGTATCTTCTTAGCCAGTGGCCAAGTAAACAGGGTGACATGAATATAGGAAGTTTATCTACGATGGACTCTCTTGCTGACAGTCTTCAAATCAGCCATGTGTGTAGAAGGCTTTTCTGTGGAGAAAGGGGGTGCCAGTTCAAAGGTGCTATTTCCATTGTCAGGTGCTCTTTTGGTTAAAATCCTGTGCATCATCTTCTCCAGGGAAGAATCATTGAGGGAGTCTTTGGTGGCACTGTAGCTGGATTGGAGGGCTCTCAAGTCTGGTGCTGGCCTGCCCTGGCGGAGACTCTCAGGGGTTGGGGGTGTTTTGTGGTACAATCCTTGAGTGCCCCCTAACAATTCTCTCCACTTCTCTCTGCAGAAATCAAGGTCCCTGACCACTCACTCATGTATCTGTCCATGAATCCGCGAATAAAATACCATTTCATCGTGAGGAAACGCCCCCAGGTCAAGGGAAAGGAGGTAAACACCTACCTTATTCAAGCTGTACTTGTGCTGCCATTCCACTTCTTGTAACAAGAAGCCTCATCACCTGGACATATGTGCTAGAAGCCCATAGAGCTAACTGACAGGCTGGGGTGGCTTTCTGTTTCTGGGTTTGCTGATGTTCCATCCCCCACAGTTCTCAGAATCATCCTGCAAGTCCTCCAGGCCACTTTCCCACAAGCAGGTGGGAGACACCTGCTTAATTCGTGTCCACCTAGAAACACAAAGTCCAAAGCTGGCCAAGACTGTCCTGGTAAGCCTGGGAGCAGGGGTGTCCCCTGGTGCTTACACCTGGGTGGGGAGCAGACACTGGTCCAATACCATGGACTACTCATGCCCTCTTGCATTGGAGTTTCTGGATGATCAGGAGGATAGATGGGAATCAAGAAGGGAGAGGTCAGTGTGAAGGGCTGGAGCTGAGATGAGGGAGAGCAGCAGCTGTCCACCGCCACGTCTGAGGGAGTCTGTGTGTCAGGTGGCAGCATGCAGTCCAGAAGGGCAGAGGCAGGTATGGGTGACAGATGAGAATAGGACAGGACCTAGGTGGCAGGTTCCCCTGTATGGGATGCTGTCATCCATGGAGGAGGACAGCAGTGTGAGGTTCTGCATGTTCCTTGAACAAGGAGCTGAGAGGGTCCCTCTGCAGAGTCGATATGGATGTGTAGAGCAAGCACACTAAATGTCCAGGTAATCTGCAGGACAGGAGCCCTTTCCAATGACCACCCTTGTCGGATGAGGTGCCCTCCCACACCCCAGCCAGCACTGAGCCTCTGGAGGCCAGGAGCTCTCGTGGCTGTCTTTCAGCACTCCTGTATGTGGTCATGTTTTTGGGTCTGTTTTGGGCCCTGGCAATCCAGACCAAAGCCCTCTAGGTTTTGTGTCTAGGCCACCCAAATGCCGCCTGCATCCTCAGGCAAACCTGGGATCTTGGAGGCCACTGTCCCATTCCTCCCAACTTGTGAGATGAGATTGCATCTGTATACAGGGAGTGGAGTCCTTTCACCTCGAGTGGAGTGGGGCTCCACAAAGAGCAATGGCAGGTCCAGGAAATCCTATGTACAAGGATTGGGCCAGTAGCCTATGGGAAGAGCACACATGATGAGCAGGAAGCCAGCCTCAGGTAGTAAGGTCATGGATGTTGTCCTTGTATTTAGAGTGGAGGTGCCTCCAAAATTCCCCTGCCCACTGTCCTTGAGTAGTCACTTCAAGGCCCATTTCCTGAAGGCCTGTCTCTCATGCTGCTCCAGGTGACCTGCCACGATAGGGCTCCTGTCGTCATCCGCAGGGCCCTCGAGCTACACTTGCTTGATCAGGAGAAGCCGGAGGAATATGAGCTGGGCCAAATCATCTCTCACCGTCAGAGTAAGTGGAACAATCAGGTGGCAGGGAGCAAGGGTCAGGATGTGGACTCAGGTCAACTCTTAGCACCAAAGAGTAGTCTCTGACCCCCAAGAACACTCCAGCAGGGTGTATTGGGGCTCGTATACAAAGACAACTGCACTTCTGCTGGTGTAATTCTCGAGGTTCTAAGGTATACCCCAGTGGCTATTGCGGCTCCCCACCAGGTGCCCTCCCCTGGACATGAACAGGCATCTAAAGCTGACATCAGTGAGGAGTGAGGAGGAAAGCCTGCTTACAGGCTGTGGTCTGGGATACGAGTGGTTTCAGAGGAACATGGGAATGCATGGGCTAAAGATGGAACTGGCACTTTTGTGGACTGAATCAGCAATATTGAAAGCTTCTGTGTGCCCAGAAAACCACTGCCTGGGCAGAGCATGGCCAGGATTCTAGCAAGCAGTAACAGGATGAAATTGGGAAGAATACACAGCCTGGGAGACAGCCTGAATCATCTGTGTTTGGATAAAGTCCATGGTCTTCCGCACCTGAGTCCACTTGCCAAGGAGAGATCACAATAGCCAGGTTATGACCCCTAACTGAAGTCACATGAGGGCTTCCTGAGCACGTCGGCCACAAAGCTCATCTGTTAATAATGCCAGCACTTTTTGGTGGGTTGGTTTGTTTTTGTGAGCCCAACACCCACAGCAGCCATGATCCCAGCCTATGTATGCTGAAGACCACCACCCCTATGAGTTCTAGGATCATTTTTCTCCTATCTTAACATACTGTTAGGTTAGTAGAATCTATGGAAGAGGAAGTCTGTCTGGGGCCTTGGTAGCCTAAGAAATTCATAGCAGAGATCCACACATCCAACCCATAAGGGATGGAGAACAGGTTCTAGCTTTGACGAGGCTGAAAGGAAACAGGTGTTCAGAGGAAGGAGAAGCGGGCTGTTGTATTCCCCCACTCGGGGTCATGGCACCACTGGACCATACACCATGTTGGAGGGAAGCATTCCCTTTGCTAATCTTTGGAACCCTACTTTGTTCTCAGTAGGGCAGCATTTGGAGTGTGGCCTCCATTCTCGGAAGCCTGGTCCACATGGAGGTGGGCACCAACAATGACAGAAGCATGGCTCAAATATGGTATCTGTTCTGGTCAGCCTGTCCTCACGGTGGCCATACTTGAGGAAAATAACTCAGAAGAGGAATCCTAGGCCTTTTCTCCGGGTTTCCTAGCCTTCTCTCTGGTTGTGCACTGAGGCTGTCCATAAAGCTCTAGTATGTAGCAGTGGAGAGCTCCTCAGCCCTTGCCAAACAGGCATAGACTGGGAGAGAGAGAATGAGGCTGGCAGACAGGGAGAGAGAGAATACAGAGAGGAGAGGAGGACCTCTACTTGGAGGATGAGGATTCAGTGGAGCCAACAGGGCCAAGGTACTATTGTCCAGTGCGCACCCCTGTTTAGGTCTTCCTCCAACCATACCCACCCTTTCTTCCAGTCCTTCCCACCTCCCAGTAATATGTTCATCTTGAATGAGAATTTCATGATGACATCAGAGCACTCACCATCCAATGCTTCCCTCCAAAGCCACCTATGAAGATGGCCCATGTGGGGTCTGAATCTTCGGCACAGGAGCCTTGTGTGGGAGATTTCAGATGCAAACCCTAGTGGTGTGCTTTGGCAGATGCAAGAGGACCTGGGATGTTCTGGAGTCCAAAGCCTTTGGAATGAACAGACATTAGGTCTGTTGAAGTGCTCTGCCTAGTTTTTGCTCAGGGAGGACTGTGGAGGCTGTCTTTGTTGGTATTGGTGCTGAGTTGGAGAGCTCTCAGGTGTGTGGCTCGGGTCCTTTCTGGCATGCACAGGCTGTCAGATGTTGGGGTGTCCTAGGGAGCACCTCCTGAGTGCCACCTTCTTTTTGTACTTGCCTCTCTCCCCAGAGCTGAGGATTCCAGCGCAGGCTAACGTATTTTATGCAAAGAACCCTCACACAAAATCCAACTTCGTGCTGAGGAAAAGGAGCCTCTCCCAAAAGAATGATGAGTGGATCCAGCCTCAACCTCCCTCTCGTCCTGCAAAGAAGGCTCCAGCCCTCCTGAGGATGCTTGCAAAACCATTCTGCTGCTGTGTGCCTGGGCGGGGCTGAGGCAGCCCAGGAATATTTACATTGATTACTATTGGCTTGGAAAGTTTGAACCTATAGTTTGCATTGTCCTTGACCTTGTTTAGTAACACAGTTGTTACTCTATCCTGTATTTGTTGTTTCCATTAATATATTATTATTTTAAAATGTATATGTTTTTGTTACCTGATCTGCTGTGATGATTTGAGTGTACTAAATGTAGCAGTGATTCCTAAAGGACACATCCAAACCAACAGGAAGGAATGTTTCATTCTATCAGCAAGAACTTTGGTTTTTAGGAGTTTTGCAGATGGCATTATCTGAGTCAGTTTTCCAATGGGGGCAATGAAGTATCGACTAGTCATCATGGTACAAACACACACTAGAGCACACCCACACACACACACACACACACACACACACTAGAGCACACACACTCAATGAGAGATAGATAGATGGAGTTGGTCTGTGCTGAAATACTTTGGAGACATGGTTCTGATTTCTCTCATTTTGGAGTATTTTCAATTGCATAAGGTGTCCTGCAAATGAATCCCATGTCTGAAGAAGACATGAATGTGTACTTCACATGCCACTTTCCACATAACCCCAAGGTCATGTCATGTAATCTTTTTCATGCAGCTGTATTTTGACTGTGAATCATCCCATGAGGTCAGCTATGGAATTTTCCACTGGTAGCATCACAATAGGGATCCACTCTTTGGATTTGGGGATATTTTCTATTTTCTTGATTCAGATTGGAGACAAATATATATACATATATATGGTTTTTGATCAAAATTCTGCCTTTGATGATAATGAATGCCATGCATCTAGGAATCTGTAGACTGTAGGCAATGAATGGGTGCCTACTGTTGCCTGGACTGGTCTGCAAAGTCCTGTAGCATCTGAGCATGTGTGAGGGCTGTACAGGTCTTGCAAAAAGTCCTGGTCAGATGATCCTGCACAAAGCTGAGCTCCTAGTGGTCTCTACAACAGCGTAATGGCCTAGGAGAAACACACTTCCACACAGAAGTTGGGAAGCTACCTTATGAAGGTGATCATAGGTACGGGATCCTCTTGCTAGAACCCTTTTTGTATTGGGCCAGAACTGTGCTCTGAATGTGCTTGCTAAGAAAAGCTTGGGATTTTCTAATTGAAGCAGTTCGTGCAAGCTGCTTCCACTTGCAGGAACAAAGTGTGTTCTCGTTGAGCACTTTGGGCTGTCCCTGGTTGAACTAGAGTGTGTCAGAAGCACTTGTAATGATTGGCATTCACGGTTTCACATTGAAGCCTTTGTGCCATCTGTCAACCACTGATGGCTGCAAGTGGGGAATGGAAGCCATTTGCTGCAAGCAGTTTCAACTTGCAGGACTAACTTTGTTGTAAGTGGGCACATGGTGTTTTTTTTTTTTTTTTTTTTTTTTTCTGGGTGAGCTAGAAGAAAGCAAAACTGCTTCTTACAGGTGCAGGCATGCTTTCACATTGAAGACTCTGTGCCATTGATCCAAAACAGTTCACTCATGTGGGCACCTGCACTTCAAGTGTACGTTGTAAACAAGTGTGACATATGGATGTTAATGAGACTTTGGAGAACTGATCTTCTCAGCTGGTCCTCTTTCCTCCTGCAAGTGGGTGATGCTAGATTCAAGAGATGTCTTTCTGGCACCCTTTGTGTTTCATGCCTGAACTGTGCTCTGAATGTGCTTGAGGAGAACAGTTTAGAAGTGCAGAAGTGAAGCTGTTTGTGGAAGCTGCTTCAAGTAGCAGAAGCTAACTTGTTCTCAGTGAGCACATGGGAATTTTTCTCTGGTTGAAGCAGTGTGAATGAGAACGGTTTCTCAGAGCTGGTAGGAATGTTTGCATTTGGCAAATGTTGCCATCTGTCACCCAGAGTTCCTTGCATGCAGAAACCTGCATTTCAAGTGTTCTCAGAAAGGTCTGATGAGTGGGTTTCCATGGAATTTTGTGGAATTGATCTTTTCAGCGGTCTCTATGGCCTTCTCAAAATTGGTGATCCTGGGTGGAAGGACTCTCTTGTCAGCCAACATTGTATTTTGGGCCTGACCTCGGCTCTGAATGTGCTTGCTGAGAGTAGTTTGGGAGTGCAAAAGTAAAGCAGTCTCTCAGCAGCTTCAACATTCAGGAGCTCATTCTGTTCTCAGTGAGCACATTGGGGTTTGTCACTACTTAAACTAGCCTGAAGAACCACTGCTTCTCAGAGGTGGCACTTTCCCTTTGAAGCATTGGTACAATTGGTCAGTGGGAGTTCAATGCAGGCAGGCATTTGCATTTCAAGTGAATTCCGTGACAAACAATTGAGCAATGGATTTCAATCAACCTTGGGGAATTGCTCTTCCCAGTGGGCCCACAGTTCTCCTCCAAGTTGCTGAACCTAGGTCCAAGGGCTCTCTTGCTAGCACTCTTTGCATATGGGCTGAAACTGTGCTCTGAGTGTGCTTCCTGAAAATAGTTTGGAAGTGCAGCACAGAAGATTTTTGGCAAACAGCTTTCATATTAGGAAATGACTTTTTTCTCATCGTGCCCATTGAGCTTTGTACCTGGCTGAAGTAGCCTTCAATCCAATGGCTTCTGAGAGCTAGCAGGCACAGTTTCCATTGGAAACAACTGAGCACTTGGTCAATGGTAAGTTGGTTGCTGTCAGTCATGAAAGTTTCAATGAGTTTTTAGAAGAAGGAGACCATGGGAATACAACGAAACCTTGTGCAATTCATTTCCTAATAAACTTTGTGATGCTACACCAGAGTGGACTTTTGCAATGATACTTTCTCATGTGTTTTGCAGGAAATGTGTTCTGAATGTGCATCCTGAGATGCATTTGAAGGGGGCAAACAGAAAAAGTTTGTGCACAAAGTAGCTTTGTTCTCAGTGGCGGTTTTTCCCTGGTTGAACATGCAGGAAGCAGAACCTGTTGTCAGAGCTGATGGCACCATTTCACTTGGAACCATCTATGCACTCAATAAAGCACAGGTCATTGCAGACAGGCTCATGCAATTTCACGATAGTTTTCAGAATCCGTTTGAGGAATAGATTCCACAGAATCATCGAGGAATGGAACCATCCATCAGACCTATCGCTTCCTATCTGAGCAAGTGCTCGGAGGTACAAGGGCTCTCCTGCTAGCACACTTTGGATATTGAGCCTGAACTGTTCTCTGAATGTGCTCAATGAGAAGCGTGTGAAGTGCAGAAGAGAAGCAGGGTGTGCAAACAGCTTCAACTGCAGGATGTAAAAGTGTTTCTGGAGAGCACATTGGGATTTGGGCTTGGTTGAACTAGTAGGAATTGGAACCCCTTCTTAGAGCCAGCAGTCACGGGCTTTACTTAGAAGTTTCTGTGTCTTGTATAAAGCACAGTTTGTTGCTCGTGGGCACCTTCATTTCCAGTGACTTTTCAAAAAATTTGAGGAAAAAGATTTCAATGAAATTCTGGGCCATTGATCTTGTCAACTGCCCAACTTTCCATGTGAATATTGGTGATGTTAGGTCCAAGGGCTCTCTGGGTAGCACAATTTGCACTTTGGATGTAAAGTGTTGTCTGAAAGTGCTGGCTGAGAAAAGATTGAAAGTGCAGAATGGAAGCATTTTGTGCAGGCAGCTTCCAGTTGAAGGAACGGTCTTGTTCTCTGTAAGCACATTGGGTTTTGTGTCTGGTTGAAGCTGCATGAAGCAGAACTGCTTCTCAGAGCTGGCACTCTCAGTTTCTCTCTGAAGCATCTGTTCTATTGGAAATGCAGGTTCCCTGCATGAAGGCTCCTGCAATTCCAGTTTGTTTTCTGAGTGAGTGGGAACCGTTGACTTCAATGAAACATTGGCAAATGTATTTTCTTCAAAGGGCAGCTTTCCTCTTTAAAGTTGGTGATTGGAGCTACAAGGGCTCTCTTCCAGGTACACTTTTCCTATTGGTCAAGAAGGGGGGTCTGAATGTGCTTGCTCAGGAGAGTTCAGAAGGTCAGACATGAAGCCCTTCATCCAAGCAGCTTTCACTTCCCAGAACAAAGTGGATTCCCAGTGAGCAATTTGTGGCTGTCCCTGTTTGAACTAGAGTGCCGCAGAATGACATATAATAACTGGCAGACACCTTTTCACTTTGAAGCCTTTGTGCCATCAGGAAACTTGTTTGTTGCATGCAGATCCCTGAATGTCATTTACCACTAAACTCACCCAAGTCCAGCATGGTAGTGGTTGTCATAAAAAAAAAAAAAAAAAAAAAATCTGAAATGTCTATTGCACACGAAGCTCACACGTTGGCAAGGAAGGCTGTGCTTGAAAACTCCTCAGGCCCGCTCGGGTGTCTTCAGCTGTGAGTCTGTAGAATTTCCTCCTGGGGCCTCTTTTCCAGTGATCTGCCGCCCTGCCCTCGCCAGCTTCCCTCCCTTTCCCATCTTTCCTCTCTCTGGTCCACTCCTCAGATCCCATCCTCCCTTCAATAGGGCCTCATCCAGGAAGCCTGCCCATGTGCCTCTCACTTGATTCAAACTTCTCCAGTGCACTTGTTGTCAAAGCAGGGACTCCCAGGAGAGAGGAGCTCTCCATTCTCCACATTGATGTCTCTCAGCAGGGAGGACTCCTCCATGCTTGGATGGCAGGGCTGTGGTCACCTGGGAAGGTGGAAATAGGAGGCTTCCAGGGGGCTGTGGTGTTCCTAGCCAGGGTGCTGGTCACTGCAGTGCATTTAATCTATGCACCTGAAGGAGCCTTATGCTGCAGATTTGTGTACTTCTGCATCTGTATGCACCTAGTTCTTCATGTGGGGGGAAAAAAGCAATGCTCTCAAAGTTTGCTTTATATTATACTCAACTGGTAATTTACAAACCCCAGTGTCGCATCTTAGCCCAGAGCCATTCCATCAGCCCAAGGCCAGTGGGTGGTCCAGCGGTCAGTACTATGCACAGCTCTCAGGTGGCTCCGGTGTGTAGCTGAATTTGAGAGCCAGTGTTTTGTAGGATTGCCCTTGAGGTTAGAATTCATTGACTTCCTCTTATGTCATTTGACTGGTTCAGGATATTCTTTGTCTTATTAACTATTCTCTGAAATTTTCAAGTTAGCAATCTCTGGTCATTTCTACCCTCTGATGGCATCTGGTTCAACAGCTTGTTGTTGGGTGGGGTCGGTCACGGGCAGTCCTGGGTCACAGAGAGGGACAGGAAGACCATAATGTGGAATGGTGGTGTAGAGAGTAAGGGTGGGGCCAGAGCCCACACTGTGGTTAGGGTAGGGAAGGGATCTGAAGAGACTACCTTGAAAGCGAGATCTGGCTGCATTAACCAGGAATCAGGGCCTGGAATTGGAAGCAATGACAGGGCTTCTGACTAGAAGGGACACATCCTTCTGGGCTGAGTTGGAGGTCTAGCCAGGCAGAGGAACACAGAGAGGACGCAGGAGAGGAGGATGGTCTAGATCATAGAGCTGCTCCATCATCATATCTTAGAGTGAATTTTTTTCTTCCAGTTGTTGGTAAATGCTAATTCATTCACATGTTACATCACATCCACCTCGTCCATTGCAAAGGCCAGCTCAACCAACACAGGCAGTGATATCTTGGTGGATGTGTGCATTCCATTCTAAAAGGAGGTGCCCGTGGGCACTCAGGCATTGGCAAGCTTGCTTTGGAGAGTGAATCTTCTCAATGTTATTGGACTGGCTTTTGAAAGCTCATGGGGTTTGGCTAGATGTAGAATTCTTCCACACAATTAAGCATGATGTACATTTTAGAGAGCATTTTCACTGAAGGGAAGGTTGGGGGTGTGGAGCCGTGAGCATTAACATCTATCGTGTTTCTCACCTGGAGTTGGCTACCTACAACTGGTGACCGTGTTTTGCTATTGCTGAGCAATACTGAACAAGTCTCTGGCCCAGTAATCCATTGCTGAACTACATCCCCAACAAAAAGACATTGAGTGAAGGTGAGGACCAGAAGAGCCCGGGAACCACCTGACAGCTGCCTTGAAGTCCTGAGCTCTGGAACATCATATGCCAACTCAACTGTGTATCAACCTTGTCTTCCTGGGCTTATTAGAACTGTGTACCAACAGGTGTCCTCTACTTTCAGAAGCAAATGCAGAATGATAGAATCTGCTCTGAGGACCCATTTCTAAGTCTTGTTTGCCGCACATCTTCTAAGTCTTATTGGCAGCATGTCTTCACTGGAATGAGTAGACATTTGGCATTCTATTGTCCTTAAAATTTCATGAGATTCTACACCTACTTGGTAGGTTGTGTTTTTAAAGAGACTTGGCCTGAATGCATTTTACATGCCAAAATATGGCTTGTCTTTTCTCCTAAACATATCAGGGCAGTCAGAGCAGCCAAGGAGAACTAAATACAAGTGTAAAATGGCCAAATAGACTGGGATCACTGCACACCTTTCTAGAACCTTCTTTCATGCTCTGGCTTTCCTGAGGTTAAAATGTGGGGACCTGTGATCCAGATTTGTTAGCAAGTAGTTTTCTTGGGAGGCAATACTAGAAAACTCCAGGTGGGAACAGGAAGTGATTAGTCACTGAGCGACCAAGCACAGGCCTGCTAAGGAGTGCTGGGGTTCCATGTAGATCATGCTACTAATCGAAGGCCTCTTACAGGGTGAGAGAGCTGGGGTGTTCTCCACCCACTCCTGCCAGCCATGGCAGGAAGCTGCTGCTGGCCTTCACTGTAGGCAAATGGGCCATGGTGCTGGGGGCTGGAGGTCAGCTGGGGTGTGAAGAAATGGCATAGTGCTGGACAATGTCATCTAGCTTTGAATCCCCAGACTGGGATCTTGAGCAGGGCAAGGACAGAGACTGTGCCCAATGCAGCGTCTACTTCTCAGCATAGTGCCAGGCACACAGCAGACCTTCATCAATCCCCGTGGAATGTGCTGGCTCGCCCCAGCCCTGCTCCAGGTCTCTCAGCTGCGATCTCTCTGCTGGTCCTGTCTGTTCTAGTGTATTCAGCTCTTGCTTCTACGTCTTTCGCTTTCCCAATTTTGTCCTCTCTCTCCACACTCGTGTGGTCACTCTGCCTTTTTCCCAGGTGGCTATCTGGCGGGGCTGTGGCATAGAGATCTCATTACTGCCAGAGATGGAGTTTTTAAACCAAATAAGACACGTGCTCTGCTGCTTAGGATTGTCTTCAGCATAAGGTGAGGTAGAAGGTTTGAAATTTGGATTGCCCTCCCAATCTTAAGGCATGTAATCCCTGTGTGCAGACCAGGAAGTGCCCTGGGAAGAAAGGCAGGTGTGGGTTTGGAATCAGAGACCAGCATGAGAAGAACACTTTCACTGCTTACTAGACAATGACCTTGGGCAAGTTCTGTAACCTCTTGGGGCCTCAGTGTTTGCATATCTGAAATGGGGATAGTTGTATGACTGACTTCAGGAGTTGGGTAGAAAGACTCCTAGAAGTAGAGGAAGAAAACACCTGGCATCTATGAAGCACCCCGCCCCCATCATTAGACTTTCCATGATTTTCTAAGCGTGTGTTGATTGACTGTTGGTTACAGCATGCCTGTAGATCTACCTGAGGTCCTGTCTAATCCACACAGATAGAGAAGCTCACTTTTGCCCAGTTGCCACATTTGCAAGGACACTTTGTAATAGAATTGGATCTAGGAAGCTGGGGTCCCTTTTCAGAACATACAGGATCCACAGCAAAGTTCAAGCCCCTGAGGCAGAGGGCTTCTGCTGGTGTCTTCATGTCCTCGTGGGCACTGCAATGCCTTTCTCCACCGATGTTCATTGAGAGCCTGATGCAGGCCAGGCCAGGGCTCCCTGCTGAGGATGTGGCAGAGAATGGAGCACCTGCCTGGCTGACTTGTAGGGGACTCAACAATTGGGGGCAAGACAGGCAAGTGATGTTGAAGATGAGACCAGTAGGTGACGTGTCCGAAGCTCTTGGTACGAAGCACTCTTCTAAGCAACTTACCATAAAGGCTTCCTCATCTTTTGATAGTTGCAGGAGAAACAGTGCTTTTGTTGTCCACAGGTGGCAACTGAGGCACTGACAGTTCAGGTCACATAGGCAAGGTCATGGAGATAGCACAGGGCGAAGTGTGGCTGCAAACCCTCCCATGTGGCTCCAGATTTGGGCTCTTTATCACCCACGTCCTGCAACCTCTTGGTCATGCTGGGCCCCTGTGACTTCTTTGTCACCAAATAGTGATTCACTGCAGGGCCTTTCCCGAGTCCTCTTCCACCTCAGAGTGCCTGTGTCTCGCAGAGAGTTACCCAGTTTCCCAGGCCCCACTGGAGCTCCTGGTTTTGCCAATCTGGGGTGGGGTCTGAGAATGTGTGTTTGTAACAAGGTCTCAGGTGACCCTAAAGGTGATGGGTCACACAGGTGACTGACTTTCCCCCTCCCCTGGGGTCATTTGACAATGCCTGGAGACCTTTTGACTTATCACAAGTCAGGGGTGCTGGTGCACAACTCAGGTAGAGGCCATGGGTGCTGCTGAAGGCCTACACTGCACGGGAAGACCTCTGCAGACCAAGAAGGATCTGGGCTGATGGGCCAGGGGTGCCAAGGTGAGGAACCCAGTGTGGAGTACAAGCACATGAACTTGGGTGTTGCAGGTATGGCCTTGGGGCTTGTTTCAAACGTGGCTTCTGTCAGTGCAAAACTCTAGCACCTCTGAGTGGCAGCGTTTCTAACAAGCTCTGAGCAGGGATGCTGGTGCTGCTGAGCAAGGGACCCCACTTTGAGTAGCCAAAGTGACGTGGAGTTCTTAGGACACCATGAACTTCTCAGAATCGCAAAGTAGACATCTCCTGTATTAGTTCAGAAGAAAAGAAACTCTGAGTTGGAATAATCCCCTTTCGAATCACCTAGTTGCAAGTTTGCCCCTAAAGCAGCGCTGAGACAGCGGGGCCTGGTGGGGGAGAAAGCTCCACTCCTCTTCTAGCTGCAGGCAGAGGCCTGCTGAAAATGAGGAGGGCGCAGAGGTGGGTAAGAACTACCTTGCTTCAGTCCCCAAGCATCCAGTCAAGTCTATTGTCACCTGGAATGGTGGCTTCTTTTCCAGGGCCCATGCTAACATTGGGGTTTGCATCTGCCTGCCTTTCAGTTCTGCGAATGGAAGGTGGGAACTGCTGCTTGAGACATGGTTGCTCTCTTGGGAGAGGGTATGGGAGAAATGACATGATGCCCAGCCCTCCAGAGCCCGCACCCCTCTCCCTGTGATAAATGGCAGCATTAACAAGGTTTGGTTGAGAGGATCCCCACCAATTTGTGACTTCCTATGTCCGCCAGCAGATGTCACTATGGCTGGCAGAACATAAGGCCTTTCAAGAGTGAGCTGGGGGGGAGCAGAGGGGAAAATGGCATCAAATAGAAGGCAGAAGCCAAAACTACCCCTGGCCTAGCGGGCTATGGTCCATACTATCATGGTAGGAATGGGGGACATTCTCCAATAAACCCACTATCAGTTCATGTGATTGACGTCCAGCTTCTGAGATTTAGGCAGAAACTGTCCAATGAAACACAAAGTTCCTGGCTTCTCTCAACTGAGAAAATCTCCAGGTTTTGGCTCCTGGCCTATTTGTATCATGAAACATTTTCTTGAAGGAAACCAACACTTTGCACTGAATAAACATATATTTGATGAGCTTACCCCGAGACATCATATTGATGGGTTTTAAAAATTGACTCATTTTACAAATTCAGAAGCTTATTCTGAAATTCCTTTGCTATACAGATAATTTTACCCATTTTTGACAACTATTTGATAGGATGTCATGGATGTTTTAATTGTTAGAATTTGTGTGTGTGTGTCTGTGTGTGTGTGTGTGGTTTGGAAACAGGGCATAAATCTGGCATTCTTCATGGGCCATGTTAGTATATAGAACTACTAACACATGCTTCACAGTAATTACAAGGCACATTTCCTTCCTTTAATCTTTTCCTGAAGATGTGCCTTCCATGTGTAAAGACAAGTGTTTTCAAAGTTGACTCTCTGGACAGATCTTTGGGCTCAGGTGGTCAGTGTTCCAAACTGTGCCAGAAAACCCCAAATCTGATTTCACAGGCTGGGGTGTCCTTAGCTCTGGCCTCCAAATTCTTTCCCCTTCCTGGCTGTACAACCCATGATATTTGCCAGAAAGGAAGAGCCATGGAAGACTTTAATGAGAACAGCTACAGGATCCCCTTTGCTCCTAGCCTCTTGAGAAAATAATAAAAACAATAACATCAAGCAAACACGTGGTCTAGAACTTTCTTCTGTAAATAATTATTATTTAACATATTGAAACGTGTGCCATGGTCCAAATTTTATTTCATTGAGAGAGAGAGAGAGAGAGAGTGTGTGTGTGTGTGTGTGTGTGTGTGTGTGTGTGTGTGTGTGTTTAATTCTGAAGAATCAAAGCCAGAGAACAGAGATAATTCTATTAGCTGCATCTGGATAGCACTTGGCCTCCTTTCTAAGCAGGGAAGGACCTGAAGTCAATGGCAGAGCTTGTTTGTGATGTAGCCAAGTGTCTCTGCAGCATTTTCAATGCTAGAGCATCTGTTCTGAGAATTTTAGTATAGCACCTAATTTTTTTTATCTTTGCAGCAACTTGCAAATGTGGGTGTTGAATGAGGGGTATGGATCAGAGGAGAAAAGCCATTGTTTTGGAGAAGGGGAATATCTTAAGTTCTTGTTAGAATGAGTGGAATGAGGTCACTTAAGACTTCAAGGAGAGACAACAAAAGCAGGGGTGGGGGTGGATATACAACAAACTTCAGAGATGTTCCTTTCATGTCAGGAGGTAGCAGGACTTTGGAGCAATGCCTGTGCATGCACTGCTCAGTTCCATCTTGGGGGCAGACCCAGCTCTGCAAGCTGATGAGGGAGAGGACATAGGAAAGCCATCTTTACTGCAGATGACACAACTGAGCATCTAGCTCATCCCAGAGGATGGAGGGAGGCAGATGAAAGTCAGGCTTAGACAAACCCATGGAGTACCATCAGGTGACCAACAGGCAGTTCAAAACTTTATTGTTCCTTAGAAAACTTGGAATGGAACCACCATTTGGCCCAGCTACCCCACTCCTTGGTCTATACCCAAAGGACTTAATATCAGCATACTGTAGTAAGCAGCCACACCAATGTTTATAGCAACTCAATTCACAATAGGTAAACTGTGGAAGCACCTAGATGTTCTGCTGTGGATACAAAAAAAATTGTCCTATATAAACACAATGGACTACTACTCAGCATTAAAAGAAAATATAATGATGGCATTTGCAGGTAAATGGTTGGAATTGGAGACTATCATGCTAAGTGAAGTAAACCAATCTAATAACCCAGAAGATGAATGTTCTCTCTAAGAACTGAATGCTGATCCCAAATGGGGGGAGTGTGAGAAATGGAGAAATTTTGACCAAATGGGAGGGAGGGGAGGGGAGGACGTATGGGGTAGGATAGATGGTGGAATGAGATGGACATTATTCCCCCAGGTACATGGATGAGTAACCTAGGGTGCAATGCTACCTCGTGTCCAATTAGGTAAATGAAAAGTTGTGTTGCAGTAGTATACAATGAATCCAAATACATTCTGGTGTCACATACACTGAATTTTAAAAAATCAATTAACAAAAAACCCCTATGGTAACAGAGCTTCAGTCCTGGGGCACAAAGAGTACCAGGGGCCTCTGGGATAAGAGACAGAAGCAAAACAGAACAACACATGCCGGTGACCTTAGTCATGGGGAATGGAATACAGTAACATATTAGAGGTAGAAAAATAGTTGTGAGCGATATTTTCTAATGACTATTAAGGCAGATGGCAATTGGTTGTTGGTGTCCTGACCCACAGCAGTCATTTTACAAGCAATGTCCATCCAGCGCTCTGTTTGGGCCTTGCTCTGGGCCACCACTCTCCCTGCCTGGCCTTATGTCACAGTGTCCCCTTGCAAGCAAGGAGAGTGGCAGGCGCCTTTTCAGGGGCCCTGTCCTCCTAGGCAGTTGTCCCCTGTCCCTGGCTGAGGAGCCATTTCCCATGGAAAAGCCCAGCATCCAGGGCCGCGTCCACAGGGTCCCACGGCCACGAGGGTTAGCTGCAGGCCTCACACCCAGGAAGTTGGGGACAGGTGAGGAGGCTAGTTAGTTGCTGTTCCACCCTAGGTCACCAGGTGAGCTGACAGCAGCAGGCTGGGCGCCCAGAGCCCCGCCCAGAGCCCCGCCCACAGCACCGCCCAGAGCACGCTGAGTGGGTCGCGGAAGAGGGGTGGGGCCGTCGCCAGGGAGACGGGGGCGGGGCCTAAGCCAGGGCGGGAACTTTGAGCCTGGTCCCCTGGAGCTCAGAGCCCAGGAGCACGGAAGTAGCACAGGGCGGCGGGGCAGCGCGGCTGCGTGTCCTGGTTGTGGGGTCTGGCTCCCGGGTCCATGACGGGAGAAGATGAGCTGGCCTGAGCGGCCCCGGTCTAGGCGCCCACACGAGGGTGCGACCCGGGAGGTCTCTGCCGTCGTCTTGGAGCCTGGGTCCCGGCTGCCTGTCCCCACAGCGCCCACACCCGACCCCGCTGTCTGGGTCCTCACCTGAGGGCTCTCCTCAGCGGAGCTGCTGGTCACAGCTGGTGGGTTTTGATTTGCAGGGTCCTGTTCAGGATGCGGTGGCCTCAGCAGTGTGGCCTGGGCCGCGGACCTCAGAGGAGAAGAGGCGGCCTGACCCGCAGGCCCCTGGAGAGGGGAGGACGACAGAGGAGCCCAGTGTGACCTGGGGAGCAGGAGGCCGGTTTAAAAGACAGACCCGCCCAGGTATTTCACTTCTCACTCTGTGCCTGGTTTTCCTGCTGCACCTGTGAGGTTTTTTTTTTTTTGTTTTTTTTTTTTGTTTTTGTTTTTTGTTGTTGTTTTTTAAGTTCTTGCTTTAAAAACCCTTTCCTCTTTCCTTCTGTGTACCTGACCCATCATTTTAAACCATGTTCCAAGGTCACTTTTTGGTGTATGTGTGGTTCTGGAGATTGATCCTAGGGCCCTGAGCCTGTTAGGCAAGTGACCTACCTGTGCTACACCCTCAGAGACCCCTGTAAACGTTTATCCCCTTGGCCATGGGGTCTAAGTTGCCAAGGCTGACCTCAGACATTCCTCTTGCCTCAAACGTTCCAACCTCCCTGGTGGTTGGCATGACAGGCATGCCCCTGGGACTGTCACACTGTAGCCTGTGATGGGAACTCATGTGCATCTGTCCAGGGCTGAGCATGGTTATGCAGAGCTGTGCTCCAGGCTCCCTGCAGGGCTGTGGAGGCTTCTGCTGCCCAGCAGCCCTGGTGCCATGGCCAGTGCTTCTCCCAGCACTTCTCCCAGTGCTTCTCCCAGCTGCCCATTGCTATAGGCTGACCTTATTTTGTTCTTATGGCACTCATATGTTCTCTGGAGTATGTTGGATCGTTTGCCAATTACAAGTCTAACAGGTCCTCTAGAACATTCAAACAATTAGTAAAATTCCTAAAGAGTAAATTGGGCTAATGTTTTGGCAAGAACAATGTTGGATGATAATTTCATGCCTTGAATATATCATCCAACATGAAGTTACCTTTTAGTACTTAGAAAATAGTAAAATATTGAAGCAGTACCATGGTCTGAGCCAAAATAGATCCTCAGGATCTTGGGCATTCTGTAATAAATCTGCATCACTTGAAGTATAGCGTTGATCATCTCTGGGTAATGAAATGGAAGTAAAGGTATCAAAGCCAATGATCATCTGTTTCCAATTTTCTGTGATTTGGTTCAAGTGGTAAAGTGGTGATATTTATCAATTAATGGATCAAATAGGTTGAGCGACTTTTTCCTAATGACTATTAAGGCAGATGGCAATTGGTTGTTGGTGTCCTGACCCACAGCAGTCATTTTACAAGCAATGTCCATCCAGCGCTCTGTCTGGGCCTTGCTCTGGGCCACCACTCTCCCTGCCTGGCCTTATGTCACAGTGTCCCCTTGCAAGCAAGGAGAGTGGCAGGCGCCTTTTCAGGGGCCCTGTCCTCCTAGGCAGTTGTCCCCTGTCCCTGGCTGAGGAGCCATTTCCCATGGAAAAGCCCAGCATCCAGGGCCGCGTCCACAGGGTCCCACGGCCACGAGGGTTAGCTGCAGGCCTCACACCCAGGAAGTTGGGGACAGGTGAGGAGGCTAGTTAGTTGCTGTTCCACCCTAGGTCACCAGGTGAGCTGACAGCAGCAGGCTGGGCGCCCAGAGCCCCGCCCTGAGCCCCGCCCACAGCACCGCCCACAGCACGCTGAGTGGGTCGCGGAAGAGGGGTGGGGCCGTCGCCAGGGAGACGGGGGCGGGGCCTAAGCCAGGGCGGGAACTTTGAGCCTGGTCCCCTGGAGCTCAGAGCCCAGGAGCACGGAAGTAGCACAGGGCGGCGGGGCAGCGCGGCTGCGTGTCCTGGTTGTGGGGTCTGGCTCCCGGGTCCATGACGGGAGAAGATGAGCTGGCCTGAGCGGCCCCGGTCTAGGCGCCCACACGAGGGTGCGACCCGGGAGGTCTCTGCCGTCGTCTTGGAGCCTGGGTCCCGGCTGCCTGTCCCCACAGCGCCCACACCCGACCCCGCTGTCCGGGTCCTCACCTGAGGGCTCTCCTCAGCGGAGCTGCTGGTCACAGCTGGTGGGTTTTGATTTGCAGGGTCCTGTTCAGGATGCGGTGGCCTCAGCAGTGTGGCCTGGGCCGCGGACCTCAGAGAAGAAGAGGCGGCCTGACCCGCAGGCCCCTGGAGAGGGGAGGACGACAGAGGAGCCCAGTGTGACCTGGGGAGCAGGAGGCCGGTTTAAAAGACAGACCCGCCCAGGTATTTCACTTCTCACTCTGTGCCTGGTTTTCCTGCTGCACCTGTGAGGTTTTTTTTTTTTGTTTTGTTTTGTTTTTGTTTTTGTTTTTTGTTGTTGTTTTTTAAGTTCTTGCTTTAAAAACCCTTTCCTCTTTCCTTCTGTGTACCTGACCCATCATTTTAAACCATGTTCCAAGGTCACTTTTTGGTGTATGTGTGGTTCTGGAGATTGATCCTAGGGCCCTGAGCCTGTTAGGCAAGTGACCTACCTGTGCTACACCCTCAGAGACCCCTGTAAACGTTTATCCCCTTGGCCATGGGGTCTAAGTTGCCAAGGCTGACCTCAGACATTCCTCTTGCCTCAAACGTTCCAACCTCCCTGGTGGTTGGCATGACAGGCATGCCCCTGGGACTGTCACACTGTAGCCTGTGATGGGAACTCATGTGCATCTGTCCAGGGCTGAGCATGGTTATGCAGAGCTGTGCTCCAGGCTCCCTGCAGGGCTGTGGAGGCTTCTGCTGCCCAGCAGCCCTGGTGCCATGGCCAGTGCTTCTCCCAGCACTTCTCCCAGTGCTTCTCCCAGCTGCCCATTGCTATAGGCTGACCTTATTTTGTTCTTATGGCACTCATATGTTCTCTGGAGTATGTTGCATCGTTTGCCAATTACAAGTCTAACAGGTCCTCTAGAACATTCAAACAATTAGTAAAATTCCTAAAGAGTAAATTGGGCTAATGTTTTGGCAAGAACAATGTTGGATGATAATTTCATGCCTTGAATATATCATCCAACATGAAGTTACCTTTTAGTACTTAGAAAATAGTAAAATATTGAAGCAGTACCATGGTCTGAGCCAAAATAGATCCTCAGGATCTTGGGCATTCTGTAATAAATCTGCATCACTTGAAGTATAGCGTTGATCATCTCTGGGTAATGAAATGGAAGTAAAGGTATCAAAGCCAATGATCATCTGTTTCCAATTTTCTGTGATTTGGTTCAAGTGGTAAAGTGGTGATATTTATCAATTAATGGATCAAATAGGTTGAGCGACTTTTTCCTAATGACTATTAAGGCAGATGGCAATTGGTTGTTGGTGTCCTGACCCACAGCAGTCATTTTACAAGCAATGTCCATCCATCGCTCTGTCTGGGCCTTGCTCTGGGCCACCACTCTCCCTGCCTGGCCTTATGTCACAGTGTCCCCTTGCAAGCAAGGAGAGTGGCAGGCGCCTTTTCAGGGGCCCTGTCCTCCTAGGCAGTTGTCCCCTGTCCCTGGCTGAGGAGCCATTTCCCATGGAAAAGCCCAGCATCCAGGGCCGCGTCCACAGGGTCCCACGGCCACGAGGGTTAGCTGCAGGCCTCACACCCAGGAAGTTGGGGACAGGTGAGGAGGCTAGTTAGTTGCTTTTCCACCCTAGGTCACCAGGTGAGCTGACAGCAGCAGGCTGGGCGCCCAGAGCCCCGCCCAGAGCCCCGCCCACAGCACCGCCCACAGCACGCTGAGTGGGTCGCGGAAGAGGGGTGGGGACGTCGCCAGGGAGACGGGGGCGGGGCCTAAGCCAGGGCGGGAACTTTGAGCCTGGTCCCCTGGAGCTCAGAGCCCAGGAGCACGGAAGTAGCACAGGGCGGCGGGGCAGCGCGGCTGCGTGTCCTGGTTGTGGGGTCTGGCTCCCGGGTCCATGACGGGAGAAGATGAGCTGGCCTGAGCGGCCCCGGTCTAGGCGCCCACACGAGGGTGCGACCCGTGAGGTCTCTGCCGTAGTCTTGGAGCCTGGGTCCCGGCTGCCTGTCCCCACAGCGCCCACACCCCACCCCGCTGTCCGGGTCCTCACCTGAGGGCTCTCCTCAGAGGAGCTGCTGGTCACAGCTGGTGGGTTTTGATTTGCAGGGTCCTGTTCAGGATGCGGTGGCCTCAGCAGTGTGGCCTGGGCCGCGGACCTCAGAGGAGAAGAGGCGGCCTGACCCGCAGGCCCCTGGAGAGGGGAGGATGACAGAGGAGCCCAGTGTGACCTGGGGAGCAGGAGGCCGGTTTAAAAGACAGACCCGCCCAGGTATTTCACTTCTCACTCTGTGCCTGGTTTTCCTGCTGCACCTGTGAGGTTTTTTTTTTGTTTGTTTTTGTTTTTTGTTTTTGTTTTTTGTTGTTGTTTTTTAAGTTCTTGCTTTAAAAACCCTTTCCTCTTTCCTTCTGTGTACCTGACCCATCATTTTAAACCATGTTCCAAGGTCACTTTTTGGTGTATGTGTGGTTCTGGAGATTGATCCTAGGGCCCTGAGCCTGTTAGGCAAGTGACCTACCTGTGCTACACCCTCAGAGACCCCTGTAAACGTTTATCCCCTTGGCCATGGGGTCTAAGTTGCCAAGGCTGACCTCAGACATTCCTCTTGCCTCAAACGTTCCAACCTCCCTGGTGGTTGGCATGACAGGCATGCCCCTGGGACTGTCACACTGTAGCCTGTGATGGGAACTCATGTGCATCTGTCCAGGGCTGAGCATGGTTATGCAGAGCTGTGCTCCAGGCTCCCTGCAGGGCTGTGGAGGCTTCTGCTGCCCAGCAGCCCTGGTGCCATGGCCAGTGCTTCTCCCAGCGCTTCTCCCAGTGCTTCTCCCAGCTGCCCATTGCTATAGGCTGACCTTATTTTGTTCTTATGGCACTCATATGTTCTCTGGAGTATGTTGGATCGTTTGCCAATTACAAGCCTAACAGGTCCTCTAGAACATTCAAACAATTAGTAAAATTCCTAAAGAGTAAATTGGGCTAATGTTTTGGCAAGAACAATGTTGGATGATAATTTCATGCCTTAAATATATCATCCAACATGAAGTTACCTTTTAGTACTTAGAAAATAGTAAAATATTGAAGCAGTACCATGGTCTGAGCCAAAATAGATCCTCAGGATCTTGGGCATTCTGTAATAAATCTGCATCACTTGAAGTATAGCGTTGATCATCTCTGGGTAATGAAATGGAAGTAAAGGTATCAAAGCCAATGATCATCTGTTTCCAATTTTCTGTGATTTGGTTCAAGTGGTAAAGTGGTGATATTTATCAATTAATGGATCAAATAGGTTGAGCGACTTTTTCCTAATGACTATTAAGGCAGATGGCAATTGGTTGTTGGTGTCCTGACCCACAGCAGTCATTTTACAAGCAATGTCCATCCAGCGCTCTGTCTGGGCCTTGCTCTGGGCCACCACTCTCCCTGCCTGGCCTTATGTCACAGTGTCCCCTTGCAAGCAAGGAGAGTGGCAGGCGCCTTTTCAGGGGCCCTGTCCTCCTAGGCAGTTGTCCCCTGTCCCTGGCTGAGGAGCCATTTCCCATGGAAAAGCCCAGCATCCAGGGCCGCGTCCACAGGGTCCCACGGCCACGAGGGTTAGCTGCAGGCCTCACACCCAGGAAGTTGGGGACAGGTGAGGAGGCTAGTTAGTTGCTGTTCCACCCTAGGTCACCAGGTGAGCTGACAGCAGCAGGCTGGGCGCCCAGAGCCCCGCCCACAGCACCGCCCACAGCACGCTGAGTGGGTCGCGGAAGAGGGGTGGGGCCGTCGCCAGGGAGACGGGGGCGGGGCCTAAGCCAGGGCGGGAACTTTGAGCCTGGTCCCCTGGAGCTCAGAGCCCAGGAGCACGGAAGTAGCACAGGGCGGCGGGGCAGCGGGGCTGCGCGTCCCGGTTGTGGGGTCTGGCTCCCAGGTCCATGACGGGAGAAGGTGAGCTGGCCTGAGCGGCCCCGGTCTAGGCGCCCACACGAGGGTGCGACCCGGGAGGTCTCTGCCGTCGTCTTGGAGCCTCGGTCCCGGCTGCCTGTCCCCACAGCGCCCACCCCCGACCCCGCTGTCCGGGTCCTCACCTGAGGGCTCTCCTCAGCGGAGCTGCTGGTCACAGCTGGTGGGTTTTGATTTGCAGGGTCCTGTTCAGGATGCGGTGGCCTCAGCAGTGTGGCCTGGGCCGCGGACCTCAGAGGAGAAGAGGCGGCCTGACCCGCAGGCCCCTGGAGAGGGGAGGACGACAGAGGAGCCCAGTGTGACCTGGGGAGCAGGAGGCCGGTTTAAAAGACAGACCCGCCCAGGTATTTCACTTCTCACTCTGTGCCTGGTTTTCCTGCTGCACCTGTGAGGTTTTTTTTTTGTTTGTTTGTTTTTTTTTTGTTTTTGTTTTTTGTTGTTGTTTTTTAAGTTCTTGCTTTAAAAACCCTTTCCTCTTTCCTTCTGTGTACCTGACCCATCATTTTAAACCATGTTCCAAGGTCACTTTTTGGTGTATGTGTGGTTCTGGAGATTGATCCTAGGGCCCTGAGCCTGTTAGGCAAGTGACCTACCTGTGCTACACCCTCAGAGACCCCTGTAAACGTTTATCCCCTTGGCCATGGGGTCTAAGTTGCCAAGGCTGACCTCAGACATTCCTCTTGCCTCAAACGTTCCAACCTCCCTGGTGGTTGGCATGACAGGCATGCCCCTGGGACGGTCACACTGTAGCCTGTGATGGGAACTCATGTGCATCTGTCCAGGGCTGAGCATGGTTATGCAGAGCTGTGCTCCAGGCTCCCTGCAGGGCTGTGGAGGCTTCTGCTGCCCAGCAGCCCTGGTGCCATGGCCAGTGCTTCTCCCAGCACTTCTCCCAGTGCTTCTCCCAGCTGCCCATTGCTATAGGCTGACCTTATTTTGTTCTTATGGCACTCATATGTTCTCTGGAGTATGTTGGATCGTTTGCCAATTACAAGTCTAACAGGTCCTCTAGAACATTCAAACAATTAGTAAAATTCCTAAAGAGTAAATTGGGCTAATGTTTTGGCAAGAACAATGTTGGATGATAATTTCATGCCTTGAATATATCATCCAACATGAAGTTACCTTTTAGTACTTAGAAAATAGTAAAATATTGAAGCAGTACCATGGTCTGAGCCAAAATAGATCCTCAGGATCTTGGGCATTCTGTAATAAATCTGCATCACTTGAAGTATAGCGTTGATCATCTCTGGGTAATGAAATGGAAGTAAAGGTATCAAAGCCAATGATCATCTGTTTCCAATTTTCTGTGATTTGGTTCAAGTGGTAAAGTGGTGATATTTATCAATTAATGGATCAAATAGGTTGAGCGACTTTTTCCTAATGACTATTAAGGCAGATGGCAATTGGTTGTTGGTGTCCTGACCCACAGCAGTCATTTTACAAGCAATGTCCATCCAGCGCTCTGTCTGGGCCTTGCTCTGGGCCACCACTCTCCCTGCCTGGCCTTATGTCACAGTGTCCCCTTGCAAGCAAGGAGAGTGGCAGGCGCCTTTTCAGGGGCCCTGTCCTCCTAGGCAGTTGTCCCCTGTCCCTGGCTGAGGAGCCATTTCCCATGGAAAAGCCCAGCATCCAGGGCCGCGTCCACAGGGTCCCACGGCCACGAGGGTTAGCTGCAGGCCTCACACCCAGGAAGTTGGGGACAGGTGAGGAGGCTAGTTAGTTGCTGTTCCACCCTAGGTCACCAGGTGAGCTGACAGCAGCAGGCTGGGCGCCCAGAGCCCCGCCCACAGCACCGCCCACAGCACGCTGAGTGGGTCGCAGAAGAGGGGTGGGGCCGTCGCCAGGGAGACGGGGGCGGGGCCTAAGCCAGGGCGGGAACTTTGAGCCTGGTCCCCTGGAGCTCAGAGCCCAGGAGCACGGAAGTAGCACAGGGCGGCGGGGCAGCGGGGCTGCGCGTCCCGGTTGTGGGGTCTGGCTCCCAGGTCCATGACGGGAGAAGGTGAGCTGGCCTGAGCGGCCCCGGTCTAGGCGCCCACACGAGGGTGCGACCCGGGAGGTCTCTGCCGTCGTCTTGGAGCCTCGGTCCCGGCTGCCTGTCCCCACAGCGCCCACCCCCGACCCCGCTGTCCGGGTCCTCACCTGAGGGCTCTCCTCAGGGGAGCTGCCTGTCACAGCTGGTGGGTTTTGATTTGCAGGGTCCTGTTCAGGATGCGGTGGCCTCAGCAGTGTGGCCTGGGCCGCGGACCTCAGAGGAGAAGAGGCGGCCTGACCCGCAGGCCCCTGGAGAGGGGAGGACGACAGAGGAGCCCAGTGTGACCTGGGGAGCAGGAGGCCGGTTTAAAAGACAGACCCGCCCAGGTATTTCACTTCTCACTCTGTGCCTGGTTTTCCTGCTGCACCTGTGAGGTTTTTTTTTTGTTTGTTTGTTTTTTTTTTGTTTTTGTTTTTTGTTGTTGTTTTTTAAGTTCTTGCTTTAAAAACCCTTTCCTCTTTCCTTCTGTGTACCTGACCCATCATTTTAAACCATGTTCCAAGGTCACTTTTTGGTGTATGTGTGGTTCTGGAGATTGATCCTAGGGCCCTGAGCCTGTTAGGCAAGTGACCTACCTGTGCTACACCCTCAGAGACCCCTGTAAACGTTTATCCCCTTGGCCATGGGGTCTAAGTTGCCAAGGCTGACCTCAGACATTCCTCTTGCCTCAAACGTTCCAACCTCCCTGGTGGTTGGCATGACAGGCATGCCCCTGGGACGGTCACACTGTAGCCTGTGATGGGAACTCATGTGCATCTGTCCAGGGCTGAGCATGGTTATGCAGAGCTGTGCTCCAGGCTCCCTGCAGGGCTGTGGAGGCTTCTGCTGCCCAGCAGCCCTGGTGCCATGGCCAGTGCTTCTCCCAGCACTTCTCCCAGTGCTTCTCCCAGCTGCCCATTGCTATAGGCTGACCTTATTTTGTTCTTATGGCACTCATATGTTCTCTGGAGTATGTTGGATCGTTTGCCAATTACAAGTCTAACAGGTCCTCTAGAACATTCAAACAATTAGTAAAATTCCTAAAGAGTAAATTGGGCTAATGTTTTGGCAAGAACAATGTTGGATGATAATTTCATGCCTTGAATATATCATCCAACATGAAGTTACCTTTTAGTACTTAGAAAATAGTAAAATATTGAAGCAGTACCATGGTCTGAGCCAAAATAGATCCTCAGGATCTTGGGCATTCTGTAATAAATCTGCATCACTTGAAGTATAGCGTTGATCATCTCTGGGTAATGAAATGGAAGTAAAGGTATCAAAGCCAATGATCATCTGTTTCCAATTTTCTGTGATTTGGTTCAAGTGGTAAAGTGGTGATATTTATCAATTAATGGATCAAATAGGTTGAGCGACTTTTTCCTAATGACTATTAAGGCAGATGGCAATTGGTTGTTGGTGTCCTGACCCACAGCAGTCATTTTACAAGCAATGTCCATCCAGCGCTCTGTCTGGGCCTTGCTCTGGGCCACCACTCTCCCTGCCTGGCCTTATGTCACAGTGTCCCCTTGCAAGCAAGGAGAGTGGCAGGCGCCTTTTCAGGGGCCCTGTCCTCCTAGGCAGTTGTCCCCTGTCCCTGGCTGAGGAGCCATTTCCCATGGAAAAGCCCAGCATCCAGGGCCGCGTCCACAGGGTCCCACGGCCACGAGGGTTAGCTGCAGGCCTCACACCCAGGAAGTTGGGGACAGGTGAGGAGGCTAGTTAGTTGCTGTTCCACCCTAGGTCACCAGGTGAGCTGACAGCAGCAGGCTGGGCGCCCAGAGCCCCGCCCACAGCACCGCCCACAGCACGCTGAGTGGGTCGCGGAAGAGGGGTGGGGCCGTCGCCAGGGAGACGGGGGCGGGGCCTAAGCCAGGGCGGGAACTTTGAGCCTGGTCCCCTGGAGCTCAGAGCCCAGGAGCACGGAAGTAGCACAGGGCGGCGGGGCAGCGGGGCTGCGCGTCCCGGTTGTGGGGTCTGGCTCCCAGGTCCATGACGGGAGAAGGTGAGCTGGCCTGAGCGGCCCCGGTCTAGGCGCCCACACGAGGGTGCGACCCGGGAGGTCTCTGCCGTCGTCTTGGAGCCTGGGTCCCGGCTGCCTGTCCCCACAGCGCCCACCCCCGACCCCGCTGTCCGGGTCCTCACCTGAGGGCTCTCCTCAGAGGAGCTGCTGGTCACAGCTGGTGGGTTTTGATTTGCAGGGTCCTGTTCAGGATGCGGTGGCCTCAGCAGTGTGGCCTGGGCCGCGGACCTCAGAGGAGAAGAGGCGGCCTGACCCGCAGGGCCCTGGAGAGGGGAGGACGACAGAGGAGCCCAGTGTGACCTGGGGAGCAGGAGGCCGGTTTAAAAGACAGACCCGCCCAGGTATTTCACTTCTCACTCTGTGCCTGGTTTTCCTGCTGCACCTGTGAGGTTTTTTTTTTTGTTTGTTTTGTTTTTTGTTTTTGTTTTTTGTTGTTGTTTTTTAAGTTCTTGCTTTAAAAACCCTTTCCTCTTTCCTTCTGTGTACCTGACCCATCATTTTAAACCATGTTCCAAGGTCACTTTTTGGTGTATGTGTGGTTCTGGAGATTGATCCTAGGGCCCTGAGCCTGTTAGGCAAGTGACCTACCTGTGCTACACCCTCAGAGACCCCTGTAAACGTTTATCCCCTTGGCCATGGGGTCTAAGTTGCCAAGGCTGACCTCAGACATTCCTCTTGCCTCAAACGTTCCAACCTCCCTGGTGGTTGGCATGACAGGCATGCCCCTGGGACTGTCACACTGTAGCCTGTGATGGGAACTCATGTGCATCTGTCCAGGGCTGAGCATGGTTATGCAGAGCTGTGCTCCAGGCTCCCTGCAGGGCTGTGGAGGCTTCTGCTGCCCAGCAGCCCTGGTGCCATGGCCAGTGCTTCTCCCAGCACTTCTCCCAGTGCTTCACCCAGCTGCCCATTGCTATAGGCTGACCTTATTTTGTTCTTATGGCACTCATATGTTCTCTGGAGTATGTTGGATCCTTTGCCAATTACAAGTCTAACAGGTCCTCTAGAACATTCAAACAATTAGTAAAATTCCTAAAGAGTAAATTGGGCTAATGTTTTGGCAAGAACAATGTTGGATGATAATTTCATGCCTTGAATATATCATCCAACATGAAGTTACATTTTATTACTTAGAAAATAGTAAAATATTGAAGCAGTACCATGGTCTGAGCCAAAATAGATCCTCAGGATCTTGGGCATTCTGTAATAAATCTGCATCACTTGAAGTATAGCGTTGATCATCTCTGGGTAATGAAATGGAAGTAAAGGTATCAAAGCCAATGATCATCTGTTTCCAATTTTCTGTGATTTGGTTCAAGTGGTAAAATGGTGATATTTATCAATTAATGGATCAAATAGGTTGAGCGACTTTTTCCTAATGACTATTAAGGCAGATGGCAATTGGTTGTTGGTGTCCTGACCCACAGCAGTCATTTTACAAGCAATGTCCATCCAGCGCTCTGTCTGGGCCTTGCTCTGGGCCACCACTCTCCCTGCCTGGCCTTATGTCACAGTGTCCCCTTGCAAGCAAGGAGAGTGGCAGGCGCCTTTTCAGGGGCCCTGTCCTCCTAGGCAGTTGTCCCCTGTCCCTGGCTGAGGAGCCATTTCCCATGGAAAAGCCCAGCATCCAGGGCCGCGTCCACAGGGTCCCACGGCCACGAGGGTTAGCTGCAGGCCTCACACCCAGGAAGTTGGGGACAGGTGAGGAGGCTAGTTAGTTGCTGTTCCACCCTAGGTCACCAGGTGAGCTGACAGCAGCAGGCTGGGCGCCCAGAGCCCCGCCCACAGCACCGCCCACAGCACCGCCCACAGCACGCTGAGTGGGTCGCGGAAGAGGGGTGGGGACGTCGCCAGGGAGACGGGGGCGGGGCCTAAGACAGGGCGGGAACTTTGAGCCTGGTCCCCTGGAGCTCAGAGCCCAGGAGCACGGAAGTAGCACAGGGCGGCGGGGCAGCGCGGCTGCGTGTCCTGGTTGTGGGGTCTGGCTCCCGGTTCCATGACAGGAGAAGATGAGCTGGCCTGAGCGGCCCCGGTCTAGGCGCCCACACGAGGGTGCGACCCGTGAGGTCTCTGCCGTCGTCTTGGAGCCTGGGTCCCGGCTGCCTGTCCCCACAGCGCCCACCCCCGACCCCGCTGTCCGGGTCCTCTCCTGAGGGCTCTCCTCAGAGGAGCTGCTGGTCACAGCTGGTGGGTTTTGATTTGCAGGGTCCTGTTCAGGATGCGGTGGCCTCAGCAGTGTGGCCTGGGCCGCGGACCTCAGAGGAGAAGAGGCGGCCTGACCCGCAGGCCCCTGGAGAGGGGAGGACGACAGAGGAGCCCAGTGTGACCTGGGGAGCAGGAGGCCGGTTTAAAAGACAGACCCGCCCAGGTATTTCACTTCTCACTCTGTGCCTGGTTTTCCTGCTGCACCTGTGAGGTTTTTTTTTTTTGTTTGTTTTGTTTTTTGTTTTTGTTTTTTGTTGTTGTTTTTTAAGTTCTTGCTTTAAAAACCCTTTCCTCTTTCCTTCTGTGTACCTGACCCATCATTTTAAACCATGTTCCAAGGTCACTTTTTGGTGTATGTGTGGTTCTGGAGATTGATCCTAGGGCCCTGAGCCTGTTAGGCAAGTGACCTACCTGTGCTACACCCTCAGAGACCCCTGTAAACGTTTATCCCCTTGGCCATGGGGTCTAAGTTGCCAAGGCTGACCTCAGACATTCCTCTTGCCTCAAACGTTCCAACCTCCCTGGTGGTTGGCATGACAGGCATGCCCCTGGGACTGTCACACTGTAGCCTGTGATGGGAACTCATGTGCATCTGTCCAGGGCTGAGCATGGTTATGCAGAGCTGTGCTCCAGGCTCCCTGCAGGGCTGTGGAGGCTTCTGCTGCCCAGCAGCCCTGGTGCCATGGCCAGTGCTTCTCCCAGCACTTCTCCCAGTGCTTCTCCCAGCTGCCCATTGCTATAGGCTGACCTTATTTTGTTCTTATGGCACTCATATGTTCTCTGGAGTATGTTGGATCGTTTGCCAATTACAAGTCTAACAGGTCCTCTAGAACATTCAAACAATTAGTAAAATTCCTAAAGAGTAAATTGGGCTAATGTTTTGGCAAGAACAATGTTGGATGATAATTTCATGCCTTGAATATATCATCCAACATGAAGTTACATTTTATTACTTAGAAAATAGTAAAATATTGAAGCAGTACCATGGTCTGAGCCAAAATAGATCCTCAGGATCTTGGGCATTCTGTAATAAATCTGCATCACTTGAAGTATAGCGTTGATCATCTCTGGGTAATGAAATGGAAGTAAAGATATCAAAGCCAATGATCATCTGTTTCCAATTTTCTGTGATTTGGTTCAAGTGGTAAAGTGGTGATATTTATCAATTAATGGATCAAATAGGTTGAGCGACTTTTTCCTAATGACTATTAAGGCAGATGGCAATTGGTTGTTGGTGTCCTGACCCACAGCAGTCATTTTACAAGCAATGTCCATCCATCGCTCTGTCTGGGCCTTGCTCTGGGCCACCACTCTCCCTGCCTGGCCTTATGTCACAGTGTCCCCTTGCAAGCAAGGAGAGTGGCAGGCGCCTTTTCAGGGGCCCTGTCCTCCTAGGCAGTTGTCCCCTGTCCCTGGCTGAGGAGCCATTTCCCATGGAAAAGCCCAGCATCCAGGGCCGCGTCCACAGGGTCCCACGGCCACGAGGGTTAGCTGCAGGCCTCACACCCAGGAAGTTGGGGACAGGTGAGGAGGCTAGTTAGTTGCTGTTCCACCCTAGGTCACCAGGTGAGCTGACAGCAGCAGGCTGGGCGCCCAGAGCCCCGCCCACAGCACCGCCCACAGAACGCTGAGTGGGTCGCGGAAGAGGGGTGGGGCCGTCGCCAGGGAGAAGGGGGCGGGGCCTAAGCCAGGGCGGGAACTTTGAGCCTGGTCCCCTGGAGCTCAGAGCCCAGGAGCACGGAAGTAGCACAGGGCGGCGGGGCAGCGGGGCTGCGTGTCCTGGTTGTGGGGTCTGGCTCCCGGGTCCATGACGGGAGAAGGTGAGCTGGCCTGAGCTGCCCCGGTCTAGGCGCCCACACGAGGGTGCGACCCGGGAGGTCTCTGCCGTCGTCTTGGAGCCTGGGTCCCGGCTGCCTGTCCCCACAGCGCCCACCCCCGACCCCGCTGTCCGGGTCCTCACCTGAGGGCTCTCCTCAGAGGAGCTGCTGGTCACAGCTGGTGGGTTTTGATTTGCAGGGTCCTGTTCAGGATGCGGTGGCCTCAGCAGTGTGGCCTGGGCCGCGGACCTCAGAGGAGAAGAGGCGGCCTGACCCGCAGGCCCCTGGAGAGGGGAGGACGACAGAGGAGCCCAGTGTGACCTGGGGAGCAGGAGGCCAGTTTAAAAGACAGACCCGCCCAGGTATTTCACTTCTCACTCTGTGCCTGGTTTTCCTGCTGCACCTGTGAGGTTTTTTTTTTTGTTTTGTTTTGTTTTTGTTTTTGTTTTTTGTTGTTGTTTTTTAAGTTCTTGCTTTAAAAACCCTTTCCTCTTTCCTTCTGTGTACCTGACCCATCATTTTAAACCATGTTCCAAGGTCACTTTTTGGTGTATGTGTGGTTCTGGAGATTGATCCTAGGGCCCTGAGCCTGTTAGGCAAGTGACCTACCTGTGCTACACCCTCAGAGACCCCTGTAAACGTTTATCCCCTTGGCCATGGGGTCTAAGTTGCCAAGGCTGACCTCAGACATTCCTCTTGCCTCAAACGTTCCAACCTCCCTGGTGGTTGGCATGACAGGCATGCCCCTGGGACTGTCACACTGTAGCCTGTGATGGGAACTCATGTGCATCTGTCCAGGGCTGAGCATGGTTATGCAGAGCTGTGCTCCAGGCTCCCTGCAGGGCTGTGGAGGCTTCTGCTGCCCAGCAGCCCTGGTGCCATGGCCAGTGCTTCTCCCAGCACTTCTCCCAGTGCTTCTCCCAGCTGCCCATTGCTATAGGCTGACCTTATTTTGTTCTTATGGCACTCATATGTTCTCTGGAGTATGTTGGATCGTTTGTCAATTACAAGTCTAACAGGTCCTCTAGAACATTCAAACAATTAGTAAAATTCCTAAAGAGTAAATTGGGCTAATGTTTTGGCAAGAACAATGTTGGATGATAATTTCATGCCTTGAATATATCATCCAACATGAAGTTACCTTTTAGTACTTAGAAAATAGTAAAATATTGAAGCAGTACCATGGTCTGAGCCAAAATAGATCCTCAGGATCTTGGGCATTCTGTAATAAATCTGCATCACTTGAAGTATAGCGTTGATCATCTCTGGGTAATGAAATGGAAGTAAAGGTATCAAAGCCAATGATCATCTGTTTCCAATTTTCTGTGATTTGGTTCAAGTGGTAAAGTGGTGATATTTATCAATTAATGGATCAAATAGGTTGAGCGACTTTTTCCTAATGACTATTAAGGCAGATGGCAATTGGTTGTTGGTGTCCTGACCCACAGCAGTCATTTTACAAGCAATGTCCATCCAGCGCTCTGTCTGGGCCTTGCTCTGGGCCACCACTCTCCCTGCCTGGCCTTATGTCACAGTGTCCCCTTGCAAGCAAGGAGAGTGGCAGGCGCCTTTTCAGGGGCCCTGTCCTCCTAGGCAGTTGTCCCCTGTCCCTGGCTGAGGAGCCATTTCCCATGGAAAAGCCCAGCATCCAGGGCCGCGTCCACAGGGTCCCACGGCCACGAGGGTTAGCTGCAGGCCTCACACCCAGGAAGTTGGGGACAGGTGAGGAGGCTAGTTAGTTGCTGTTCCACCCTAGGTCACCAGGTGAGCTGACAGCAGCAGGCTGGGCGCCCAGAGCCCCGCCCACAGCACCGCCCACAGCACCGCCCACAGCACGCTGAGTGGGTCGCGGAAGAGGGGTGGGGACGTCGCCAGGGAGACGGGGGCGGGGCCTAAGACAGGGCGGGAACTTTGAGCCTGGTCCCCTGGAGCTCAGAGCCCAGGAGCACGGAAGTAGCACAGGGCGGCGGGGCAGCGCGGCTGCGTGTCCTGGTTGTGGGGTCTGGCTCCCGGTTCCATGACAGGAGAAGATGAGCTGGCCTGAGCGGCCCCGGTCTAGGCGCCCACACGAGGGTGCGACCCGTGAGGTCTCTGCCGTCGTCTTGGAGCCTGGGTCCCGGCTGCCTGTCCCCACAGCGCCCACCCCCGACCCCGCTGTCCGGGTCCTCTCCTGAGGGCTCTCCTCAGAGGAGCTGCTGGTCACAGCTGGTGGGTTTTGATTTGCAGGGTCCTGTTCAGGATGCGGTGGCCTCAGCAGTGTGGCCTGGGCCGCGGACCTCAGAGGAGAAGAGGCGGCCTGACCCGCAGGCCCCTGGAGAGGGGAGGACGACAGAGGAGCCCAGTGTGACCTGGGGAGCAGGAGGCCGGTTTAAAAGACAGACCCGCCCAGGTATTTCACTTCTCACTCTGTGCCTGGTTTTCCTGCTGCACCTGTGAGGTTTTTTTTTTTTGTTTGTTTTGTTTTTTGTTTTTGTTTTTTGTTGTTGTTTTTTAAGTTCTTGCTTTAAAAACCCTTTCCTCTTTCCTTCTGTGTACCTGACCCATCATTTTAAACCATGTTCCAAGGTCACTTTTTGGTGTATGTGTGGTTCTGGAGATTGATCCTAGGGCCCTGAGCCTGTTAGGCAAGTGACCTACCTGTGCTACACCCTCAGAGACCCCTGTAAACGTTTATCCCCTTGGCCATGGGGTCTAAGTTGCCAAGGCTGACCTCAGACATTCCTCTTGCCTCAAACGTTCCAACCTCCCTGGTGGTTGGCATGACAGGCATGCCCCTGGGACTGTCACACTGTAGCCTGTGATGGGAACTCATGTGCATCTGTCCAGGGCTGAGCATGGTTATGCAGAGCTGTGCTCCAGGCTCCCTGCAGGGCTGTGGAGGCTTCTGCTGCCCAGCAGCCCTGGTGCCATGGCCAGTGCTTCTCCCAGCACTTCTCCCAGTGCTTCTCCCAGCTGCCCATTGCTATAGGCTGACCTTATTTTGTTCTTATGGCACTCATATGTTCTCTGGAGTATGTTGGATCGTTTGCCAATTACAAGTCTAACAGGTCCTCTAGAACATTCAAACAATTAGTAAAATTCCTAAAGAGTAAATTGGGCTAATGTTTTGGCAAGAACAATGTTGGATGATAATTTCATGCCTTGAATATATCATCCAACATGAAGTTACATTTTATTACTTAGAAAATAGTAAAATATTGAAGCAGTACCATGGTCTGAGCCAAAATAGATCCTCAGGATCTTGGGCATTCTGTAATAAATCTGCATCACTTGAAGTATAGCGTTGATCATCTCTGGGTAATGAAATGGAAGTAAAGATATCAAAGCCAATGATCATCTGTTTCCAATTTTCTGTGATTTGGTTCAAGTGGTAAAGTGGTGATATTTATCAATTAATGGATCAAATAGGTTGAGCGACTTTTTCCTAATGACTATTAAGGCAGATGGCAATTGGTTGTTGGTGTCCTGACCCACAGCAGTCATTTTACAAGCAATGTCCATCCATCGCTCTGTCTGGGCCTTGCTCTGGGCCACCACTCTCCCTGCCTGGCCTTATGTCACAGTGTCCCCTTGCAAGCAAGGAGAGTGGCAGGCGCCTTTTCAGGGGCCCTGTCCTCCTAGGCAGTTGTCCCCTGTCCCTGGCTGAGGAGCCATTTCCCATGGAAAAGCCCAGCATCCAGGGCCGCGTCCACAGGGTCCCACGGCCACGAGGGTTAGCTGCAGGCCTCACACCCAGGAAGTTGGGGACAGGTGAGGAGGCTAGTTAGTTGCTGTTCCACCCTAGGTCACCAGGTGAGCTGACAGCAGCAGGCTGGGCGCCCAGAGCCCCGCCCACAGCACCGCCCACAGAACGCTGAGTGGGTCGCGGAAGAGGGGTGGGGCCGTCGCCAGGGAGAAGGGGGCGGGGCCTAAGCCAGGGCGGGAACTTTGAGCCTGGTCCCCTGGAGCTCAGAGCCCAGGAGCACGGAAGTAGCACAGGGCGGCGGGGCAGCGGGGCTGCGCGTCCTGGTTGTGGGGTCTGGCTCCCGGGTCCATGACGGGAGAAGGTGAGCTGGCCTGAGCTGCCCCGGTCTAGGCGCCCACACGAGGGTGCGACCCGGGAGGTCTCTGCCGTCGTCTTGGAGCCTGGGTCCCGGCTGCCTGTCCCCACAGCGCCCACCCCCGACCCCGCTGTCCGGGTCCTCACCTGAGGGCTCTCCTCAGAGGAGCTGCTGGTCACAGCTGGTGGGTTTTGATTTGCAGGGTCCTGTTCAGGATGCGGTGGCCTCAGCAGTGTGGCCTGGGCCGCGGACCTCAGAGGAGAAGAGGCGGCCTGACCCGCAGGCCCCTGGAGAGGGGAGGACGACAGAGGAGCCCAGTGTGACCTGGGGAGCAGGAGGCCGGTTTAAAAGACAGACCCGCCCAGGTATTTCACTTCTCACTCTGTGCCTGGTTTTCCTGCTGCACCTGTGAGGTTTTTTTTTTTGTTTTGTTTTGTTTTTGTTTTTGTTTTTTGTTGTTGTTTTTTAAGTTCTTGCTTTAAAAACCCTTTCCTCTTTCCTTCTGTGTACCTGACCCATCATTTTAAACCATGTTCCAAGGTCACTTTTTGGTGTATGTGTGGTTCTGGAGATTGATCCTAGGGCCCTGAGCCTGTTAGGCAAGTGACCTACCTGTGCTACACCCTCAGAGACCCCTGTAAACGTTTATCCCCTTGGCCATGGGGTCTAAGTTGCCAAGGCTGACCTCAGACATTCCTCTTGCCTCAAACGTTCCAACCTCCCTGGTGGTTGGCATGACAGGCATGCCCCTGGGACTGTCACACTGTAGCCTGTGATGGGAACTCATGTGCATCTGTCCAGGGCTGAGCATGGTTATGCAGAGCTGTGCTCCAGGCTCCCTGCAGGGCTGTGGAGGCTTCTGCTGCCCAGCAGCCCTGGTGCCATGGCCAGTGCTTCTCCCAGCACTTCTCCCAGTGCTTCTCCCAGCTGCCCATTGCTATAGGCTGACCTTATTTTGTTCTTATGGCACTCATATGTTCTCTGGAGTATGTTGGATCGTTTGTCAATTACAAGTCTAACAGGTCCTCTAGAACATTCAAACAATTAGTAAAATTCCTAAAGAGTAAATTGGGCTAATGTTTTGGCAAGAACAATGTTGGATGATAATTTCATGCCTTGAATATATCATCCAACATGAAGTTACCTTTTAGTACTTAGAAAATAGTAAAATATTGAAGCAGTACCATGGTCTGAGCCAAAATAGATCCTCAGGATCTTGGGCATTCTGTAATAAATCTGCATCACTTGAAGTATAGCGTTGATCATCTCTGGGTAATGAAATGGAAGTAAAGGTATCAAAGCCAATGATCATCTGTTTCCAATTTTCTGTGATTTGGTTCAAGTGGTAAAGTGGTGATATTTATCAATTAATGGATCAAATAGGTTGAGCGACTTTTTCCTAATGACTATTAAGGCAGATGGCAATTGGTTGTTGGTGTCCTGACCCACAGCAGTCATTTTACAAGCAATGTCCATCCAGCGCTCTGTCTGGGCCTTGCTCTGGGCCACCACTCTCCCTGCCTGGCCTTATGTCACAGTGTCCCCTTGCAAGCAAGGAGAGTGGCAGGCGCCTTTTCAGGGGCCCTGTCCTCCTAGGCAGTTGTCCCCTGTCCCTGGCTGAGGAGCCATTTCCCATGGAAAAGCCCAGCATCCAGGGCCGCGTCCACAGGGTCCCACGGCCACGAGGGTTAGCTGCAGGCCTCACACCCAGGAAGTTGGGGACAGGTGAGGAGGCTAGTTAGTTGCTGTTCCACCCTAGGTCACCAGGTGAGCTGACAGCAGCAGGCTGGGCGCCCAGAGCCCCGCCCACAGCACCGCCCACAGCACCGCCCACAGCACGCTGAGTGGGTCGCGGAAGAGGGGTGGGGACGTCGCCAGGGAGACGGGGGCGGGGCCTAAGACAGGGCGGGAACTTTGAGCCTGGTCCCCTGGAGCTCAGAGCCCAGGAGCACGGAAGTAGCACAGGGCGGCGGGGCAGCGCGGCTGCGTGTCCTGGTTGTGGGGTCTGGCTCCCGGTTCCATGACAGGAGAAGATGAGCTGGCCTGAGCGGCCCCGGTCTAGGCGCCCACACGAGGGTGCGACCCGTGAGGTCTCTGCCGTCGTCTTGGAGCCTGGGTCCCGGCTGCCTGTCCCCACAGCGCCCACCCCCGACCCCGCTGTCCGGGTCCTCTCCTGAGGGCTCTCCTCAGAGGAGCTGCTGGTCACAGCTGGTGGGTTTTGATTTGCAGGGTCCTGTTCAGGATGCGGTGGCCTCAGCAGTGTGGCCTGGGCCGCGGACCTCAGAGGAGAAGAGGCGGCCTGACCCGCAGGCCCCTGGAGAGGGGAGGACGACAGAGGAGCCCAGTGTGACCTGGGGAGCAGGAGGCCGGTTTAAAAGACAGACCCGCCCAGGTATTTCACTTCTCACTCTGTGCCTGGTTTTCCTGCTGCACCTGTGAGGTTTTTTTTTTTTGTTTGTTTTGTTTTTTGTTTTTGTTTTTTGTTGTTGTTTTTTAAGTTCTTGCTTTAAAAACCCTTTCCTCTTTCCTTCTGTGTACCTGACCCATCATTTTAAACCATGTTCCAAGGTCACTTTTTGGTGTATGTGTGGTTCTGGAGATTGATCCTAGGGCCCTGAGCCTGTTAGGCAAGTGACCTACCTGTGCTACACCCTCAGAGACCCCTGTAAACGTTTATCCCCTTGGCCATGGGGTCTAAGTTGCCAAGGCTGACCTCAGACATTCCTCTTGCCTCAAACGTTCCAACCTCCCTGGTGGTTGGCATGACAGGCATGCCCCTGGGACTGTCACACTGTAGCCTGTGATGGGAACTCATGTGCATCTGTCCAGGGCTGAGCATGGTTATGCAGAGCTGTGCTCCAGGCTCCCTGCAGGGCTGTGGAGGCTTCTGCTGCCCAGCAGCCCTGGTGCCATGGCCAGTGCTTCTCCCAGCACTTCTCCCAGTGCTTCTCCCAGCTGCCCATTGCTATAGGCTGACCTTATTTTGTTCTTATGGCACTCATATGTTCTCTGGAGTATGTTGGATCGTTTGCCAATTACAAGTCTAACAGGTCCTCTAGAACATTCAAACAATTAGTAAAATTCCTAAAGAGTAAATTGGGCTAATGTTTTGGCAAGAACAATGTTGGATGATAATTTCATGCCTTGAATATATCATCCAACATGAAGTTACCTTTTATTACTTAGAAAATAGTAAAATATTGAAGCAGTACCATGGTCTGAGCCAAAATAGATCCTCAGGATCTTGGGCATTCTGTAATAAATCTGCATCACTTGAAGTATAGCGTTGATCATCTCTGGGTAATGAAATGGAAGTAAAGATATCAAAGCCAATGATCATCTGTTTCCAATTTTCTGTGATTTGGTTCAAGTGGTAAAGTGGTGATATTTATCAATTAATGGATCAAATAGGTTGAGCGACTTTTTCCTAATGACTATTAAGGCAGATGGCAATTGGTTGTTGGTGTCCTGACCCACAGCAGTCATTTTACAAGCAATGTCCATCCATCGCTCTGTCTGGGCCTTGCTCTGGGCCACCACTCTCCCTGCCTGGCCTTATGTCACAGTGTCCCCTTGCAAGCAAGGAGAGTGGCAGGCGCCTTTTCAGGGGCCCTGTCCTCCTAGGCAGTTGTCCCCTGTCCCTGGCTGAGGAGCCATTTCCCATGGAAAAGCCCAGCATCCAGGGCCGCGTCCACAGGGTCCCACGGCCACGAGGGTTAGCTGCAGGCCTCACACCCAGGAAGTTGGGGACAGGTGAGGAGGCTAGTTAGTTGCTGTTCCACCCTAGGTCACCAGGTGAGCTGACAGCAGCAGGCTGGGCGCCCAGAGCCCCGCCCACAGCACCGCCCACAGAACGCTGAGTGGGTCGCGGAAGAGGGGTGGGGCCGTCGCCAGGGAGAAGGGGGCGGGGCCTAAGCCAGGGCGGGAACTTTGAGCCTGGTCCCCTGGAGCTCAGAGCCCAGGAGCACGGAAGTAGCACAGGGCGGCGGGGCAGCGGGGCTGCGCGTCCTGGTTGTGGGGTCTGGCTCCCGGGTCCATGACGGGAGAAGGTGAGCTGGCCTGAGCTGCCCCGGTCTAGGCGCCCACACGAGGGTGCGACCCGGGAGGTCTCTGCCGTCGTCTTGGAGCCTGGGTCCCGGCTGCCTGTCCCCACAGCGCCCACCCCCGACCCCGCTGTCCGGGTCCTCACCTGAGGGCTCTCCTCAGAGGAGCTGCTGGTCACAGCTGGTGGGTTTTGATTTGCAGGGTCCTGTTCAGGATGCGGTGGCCTCAGCAGTGTGGCCTGGGCCGCGGACCTCAGAGGAGAAGAGGCGGCCTGACCCGCAGGCCCCTGGAGAGGGGAGGACGACAGAGGAGCCCAGTGTGACCTGGGGAGCAGGAGGCCGGTTTAAAAGACAGACCCGCCCAGGTATTTCACTTCTCACTCTGTGCCTGGTTTTCCTGCTGCACCTGTGAGGTTTTTTTTTTTGTTTTGTTTTGTTTTTGTTTTTGTTTTTTGTTGTTGTTTTTTAAGTTCTTGCTTTAAAAACCCTTTCCTCTTTCCTTCTGTGTACCTGACCCATCATTTTAAACCATGTTCCAAGGTCACTTTTTGGTGTATGTGTGGTTCTGGAGATTGATCCTAGGGCCCTGAGCCTGTTAGGCAAGTGACCTACCTGTGCTACACCCTCAGAGACCCCTGTAAACGTTTATCCCCTTGGCCATGGGGTCTAAGTTGCCAAGGCTGACCTCAGACATTCCTCTTGCCTCAAACGTTCCAACCTCCCTGGTGGTTGGCATGACAGGCATGCCCCTGGGACTGTCACACTGTAGCCTGTGATGGGAACTCATGTGCATCTGTCCAGGGCTGAGCATGGTTATGCAGAGCTGTGCTCCAGGCTCCCTGCAGGGCTGTGGAGGCTTCTGCTGCCCAGCAGCCCTGGTGCCATGGCCAGTGCTTCTCCCAGCACTTCTCCCAGTGCTTCTCCCAGCTGCCCATTGCTATAGGCTGACCTTATTTTGTTCTTATGGCACTCATATGTTCTCTGGAGTATGTTGGATCGTTTGTCAATTACAAGTCTAACAGGTCCTCTAGAACATTCAAACAATTAGTAAAATTCCTAAAGAGTAAATTGGGCTAATGTTTTGGCAAGAACAATGTTGGATGATAATTTCATGCCTTGAATATATCATCCAACATGAAGTTACCTTTTAGTACTTAGAAAATAGTAAAATATTGAAGCAGTACCATGGTCTGAGCCAAAATAGATCCTCAGGATCTTGGGCATTCTGTAATAAATCTGCATCACTTGAAGTATAGCGTTGATCATCTCTGGGTAATGAAATGGAAGTAAAGGTATCAAAGCCAATGATCATCTGTTTCCAATTTTCTGTGATTTGGTTCAAGTGGTAAAGTGGTGATATTTATCAATTAATGGATCAAATAGGTTGAGCGACTTTTTCCTAATGACTATTAAGGCAGATGGCAATTGGTTGTTGGTGTCCTGACCCACAGCAGTCATTTTACAAGCAATGTCCATCCAGCGCTCTGTCTGGGCCTTGCTCTGGGCCACCACTCTCCCTGCCTGGCCTTATGTCACAGTGTCCCCTTGCAAGCAAGGAGAGTGGCAGGCGCCTTTTCAGGGGCCCTGTCCTCCTAGGCAGTTGTCCCCTGTCCCTGGCTGAGGAGCCATTTCCCATGGAAAAGCCCAGCATCCAGGGCCGCGTCCACAGGGTCCCACGGCCACGAGGGTTAGCTGCAGGCCTCACACCCAGGAAGTTGGGGACAGGTGAGGAGGCTAGTTAGTTGCTGTTCCACCCTAGGTCACCAGGTGAGCTGACAGCAGCAGGCTGGGCGCCCAGAGCCCCGCCCACAGCACCGCCCACAGCACCGCCCACAGCACGCTGAGTGGGTCGCGGAAGAGGGGTGGGGACGTCGCCAGGGAGACGGGGGCGGGGCCTAAGACAGGGCGGGAACTTTGAGCCTGGTCCCCTGGAGCTCAGAGCCCAGGAGCACGGAAGTAGCACAGGGCGGCGGGGCAGCGCGGCTGCGTGTCCTGGTTGTGGGGTCTGGCTCCCGGTTCCATGACAGGAGAAGATGAGCTGGCCTGAGCGGCCCCGGTCTAGGCGCCCACACGAGGGTGCGACCCGTGAGGTCTCTGCCGTCGTCTTGGAGCCTGGGTCCCGGCTGCCTGTCCCCACAGCGCCCACCCCCGACCCCGCTGTCCGGGTCCTCTCCTGAGGGCTCTCCTCAGAGGAGCTGCTGGTCACAGCTGGTGGGTTTTGATTTGCAGGGTCCTGTTCAGGATGCGGTGGCCTCAGCAGTGTGGCCTGGGCCGCGGACCTCAGAGGAGAAGAGGCGGCCTGACCCGCAGGCCCCTGGAGAGGGGAGGACGACAGAGGAGCCCAGTGTGACCTGGGGAGCAGGAGGCCGGTTTAAAAGACAGACCCGCCCAGGTATTTCACTTCTCACTCTGTGCCTGGTTTTCCTGCTGCACCTGTGAGGTTTTTTTGTTTGTTTTTTGTTTGTTTTGTTTTTTTGTTTTTGTTTTTTTGTTGTTTTTTTTAAGTTCTTGCTTTAAAAACCTTTCCTCTTTCTTCTGTGTACCTGACCCATCATTTTAAACCATGTTCCAAGGTCACTTTTTGGTGTATGTGTGGTTCTGGAGATTGATCCTAGGCCCTGAGCCTGTTAGGCAAGTGACCTACCTGTGCTACACCCTCAGAGACCCCTGTAAACGTTTATCCCCTTGGCCATGGGTCTAAGTTGCAAGGCTGACCTCAGACATTCCTCTTGCCTCAAACGTTCCAACCTCCCTGGTGGTTGGCATGGACAGGCATGCCCCTGGGACTGTCACACTGTAGCCTGTGGGAACTCATGTGCATCTGTCCAGGGCTGAGCATGGTTATGCAGAGCTGTGCTCCAGGCTCCCTGCAGGGCTGTGGAGGCTTCTGCTGCCCAGCAGCCCTGGTGCCATGGCCAGTGCTTCTCCCAGCACTTCTCCCAGTGCTTCTCCCAGCTGCCCATTGCTATAGGCTGACCTTATTTTGTTCTTATGGCACTCATATGTTCTCTGGAGTATGTTGGATCGTTTGCCAATTACAAGTCTAACAGGTCCTCTAGAACATTCAAACAATTAGTAAAATTCCTAAAGAGTAAATTGGGCTAATGTTTTGGCAAGAACAATGTTGGATGATAATTTCATGCCTTGAATATATCATCCAACATGAAGTTACATTTTATTACTTAGAAAATAGTAAAATATTGAAGCAGTACCATGGTCTGAGCCAAAATAGATCCTCAGGATCTTGGGCATTCTGTAATAAATCTGCATCACTTGAAGTATAGCGTTGATCATCTCTGGGTAATGAAATGGAAGTAAAGATATCAAAGCCAATGATCATCTGTTTCCAATTTTCTGTGATTTGGTTCAAGTGGTAAAGTGGTGATATTTATCAATTAATGGATCAAATAGGTTGAGCGACTTTTTCCTAATGACTATTAAGGCAGATGGCAATTGGTTGTTGGTGTCCTGACCCACAGCAGTCATTTTACAAGCAATGTCCATCCAGCGCTCTGTCTGGGCCTTGCTCTGGGCCACCACTCTCCCTGCCTGGCCTTATGTCACAGTGTCCCCTTGCAAGCAAGGAGAGTGGCAGGCGCCTTTTCAGGGGCCCTGTCCTCCTAGGCAGTTGTCCCCTGTCCCTGGCTGAGGAGCCATTTCCCATGGAAAAGCCCAGCATCCAGGGCCGCGTCCACAGGGTCCCACGGCCACGAGGGTTAGCTGCAGGCCTCACACCCAGGAAGTTGGGGACAGGTGAGGAGGCTAGTTAGTTGCTGTTCCACCCTAGGTCACCAGGTGAGCTGACAGCAGCAGGCTGGGCGCCCAGAGCCCCGCCCACAGCACCGCCCACAGAACGCTGAGTGGGTCGCGGAAGAGGGGTGGGGCCGTCGCCAGGGAGAAGGGGGCGGGGCCTAAGCCAGGGCGGGAACTTTGAGCCTGGTCCCCTGGAGCTCAGAGCCCAGGAGCACGGAAGTAGCACAGGGCGGCGGGGCAGCGGGGCTGCGCGTCCTGGTTGTGGGGTCTGGCTCCCGGGTCCATGACGGGAGAAGGTGAGCTGGCCTGAGCTGCCCCGGTCTAGGCGCCCACACGAGGGTGCGACCCGGGAGGTCTCTGCCGTCGTCTTGGAGCCTGGGTCCCGGCTGCCTGTCCCCACAGCGCCCACCCCCGACCCCGCTGTCCGGGTCCTCACCTGAGGGCTCTCCTCAGAGGAGCTGCTGGTCACAGCTGGTGGGTTTTGATTTGCAGGGTCCTGTTCAGGATGCGGTGGCCTCAGCAGTGTGGCCTGGGCCGCGGACCTCAGAGGAGAAGAGGCGGCCTGACCCGCAGGCCCCTGGAGAGGGGAGGACGACAGAGGAGCCCAGTGTGACCTGGGGAGCAGGAGGCCGGTTTAAAAGACAGACCCGCCCAGGTATTTCACTTCTCACTCTGTGCCTGGTTTTCCTGCTGCACCTGTGAGGTTTTTTTTTTTTGTTTTGTTTTGTTTTTGTTTTTGTTTTTTGTTGTTGTTTTTTAAGTTCTTGCTTTAAAAACCCTTTCCTCTTTCCTTCTGTGTACCTGACCCATCATTTTAAACCATGTTCCAAGGTCACTTTTTGGTGTATGTGTGGTTCTGGAGATTGATCCTAGGGCCCTGAGCCTGTTAGGCAAGTGACCTACCTGTGCTACACCCTCAGAGACCCCTGTAAACGTTTATCCCCTTGGCCATGGGGTCTAAGTTGCCAAGGCTGACCTCAGACATTCCTCTTGCCTCAAACGTTCCAACCTCCCTGGTGGTTGGCATGACAGGCATGCCCCTGGGACTGTCACACTGTAGCCTGTGATGGGAACTCATGTGCATCTGTCCAGGGCTGAGCATGGTTATGCAGAGCTGTGCTCCAGGCTCCCTGCAGGGCTGTGGAGGCTTCTGCTGCCCAGCAGCCCTGGTGCCATGGCCAGTGCTTCTCCCAGCACTTCTCCCAGTGCTTCTCCCAGCTGCCCATTGCTATAGGCTGACCTTATTTTGTTCTTATGGCACTCATATGTTCTCTGGAGTATGTTGGATCGTTTGTCAATTACAAGTCTAACAGGTCCTCTAGAACATTCAAACAATTAGTAAAATTCCTAAAGAGTAAATTGGGCTAATGTTTTGGCAAGAACAATGTTGGATGATAATTTCATGCCTTGAATATATCATCCAACATGAAGTTACCTTTTAGTACTTAGAAAATAGTAAAATATTGAAGCAGTACCATGGTCTGAGCCAAAATAGATCCTCAGGATCTTGGGCATTCTGTAATAAATCTGCATCACTTGAAGTATAGCGTTGATCATCTCTGGGTAATGAAATGGAAGTAAAGGTATCAAAGCCAATGATCATCTGTTTCCAATTTTCTGTGATTTGGTTCAAGTGGTAAAGTGGTGATATTTATCAATTAATGGATCAAATAGGTTGAGCGACTTTTTCCTAATGACTATTAAGGCAGATGGCAATTGGTTGTTGGTGTCCTGACCCACAGCAGTCATTTTACAAGCAATGTCCATCCAGCGCTCTGTCTGGGCCTTGCTCTGGGCCACCACTCTCCCTGCCTGGCCTTATGTCACAGTGTCCCCTTGCAAGCAAGGAGAGTGGCAGGCGCCTTTTCAGGGGCCCTGTCCTCCTAGGCAGTTGTCCCCTGTCCCTGGCTGAGGAGCCATTTCCCATGGAAAAGCCCAGCATCCAGGGCCGCGTCCACAGGGTCCCACGGCCACGAGGGTTAGCTGCAGGCCTCACACCCAGGAAGTTGGGGACAGGTGAGGAGGCTAGTTAGTTGCTGTTCCACCCTAGGTCACCAGGTGAGCTGACAGCAGCAGGCTGGGCGCCCAGAGCCCCGCCCACAGCACCGCCCACAGCACCGCCCACAGCACGCTGAGTGGGTCGCGGAAGAGGGGTGGGGACGTCGCCAGGGAGACGGGGGCGGGGCCTAAGACAGGGCGGGAACTTTGAGCCTGGTCCCCTGGAGCTCAGAGCCCAGGAGCACGGAAGTAGCACAGGGCGGCGGGGCAGCGCGGCTGCGTGTCCTGGTTGTGGGGTCTGGCTCCCGGTTCCATGACAGGAGAAGATGAGCTGGCCTGAGCGGCCCCGGTCTAGGCGCCCACACGAGGGTGCGACCCGTGAGGTCTCTGCCGTCGTCTTGGAGCCTGGGTCCCGGCTGCCTGTCCCCACAGCGCCCACCCCCGACCCCGCTGTCCGGGTCCTCTCCTGAGGGCTCTCCTCAGAGGAGCTGCTGGTCACAGCTGGTGGGTTTTGATTTGCAGGGTCCTGTTCAGGATGCGGTGGCCTCAGCAGTGTGGCCTGGGCCGCGGACCTCAGAGGAGAAGAGGCGGCCTGACCCGCAGGCCCCTGGAGAGGGGAGGACGACAGAGGAGCCCAGTGTGACCTGGGGAGCAGGAGGCCGGTTTAAAAGACAGACCCGCCCAGGTATTTCACTTCTCACTCTGTGCCTGGTTTTCCTGCTGCACCTGTGAGGTTTTTTTTTTTTGTTTGTTTTGTTTTTTGTTTTTGTTTTTTGTTGTTGTTTTTTAAGTTCTTGCTTTAAAAACCCTTTCCTCTTTCCTTCTGTGTACCTGACCCATCATTTTAAACCATGTTCCAAGGTCACTTTTTGGTGTATGTGTGGTTCTGGAGATTGATCCTAGGGCCCTGAGCCTGTTAGGCAAGTGACCTACCTGTGCTACACCCTCAGAGACCCCTGTAAACGTTTATCCCCTTGGCCATGGGGTCTAAGTTGCCAAGGCTGACCTCAGACATTCCTCTTGCCTCAAACGTTCCAACCTCCCTGGTGGTTGGCATGACAGGCATGCCCCTGGGACTGTCACACTGTAGCCTGTGATGGGAACTCATGTGCATCTGTCCAGGGCTGAGCATGGTTATGCAGAGCTGTGCTCCAGGCTCCCTGCAGGGCTGTGGAGGCTTCTGCTGCCCAGCAGCCCTGGTGCCATGGCCAGTGCTTCTCCCAGCACTTCTCCCAGTGCTTCTCCCAGCTGCCCATTGCTATAGGCTGACCTTATTTTGTTCTTATGGCACTCATATGTTCTCTGGAGTATGTTGGATCGTTTGCCAATTACAAGTCTAACAGGTCCTCTAGAACATTCAAACAATTAGTAAAATTCCTAAAGAGTAAATTGGGCTAATGTTTTGGCAAGAACAATGTTGGATGATAATTTCATGCCTTGAATATATCATCCAACATGAAGTTACCTTTTATTACTTAGAAAATAGTAAAATATTGAAGCAGTACCATGGTCTGAGCCAAAATAGATCCTCAGGATCTTGGGCATTCTGTAATAAATCTGCATCACTTGAAGTATAGCGTTGATCATCTCTGGGTAATGAAATGGAAGTAAAGATATCAAAGCCAATGATCATCTGTTTCCAATTTTCTGTGATTTGGTTCAAGTGGTAAAGTGGTGATATTTATCAATTAATGGATCAAATAGGTTGAGCGACTTTTTCCTAATGACTATTAAGGCAGATGGCAATTGGTTGTTGGTGTCCTGACCCACAGCAGTCATTTTACAAGCAATGTCCATCCATCGCTCTGTCTGGGCCTTGCTCTGGGCCACCACTCTCCCTGCCTGGCCTTATGTCACAGTGTCCCCTTGCAAGCAAGGAGAGTGGCAGGCGCCTTTTCAGGGGCCCTGTCCTCCTAGGCAGTTGTCCCCTGTCCCTGGCTGAGGAGCCATTTCCCATGGAAAAGCCCAGCATCCAGGGCCGCGTCCACAGGGTCCCACGGCCACGAGGGTTAGCTGCAGGCCTCACACCCAGGAAGTTGGGGACAGGTGAGGAGGCTAGTTAGTTGCTGTTCCACCCTAGGTCACCAGGTGAGCTGACAGCAGCAGGCTGGGCGCCCAGAGCCCCGCCCACAGCACCGCCCACAGAACGCTGAGTGGGTCGCGGAAGAGGGGTGGGGCCGTCGCCAGGGAGAAGGGGGCGGGGCCTAAGCCAGGGCGGGAACTTTGAGCCTGGTCCCCTGGAGCTCAGAGCCCAGGAGCACGGAAGTAGCACAGGGCGGCGGGGCAGCGGGGCTGCGCGTCCTGGTTGTGGGGTCTGGCTCCCGGGTCCATGACGGGAGAAGGTGAGCTGGCCTGAGCTGCCCCGGTCTAGGCGCCCACACGAGGGTGCGACCCGGGAGGTCTCTGCCGTCGTCTTGGAGCCTGGGTCCCGGCTGCCTGTCCCCACAGCGCCCACCCCCGACCCCGCTGTCCGGGTCCTCACCTGAGGGCTCTCCTCAGAGGAGCTGCTGGTCACAGCTGGTGGGTTTTGATTTGCAGGGTCCTGTTCAGGATGCGGTGGCCTCAGCAGTGTGGCCTGGGCCGCGGACCTCAGAGGAGAAGAGGCGGCCTGACCCGCAGGCCCCTGGAGAGGGGAGGACGACAGAGGAGCCCAGTGTGACCTGGGGAGCAGGAGGCCGGTTTAAAAGACAGACCCGCCCAGGTATTTCACTTCTCACTCTGTGCCTGGTTTTCCTGCTGCACCTGTGAGGTTTTTTTTTTTGTTTTGTTTTGTTTTTGTTTTTGTTTTTTGTTGTTGTTTTTTAAGTTCTTGCTTTAAAAACCCTTTCCTCTTTCCTTCTGTGTACCTGACCCATCATTTTAAACCATGTTCCAAGGTCACTTTTTGGTGTATGTGTGGTTCTGGAGATTGATCCTAGGGCCCTGAGCCTGTTAGGCAAGTGACCTACCTGTGCTACACCCTCAGAGACCCCTGTAAACGTTTATCCCCTTGGCCATGGGGTCTAAGTTGCCAAGGCTGACCTCAGACATTCCTCTTGCCTCAAACGTTCCAACCTCCCTGGTGGTTGGCATGACAGGCATGCCCCTGGGACTGTCACACTGTAGCCTGTGATGGGAACTCATGTGCATCTGTCCAGGGCTGAGCATGGTTATGCAGAGCTGTGCTCCAGGCTCCCTGCAGGGCTGTGGAGGCTTCTGCTGCCCAGCAGCCCTGGTGCCATGGCCAGTGCTTCTCCCAGCACTTCTCCCAGTGCTTCTCCCAGCTGCCCATTGCTATAGGCTGACCTTATTTTGTTCTTATGGCACTCATATGTTCTCTGGAGTATGTTGGATCGTTTGTCAATTACAAGTCTAACAGGTCCTCTAGAACATTCAAACAATTAGTAAAATTCCTAAAGAGTAAATTGGGCTAATGTTTTGGCAAGAACAATGTTGGATGATAATTTCATGCCTTGAATATATCATCCAACATGAAGTTACCTTTTAGTACTTAGAAAATAGTAAAATATTGAAGCAGTACCATGGTCTGAGCCAAAATAGATCCTCAGGATCTTGGGCATTCTGTAATAAATCTGCATCACTTGAAGTATAGCGTTGATCATCTCTGGGTAATGAAATGGAAGTAAAGGTATCAAAGCCAATGATCATCTGTTTCCAATTTTCTGTGATTTGGTTCAAGTGGTAAAGTGGTGATATTTATCAATTAATGGATCAAATAGGTTGAGCGACTTTTTCCTAATGACTATTAAGGCAGATGGCAATTGGTTGTTGGTGTCCTGACCCACAGCAGTCATTTTACAAGCAATGTCCATCCAGCGCTCTGTCTGGGCCTTGCTCTGGGCCACCACTCTCCCTGCCTGGCCTTATGTCACAGTGTCCCCTTGCAAGCAAGGAGAGTGGCAGGCGCCTTTTCAGGGGCCCTGTCCTCCTAGGCAGTTGTCCCCTGTCCCTGGCTGAGGAGCCATTTCCCATGGAAAAGCCCAGCATCCAGGGCCGCGTCCACAGGGTCCCACGGCCACGAGGGTTAGCTGCAGGCCTCACACCCAGGAAGTTGGGGACAGGTGAGGAGGCTAGTTAGTTGCTGTTCCACCCTAGGTCACCAGGTGAGCTGACAGCAGCAGGCTGGGCGCCCAGAGCCCCGCCCACAGCACCGCCCACAGCACCGCCCACAGCACGCTGAGTGGGTCGCGGAAGAGGGGTGGGGACGTCGCCAGGGAGACGGGGGCGGGGCCTAAGACAGGGCGGGAACTTTGAGCCTGGTCCCCTGGAGCTCAGAGCCCAGGAGCACGGAAGTAGCACAGGGCGGCGGGGCAGCGCGGCTGCGTGTCCTGGTTGTGGGGTCTGGCTCCCGGGTCCATGACGGGAGAAGATGAGCTGGCCTGAGCGGCCCCGGTCTAGGCGCCCACACGAGGGTGCGACCCATGAGTCTCTGCCGTCGTCTTGGAGCCTGGGTCCCGGCTGCCTGTCCCCACAGCGCCCACACCCGACCCCGCTGTCCGGGTCCTCACCTGAGGGCTCTCCTCAGAGGAGCTGCTGGTCACAGCTGGTGGGTTTTGATTTGCAGGGTCCTGTTCAGGATGCGGTGGCCTCAGCAGTGTGGCCTGGGCCGCGGACCTCAGAGGAGAAGAGGCGGCCTGACCCGCAGGCCCCTGGAGAGGGGAGGACGACAGAGGAGCCCAGTGTGACCTGGGGAGCAGGAGGCCGGTTTAAAAGACAGACCCGCCCAGGTATTTCACTTCTCACTCTGTGCCTGGTTTTCCTGCTGCACCTGTGAGGTTTTTTTTTTTGTTTGTTTTGTTTTTTGTTTTTGTTTTTTGTTGTTGTTTTTTAAGTTCTTGCTTTAAAAACCCTTTCCTCTTTCCTTCTGTGTACCTGACCCATCATTTTAAACCATGTTCCAAGGTCACTTTTTGGTGTATGTGTGGTTCTGGAGATTGATCCTAGGGCCCTGAGCCTGTTAGGCAAGTGACCTACCTGTGCTACACCCTCAGAGACCCCTGTAAACGTTTATCCCCTTGGCCATGGGGTCTAAGTTGCCAAGGCTGACCTCAGACATTCCTCTTGCCTCAAACGTTCCAACCTCCCTGGTGGTTGGCATGACAGGCATGCCCCTGGGACTGTCACACTGTAGCCTGTGATGGGAACTCATGTGCATCTGTCCAGGGCTGAGCATGGTTATGCAGAGCTGTGCTCCAGGCTCCCTGCAGGGCTGTGGAGGCTTCTGCTGCCCAGCAGCCCTGGTGCCATGGCCAGTGCTTCTCCCAGCACTTCTCCCAGTGCTTCTCCCAGCTGCCCATTGCTATAGGCTGACCTTATTTTGTTCTTATGGCACTCATATGTTCTCTGGAGTATGTTGGATCGTTTGCCAATTACAAGTCTAACAGGTCCTCTAGAACATTCAAACAATTAGTAAAATTCCTAAAGAGTAAATTGGGCTAATGTTTTGGCAAGAACAATGTTGGATGATAATTTCATGCCTTGAATATATCATCCAACATGAAGTTACATTTTATTACTTAGAAAATAGTAAAATATTGAAGCAGTACCATGGTCTGAGCCAAAATAGATCCTCAGGATCTTGGGCATTCTGTAATAAATCTGCATCACTTGAAGTATAGCGTTGATCATCTCTGGGTAATGAAATGGAAGTAAAGATATCAAAGCCAATGATCATCTGTTTCCAATTTTCTGTGATTTGGTTCAAGTGGTAAAGTGGTGATATTTATCAATTAATGGATCAAATAGGTTGAGCGACTTTTTCCTAATGACTATTAAGGCAGATGGCAATTGGTTGTTGGTGTCCTGACCCACAGCAGTCATTTTACAAGCAATGTCCATCCAGCGCTCTGTCTGGGCCTTGCTCTGGGCCACCACTCTCCCTGCCTGGCCTTATGTCACAGTGTCCCCTTGCAAGCAAGGAGAGTGGCAGGCGCCTTTTCAGGGGCCCTGTCCTCCTAGGCAGTTGTCCCCTGTCCCTGGCTGAGGAGCCATTTCCCATGGAAAAGCCCAGCATCCAGGGCCGCGTCCACAGGGTCCCACGGCCACGAGGGTTAGCTGCAGGCCTCACACCCAGGAAGTTGGGGACATGTGAGGAGGCTAGTTAGTTGCTGTTCCACCCTAGGTCACCAGGTGAGCTGACAGCAGCAGGCTGGGTGCCCAGTGCCCCGCCCACAGCACCGCCCACAGCACGCTGAGTGGGTCGCGGAAGAGGGGTGGGGCCGTCGCCAGGGAGACGGGGGCGGGGCCTAAGCCAGGGCGGGAACTTTGAGCCTGGTCCCCTTTTGCTCAGAGCCCCGGAGCCCGGAAGTAGCACAGGGCAGCGGGGCAGCGGGGCTGCGCGTCCCGGTTGTGGGGTCTGGCTCCCGGGTCCATGACGGGAGAAGGTGAGCTGGCCTGAGCGGCCCCGGTCTAGGCGCCCACACGAGGGTGCGACCCGGGAAGACTCTGCCGCCCTCTTGGAGCCTCGGTCCTGGCTGCCTGTCCCCCGGAGCCGCCAGGGCGGTCCCTACAGCGCCCACCCCTGACCCCGCTGTCCGGGTCCTCACCTGAGGGCTCTCCTCAGTGGAGCTGCTGGTCACAGCTGGTGGGTTTTGATTTGCAGGGTCCTCTTCAGGATGCGGTGGCCTCAGCAGTGTGGCCTGGGCCGCGGACCTCAGAGGAGAAGAGGCGGCCTGACCCGCAGGCCCCTGGAGAGGGGAGGACGACAGAGGAGCCCACTGTGACCTGGGGAGCAGGAGGCCGGTTTAAAAGACAGACCCGCCCAGGTATTTCACTTCTCACTCTGTGCCTGGTTTTCTTGTTGCACCTGTGAGGTTTTTTTTTGTTGTTGTTGTTTTTTAAGTTCTTGCTTTAAAAACCCTTTCCTCTTTCCTTCTGTGTACCTGACCCATCATTTTAAACCATGTTCCAAGGTCACTTCTTGGTGTATGTGTGATTCTGGAGATTGATCCTAGGGCCCTGAGCCTGTTAGGCAAGTGACCTACCTGTGCTACACCCTCAGAGACCCCTGTAAACGTTTATCCCCTTGGCCATGGGGTCTAAGTTGCCAAGGCTGACCTCAGACATCCTCTTGCCTCAAACATTCCAACCTCCCTGGTGGTTGGCATGACAGGCATGCACCTGGGACTGTCACACTGTAGCGTGTGATGGGAACTCATGTGCATCTGTCCAGGGCTGAGCATGGTTATGCAGAGCTGTGCTCCAGGCTCCCTGCAGGGCTGTGGAGGCTTCTGCTGCCCAGCAGCCCTGGTGCCATGGCCAGTGCTTCTCCCAGCACTTCTCCCAGTGCTTCTCCCAGCTGCCCATTGCTATAGGCTGACCTTATTTTGTTCTTATGGCACTCATATGTTCTCTGGAGTATGTTGGATCGTTTGCCAATTACAAGTCTAACAGGTCCTCTAGAACATTCAAACAATTAGTAAAATTCCTAAAGAGTAAATTGGGCTAATGTTTTGGGAAGAACAATGTTGGATGATAATTTCATGGCTTGAATATATCATCCAACATGAAGTTACATTTTATTACTTAGAAAATAGTAAAATATTGAAGGAGTATCATGGTCTGAGCCAAAATAGATCCTCAGGATCTTGGGCATTCTGTAATAAATCTACATCACTTGAAGTATAGAGTTGATCATCTCTGGGTTATGAAATGGAAGTAAAGGTATCAAAGCCAATGATCATCTGTTTCCAATTTTCTGTGATTTGGTTCAAGTGGTAAAGTGGTGATTTTTATTAATTAATGGATCAAATAGGTTCATAATTGTATTTTAGATACCTTCAAACTTCAGGCTATATGTGCTCATTTGAGAATGGTTCCAGCCATTCTGTCATCCTTTGAGTCATTTCCCTTATATGTCCTTTGAGACATTTTCTATGTGAGACTTTAAGAAGAAGAGAATATTCTACAAAGAAAGCCTTGTGATCTGTGCAGTATTATATTGAATAAAGTCATTCAGATATCAGAAATTCTATTGAAAGATATTTGCATCTAAGCCAAATAAAACACATTTCTAGGCTTCCTGGTAAAGACAAGGTTTTATCTTTATATGTATCATCTGTTTTTTTTGTTAAAATGGTCTGCCAGTTTATGAATTTCATTCTATCAGATGTGTAACTAGATGCCATTGAAATTACCCACTCTTAAATGGTAGACAGTACATGAACACTGCCTGTCTGCACCTTTTTAAAACACAGGTCTGGGCTCAGGAGCCCAAATACCAATGTTAGCTGGAACATGTTCTTCAGTTTGGTCTATCTGCCAGTATCCCCTCAGGTCACCTCTTCAGCTTTGTTACTCCTTCTCCCTCACTGGCTTTCATAGAAACCATATGCTATGTATGAATCAGGGACACCAATCCCACACATTGTGTTCTTTGAGTATCCAAAGTCCCACTTTTCACTTCGCCATGCCTGACATAGTAACATTTATCAGCAATTGTGAGATTTTCCAAAATTCAGTTTTATGTGCTCCTTTCCCAAAGAGCATTAGGCAGGGATATAGCATGCATAAATATTAAATAAAGGCCGTAGTTTTTAAAATGTCATCCATTGAATAGTTGACACAAGTCTGAGGTGCTTTTTATTTTGGAGGTATTATTTAATAGGGAATTCCAACAGCTACGTAATAGTGAAATGAGAAATCTTACATTCATTTTATTCTTTCTTTCTGATGATTTTTTATGAGTAAGGGTAAGATACTTCCTTGTTCCGATGCAGAAGTTGCCTACTTCTGTGAATGGATGCGGGGTGTCACCTGCTACTCGCATGTCTGCATGTTGTGCTTGACACTAATATCGTACTTGGTAGGTGGCAGAAAGTCAATACTGAAGTTAAGCTCTTGTGTTCTAGCAGCTGTGCTGCAGATCCTTGGTGTGCCACCTTCTGCAATCCATGCTGCTCTGTTCATGTTCCTTATTGACTTCCTGGTGATGAGCATCATGGTCTCCTGGTCTTTGAGAATGGCTAAGCATTGCACTGTGAATGTGGAAGATGGTCATGTGGAAGGCTCCAGGGAGGACGGATCATTGATCATGTACTCTAATCCATATGCCTCTTTAATGACCTGTTTTTTCTTCTTGGGTTTTAAGGGAGACAGTGCCCTCAAACCCTTCTGTGCAGCTGGGAATCCAGGCTTCTGCTTCACCTTGAAGAAAGCATTAATGATTCATTTCCGGAAGACATGAGAAGTGAGCCTCTGGTATTCTGCAGGTTCCTTGCATTGCTCTTGGGCTAGAAGAAGAAGAGTTGCTTCATGAGATTTGATCCCCTTTTTCCTGAAAAGTTCCACACATAGGTGAGTCCCCAGCATCTGTAGACACCATTTCAGACATCTTTGTTGACGGAAATGAATCAGAGCCCCTGATGATGTGGAAGAGCTAAAGATGGGTTTGCTATGAATTTTCTATGTCATTTCTCAGGGCCTGAGTCAAGCCAGCCATGATGCTGTCAGCGCATGAGCTGCTGCTCAAATGTGAGGAAGTGGTCTTGCTTTGTGAAAACACCACCCTGATTCAGGGAGCCAGAGGCAGCCTGCAGTGCCTTCGTTTTCCTGTAAAGGCAGATTGCTGTGGATGGCCTCTGGCCTTGTCATGCAGCCCTGCTCAGAGTAGGGGATTGAGGGTCCAGGCAGATCCTTAGTTCCTTTGGACCTTTTTTGCCATTCGGCCTCCCCAGGGTCCTGGGACTCTACTTGGTCTTCTGGCCTGGGTCAGGGGATGTGACGTTTGGAATCCCCCTCTGTGGCAGGATCCCAGGCCCCCCACCACCTGAGGGCAGGCACAGCCTTCCCCAATTGTGTTAGAGGGGGAGACTTCTCCCACCCATCCTCATCCATGCTCATCCTGCATCGTCTGGCTTGACACCTGAGGACCTTTATTCATTGACTTAGTGGTTAGTGATGATGGTTGCTAAGACCAAGTGACTCTTTCAAGGTCACATCACTTGTATAATCGGGCTAGAGCATGGATCTTCCTAATTGATTTCATGGGACTCTCTCATGGGAACTGTGACTGCCTCCTAAACACACACACTACATTTGCAGTGTCAAAATTCATGGCGCTGTCTCCTTGGCAAGTGTATCTTGTCTTGTACTTGGGAATTTCACAAATATTTTCCTTTGGTTTGTGGAGGTCATGCAGAAGGGAGTTCATTTGAAATAGCCCAAACAAGAAATACCAGTTGTCTTTTTCACACATTGATTTGTGTATTGAATATCTCTGTCTGTGTGCTTGCATGAGTTGCTCCTTCGAATTTGTTGAAGAATGGTTGGCTGGGGAGCAAGGTAACGAGAGATGGATATCAAAGCTTGTCCAGTATTCTGAGGTGAAGAATGTATTTAGGATGTGAAGGCTTTTCTAGCCAGTTCCTATGACTCAGTCAGGGATCAGTAAGAGGATTCTGTCTGGTAGATGCCCCCTGAATGATTCAGATGCACATAGTAGGAAGCCTGTTGCCCACTATTTTCTTGTGGAAGAAGTAGGAGACCCTCCTAGTGTGGAGGTGCCATCTAAGAGACAGCCTCACTTCTCTGAAAAAATTGATGGGAAAAAAAGGGTATGGACCTGTGCCCAAAGGGCCACATATGCTCCTGGAAGTTGGTGGTGGCCATAGTTCTCCATCCATTAAGTACTCCCTCACCCACTAATGTCCTTGTGTCCTTGAGAAATGCTCTCCCTTTCCTGGTTTTCCTGAATAGAAATCCTCTTGCATCTTGCGTGAATAGGGTTATGGGTTGTGCAGAGGGTGTTTGTCCACTGAACACCTTAGAGACTGTCCTTTATGGAGCCTAATGATCCTCATTGAGGTTGAGGCCAGGGTCCTAACTGTGGTTAGTGTGAGGACACTCTGGGTTCAGCAGAGGGAAAGAAGGACAAGGGAAACTCAGATGTCACTTCATTGCCCCTGGAGTTAGAGGACTTACCCTTTGCACCTGGGATCAGGAGACCTCATTTCCTCAAGGACACCCACACTCAGGGGTAGGTCTTGAGTTTGGGGTCCTTACTGGGGTCCAGGGCTGGTGTTAGCCACCAGGAATGACAGTGCTCTCCATGCTCAGTGGAGCCAGTGTTTCCAGGGAAGAGAGCCCATGGTCACGCCTTGTCTAAAGCATCCCACACCAGGGGCTCCCATCCCTAACACTCCTGTCCTGAAAGGATCCCCTGAGAGGCAAGGTGTGTCCAACCACCTCTCATGTGTTCACTCATCACTGTGTTCCAGCAGTCACCACAGTTAACAGTCCTGACAGGCTTGAACATGGCTCAGAATGGAACCTCATGAGCTCTACACTGCTGTAACTGTAGATCTGTCGCTGTAGAGACACAAAATCTCCAAACACATGCCCTTGAAAGAAAAGAGCAAGAGCGAGAACCCAAACAGGCCAGGTGTGGCAAGGACAGCCTGAGTGCCTAGGTTGGGACTCAGAATTATGTCAGTGGGGTGGCATTGTGCTGGCACCAGCATGATAACAGAGAGCCAGCCCTGCTCAATTTTGGGACCAGTGTGTTGGGGAAGGCAGCAGAAATTGAGAGGCAGGATTGAGTTTGGCCCTAGAAGGAGGCTGGATAAAAGGCCAGTGTGGGTTGGAGGGCCTGGGCAGATAGAGAGAGGCCAGGGCCCACCTAAAGCCTAGAGCCTGCACTTGATGTCCAGGGTTGTGAAACGCCACCTCCCCTCTTATTCACAACTAATTGCAAGAGGCATTGATAAGTTCAGTTTGTGTGCAGCTCATCCAAGATGGCTCGGGTAGGCACCTCTGTTTCCTTGTCTCAGGAGGCTGGGAGTCCAGGCTCTACCGATGCTCGGCTGGGAGGATCAGAGTCTGAGTTCATGCCTGTGTTCCTGGTGGGATCCATGTTGGCTAGCCTCAGGGCTTTTGTGATGAGAGGATAGGTGATTGTCATGTCTTTATCCCAGGACACACTTGCTAAATGGATTTGTTCTGTTCCCATGAATCCAGAGACAGAGTCTGAGCCCCCTTGAGGTGAGGGGTGAACTGGTTCTGGGCAGCAGGATGCTGTGGTACCTCGGCGTCTCTCTGAGACCCCAAAACTAGACACACTTGGCCCTTTTGAAATCTTAGGAGAAGCCTTGGGAAGTTGTATGGCAGAGGGGAGCAGCCTCTGCATCTCAGTCACCTCCAACTTGCCATGGTGTAGAGTGGGAACTGCAGCCACCATGGGACGGACATTGGCCACGTCCCTGTGTGGGACACAGGCCTGATTGAGTTAGGGTGCATTCTCTGTCTCTCCCCTTCTTGTGATTGTCCCATCTCTACATTTGTGCTTTAGCCACCTATGAGTCCCATCTCTGGTCTCCGAGAGAATACAGGGTTTTATGGGCCAATAGACACAATAATCCCTAGAAATTAGATGCTACCCTACTTTCCAGAAAAGACTGGGCACTCCATGAGTGGCACAATGATGGGATCAGAGTCCCAAAGCTGGTGAGAGGGATGGACTTGTTGTGAATGCATTTGTGAACCTCCAAGCTGGAATTCTATTGAAACCAAGCTGGGCAGGCACTGGTGGGGGTATTTGGGTATTTGTTGGTGAACTCATGTGCAGTTGATGTTGGTAGGCACGGGGGAGAAATCAGCAGCCCATAGAGCTTTTGAAAGTGGACTTATGTGAAAAGAGTCTCAGGTATGGGGAGCACAGGAAATGACATCATTGCCTTGACAATGGATCAAACAGAACATGGAACCCTGGTACCCAGGCACCCACTTCACTGACCCAGCCATCCGAGCTCATTTGGTTGGAGTCACTGGAGTGAGAAGGATGTTCTCCTGTGGTTGCAAACAATGCCGAGCCTCAGGTCCCCAGGAATCTCAGGGGGGCCAAGTAGCCCTTTTGGGGAAACATTGGAGGCTTCATCTTAGATGCCAGAGCCTCTGGCGATTGTCGCAGAGGAGCTCAAGAGTAACCCTGTGTAGCAGAGGGCAGGTGAGCCCAGCAGGCCCTCTAGTCTGATCCCTGATGAATGGCCCAGGACTCCTATTCTGACTGTGTGTGTGTGTGTGTGTGTGTATGTGTGTGTGTGTGTGTGCTTGTACTGATGGGAACTGTCCCATTGTGCTTTGACTCAAGTCATTTTTCTGTTTGTCACCTTTTCCATTTTGAACCCACCATTCTTGGTCTCAACCCAGGGTGAAAATGATCAGAACACGGATGAGCCCTGCAGGGTACAGAGCCTTGTACCTTACAGGCAAGACCAGCTTAGGAATCGGCTCCTGCCTGTCATTTGTGGGAGGAACCTAGATTTCAGCAGCAACATGGGGTTCATCTACTGGGATTTCATCCCCACCCAGCAGGTGCTGGACCTGCTGTTCCCAAGGTAAGCACCAGACCACCAAGCCCAAGTGTGTAGCCCCCTCATGCCTGGGCCTTGGGGCTGCCATGTACCTCTCAGGGACCCAAAGTTTTGTGATACCTAGTGAGATAGAGGACCATGCTCATAGTGGAATGTCAGTCCCGAGTGGGATGAATCCTAGAGGTGCCTGCCACAGCCTTGCAAGGGGAATGAACTCCCCCTCTCAGGCAGAGAACCATCCTGACTCCAGGTGGTCCACAGAGGTCCGTGGAGCAGCCCCCACACACTGGGCACCACAGCTCAATGGTGTACGCTGAGCTCATTCCCAGGTGGACTCAGTGAGGCTAGGTGGCCATTCTGGTGTGATGTTGGCTTCGTGAAGAAATAGTTCTGTGCCAGAGGCGTCTCATAACTCAGGTCTTGGGCAAAGCACTTTTGGGTTCATAAAAGACATGTTAGTTTACATAGTGGGACAGAGCTTCCTAGCTGGGATATAGCTGGACAGGGGCTTTGGAGATGGCAGCTCCCACACCCAGAGAGATATGTGGGAATCAGCAGTTTGGGCTCATTCACTGATGAACATGGAGAAAGCACCCACTGTGTGAAGACACGTTTTCAGTCACGTTTCATAATTCAGTGAAAAATGGGGTACAAATGACTGCCACTGTGTCCCTTGTCATGAGGGTCAGCCCGAAACCGCAGGTGCCATGAGTACATATCCTACATGTGACAGCATCCCTGACTCCATGAGGCATAACTGCACGTTGTCCTCTTCAGTGAACATGGTAGACCCCTGGACCAACTTCAACATGGAATGGGCTTGGGGTCAAGAGGGTGGGCTCCTGTTTCCAGAATAGGGACCTGCAAGGTGATTTGACTTGGGAAGGCTGAGGAAAGACTGCTCTCCCCAATTCTGTTTTCTGCCTGCAGTGTAAGGTGTGGGGCTTCAACAGTAGGACGGGTAAGGCAGGGAGTTGTAGGTGGAGTCATGGTCCTCTGGGGAAGCCCCTGGGACAATGGATCCCCCCACACTACACCTCCCTGTCCTCCCCCAGGGCCACAGAGATGTGGCCTGCACTCATGGGAAAAGAAAGGTCCACTGCTACTCAGGGGGACTCAGTGAGAGCTCACAGAGAATGAGGTAGCATTGCAGCCCACGCCAGGGGAGGAGGTGTCTCTTGAGCCCTGAGAAGAGTGGGCAGGAGGACAGACACTCCTGGAAGGTGCATTCCAGGTTGGAGAGCACGTAGCCAAGAGGAAGAAGAGTGTCAGGCCTGCCCAGAGGAGGGGAGAGCTGGTCATGCCATGGATCTAACGCTCCTTGGTTGAAGGTTCTTTGTCTAGCGACCTGTCCTGTCCCTGCCTGTACAGTCACTGTGTCTTGTCTGGGGTGGACTGGTGTGTGCAGAGCCAGGGAAGGTTCAGGAGTATAGGGTCCGAGTTTTGCTCTGGAGGCCGTGGCGAAGGCGAGGCCAGGATTTTGCTGACTCCATACCTGCCTCCCCACAGTGCCTCACCTTCCTTCCCGGGGACCTGGGTGAACTTCCACACTGAGGCTTCCCATCAGCCTCCAGGCTCGCTGAGTCTGCAGCTGCTGCTGCGATCCATGTGGCTCCTGCTGGGTGGCTTGAACCTGGAGCACCAGGCACACCACCTCCTGGCCGCAATTGAAGATGGCAAATCAAGCCAGGCAGAGCCTGAGAGCCAGGCGGACTGGGGTGAGTACCTAAGGGTACATGAGGAAAGGTCCGAGTGTTGTCCCACTGCGGGATGTCTGTATGTCCGGTGTTGGGCTGGAAATTAGGATAAGCCTTTGTCCACTCAGGAAGTGACCCCAGTGTGCAAAGAGGTCCTGTGTGGGCTAAGGGCCTGAGGTCTTCTTGGCAGCAGGGGCATTGTCTGTCTGTGCCAAGGTCAGGGCAAGGCAGTCATGTTGGCATCTTTTCTCCTCTAGCTACCAGCTCAGTTCCTGTCACGGCTCCTAAGCCAACCCCAGAGCCAGAGCCTTCTCCCTGGGAAGGGGCAGAGCCGGAGTCCAGGACATCAGGGGTCTCCACTAGGAACTCTTCACGGCCCCAATTCAGCAAGCGGGTGGGAGGCAGATGCCTCATTCACGTGTACATGGAAAATGAAAGGACAAAGTATAAGAGCATCCTGGTGAGTGTTCGAGCGGGGGAGTCTCCTGGGAGCCCACACTGGGGAAGACCAAGTCCACAGCAAACACCTTGGACTAGGCCTGTCTTCTTGAATTGGAGCTTCTGGAAGGTCAGGAAGGAGAGCAGAAAATGAGGAAGAGAGACTTTGGTGTTAAGAGCTTGACCTGAGAGGCGGGGAGCAGCAGCATGCCAGGTCTGGGTGAAAGTGGGCCTGTGTGTTTTGGGGTGCGCAGGTCAGAAGTGCAGGAGTGAGTGCTGGGTTCAGAGGAGGTCAGAGAAATATCGAGGGTACAGGCCATCCTCTACTGACCTTGGTATTGAGGAGGAGCATATTGAACCATGGAGTTTGAAGCAGAGGAGTTGGCATCATTTTCTTATGTGTGGGAGGGGACATGTTGCTGGTTGAAGGGAAGGGAGCCGTTGTGGGATGATTAAGGTGGGTAGGTGTGGGTCACAGACAACTGGGGGCCTTGGAGGAGCCCATTAGTGTCCTAGTTTGCATGTATGTGAATAGAGAGTGAGCGGCTCTCTCTGCAGAATTTTCCTGGGTGTGGAGTATCCATCATGAGACTCTGGTGTCCAGCTGCAGGGGAGCCATGCTGAACCACCACACCTGCTGGGTCTGTACCTCCTGACACCCCAGCAAGCACTGACACTCTCGAGCCCAGCAGCTTCCATGCCTATCATTAAAGAGTCCTAAGTGTGTGTTGTGCCCTGGCTGTCAGGACCAAAGCACCTAGGGTTTGTGCCTGGTCCACACAAAAATGCAGCTGCATCCCAGACCAGAGCAGGGATATGGAAGTCCACTGGACCATACCTCCCATCTTGATGGGACTAGAGTGTGTCTGTGCAAAGCCTTTTGGTCCTTATTCCCTTCTCCCTGCAGGGCATAGCAGGTTGAAGCAAACTCTTGTACCAAGATTGGGATTGGGCTAGAAGCACATAGGAAGACCCCACATGATCACATGAAGGCCTCAGGTAGCAGGGTAACAAGATGGTGCCCTTGTGTTGAGAGCTCAGTTGTCTCTGATTGTCCTTGAGCACTGTCCTCTGGGTAGCTACTCCCAAATTCCCTCTCTGATGAGCTTTCTCCAACCCTGCTCAGGTGACCTGCCAGGACAGGGCTCCAGTCATCATCCGCAGGGCCTTAGATGCACACTTGCTCCAGCAGGAGGATCCAGAAAACTTTGAGCTTCTGCAAATTGTCTCGAACCATCAGAGTAAGTGAAACCATCAGAGGGTAGGGAGCAGTGAGTCACAGTGGGCTCAAGAAAACTGGGAGCCAAAACACAGTGTGCGTCCACCAAATGCCCAGGAAGAGTATGGTGGCACTTGTGCACAAGACAAAGTGTAGTGATGGGGCATAAATCTGTAGGTTCTTCATATTCCGCAGGGACTGTGGACCTGCCTACCATGTATTCTTTCCTTGGCCTGAGGAGGCATTGCAAAGCTATTATCCATGAGGGACCAAGAAGAGAGGCTTCTTTGTCTTGTGTCAAAGAAGACAGACAACCACAGGGTGCCTACTTTGGCAGCCTTTCCTGACTGAGACAAGTACATGAGAAAAGCAGTTCAATGAAGAATCATTTCTGGCTTCCAATCTTTCTATTCATTGCAAACTGAGTCCACTTAGGACCAGAGGCCATTTCTAGAGAGAAGTGTGTGGTAGAATAGAACCCTTCACAGCTTGTAAACTCTTGTTGGAGCGAGAGAGAGAGAGAGAGAGAGAGAGAGAGAGAGAGGAGAAAGAAGGAGGAGGAGGAGGAGGAGGAGGAGGAGGAGGAGGAGGAGGAAGAGAAAAGTGAAAATGAGTTGAAGGAGAGGACAATGAATTAGAAGGTCAAGATGACTATAAGAAGAAGCATGAGGAGAAGATAAAGAAGGACAAGAACAAGAAGGAGAAACACAAGCAGAACAAGAAGTATAACAATAAATTGATTAAAAATGTGAATGAGAATTATACTCATGAGGAGGAAATGCAGAAGTGGGGAACTCAAGAGAAATATATTGCTCTGAATGGCACAGCCCTGCTGTGGACATCCTCCACCCACGCTCAACACACCTCCAAACCATACCCCTCAAGTTAGCGTAGCCCCGTCTGAGTGGATGAATGCACTGGCAAGGTGGAGGCACCCACCATCAAGTGTTTTCCCCCAAACCCACCTGTGATCATTGCTGCAGTGGGGAGAAAACCTTCAACACATGAGTCTTTGGGGGACAATCCAGATGCAAAGTCTAGCTGTTTCTCTTTGGCGGGTTCAACATGAACTGAGAGGTTCTGGGGTGCAAGGGGCTATTTCCTTGAAAGTGATCCTGTAGTGGACCTCCTGTGCATAGAGGGTCCTCAGGGAGGAATCAGTGGGGAGTCTTTGGTGGAACAGTAGGTGGATTTGCGGGCTCTCAGGTCTGTGTGTGAGACCTGCGCTGGCAGAGGCTGTCAGTTGTGGGGGATGTTGGGTAGTGTATTCCTTGAGTGTCACCTACCACGCCTCTGCCCCTTCCTCTCCAGAGCTGAGGTTCCCTGCTGATGGGAACGTATATTACGCCCTGGATGGCAGAGTGGATTATAACTTCGTTCTTCGGGAAACAGCTGCCAGAAAGTGGTTCAAGGTCAAGCCAAAGGAGGTAATCAGCCACCTTCTTCAGTCTTTACTCCTGGGGCCACTCCACATCCTCCAAGGGGACAAGAACCTCAGGTTCTGAATGGATGTTGTAGAATGCCCACGGAGCCAACTGCCAGGCTGGGTGGGGTGCAGGTGCTGGGCTTTGCTGATGTTGTCATCCCCCACAGTTCTCGGAGCCTTCCGTGGCAGTGGCATCCAGGATCCCAGCAGCTGGGAGCAGCAGCTCTGCAGTGGCTGCAGGACCATCGCCCCAGGCCACCCAAAGCAATGAGTGGTGCAAGAGGAAAGTCACCAGTAGCAGCTCCTCACTGCTTCACTCCAGCGAGCAGGTGGAAGACAGCCGCTTTGTTCACGTCCTCCTAGAGGGACAGAGCCGGAGGGAGACAAAGCGCATCCTGGTAAGCCTGACAGCAGGGCTGCCTTCTGGGTGTCCACACAGTAGAAGGCAGGAGACACAGCCAACCCCGGGGCTGTGGTGGGAAATAAAGAAGAGAGAGGTCCATCTTAAGGGCTTGACCTGAGGAGGGAGAGCCTCAGCATGCCCAGCTCCAGCGGTGAGTGGGCCTGTGTATTGTGGGTTTTGCAGGCCAGAAGTGCAGACGGAAGTGCTGTGGGCAGATGAGGTCAGAGAAATGTCCAGGGTGCAGGCTGCAGTGCCTAGAACTTGGTATTCTCAGTGAGTGAGGTTGGAGCCGAGGAGGTGACAGTGACTTGTCGCATGGGTAGGAGGGGATGTGTTGCTGGTGGCTGGGAAGAGAACCTCCGTAGCATGACTAGGTGTGGGAATTTGGGGTCGGGATCACCTGGGGGGTCATGCCAAAGCTTCGGAATGTCAGCCTTTGCATGTATGTGAATAGGGAGCTAAAGGGGTTCTTGGCAGAATTTCTATGGATGTGCAGTAGACACGCTAATGCTGCAGGTGTCCAGCTGCAGAGGAGACATGTCCAGTGCCTGCCAGTGCTGAGTCAAGTACCTCATTACAACCAGACCCGCACTGAGCTTCCAGAGGCCAGGGCCTCTCGAGGCTATCATGAAGCACTCAAGTGCACACTCTTGTATCTGAGTCTGTTTTGTGTAGTGGCAGTCAGGACCAAAATTTTTAGTGTATCTGCCTCTTCCACCCACAAAGGCAGCCTGCATCCCAGAGCACACTTGGCACGCAGGTCCCTGGTCCATTGCTCTCATCTCAGTGAGTTGAGAGTGTGTCTGTGCATAGGCAGTTTGGTCCTTTGACCTGAGTGGAATGTGGCTCCCCAGGGGGAGGGTGGATGGCAGGTACAGGCAGATATTTGTATCAGGATTGTTCTAGTAGCACATTGTAAGAACCCAGGGGGTATATGGAGGCCACACTCAGGCAGCAGGATAACAAGATTGTGCCCTTGTCTATGTAGCTGAGATTTCTCCTGAATGTTTGACCACAGTCTTCAGGGTAGCTCCTCTAAAAGCCATTCTCTGATGACATTTGTCCCACCCTGATCCAGGTGACCTGCCAGGAGAGGGTGACGAGCCTCATCCGCAGGGCCTTGGACCAAAATAGGTTGCAGCATGAGGATGTGGACAACTATGAGCTGCTGCGAATGATGTCTGAGAATGAGAGTAAGTAGGACAATCAGACAGTGGGGAGAAATGATCCACAGTGGGCTCAGGATAACTCACTAGAGAAAGTGGGCCTTGGCCCTAAAAAAACCAGAGTGTGGTGGGCCTGGTGCAGGAAACCAACTAAAGTGATGGGCGTGTCCAATGTGGAGGTGCTCAATGAGGCCCCAGGGGGCTGCTGGACCTCCCTAAATGTGTTCTCCCCTGGACCTGGTCAGGCAATGCAAAGCTAATATGGATGAGGGGCAAGGAAGAGAGAGGCTTAATCAATCGTCAGTTTGGTTTATGGCTCACTGATAAGGATGACTTCAGATGAAGAGGAGGAGAACATGGGTCCTGATTGGATCAGCATTGCTATGGACGGAAGCAGCACAGGTCCCAATCCATGGCCAGGATATGAGAAGTCCTGCCTACTCACAAGAATATCAGGATGGCAGCAGCTGGGAACAGGACTCAGTGAAGAGGAAGTCAAGGCCAGGGGACAGCCTGTTTGGGTTCTTTTTGGAATAATTCCAAGTCCTCTGTGCCTGGGTGCCCATCTCCTGAAGATCCCAGAATGGCCAGGTTATGATTCCTTCCAGCAATAAAGAAGGGCATCTGAAGAACATAGGCCACAATGCTGAGCTGTCCACAATGAAAGTGCTCTTTCCTTTCTTGTGAGCCAGACACTCCTAGCCTCCACCATCCCAGCCTGTCCACAATAGAATCCACCATCTGTCGGGCATGTAAGTGAGTTTTCCCATTTTCACACACCACCTCATTTGGGTTGGCTCTGTCTTACACATGAGGAAGACTGAGGTGCAAGGAGCTGGGCAAGGGGGCCGTGTCTGCGAATCTCAGGGACTTGGGAGGCTGTACAGGAGGACCAGAAGTTCCCAACAGCCTCAGAAACTTAGGGAGACCCTGTCCCCAAGTCGAAAGGCCTGGGAATGGTCTCAGTGCTTAAGTGCCTCTGGTTTTATCCCTGGTACAAAAATAAGCCAGTCAATAAGGAATTACCAAACTGAGAATCTACGAAGGTGATTTCAGAAACACACTTTCAACCCAAGCATCAGTTGAGAGCAGGCTCCAGACCAGGGGAAGTTTGTGTGTAACAAACGTGAAAAGGGAGGACTAGCAGGGGGCCTGGAACCCACTAGGTGTGATGGCATCTATGCCTTATGGCACTAGGGTGGCAGTGATGCTGGCCCTTTCCTAGATTTTGAAAATCTTGTTTTCATTGGGGAAGCTTTTTGGAGATGGAATCTAGTTTAGCAATCCTGGTCCAGATGAGGTGCTGACTACCACAGGTAGAAGCCTATCCAGAATGCGGTGTCTGTTATTCAATCTTTCCTGACTATGAGTATGACAAAGAAAGGAAGTCACTTGTGTTTGGTCTTGGTTTCACTCCCGGCCATTGATTGAGAACTGATTTCATCTTGGGGTTCTGAAGAGGGGCTGCATCTGGGCAGAAGAGTGTGATAGATTTGAACTCCTCAGGATGCCCAGCCATTGCCAGAGAAAGAAGGAGAAGGAGGAGGAGGAGAAAGAGGACACTCCTGAGTGGGGAGAGGATCACACGATGAAGAGCAGGAGGAGAAGAAGGAAAAAAGGAGGTGAAACGGAAGGAAGTGTGGAGGGAGATACACAAGAAGAAGAACAAGAAGGAATCATGTAAGAACAAGAAAAAGACCCAGAAAGAACTACAAGAAGATGCAGGACAGAAAGAAGAGCCACAAGTAGAACAAGAACCAGAATACAAGCACCAAGCAGACAGTCATGATGAGAAACAAGGGGAAGGAGAGCGAACCTAGAAAACAATAGAGTTCTCCAGGGCACCACCCTGCTGAAGTCCTCCCATGTCCATGCCCAACACACCTCTGATGGATACCACCTCCCCTCCGTGTATTCATCCATGAGTGAATTCATCCAGGCAAGAGGATGAATTGACCCACCATCCAACGCTTCCCTGAATGCCCATGTGTAAGCATGCAGGAGCCTTTGGGGTGCCAATCCTGATGCAAAGTCTAGCAGTGTCTCTTTGGCAGGTGCAACCTGCACTGAGAAGTTCTGGGGCCCAAGGTGTTGTAGGGCCAAAGAGGCAAGGCACTGAAGATAGCAGGAAACAGTTTAATTTGGCTGCAGCCAGGTTCAGAGGGTACAGCTTTCGCTGTAATCAATCAATCCCCTGAACCCCGAGTTCAGGGAGTTTCAGGGTTTTATACCCAGCATGTAAGGGGAGGGGCTCAGAAGTTCACAGTCTGCAGAAGTTCACATAAAAGCAGCTTTTCTTTCACTTTTGTGGGCAAGTTAACTCTTCAAGGACAACACCTGAGAAGGGGAGAGCTTCTTCTCCCCTTTCTTTCCTCCCCCTGCCAGCTGTTACCATGGAGCCCATTTGTAACTTATCTTAAAAAAAATGTAGACATCTCTGTGCAGCTCAGCTCAAAGCCAGAGGCCTTGTTTGCACATTTCTTCAAAGTACTATACTGGATACGTTTGTGAAAAACTAGTAAGAAGGTGTCCAACACCTGGAGTGTTGGTATCTTCTTAGCCAGTGGCCAAGTAAACAGGGTGACATGAATATAGGAAGTTTATCTACGATGGACTCTCTTGCTGACAGTCTTCAAATCAGCCATGTGTGTAGAAGGCTTTTCTGTGGAGAAAGGGGGTGCCAGTTCAAAGGTGCTATTTCCATTGTCAGGTGCTCTTTTGGTTAAAATCCTGTGCATCATCTTCTCCAGGGAAGAATCATTGAGGGAGTCTTTGGTGGCACTGTAGCTGGATTGGAGGGCTCTCAAGTCTGGTGCTGGCCTGCCCTGGCGGAGACTCTCAGGGGTTGGGGGTGTTTTGTGGTATAATCCTTGAGTGCCCCCTAACAATTCTCTCCACTTCTCTCTGCAGAAATCAAGGTCCCTGACCACTCACTCATGTATCTGTCCATGAATCCGCGAATAAAATACCATTTCATCGTGAGGAAACGCCCCCAGGTCAAGGGAAAGGAGGTAAACACCTACCTTATTCAAGCTGTACTTGTGCTGCCATTCCACTTCTTGTAACAAGAAGCCTCATCACCTGGACATATGTGCTAGAAGCCCATAGAGCTAACTGACAGGCTGGGGTGGCTTTCTGTTTCTGGGTTTGCTGATGTTCCATCCCCCACAGTTCTCAGAATCATCCTGCAAGTCCTCCAGGCCACTTTCCCACAAGCAGGTGGGAGACACCTGCTTAATTCGTGTCCAGTTAGAAACTCAAAGTCCAAAGCTGGCCAAGACTGTCCTGGTAAGCCTGGGAGCAGGGGTGTCCCCTGGTGCTTACACCTGGGTGGGGAGCAGACACTGGTCCAATACCATGGACTACTCATGCCCTCTTGCATTGGAGTTTCTGGATGATCAGGAGGATAGATGGGAATCAAGAAGGGAGAGGTCAGTGTGAAGGGCTGGAGCTGAGATGAGGGAGAGCAGCAGCTGTCCACCGCCACGTCTGAGGGAGTCTGTGTGTCAGGTGGCAGCATGCAGTCCAGAAGGGCAGAGACAGGTATGGGTGACAGATGAGAATAGGACGGGACCTAGGTGGCAGGTTCCCCTGTATGGGATGCTGTCATCCATGGAGGAGGACAGCAGTGTGAGGTTCTGCATGTTCCTTGAACAAGGAGCTGAGAGGGTCCCTCTGCAGAGTCGATATGGATGTGTAGAGCAAGCACACTAAATGTCCAGGTAATCTGCAGGACAGGAGCCCTTTCCAATGACCACCCTTGCCGGATGAGGTGCCCTCCCACACCCCAGCCAGCACTGAGCCTCTGGAGGCCAGGAGCTCTCGTGGCTGTCTTTCAGCACTCCTGTGTGTGGTCATGTTCCTGGGTCTGTTTTGGGCACTGGCAATCCAGACCAAAGCCCTCTAGGTTTTGTGTCTGGGCAACCCCAAATGCCGCCTGCATCCTCAGGCAGACCTGGGATCTTGGAGGCCACTGTCCCATTCCACCCAACTTGTGAGGTGAGATTGCATCTGTATACAGGGAGTGGGGTCCTTTCACCTTGAGTGGAGTGGGGCTCCACAAAGAGCAATGGCAGGTCCAGGAAGTCCTATGTACAAGGATTGGGCCAGTAGCCTATGGGAAGAGCCCACAGGATGAGCAGGAAGCCAGCCTCAGGTAGTAAGGTCATGGATGTTGCCCTTATATTTAGAGTGGAGGTGCCTCCAAAATGCCCCTGCCCACTGTCCTTGAGTAGTCACTTCAAGGCCCATTTCCTGAAGGCCTGTCTCCCATGCTGCTCCAGGTGACCTGCCACGATAGGGCTCCTGTCATCATCCGCAGGGCCCTCGAGCTACACTTGCTTGATCAGGAGAAGCCGGAGGATTATGAGCTGGGCCAAATCATCTCTCACCGTCAGAGTAAGTGGAACAATCAGATGGCAGGGAGCAAGGTTCAGGATGTGGACTCAGGTCAACTCTTAGCACCAAAGAGTAGTCTCTGACCCCCAAGAACACTCCAGCAGGGTGTGTTGGGGCTCTTGCACAAAGCCAATTGCACTTCTGCTGGTGTAATTCTCGAGGTTCTAAGGTATACCCCAGTGGCTATTGCGGCTCCCCACCAGGTGCCCTCCCCTGGACATGAACAGGCATCTAAAGCTGACATCAGTGAGGAGTGAGGAGGAAAGCCTGCTTACAGGCTGTGGTCTGGGATACGAGTGGTTTCAGAGGAACATGGGAATGCATGGGCTAAAGATGGAACTGGCACTTTTGTGGACTGAATCAGCAATATTGAAAGCTGCTGTGTGACCAGAAAACCACTGCCTGGGCAGAGCATGGCCAGGATTCTAGCAAGCAGTAACAGGATGAAATTGGGAAGAATACACAGCCTGGGAGACAGCCTGAATCATCTGTGTTTGGATGAAGTCCATGGTCTTCCGCCCCTGAGTCCACTTGCCAAGGAGTGATCACAATAGCCAGGTTATGACCCCTAACTAAAGTCACATGAGGGCTTCCTGAGCACGTCGGCCACAGAGCTCATCTGTTAATAATGCCAGCGCTTTTTGGTGGGTTGGTTTGTTTTTGTGAGCCCAACACCCACAGCAGCCATGATCCCAGCCTATGTATGCTGAAGACCACCACCCCTATGAGTTCTAGGATCAATTTTCTCCTATCTTAACATACTGTTAGGTTAGTAGAATCTATGGAAGAGGAAGTCTGTCTGGGGCCTTGGTAGCCTAAGAAATTCATAGCAGAGATCCACACATCCAACCCAGAAAAGATGGAGAACAGGTTCTAGGTTTGACGAGGCTGAAAGGAAACAGGTGTTCAGAGGAAGGAGAAGCGGGCTGTTGTATTCCCCCACTCGGGGTCGTGGCACCACTGGACCATACACCATGTTGGAGGGAAGCAGTCCCTTTGCTGGTCTTTGGAACCATTGTTCTCAGTAGGGCAGCATTTGGAGTGTGGCCTCCATTCTCGGAAGCCTGGTCCACATGGAGGTGGGCACCAACAATGACAGAAGCATGGCTCAAATGTGGTATCTGTTCTGGTCAGCCTGTCCTCACTGTGGCCATACTTGAGGAAAATAACTCAGAAGAGGAATCCTAGGCCTTTTCTCCGGGTTTCCTAGCTTTCTCTCTGGTTGTGCACTGAGGCTGTCCATAAAGCTCTAGTGTGTGGCAGTGGAGAGTTCCTCAGCCCTTGCCAAACAGGCATAGACTGGGAGAGAGAGAATGAGGCTGGCAGACAGGGAGAGAGAGAAGACAGAGAGGAGAGGAGGACCTCTACTTGGAGGATGAGGATTCAGTGGAGCCAACAGGGCCAAGGTACTATTGTCCAGTGCGCACTCTGTTTAGGTCTTCCTCCAACCATACCCACCCTTTCTTCCAGTCACTCCCACCTCCCAGTAATATGTTCATCTTGAATGAGAATTTCATGATGACATCAGAGCACTCACCATCCAATGCTTCCCTCCAAAGCCACCTATGAAGACGGCCCATGTGGGGTCTGAATCTTCGGCACAGGAGCCTTTGTGGGACATTTCAGATGCAAACCCTAGTGGTGTGCTTTCGCAGATGCAAGAGGACCTGGGATGTTCTGGAGTCCAAAACCTTTGGAAGGAACAGACATTAGGTCTGTTGAAGTGCTCTGCCTAGTTTTTGCTCAGGGAGGACTGTGGAGGCTGTCTTTGTTGGTATTGGTGCTGAGTTGGAGAGCTCTCAGGTGTGTGGCTCAGGTCCTTCCTGGCACGCACAGGCTCTCAGATGTTGGGGTGTCCTAGGGAGCACCTCCTGAGTGCCACCTTCTTTTTGTACTTGCCTCTCTCCCCAGAGCTGAGGATTCCAGCGCAGGCCAACGTATTTTATGCAAAGAACCCTCACACAAAATCCAACTTCGTGCTGAGGAAAAGGAGCCTCTCCCAAAAGAATGATGAGTGGATCCAGCCTAAACCTCCCTCTCGTCCTGCAAAGAAGGCTCCAGCCCTCCTGAGGATGCTCGCAAAACCATTCTGCTGCTGTGTGCCTGGGCGGGGCTGAGGCAGCCCAGGAATATTTACATTGATTACTATTTGCTTGGAAAGTTTGAACCTATAGTTTGCCATTGTCCTTGACCTTGTCAAGTAACACAGTTGTTACTCTATCCTGTATTTGTTGTTTCCATTAATATATTATTATTTTAAAATGTATATGTTTTTGTTACCTGATCTACTGTGATGATTTGAGTGTACTAAATGTAGCAGTGATTCCTGAAGGACACATCCAAACCAACAGGAAGGAATGTTTCATTCTATCAGCAAGAACTTTGGTTTTTAGGAGTTTTGCAGATGGCATTATCTGAGTCAGTTTTCCAATGGGGGCAATGAAGTATTGACTAGTCATCATGGTACAAACACACACTAGAGCAAAGACACACACACCACACACACACACACACACACACACACTAGAGCACACACACTCAATGAGAGATAGATAGATGGAGTTGGTCTGTGCTGAAATACTTTGGAGACATGGTTCTGATTTCTCTCATTTTGGAGTATTTTCAGTTGCATAAGGTGTCCTGCAAATGAATCCCGTGTCTGAAGAAGACATGAATGTGTACTTCACATGCCACTTTCCACATAACCCCAAGGTCATGTCATGTAATCTTTTTCATGCAGCTGTATTTTGACTGTGAATCATCCCATGAGGTCAGCTATGGAATTTTCCACTGGTAGCATCACAATAGGGATCCACTCTTTGGATTTGGGGATTTTTTCTATTTTCTTGATTCAGTTGGAAAGAAATATATATATATACACACACACACACACATATATATGGTTTTTGATCAAAATTCTGCCTTTGATGATAATGAATGCCATGCAACTAGGAATCTTTAGACTGTTGCCAATGAATAGATGCCTACTGTTGCCTGGACTGGTCTGCAAAGTCCTGTAGCATCTGAGCATGTGTGAGGGCTGTATAGGTCTTGCAAAAAGTCCTGGTCAGATGATCCTGCACAAAGCTGAGCTCCTAGTGGTCTCTACAACAGCGTCATGGCCAAGGAGAAACACACTTCCATACAGAAGTTGGGAAGCTACCTTATGAAGGTGATCATAGGTACGGGATCCTCTTGCTAGAACCCTTTTTTTATTGGGCCAGAACTGTGCTCTGAATGTGCTTTCTGAGAAGAGCTTGGGATTTTCTAGTTGAAGCAGTTCGTGCAAGCTGCTTCCACTTGCAGGAACAAAGTGTGTTCTCGTTGAGCACTTTGGGCTGTCTCTGGTTGAACTAGAGTGTGTCAGAAGCACTTGTAATGATTGGCATTCACGGTTTCACATTGAAGCCTTTGTGCCATCTGTCAACCACTGATGGCTGCAAGTGGGGAATGGAAGCCATTTGCTGCAAGCAGTTTCAACTTGCAGGACTAACTTTGTTGTAAGTGGGCACATGGTGTTTTTTTTTTTTTTTTTCCTGGTGAGCTAGAAGAAAGCAAAACTGCTTCTTACAGGTGACAGGCATGCTTTCCCATTGAAGACTCTGTGCCATTGATCCAGAACAGTTCACTCATGTGGGCACCTGCACTTCAAGTGTCAGTTGTAAACAAGTGTGACATATGGATGTCAATGAGACTTTGGAGAACTGATCTTCTCAGCTGGTCCTCTTTCCTCCTGCAAGTGGGTGATGCTAGATTCAAGAGATGTCTTTCTGGCACCCTTTGTGTTTCATGCCTGAACTGTGCTCTGAATGTGCTTGAGGAGAACAGCTTAGAAGTGCAGAAGTGAAGCTGTTTGTGGAAGCCGCTTCAAGTAGCAGAAGCTAACTTGTTCTTGTTCCCTGGTTGAAGCAGTGTGAATGAGAACGGTTTCTCAGAGCTGGTAGGAATGTTTGCATTTGGCAAATGTTTCCATCTGTCACCCAGAGTTCCTTGCATGCAGAAACCTGCATTTCAAGTGTTCTCAGAAAGGTCTGATGAGTGGGTTTCCATGGAATTTTGTGGAATTGATCTTTTCAGCAGTCTCTGTGGCCTTCTCAAAATTGGTGATCCTCGGTGCAAGGACTCTCTTGTCAGCCAACATTGTATTTTGGGCCTGACCTCGGCTCTGAATGTGCTTGCTGAGAGTAGTTTGGGAGTGCAAAAGTAAAGCAGTCTCTCAGCAGCTTCAACATTCAGGAGCTCATTCTGTTCTCAGTGAGCACATTGGGGTTTGTCACTACTTAAACTAGCCTGAAGAACCACTGCTTCTCAGAGGTGGCACTTTCCCTTTGAAGCATTGGTACAATTGGTCAGTGCGAGTTCAATGGAGGCAGGCACTTGCATTTCAAGTGAATTCTGTGACAAACAATTGAGCAATGGATTTCAATCAACCTTGGGGAATTGCTCTTCCCAGTGGGCCCACAGTTCTCCTCCAAGTTGCTGAACCTAGGTCCAAGGGCTCTCTTGCTAGCACTCTTTGCATATGGGCTGAAACTGTGCTCTGAGTGTGCTTCCTGAAAATATTTTGGAAGTGCAGCACAGAAGAATTTTGGCAAACAGCTTTCATATTAGGAAATGACTTTTTTCTCATCGTGCCCATTGAGCTTTGTACCTGGCTGAAGTAGCCTTCAATCCAATGGCTTCTGAGAGCTAGCAGGCACAGTTTCCATTGGAAACAACTGAGCTCTTGGTCAATGGTAAGTTGGTTGCTGTCAGTCATGAAAGTTTCAATGAGTTTTTAGAAGAAGGAGACCATGGGAATACAACGAAACCTTGTGCAATTCATTTCCTAATAAACTTTGTGATGCTACACCAGAGTGGACTTTTGCAATGATACTTTCTCATGTTTTTTGCAGGAAAAGTGTTCTGAATGTGCATCCTGAGATGCATTTGAAGGGGGCAAACAGAAAAAGTTTGTGCACAAAGTAGCTTTGTTCTCAGTGGCGGTTTTTCCCTGGTTGAACATGCAGGAAGCAGAACCTGTTGTCAGAGCTGATGGCACCATTTCACTTGGAACCATCTATGCACTCAATAAAGCACAGGTCATTGCAGACAGGCTCATGCAATTTCACGATAGTTTTCAGAATCCGTTTGAGGAATGGATTCCACAGAATCATCGAGGAATTGAACAATCCATCAGACCTATCGCTTCCTATCTGAGCAAGTGCTCGGAGGTACAAGGGCTCTCCTGCTAGCACACTTTGGATATTGAGCCTGAACTGTTCTCTGAATGTGCTCAATGAGAAGCGTGTGAAGTGCAGAAGAGAAGCAGGGTGTGCAAACAGCTTCAACTGCAGGATGTAAAAGTGTTTCTGGAGAGCACATTGGGATTTGGGCTTGGTTGAACTAGTAGGAATTGGAACCCCTTCTTAGAGCCAGCAGTCACGGGCTTTACTTAGAAGTTTCTGTGTCTTGTACAAAGCACAGTTTGTTGCTCGTGGGCACCTTCATTTCCAGTGACTTTTCAAAAATTTTGAGGAAAAGGATTTCAATGAAACTCTGGGTCATTGATCTTGTCAACTGCCCAACTTTCCATGTGAATATTGGTGATGTTAGGTCCAAGGGCTCTCTGGGTAGCACAATTTGCACTTTGGATGTAAAGTGTTGTCTGAAAGTGCTGGCTGAGAAAAGATTGAAAGTGCAGAATGGAAGCATTTTGTGCAGGCAGCTTCCAGTTGAAGGAACGGTCTTGTTCTCTGTAAGCACATTGGGTTTTGTGTCTGGTTGAAGCTGCATGAAGCAGAACTGCTTCTCAGAGCTGGCACTCTCAGTTTCTCTCTGAAGCATCTGTTCTATTGGAAATGCAGGTTCCCTGCATGAAGGCTCCTGCAATTCCAGTTTGTTTTCTGAGTGGGAACCGTTGACTTCAATGAAACATTGGCAAATGTATTTTCTTCAAAGGGCAGCTTTCCTCTTTAAAGTTGGTGATTGGAGCTACAAGGGCTCTCTTACAGGTACACTTTTCCTATTGGTCGAGAAGGGGGGTCTGAATGTGCTTGGTCAGGAGAGTTCAGAAGGTCAGAAGTGAAGCCCTTCATCCAAGCAGCTTTCACTTCCGGGAACAAAGTGGATTCCCAGTGAGCAATTTGTGGCTGTCCCTGTTTGAACTAGAGTGCCGCAGAATGACATATAATAACTGGCAGACACCTTTTCACTTTAGAGCCTTTGTGCCATCAGGAAACTTGTTTGTTGCATGCAGATCCCTGAATGTCATTTACCACTAAACTCACCCAAGTCCAGCATGGTAGTGGTTGTCATAAAAAAAAGAAAAAAATCTGAAATGTCTATTGCACACGAAGCTCACACGTTGGCAAGGAAGGCTGTGCTTGAAAACTCCTCAGGCCCCTAAGGGTGTCTTCAGCTGTGAGTCTGTAGAATTTCCTCCTGGGGCCTCTTTTCCAGTGATCTGCTGCCCTGCCCTCGCCAGCTTCCCTCCCTTTCCCATCTTTCCTCTCTCTGGTCCACTCCTCAGATCCCATCCTCCCTTCAATAAGGCCTCATCCAGGAAGCCTGCCCATGTGCCTCTCACTTGATTCAAACTTCTCCAGTGCACTTGTTGTCAAAGCAGGGACTCCCAGGAGAGAGGAGCTCTCCATTCTCCACATTGATGTCTCTCAGCAGGGAGGACTCCTCCATGCTTGGATGGCAGGGCTGTGATCACCTGGGAAGGTGGAAATAGGAGGCTTCCAGGGGGCTGTGGTGTTCCTAGCCAGGGTGCTGGTCACTGCAGTGCATTTAATCTATGGACCTGAAGGAGCCTTATGCTGCATAATGGTGTACTTCTGCATCTGTATGCACCTAGTTCTTCATGTGGGGGGAAAAAAGCAATGTTCTCAAAGTTTGCTTTATATTATACTCAACTGGTAATTTACAAACCCCAGTGTCCCATCTTAGCCCAGAGCCATTCCATCAGCCCAGGGCCAGTGGGTGGTCCAGCGGTCAGTACTATGTACAGTTCCCAGGTGGTTCCCGTGTGCACCTGAATTTGCGAGCCAGTGTTCCGTAGGATTGCCCTTGAGGTTAGAATTCATTGACATCCTCTTACGTCATTTGACTGGTTCAGGATATTCTTTGTCTTATTAACTATTCTGTGAAATTTTCAAGTTAGCAATCTCTGGTCATTTCTACCCTCTGATGGCATCTTGTTCAACAGCTTGTTGTTGGGTGGGGTCGGTCACGGGCAGTCCTGGGTCACAGAGAGGGACAGGAAGATCATAATGTGGAATGGTGGTGTAGAGAGTAAGGGTGGGGCCAGAGCCCACACTGTGGTTAGGGTAGGGAAGGGATTGAAGAGACTACCTTGAAAGCGAGATCTGGCTGCATTAACCAGGAATCAGGGCCTGGAATTGGAAGCAATGACAGGGCTTCTGACTAGAAAGGACACATCCTTGTGGGCTGAGTTGGAGGTCCAGCCAGGCAGAGGAACACAGAGAGGACGCAGGAGACGGGGATGGTCTAGATCATAGAGCTGCTCCATCATCATATCTTAGAGTGAATTTTTTTCTTCCTGTTGTTGGTAAATGCTAATTCATTCACATGTTACATCACATCCACCTCGTCCATTGCAAAGGCCAGCTCAACCAACACAGGCAGTGATATCTTGTGTGCATTCCATTCTACAAGGAGGTGCCTGTGGGCACTCAGGCATTGGCAAGCTTGCTTTGGAGAGTGAATCTTCTCAATGTTATTGGACTGGCTTTTGAAAGCTCATGGGGTTTGGCTAGATGTAGAATTCTTCCACACAATTAAGCATGATGTACATTTTAGAGAGCATTTTCACTGAAGGGAAGGTTGGGGGTGTGGAGCCGTGAGCATTAACATCTATCGTGTTTCTCACCTGGAGTTGGCTACCTACAACTGGTGACCGTGTTTTGCTATTGCTGAGCAATACTGAACAAGTCTCTGGCCCAGTAATCCATTGCTGAACTACATCCCCAACAAAAAGACATTGAGTGAAGGTGAGGACCAGAAGAGCCCGGGAACCACCTGACAGCTGCCTTGAAGTCCTGAGCTCTGGAACATCATATGCCAACTCAACTGTGTATCAACCTTGTCTTCCTGGGCTTATTAGAACTGTGTACCAACAGGTGTCCTCTACTTTCAGAAGCAAATGCAGAATGATAGAATCTGCTCTGAGGACCCATTTCTAAGTCTTGTTTGCCGCACATCTTCTAAGTCTTATTGGCAGCATGTCTTCACTGGAATGAGTAGACATTTGGCATTCTATTGTCCTTAAAATTTCATGAGATTCTACACCTACTTGGTAGGTTGTGTTTTTAAAGAGACTTGGCCTGAATGCATTTTACATGCCAAAATATGGCTTGTCTTTTCTCCTAAACATATCAGGGCAGTCAGAGCAGCCAAGGAGAACTAAATACAAGTGTAAAATGGCCAAATAGACTGGGATCACTGCACACCTTTCTAGAACCTTCTTTCATGCTCTGGCTTTCCTGAGGTTAAAATGTGGGGACCTGTGATCCAGATTTGTTAGCAAGTAGTTTTCTTGGGAGGCAATACTAGAAAACTCCAGGTGGGAACAGGAAGTGATTAGTCACTGAGCGACCAAGCAGAGGCCTGCTAAGGAGTGCTGGGGTTCCATGTAGATCATGCTACTAATCGAAGGCCTCTTACAGGGTGAGAGAGCTGGGGTGTTCTCCACCCACTCCTGCCAGCCATGGCAGGAAGCTGCTGCTGGCCTTCACTGTAGGCAAATGGGCCATGGTGCTGGGGGCTGGAGGTCAGCTGGGGTGTGAAGAAATGGCATAGTGCTGGACAATGTCATCTAGCTTTGAATCCCCAGACTGGGATCTTGAGCAGGGCAAGGACAGAGACTGTGCCCAATGCAGCGTCTACTTCTCAGCATAGTGCCAGGCACACAGCAGACCTTCATCAATCCCCGTGGAATGTGCTGGCTCGCCCCAGCCCTGCTCCAGGTCTCTCAGCTGCGATCTCTCTGCTGGTCCTGTCTGTTCTAGTGTATTCAGCTCTTGCTTCTACGTCTTTCGCTTTCCCAATTTTGTCCTCTCTCTCCACACTCGTGTGGTCACTCTGCCTTTTTCCCAGGTGGCTATCTGGCGGGGCTGTGGCATAGAGATCTCATTACTGCCAGAGATGGAGTTTTTAAACCAAATAAGACACGTGCTCTGCTGCTTAGGATTGTCTTCAGCATAAGGTGAGGTAGAAGGTTTGAAATTTGGATTGCCCTCCCAATCTTAAGGCATGTAATCCCTGTGTGCAGACCAGGAAGTGCCCTGGGAAGAAAGGCAGGTGTGGGTTTGGAATCAGAGACCAGCATGAGAAGAACACTTTCACTGCTTACTAGACAATGACCTTGGGCAAGTTCTGTAACCTCTTGGGGCCTCAGTGTTTGCATATCTGAAATGGGGATAGTTGTATGACTGACTTCAGGAGTTGGGTAGAAAGACTCCTAGAAGTAGAGGAAGAAAACACCTGGCATCTATGAAGCACCCCGCCCCCATCATTAGACTTTCCATGATTTTCTAAGCGTGTGTTGATTGACTGTTGGTTACAGCATGCCTGTAGATCTACCTGAGGTCCTGTCTAATCCACACAGATAGAGAAGCTCACTTTTGCCCAGTTGCCACATTTGCAAGGACACTTTGTAATAGAATTGGATCTAGGAAGCTGGGGTCCCTTTTCAGAACATACAGGATCCACAGCAAAGTTCAAGCCCCTGAGGCAGAGGGCTTCTGCTGGTGTCTTCATGTCCTCGTGGGCACTGCAATGCCTTTCTCCACCGATGTTCATTGAGAGCCTGATGCAGGCCAGGCCAGGGCTCCCTGCTGAGGATGTGGCAGAGAATGGAGCACCTGCCTGGCTGACTTGTAGGGGACTCAACAATTGGGGGCAAGACAGGCAAGTGATGTTGAAGATGAGACCAGTAGGTGACGTGTCCGAAGCTCTTGGTACGAAGCACTCTTCTAAGCAACTTACCATAAAGGCTTCCTCATCTTTTGATAGTTGCAGGAGAAACAGTGCTTTTGTTGTCCACAGGTGGCAACTGAGGCACTGACAGTTCAGGTCACATAGGCAAGGTCATGGAGATAGCACAGGGCGAAGTGTGGCTGCAAACCCTCCCATGTGGCTCCAGATTTGGGCTCTTTATCACCCACGTCCTGCAACCTCTTGGTCATGCTGGGCCCCTGTGACTTCTTTGTCACCAAATAGTGATTCACTGCAGGGCCTTTCCCGAGTCCTCTTCCACCTCAGAGTGCCTGTGTCTCGCAGAGAGTTACCCAGTTTCCCAGGCCCCACTGGAGCTCCTGGTTTTGCCAATCTGGGGTGGGGTCTGAGAATGTGTGTTTGTAACAAGGTCTCAGGTGACCCTAAAGGTGATGGGTCACACAGGTGACTGACTTTCCCCCTCCCCTGGGGTCATTTGACAATGCCTGGAGACCTTTTGACTTATCACAAGTCAGGGGTGCTGGTGCACAACTCAGGTAGAGGCCATGGGTGCTGCTGAAGGCCTACACTGCACGGGAAGACCTCTGCAGACCAAGAAGGATCTGGGCTGATGGGCCAGGGGTGCCAAGGTGAGGAACCCAGTGTGGAGTACAAGCACATGAACTTGGGTGTTGCAGGTATGGCCTTGGGGCTTGTTTCAAACGTGGCTTCTGTCAGTGCAAAACTCTAGCACCTCTGAGTGGCAGCGTTTCTAACAAGCTCTGAGCAGGGATGCTGGTGCTGCTGAGCAAGGGACCCCACTTTGAGTAGCCAAAGTGACGTGGAGTTCTTAGGACACCATGAACTTCTCAGAATCGCAAAGTAGACATCTCCTGTATTAGTTCAGAAGAAAAGAAACTCTGAGTTGGAATAATCCCCTTTCGAATCACCTAGTTGCAAGTTTGCCCCTAAAGCAGCGCTGAGACAGCGGGGCCTGGTGGGGGAGAAAGCTCCACTCCTCTTCTAGCTGCAGGCAGAGGCCTGCTGAAAATGAGGAGGGCGCAGAGGTGGGTAAGAACTACCTTGCTTCAGTCCCCAAGCATCCAGTCAAGTCTATTGTCACCTGGAATGGTGGCTTCTTTTCCAGGGCCCATGCTAACATTGGGGTTTGCATCTGCCTGCCTTTCAGTTCTGCGAATGGAAGGTGGGAACTGCTGCTTGAGACATGGTTGCTCTCTTGGGAGAGGGTATGGGAGAAATGACATGATGCCCAGCCCTCCAGAGCCCGCACCCCTCTCCCTGTGATAAATGGCAGCATTAACAAGGTTTGGTTGAGAGGATCCCCACCAATTTGTGACTTCCTATGTCCGCCAGCAGATGTCACTATGGCTGGCAGAACATAAGGCCTTTCAAGAGTGAGCTGGGGGGGAGCAGAGGGGAAAATGGCATCAAATAGAAGGCAGAAGCCAAAACTACCCCTGGCCTAGCGGGCTATGGTCCATACTATCATGGTAGGAATGGGGGACATTCTCCAATAAACCCACTATCAGTTCATGTGATTGACGTCCAGCTTCTGAGATTTAGGCAGAAACTGTCCAATGAAACACAAAGTTCCTGGCTTCTCTCAACTGAGAAAATCTCCAGGTTTTGGCTCCTGGCCTATTTGTATCATGAAACATTTTCTTGAAGGAAACCAACACTTTGCACTGAATAAACATATATTTGATGAGCTTACCCCGAGACATCATATTGATGGGTTTTAAAAATTGACTCATTTTACAAATTCAGAAGCTTATTCTGAAATTCCTTTGCTATACAGATAATTTTACCCATTTTTGACAACTATTTGATAGGATGTCATGGATGTTTTAATTGTTAGAATTTGTGTGTGTGTGTCTGTGTGTGTGTGTGTGGTTTGGAAACAGGGCATAAATCTGGCATTCTTCATGGGCCATGTTAGTATATAGAACTACTAACACATGCTTCACAGTAATTACAAGGCACATTTCCTTCCTTTAATCTTTTCCTGAAGATGTGCCTTCCATGTGTAAAGACAAGTGTTTTCAAAGTTGACTCTCTGGACAGATCTTTGGGCTCAGGTGGTCAGTGTTCCAAACTGTGCCAGAAAACCCCAAATCTGATTTCACAGGCTGGGGTGTCCTTAGCTCTGGCCTCCAAATTCTTTCCCCTTCCTGGCTGTACAACCCATGATATTTGCCAGAAAGGAAGAGCCATGGAAGACTTTAATGAGAACAGCTACAGGATCCCCTTTGCTCCTAGCCTCTTGAGAAAATAATAAAAACAATAACATCAAGCAAACACGTGGTCTAGAACTTTCTTCTGTAAATAATTATTATTTAACATATTGAAACGTGTGCCATGGTCCAAATTTTATTTCATTGAGAGAGAGAGAGAGAGAGAGTGTGTGTGTGTGTGTGTGTGTGTGTGTGTGTGTGTGTGTGTGTGTTTAATTCTGAAGAATCAAAGCCAGAGAACAGAGATAATTCTATTAGCTGCATCTGGATAGCACTTGGCCTCCTTTCTAAGCAGGGAAGGACCTGAAGTCAATGGCAGAGCTTGTTTGTGATGTAGCCAAGTGTCTCTGCAGCATTTTCAATGCTAGAGCATCTGTTCTGAGAATTTTAGTATAGCACCTAATTTTTTTTATCTTTGCAGCAACTTGCAAATGTGGGTGTTGAATGAGGGGTATGGATCAGAGGAGAAAAGCCATTGTTTTGGAGAAGGGGAATATCTTAAGTTCTTGTTAGAATGAGTGGAATGAGGTCACTTAAGACTTCAAGGAGAGACAACAAAAGCAGGGGTGGGGGTGGATATACAACAAACTTCAGAGATGTTCCTTTCATGTCAGGAGGTAGCAGGACTTTGGAGCACTGCCTGTGCATGCACTGCTCAGTTCCATCTTGGGGGCAGACCCAGCTCTGCAAGCTGATGAGGGAGAGGACATAGGAAAGCCATCTTTACTGCAGATGACACAACTGAGCATCTAGCTCATCCCAGAGGATGGAGGGAGGCAGATGAAAGTCAGGCTTAGACAAACCCATGGAGTACCATCAGGTGACCAACAGGCAGTTCAAAACTTTATTGTTCCTTAGAAAACTTGGAATGGAACCACCATTTGGCCCAGCTACCCCACTCCTTGGTCTATACCCAAAGGACTTAATATCAGCATACTGTAGTAAGCAGCCACACCAATGTTTATAGCAACTCAATTCACAATAGGTAAACTGTGGAAGCACCTAGATGTTCTGCTGTGGATACAAAAAAAATTGTCCTATATAAACACAATGGACTACTACTCAGCATTAAAAGAAAATATAATGATGGCATTTGCAGGTAAATGGTTGGAATTGGAGACTATCATGCTAAGTGAAGTAAACCAATCTAATAACCCAGAAGATGAATGTTCTCTCTAAGAACTGAATGCTGATCCCAAATGGGGGGAGTGTGAGAAATGGAGAAATTTTGACCAAATGGGAGGGAGGGGAGGGGAGGACGTATGGGGTAGGATAGATGGTGGAATGAGATGGACATTATTCCCCCAGGTACATGGATGAGTAACCTAGGGTGCAATGCTACCTCGTGTCCAATTAGGTAAATGAAAAGTTGTGTTGCAGTAGTATACAATGAATCCAAATACATTCTGGTGTCACATACACTGAATTTTAAAAAATCAATTAACAAAAAACCCCTATGGTAACAGAGCTTCAGTCCTGGGGCACAAAGAGTACCAGGGGCCTCTGGGATAAGAGACAGAAGCAAAACAGAACAACACATGCCGGTGACCTTAGTCATGGGGAATGGAATACAGTAACATATTAGAGGTAGAAAAATAGTTGTGAGCGATATTTTCTAATGACTATTAAGGCAGATGGCAATTGGTTGTTGGTGTCCTGACCCACAGCAGTCATTTTACAAGCAATGTCCATCCAGCGCTCTGTCTGGGCCTTGCTCTGGGCCACCACTCTCCCTGCCTGGCCTTATGTCACAGTGTCCCCTTGCAAGCAAGGAGAGTGGCAGGCGCCTTTTCAGGGGCCCTGTCCTCCTAGGCAGTTGTCCCCTGTCCCTGGCTGAGGAGCCATTTCCCATGGAAAAGCCCAGCATCCAGGGCCGCGTCCACAGGGTCCCACGGCCACGAGGGTTAGCTGCAGGCCTCACACCCAGGAAGTTGGGGACAGGTGAGGAGGCTAGTTAGTTGCTGTTCCACCCTAGGTCACCAGGTGAGCTGACAGCAGCAGGCTGGGCGCCCAGAGCCCCGCCCAGAGCCCCGCCCACAGCACCGCCCAGAGCACGCTGAGTGGGTCGCGGAAGAGGGGTGGGGCCGTCGCCAGGGAGACGGGGGCGGGGCCTAAGCCAGGGCGGGAACTTTGAGCCTGGTCCCCTGGAGCTCAGAGCCCAGGAGCACGGAAGTAGCACAGGGCGGCGGGGCAGCGCGGCTGCGTGTCCTGGTTGTGGGGTCTGGCTCCCGGGTCCATGACGGGAGAAGATGAGCTGGCCTGAGCGGCCCCGGTCTAGGCGCCCACACGAGGGTGCGACCCGGGAGGTCTCTGCCGTCGTCTTGGAGCCTGGGTCCCGGCTGCCTGTCCCCACAGCGCCCACACCCGACCCCGCTGTCCGGGTCCTCACTTGAGGGCTCTCCTCAGCGGAGCTGCTGGTCACAGCTGGTGGGTTTTGATTTGCAGGGTCCTGTTCAGGATGCGGTGGCCTCAGCAAGTGTGGCCTGGGCCGCGGACCTCAGAGGAGAAGAGGCGGCCTGACCCGCAGGCCCCTGGAGAGGGGAGGACGACAGAGGAGCCCAGTGTGACCTGGGGAGCAGGAGGCCGGTTTAAAAGACAGACCCGCCCAGGTATTTCACTTCTCACTCTGTGCCTGGTTTTCCTGCTGCACCTGTGAGGTTTTTTTTTTTTTGTTTTTTTTTTTTGTTTTTGTTTTTTGTTGTTGTTTTTTAAGTTCTTGCTTTAAAAACCCTTTCCTCTTTCCTTCTGTGTACCTGACCCATCATTTTAAACCATGTTCCAAGGTCACTTTTTGGTGTATGTGTGGTTCTGGAGATTGATCCTAGGGCCCTGAGCCTGTTAGGCAAGTGACCTACCTGTGCTACACCCTCAGAGACCCCTGTAAACGTTTATCCCCTTGGCCATGGGGTCTAAGTTGCCAAGGCTGACCTCAGACATTCCTCTTGCCTCAAACGTTCCAACCTCCCTGGTGGTTGGCATGACAGGCATGCCCCTGGGACTGTCACACTGTAGCCTGTGATGGGAACTCATGTGCATCTGTCCAGGGCTGAGCATGGTTATGCAGAGCTGTGCTCCAGGCTCCCTGCAGGGCTGTGGAGGCTTCTGCTGCCCAGCAGCCCTGGTGCCATGGCCAGTGCTTCTCCCAGCACTTCTCCCAGTGCTTCTCCCAGCTGCCCATTGCTATAGGCTGACCTTATTTTGTTCTTATGGCACTCATATGTTCTCTGGAGTATGTTGGATCGTTTGCCAATTACAAGTCTAACAGGTCCTCTAGAACATTCAAACAATTAGTAAAATTCCTAAAGAGTAAATTGGGCTAATGTTTTGGCAAGAACAATGTTGGATGATAATTTCATGCCTTGAATATATCATCCAACATGAAGTTACCTTTTAGTACTTAGAAAATAGTAAAATATTGAAGCAGTACCATGGTCTGAGCCAAAATAGATCCTCAGGATCTTGGGCATTCTGTAATAAATCTGCATCACTTGAAGTATAGCGTTGATCATCTCTGGGTAATGAAATGGAAGTAAAGGTATCAAAGCCAATGATCATCTGTTTCCAATTTTCTGTGATTTGGTTCAAGTGGTAAAGTGGTGATATTTATCAATTAATGGATCAAATAGGTTGAGCGACTTTTTCCTAATGACTATTAAGGCAGATGGCAATTGGTTGTTGGTGTCCTGACCCACAGCAGTCATTTTACAAGCAATGTCCATCCAGCGCTCTGTCTGGGCCTTGCTCTGGGCCACCACTCTCCCTGCCTGGCCTTATGTCACAGTGTCCCCTTGCAAGCAAGGAGAGTGGCAGGCGCCTTTTCAGGGGCCCTGTCCTCCTAGGCAGTTGTCCCCTGTCCCTGGCTGAGGAGCCATTTCCCATGGAAAAGCCCAGCATCCAGGGCCGCGTCCACAGGGTCCCACGGCCACGAGGGTTAGCTGCAGGCCTCACACCCAGGAAGTTGGGGACAGGTGAGGAGGCTAGTTAGTTGCTGTTCCACCCTAGGTCACCAGGTGAGCTGACAGCAGCAGGCTGGGCGCCCAGAGCCCCGCCCTGAGCCCCGCCCACAGCACCGCCCACAGCACGCTGAGTGGGTCGCGGAAGAGGGGTGGGGCCGTCGCCAGGGAGACGGGGGCGGGGCCTAAGCCAGGGCGGGAACTTTGAGCCTGGTCCCCTGGAGCTCAGAGCCCAGGAGCACGGAAGTAGCACAGGGCGGCGGGGCAGCGGGGCTGCGCGTCCCGGTTGTGGGGTCTGGCTCCCGGGTCCATGACGGGAGAAGGTGAGCTGGCCTGAGCGGCCCCGGTCTAGGCGCCCACACGAGGGTGCGACCCGGGAGGTCTCTGCCGTCGTCTTGGAGCCTGGGTCCCGGCTGCCTGTCCCCACAGCGCCCACCCCCGACCCCGCTGTCCGGGTCCTCACCTGAGGGCTCTCCTCAGCAGAGCTGCTGGTCACAGCTGGTGGGTTTTGATTTGCAGGGTCCTGTTCAGGATGCGGTGGCCTCAGCAGTGTGGCCTGGGCCGGGGACCTCAGAGGAGAAGAGGCGGCCTGACCCGCAGGCCCCTGGAGAGGGGAGGACGACAGAGGAGCCCAGTGTGACCTGGGGAGCAGGAGGCCGGTTTAAAAGACAGACCCGCCCAGGTATTTCACTTCTCACTCTGTGCCTGGTTTTCCTGCTGCACCTCTGAGGTTTTTTTTTTGTTTTTTTTTTTTTGTTGTTGTTGTTTTTTAAGTTCTTGCTTTAAAAACCCTTTCCTCTTTCCTTCTGTGTACCTGACCCATCATTTTAAACCATGTTCCAAGGTCACTTTTTGGTGTATGTGTGGTTCTGGAGATTGATCCTAGGGCCCTGAGCCTGTTAGGCAAGTGACCTACCTGTGCTACACCCTCAGAGACCCCTGTAAACGTTTATCCCCTTGGCCATGGGGTCTAAGTTGCCAAGGCTGACCTCAGACATTCCTCTTGCCTCAAACGTTCCAACCTCTCTGGTGGTTGGCATGACAGGCATGCACCTGGGACTGTCACACTGTAGCCTGTGATGGGAACTCATGTGCATCTGTCCAGGGCTGAGCATGGTTATGCAGAGCTGTGCTCCAGGCTCCCTGCAGGGCTGTGGAGGCTTCTGCTGCCCAGCAGCCCTGGTGCCATGGCCAGTGCTTCTCCCAGCACTTCTCCCAGTGCTTCTCCCAGCTGCCCATTGCTATAGGCTGACCTTATTTTGTTCTTATGGCACTCATATGTTCTCTGGAGTATGTTGGATCGTTTGCCAATTACAAGTCTAACAGGTCCTCTAGAACATTCAAACAATTAGTAAAATTCCTAAAGAGTAAATTGGGCTAATGTTTTGGCAAGAACAATGTTGGATGATAATTTCATGCCTTGAATATATCATCCAACATGAAGTTACATTTTATTACTTAGAAAATAGTAAAATATTGAAGCAGTACCATGGTCTGAGCCAAAATAGATCCTCAGGATCTTGGGCATTCTGTAATAAATCTGCATCACTTGAAGTATAGCGTTGATCATCTCTGGGTAATGAAATGGAAGTAAAGATATCAAAGCCAATGATCATCTGTTTCCAATTTTCTGTGATTTGGTTCAAGTGGTAAAGTGGTGATATTTATCAATTAATGGATCAAATAGGTTGAGCGACTTTTTCCTAATGACTATTAAGGCAGATGGCAATTGGTTGTTGGTGTCCTGACCCACAGCAGTCATTTTACAAGCAATGTCCATCCAGCGCTCTGTCTGGGCCTTGCTCTGGGCCACCACTCTCCCTGCCTGGCCTTATGTCACAGTGTCCCCTTGCAAGCAAGGAGAGTGGCAGGCGCCTTTTCAGGGGCCCTGTCCTCCTAGGCAGTTGTCCCCTGTCCCTGGCTGAGGAGCCATTTCCCATGGAAAAGCCCAGCATCCAGGGCCGCGTCCACAGGGTCCCACGGCCACGAGGGTTAGCTGCAGGCCTCACACCCAGGAAGTTGGGGACAGGTGAGGAGGCTAGTTAGTTGCTGTTCCACCCTAGGTCACCAGGTGAGCTGACAGCAGCAGGCTGGGCGCCCAGAGCCCCGCCCACAGCACCGCCCACAGCACGCTGAGTGGGTCGCGGAAGAGGGGTGGGGCCGTCGCCAGGGAGACGGGGGCGGGGCCTAAGCCAGGGCGGGAACTTTGAGCCTGATCCCCTGGAGCTCAGAGCCCAGGAGCACGGAAGTAGCACAGGGCGGCGGAGCAGCGGGGCTGTGCGTCCCGGTTGTGGGGTCTGGCTCCCGGGTCCATGAAGGGAGAAGGTGAGCTGGCCTGAGCGGCCCCAGTCTAGGCGCCCACACGAGGGTGCGACCCGGGAGGTCTCTGCCGTCGTCTTGGAGCCTGGGTCCCGGCTGCCTGTCCCCACAGCGCCCACCCCCGACCCCGCTGTCCGGGTCCTCACCTGAGGGCTCTCCTCAGGGGAGCTGCTGGTCACAGCTGGTGGGTTTTGATTTGCAGGGTCCTGTTCAGGATGCGGTGGCCTCAGCAGTGTGGCCTGGGCCGGGGACCTCAGAGGAGAAGAGGCGGCCTGACCCGCAGGCCCCTGGAGAGGGGAGGACGACAGAGGAGCCCAGTGTGACCTGGGGAGCAGGAGGCCGGTTTAAAAGACAGACCCGCCCAGGTATTTCATTTCTCACTCTGTGCCTGGTTTTCCTGCTGCACCTGTGAGGTTTTTTTTGTTTGTTTGTTTTTTTTGTTTTTGTTTTTTGTTGTTGTTTTTTAAGTTCTTGCTTTAAAAACCCTTTCCTCTTTCCTTCTGTGTACCTGACCCATCATTTTAAACCATGTTCCAAGGTCACTTTTTGGTGTATGTGTGGTTCTGGAGATTGATCCTAGGGCCCTGAGCCTGTTAGGCAAGTGACCTACCTGTGCTACACCCTCAGAGACCCCTGTAAACGTTTATCCCCTTGGCCATGGGGTCTAAGTTGCCAAGGCTGACCTCAGACATTCCTCTTGCCTCAAACGTTCCAACCTCTCTGGTGGTTGGCATGACAGGCATGCACCTGGGACTGTCACACTGTAGCCTGTGATGGGAACTCATGTGCATCTGTCCAGGGCTGAGCATGGTTATGCAGAGCTGTGCTCCAGGCTCCCTGCAGGGCTGTGGAGGCTTCTGCTGCCCAGCAGCCCTGGTGCCATGGCCAGTGCTTCTCCCAGCACTTCTCCCAGTGCTTCTCCCAGCTGCCCATTGCTATAGGCTGACCTTATTTTGTTCTTATGGCACTCATATGTTCTCTGGAGTATGTTGGATCGTTTGCCAATTACAAGTCTAACAGGTCCTCTAGAACATTCAAACAATTAGTAAAATTCCTAAAGAGTAAATTGGGCTAATGTTTTGGCAAGAACAATGTTGGATGATAATTTCATGGGTTGAATATATCATCCAACATGAAGTTACATTTTATTACTTAGAAAATAGTAAAATATTGAAGCAGTACCATGGTCTGAGCCAAAATAGATCCTCAGGATCTTGGGCATTCTGTAATAAATCTGCATCACTTGAAGTATAGCGTTGATCATCTCTGGGTAATGAAATGGAAGTAAAGGTATCAAAGCCAATGATCATCTGTTTCCAATTTTCTGTGATTTGGTTCAAGTGGTAAAGTGGTGATATTTATCAATTAATGGATCAAATAGGTTGAGCGACTTTTTCCTAATGACTATTAAGGCAGATGGCAATTGGTTGTTGGTGTCCTGACCCACAGCAGTCATTTTACAAGCAATGTCCATCCAGCGCTCTGTCTGGGCCTTGCTCTGGGCCACCACTCTCCCTGCCTGGCCTTATGTCACAGTGTCCCCTTGCAAGCAAGGAGAGTGGCAGGCGCCTTTTCAGGGGCCCTGTCCTCCTAGGCAGTTGTCCCCTGTCCCTGGCTGAGGAGCCATTTCCCATGGAAAAGCCCAGCATCCAGGGCCGCGTCCACAGGGTCCCACGGCCACGAGGGTTAGCTGCAGGCCTCACACCCAGGAAGTTGGGGACAGGTGAGGAGGCTAGTTAGTTGCTGTTCCACCCTAGGTCACCAGGTGAGCTGACAGCAGCAGGCTGGGCGCCCAGAGCCCCGCCCACAGCACCGCCCACAGCACGCTGAGTGGGTCGCGGAAGAGGGGTGGGGCCGTCGCCAGGGAGACGGGGGCGGGGCCTAAGCCAGGGCGGGAACTTTGAGCCTGGTCCCCTGGAGCTCAGAGCCCAGGAGCACGGAAGTAGCACAGGGCGGCGGGGCAGCGGGGCTGCGCGTCCCGGTTGTGGGGTCTGGCTCCCAGGTCCATGACGGGAGAAGGTGAGCTGGCCTGAGCGGCCCCGGTCTAGGCGCCCACACGAGGGTGCGACCCGGGAGGTCTCTGCCGTCGTCTTGGAGCCTGGGTCCCGGCTGCCTGTCCCCACAGCGCCCACCCCCGACCCCGCTGTCCGGGTCCTCACCTGAGGGCTCTCCTCAGCGGAGCTGCTGGTCACAGCTGGTGGGTTTTGATTTGCAGGGTCCTGTTCAGGATGCGGTGGCCTCAGCAGTGTGGCCTGGGCCGCGGACCTCAGAGGAGAAGAGGCGGCCTGACCCGCAGGGCCCTGGAGAGGGGAGGACGACAGAGGAGCCCAGTGTGACCTGGGGAGCAGGAGGCCGGTTTAAAAGACAGACCCGCCCAGGTATTTCACTTCTCACTCTGTGCCTGGTTTTCCTGCTGCACCTGTGAGGTTTTTTTTTGTTTGTTTGTTTGTTTTGTTTTTGTTTTTTGTTGTTGTTTTTTAAGTTCTTGCTTTAAAAACCCTTTCCTCTTTCCTTCTGTGTACCTGACCCATCATTTTAAACCATGTTCCAAGGTCACTTTTTGGTGTATGTGTGGTTCTGGAGATTGATCCTAGGGCCCTGAGCCTGTTAGGCAAGTGACCTACCTGTGCTACATCCTCAGAGACCCCTGTAAACGTTTATCCCCTTGGCCATGGGGTCTAAGTTGCCAAGGCTGACCTCAGACATTCCTCTTGCCTCAAACATTCCAACCTCTCTGGTGGTTGGCATGACAGGCATGCACCTGGGACTGTCACACTGTAGCCTGTGATGGGAACTCATGTGCATCTGTCCAGGGCTGAGCATGGTTATGCAGAGCTGTGCTCCAGGCTCCCTGCAGGGCTGTGGAGGCTTCTGCTGCCCAGCAGCCCTGGTGCCATGGCCAGTGCTTCTCCCAGCACTTCTCCCAGTGCTTCTCCCAGCTGCCCATTGCTATAGGCTGACCTTATTTTGTTCTTATGGCACTCATATGTTCTCTGGAGTATGTTGGATCGTTTGCCAATTACAAGTCTAACAGGTCCTCTAGAACATTCAAACAATTAGTAAAATTCCTAAAGAGTAAATTGGGCTAATGTTTTGGCAAGAACAATGTTGGATGATAATTTCATGGCTTGAATATATCATCCAACATGAAGTTACATTTTATTACTTAGAAAATAGTAAAATATTGAAGGAGTATCATGGTCTGAGCCAAAATAGATCCTCAGGATCTTGGGCATTCTGTAATAAATCTACATCACTTGAAGTATAGAGTTGATCATCTCTGGGTTATGAAATGGAAGTAAAGGTATCAAAGCCAATGATCATCTGTTTCCAATTTTCTGTGATTTGGTTCAAGTGGTAAAGTGGTGATTTTTATTAATTAATGGATCAAATAGGTTCATAATTGTATTTTAGATACCTTCAAACTTCAGGCTATATGTGCTCATTTGAGAATGGTTCCAGCCATTCTGTCATCCTTTGAGTCATTTCCCTTATATGTCCTTTGAGACATTTTCTATGTGAGACTTTAAGAAGAAGAGAATATTCTACAAAAAAGCCTTGTGATCTGTGCAGTATTATATTGAATAAAGTCATTCAGATATCAGAAATTCTATTGAAAGATATTTGCATCTAAGCCAAATAAAACACATTTCTAGGCTTCCTGGTAAAGACAAGGTTTTATCTTTATATGTATCATCTGTTTTTTTTGTTAAAATGGTCTGCCAGTTTATGAATTTCATTCTATCAGATGTGTAACTAGATGCCATTGAAATTACCCACTCTTAAATGGTAGACAGTACATGAACACTGCCTGTCTGCACCTTTTTAAAACACAGGTCTGGGCTCAGGAGCCCAAATACCAATGTTAGCTGGAACATGTTCTTCAGTTTGGTCTATCTGCCAGTATCCCCTCAGGTCACCTCTTCAGCTTTGTTACTCCTGCTCCCTCACTGGCTTTCATAGAAACCATATGCTATGTATGAATCAGGGACACCAATCCCACACATTGTGTTCTTTGAGTATCCAAAGTCCCACTTTTCACTTCGCCATGCCTGACATAGTAACATTTATCAGCAATTGTGAGATTTTCCAAAATTCAGTTTTATGTGCTCCTTTCCCAAAGAGCATTAGGCAGGGATATAGCATGCATAAATATTAAATAAAGGCCGTAGTTTTTAAAATGTCATCCATTGAATAGTTGACACAAGTCTGAGGTGCTTTTTATTTTGGAGGTATTATTTAATAGGGAATTCCAACAGCTACGTAATAGTGAAATGAGAAATCTTACATTCATTTTATTCTTTCTTTCTGATGATTTTTTATGAGTAAGGGTAAGATACTTCCTTGTTCCGATGCAGAAGTTGCCTACTTCTGTGAATGGATGCGGGGTGTCACCTGCTACTCGCATGTCTGCATGTTGTGCTTGACACTAATATCGTACTTGGTAGGTGGCAGAAAGTCAATACTGAAGTTAAGCTCTTGTGTTCTAGCAGCTGTGCTGCAGATCCTTGGTGTGCCACCTTCTGCAATCCATGCTGCTCTGTTCATGTTCCTTATTGACTTCCTGGTGATGAGCATCATGGTCTCCTGGTCTTTGAGAATGGCTAAGCATTGCACTGTGAATGTGGAAGATGGTCATGTGGAAGGCTCCAGGGAGGACGGATCATTGATCATGTACTCTAATCCATATGCCTCTTTAATGACCTGTTTTTTCTTCTTGGGTTTTAAGGGAGACAGTGCCCTCAAACACTTCTGTGCAGCTGGGAATCCAGGCTTCTGCTTCACCTTGAAGAAAGCATTAATGATTCATTTCCGGAAGACATGAGAAGTGAGCCTCTGGTATTCTGCAGGTTCCTTGCATTGCTCTTGGGCTAGAAGAAGAAGAGTTGCTTCATGAGATTTGATCCCCTTTTTCCTGAAAAGTTCCACACATAGGTGAGTCCCCAGCATCTGTAGACACCATTTCAGACATCTTTGTTGACGGAAATGAATCAGAGCCCCTGATGTTGTGGAAGAGCTAAAGATGGGTTTGCTATGAATTTTCTATGTCATTTCTCAGGGCCTGAGTCAAGCCAGCCATGATGCTGTCAGCGCATGAGCTGCTGCTCAAATGTGAGGAAGTGGTCTTGCTTTGTGAAAACACCACCCTGATTCAGGGAGCCAGAGGCAGCCTGCAGTGCCTTCGTTTTCCTGTAAAGGCAGATTGCTGTGGATGGCCTCTGGCCTCGTCATGCAGCCCTGCTCAGAGTAGGGGATTGAGGGTCCAGGCAGATCCTTAGTTCCTTTGGACCTTTTTTGCCATTCGGCCTCCCCAGGGTCCTGGGACTCTACTTGGTCTTCTGGCCTGGGTCAGGGGATGTGACGTTTGGAATCCCCCTCTGTGGCAGGATCCCAGGCCCCCCACCACCTGAGGGCAGGCACAGCCTTCCCCAATTGTGTTAGAGGGGGAGAATTCTCCCACCCATCCTCATCCATGCTCATCCTGCATCGTCTGGCTTGACACCTGAGGACCTTTATTCATTGACTTAGTGGTTAGTGATGATGGTTGCTAAGACCAAGTGACTCTTTCAAGGTCACATCACTTGTATAATCGGGCTAGAGCATGGATCTTCCTAATTGATTTCATGGGACTCTCTCATGGGAACTGTGACTGCCTCCTAAACACACACACTACATTTGCAGTGTCAAAATTCATGGCGCTGTCTCCTTGGCAAGTGTATCTTGTCTTGTACTTGGGAATTTCACAAATATTTTCCTTTGGTTTGTGGAGGTCATGCAGAAGGGAGTTCATTTGAAATAGCCCAAACAAGAAATACCAGTTGTCTTTTTCACACATTGATTTGTGTATTGAATATCTCTGTCTGTGTGCTTGCATGAGTTGCTCCTTCGAATTTGTTGAAGAATGGTTGGCTGGGGAGCAAGGTAACGAGAGATGGATATCAAAGCTTGTCCAGTATTCTGAGGTGAAGAATGTATTTAGGATGTGAAGGCTTTTCTAGCCAGTTCCTATGACTCAGTCAGGGATCAGTAAGAGGATTCTGTCTGGTAGATGCCCCCTGAATGATTCAGATGCACATAGTAGGAAGCCTGTTGCCCACTATTTTCTTGTGGAAGAAGTAGGAGACCCTCCTAGTGTGGAGGTGCCATCTAAGAGACAGCCTCACTTCTCTGAAAAAATTGATGGGAAAAAAAGGGTATGGACCTGTGCCCAAAGGGCCACATATGCTCCTGGAAGTTGGTGGTGGCCATAGTTCTCCATCCATTAAGTACTCCCTCACCCACTAATGTCCTTGTGTCCTTGAGAAATGCTCTCCCTTTCCTGGTTTTCCTGAATAGAAATCCTCTTGCATCTTGCGTGAATAGGGTTATGGGTTGTGCAGAGGGTGTTTGTCCACTGAACACCTTAGAGACTGTCCTTTATGGAGCCTAATGATCCTCATTGAGGTTGAGGCCAGGGTCCTAACTGTGGTTAGTGTGAGGACACTCTGGGTTCAGCAGAGGGAAAGAAGGACAAGGGAAACTCAGATGTCACTTCATTGCCCCTGGAGTTAGAGGACTTACCCTTTGCACCTGGGATCAGGAGACCTCATTTCCTCAAGGACACCCACACTCAGGGGTAGGTCTTGAGTTTGGGGTCCTTACTGGGGTCCAGGGCTGTTGTTAGCCACCAGGAATGACAGTGCTCTCCATGCTCAGTGGAGCCAGTGTTTCCAGGGAAGAGAGCCCATGGTCACGCCTTGTCTAAAGCATCCCACACCAGGGGCTCCCATCCCTAACACTCCTGTCCTGAAAGGATCCCCTGAGAGGCAAGGTGTGTCCAACCACCTCTCATGTGTTCACTCATCACTGTGTTCCAGCAGTCACCACAGTTAACAGTCCTGACAGGCTTGAACATGGCTCAGAATGGAACCTCATGAGCTCTACACTGCTGTAACTGTAGATCTGTCGCTGTAGAGACACAAAATCTCCAAACACATGCCCTTGAAAGAAAAGAGCAAGAGCCAGAGCCCAAACAGGCCAGGTGTGGCAAGGACAGCCTGAGTGCCTAGGTTGGGACTCAGAATTATGTCAGTGGGGTGGCATTGTGCTGGCACCAGCATGATAACAGAGAGCCAGCCCTGCTCAATTTTGGGACCAGTGTGTTGGGGAAGGCAGCAGAAATTGAGAGGCAGGATTGAGTTTGGCCCTAGAAGGAGGCTGGATAAAAGGCCAGTGTGGGTTGGAGGGCCTGGGCAGATAGAGAGAGGCCAGGGCCCACCTAAAGCCTAGAGCCTGCACTTGATGTCCAGGGTTGTGAAACGCCACCTCCCCTCTTATTCACAACTAATTGCAAGAGGCATTGATAAGTTCAGTTTGTGTGCAGCTCATCCAAGATGGCTCGGGTAGGCACCTCTATTTCCTTGTCTCAGGAGGCTGGGAGTCCAGGCCCTACCGAGGCTCGGCTGGGAGGATCAGAGTCTGAGTTCATGCCTGTGTTCCTGGTGGGATCCATGTTGGCTAGCCTCAGGGCTTTTGTGATGAGAGGATAGGTGATTGTCATGTCTTTATCCCAGGACACACTTGCTAAATGGATTTGTTCTGTTCCCATGAATCCAGAGACAGAGTCTGAGCCCCCTTGAGGTGAGGGGTGAACTGGTTCTGGGCAGCAGGATGCTGTGGTACCTCGGAGTCTCTGTGGGACCCCAACACTAGACACACTTGGCCCTTTTGAAATCTTAGGAGAAGCCTTGGGAAGTTGTATGGCAGAGGGGAGCAGCCTCTGCATCTCAGTCACCTCCAACTTGCCATGGTGTAGAGTGGGAACTGCAGCCACGATGGGACGGACATTGGCCACGTCCCTGTGTGGGACACAGGCCTGATTGAGTTAGGGTGCATTCTCTGTCTCTCCCCTTCTTGTGATTGTCCCATCTCTACATTTGTGCTTTAGCCACCTATGAGTCCCATCTCTGGTCTCCGAGAGAATACAGGGTTTTATGGGCCAATAGACACAATAATTCCTAGAAATTAGATGCTACCCTACTTTCCAGAAAAGACTGGGCACTCCATGAGTGGCACAATGATGGGATCAGAGTCCCAAACCTGGTGAGAGGGATGGACTTGTTTTGAATGCATTTGTGAAGGCTCCAAGCTGGAATTCTACTGAAACCAAGCTGGGCAGGCACTGGTGGGGGTATTTGGGTATTTGTTGGTGAACTCATGTGCAGTTGATGTTGGTAGGCACGGGGGAGAAATCAGCAGCCCATAGAGCTTTTGAAAGTGGACTTATGTGAAAAGAGTCTCAGGTATGGGGAGCACAGGAAATGACATCATTGCCTTGACAATGGATGAAACAGAACATGGAACCCTGGTATCCAGGCACCCACTTCACTGACCCAGCCATCCGAGCTCATTTGGTTGGAGTCACTGGAGTGAGAAGGATGTTCTCCTGTGGTTGCAAACAATGCCGAGCCTCAGGCCCCCAGGAATCTCAGGGGGGCCAACTAGCCCTTTTGGGGAAACATTGGAGGCTTCATCTTAGATGCCAGAGCCTCTGGCGAATGTCGCAGAGGAGCTCAAGAGTAACCCTGTGTAGCACAGGGCAGGTGAGCCCAGCAGGCCTTCTAGTCTGATCCCTGATGAATGGCCCAGGACTCCTATTCTGACTGTGTGTGTGTGTGTGTGTGTGTGTGTGTGTGTGTGTGTGTGTACTGATGGGAACTGTCCCATTGTGCTTTGACTCAAGTCATTTTTCTGTTTGTCACCTTTTCCATTTTGAACCCACCATTCTTGGTCCCAACCCAGGGTGAAAATGATCAGAACACGGATGAGCCCTGCAGGGTACAGAGCCTTGTACCTTACAGGCAAGACCAGCTTAGGAATCGGCTCCTGCCTGTCATTTGTGGGAGGAACCTAGATTTCAGCAGCAACATGGGGTTCATCTACTGGGATTTCATCCCCACCCAGCAGGTGCTGGACCTGCTGTTCCCAAGGTAAGCACCAGACCACCAAGCCCAAGTGTGTAGCCCCCTCATGCCTGGGCCTTGGGGCTGCCATGTACCTCTCAGGGACCCAAAGTTTTGTGATACCTAGTGAGATAGAGGACCATGCTCATAGTGGAATGTCAGTCCCGAGTGGGATGAATCCTGGAGGTGCCTGCCACAGCCTTGCAAGGGGAATGAACTCCCCCTCTCAGGCAGAGAACCATCCTGACTCCAGGTGGTCCACAGAGGTCCGTGGAGCAGCCCCCACACACTGGGCACCACAGCTCAATGGTGTACGCTGAGCTCATTCCCAGGTGGACTCAGTGAGGCTAGGTGGCCATTCTGGTGTGATGTTGGCTTCGTGAAGAAATAGTTCTGTGCCAGAGGCGTCTCATAACTCAGGTCTTGGGCAAAGCACTTTTGGGTTCATAAAAGACATGTTAGTTTACATAGTGGGACAGAGCTTCCTAGCTGGGATATAGCTGGACAGGGGCTTTGGAGATGGCAGCTCCCACACCCAGAGAGATATGTGGGAATCAGCAGTTTGGGCTCATTCACTGATGAACATGGAGAAAGCACCCACTGTGTGAAGACACGTTTTCAGTCACGTTTCATAATTCAGTGAAAAATGGGGTACAAATGACTGCCACTGTGTCCCTTGTCATGAGGGTCAGCCCGAAACCGCAGGTGCCATGAGTACATATCCTACATGTGACAGCATCCCTGACTCCATGAGGCATAACTGCACGTTGTCCTCTTCAGTGAACATGGTAGACCCCTGGACCAACTTCAACATGGAATGGGCTTGGGGTCAAGAGGGTGGGCTCCTGTTTCCAGAATAGGGACCTGCAAGGTGATTTGACTTGGGAAGGCTGAGGAAAGAGTGCTCTCCCCAATTCTGTTTTCTGCCTGCAGTGTAAGGTGTGGGGCTTCAACAGTAGGACGGGTAAGGCAGGGAGTTGTAGGTGGAGTCATGGTCCTCTGGGGAAGCCCCTGGGACAATGGATCCCCCCACACTACACCTCCCTGTCCTCCCCCAGGGCCACAGAGATGTGGCCTGCACTCATGGGAAAAGAAAGGTCCACTGCTACTCAGGGGGACTCAGTGAGAGCTCACAGAGAATGAGGTAGCATTGCAGCCCACGCCAGGGGAGGAGGTGTCTCTTGAGCCCTGAGAAGAGTGGGCAGGAGGACAGACACTCCTGGAAGGTGCATTCCAGGTTGGAGAGCACGTAGCCAAGAGGAAGAAGAGTGTCAGGCCTGCCCAGAGGAGGGGAGAGCTGGTCATGCCATGGATCTAACGCTCCTTGGTTGAAGGTTCTTTGTCTAGCGACCTGTCCTGTCCCTGCCTGTACAGTCACTGTGTCTTGTCTGGGGTGGACTGGTGTGTGCAGAGCCAGGGAAGGTTCAGGAGTATAGGGTCCGAGTTTTGCTCTGGAGGCCGTGGCGAAGGCGAGGCCAGGATTTTGCTGACTCCATACCTGCCTCCCCACAGTGCCTCACCTTCCTTCCCGGGGACCTGGATGAACTTCCACACTGAGGCTTCCCATCAGCCTCCAGGCTCGCTGAGTCTGCAGCTGCTGCTGCGATCCATGTGGCTCCTGCTGGGTGGCTTGAACCTGGAGCACCAGGCACACCACCTCCTGGCCGCAATTGAAGATGGCAAATCAAGCCAGGCAGAGCCTGAGAGCCAGGCGGACTGGGGTGAGTACCTAAGGGTACATGAGGAAAGGTCCGAGTGTTGTCCCACTGCGGGATGTCTGTATGTCCGGTGTTGGGCTGGAAATTAGGATAAGCCTTTGTCCACTCAGGAAGTGACCCCAGTGTGCAAAGAGGTCCTGTGTGGGCTAAGGGCCTGAGGTCTTCTTGGCAGCAGGGGCATTGTCTGTCTGTGCCAAGGTCAGGGCAAGGCAGTCATGTTGGCATCTTTTCTCCTCTAGCTACCAGCTCAGTTCCTGTCACGGCTCCTAAGCCAACCCCAGAGCCAGAGCCTTCTCCCTGGGAAGGGGCAGAGCCGGAGTCCAGGACATCAGGGGTCTCCACTAGGAACTCTTCACGGCCCCAATTCAGCAAGCGGGTGGGAGGCAGATGCCTCATTCACGTGTACATGGAAAATGAAAGGACAAAGTATAAGAGCATCCTGGTGAGTCTTCGAGTGGGGGAGTCTCCTGGGAGCCCACACTGGGGAAGACCAAGTCCACAGCAAACACCTTGGACTAGGCCTGTCTTCTTGAATTGGAGCTTCTGGAAGGTCAGGAAGGAGAGCAGAAAATGAGGAAGAGAGACTTTGGTGTTAAGAGCTTGACCTGAGAGGCGGGGAGCAGCAGCATGCCAGGTCTGGGTGGGAGTGGGCCTGTGTGTTTTGGGGTGTGCAGGTCAGAAGTGCAGGACTGAGGGCTGGGTTCAGAGGAAGTCAGAGAAATATCGAGGGTACAGGCCATCCTCTACTGACCTTGGTATTGAGGAGGAGTATATTGAACCATGGAGGTTGAAGCAGAGGAGTTGGCAGTCATTTTCTTATGTGTGGGAGGGGACATGTTGCTGGTTGAAGGGAAGGGAGCCATTGTGGGATGATTAGGGTGGGTAGGTGTGGGTCACAGACAACTGGGGGCCTTGGAGGAGCCCATTAGTGTCCTAGTTTGCATGTATGTGAATAGAGAGTGAGCGGCTCTCTCTGCAGAATTTTCCTGGGTGTGGAGTATCCATCATGACACTCTGGTGTCCAGCTGCAGGGGAGCCATGTTGAACCACCACACCTGCTGGGTCTGTACCTCCTGACACCCCAGCAAGCACTGACACTCTCGAGCCCAGCAGCTTCCATGCCTATCATTAAAGAGTCCTAAGTGTGTGTTGTGGCCTGGCTGTCAGGACCAAAGCACCTAGGGTTTGTGCCTGGTCCACACAAAAATGCAGCTGCATCCCAGACCAGAGCAGGGATATGGAAGTCCACTGGACCATACCTCCCATCTTGAATGGGACTAGAGTGTGTCTGTGCAAAGCCTTTTGGTCCTTATTCCCTTCCCCCTGCAGGGCATAGCAGGTTGAAGCAAACTCTTGTACCAAGATTGGGATTGGGCTAGAAGCACATAGGAAGACCCCACATGATCACATGAAGGCCTCAGGTAGCAGGGTAACAAGATGGTGCCCTTGTGTTGAGAGCTCAGTTGTCTCTGATTGTCCTTGAGCACTGTCCTCTGGGTAGCTACTCCCAAATTCCCTCTCTGATGAGCTTTCTCCAACCCTGCTCAGGTGACCTGCCAGGACAGGGCTCCAGTCATCATCCGCAGGGCCTTAGATGCACACTTGCTCCAGCAGGAGGATCCAGAAAACTTTGAGCTTCTGCAAATTGTCTCGAACCATCAGAGTAAGTGAAACCATCAGAGGGTAGGGAGCAGTGAGTCACAGTGGGCTCAAGAAAACTGGGAGCCAAAACACAGTGTGCGTCCACCAAATGCCCAGGAAGAGTATGGTGGCACTTGTGCACAAGACAAAGTGTAGTGATGGGGCATAAATCTGTAGGTTCTTCATATTCCCCAGGGACTGTGGACCTGCCTACCATGTATTCTTTCCTTGGCCTGAGGAGGCATTGCAAAGCTATTATCCATGAGGGACCAAGAAGAGAGGCTTCTTTGTCTTGTGTCAAAGAAGACAGACAACCACAGGGTGCCTACTTTGGCAGCCTTTCCTGACTGAGACAAGTACATGAGAAAAGCAGTTCAATGAAGAATCATTTCTGGCTTCCAATCTTTCTATTCATTGCAAACTGAGTTCACTTAGGACCAGAGGCCATTTCTAGAGAGAAGTGTGTGGTAGAATAGAACCCTTCACAGCTTGTAAACTCTTGTTGGAGCGAGAGAGAGAGAGAGAAAGAGAGAGAGAGAGAGGAGAAAGAAGGAGGAGGAGGAGGAGGAGGAGGAGGAGGAGGAGAAAAATGAAAATGAGTTGAAGGAGGAGACAATGAATTAGAAGGTCAAGATGACTATAAGAAGAAGCATGAGGAGAAGATAAAGAAGGACAGGAACAAGAAGGAGAAACACAAGCAGAACAAGATGTATAACAATAAATTGATTAAAAATGTGAATGAGAATTATACTCATGAGGAGGAAATGCAGAAGTGGGGAACTCAAGAGAAATATATTGCTCTGAATGGCACAGCCCTGCTGTGGACATCCTCCACCCACGCTCAACACACCTCCAAACCATACCCCTCAAATTAGCGTAGCCCCGTCTGAGTGGATGAATCCACTGGCAAGGTGGAGGCACCCACCATCAAGTGCTTTTCCCCAAACCCACCTGTGATCATTGCTGCAGTGGGGTGGAAACCTTCAACACATGAGTCTTTGGGGGCCAATCCAGATGCAAAGTCTAGCTGTTTCTCTTTGGCGGGTTCAACATGAACTGAGAGGTTCTGGGGTGCAAGGGGCTATTTCCTTGAAAGGTGATCCTGTAGTGGACCTCCTGTGCATAGAGGGTCCTCAGGGAGGAATCAGTGGGGAGTCTTTGGTGGAACAGTAGCTGGATTTGTGGGCTCTCAGGTCTGTGTGTGAGACCTGCGCTGGCAGAGGCTGTCAGTTGTGGGGGATGTTGGGTAGTGTATTCCTTGAGTGTCACCTACCACGCCTCTGCCCCTTCCTCTCCAGAGCTGAGGTTCCCTGCTGATGGGAACGTATATTACGCCCTGGATGGCAGAGTGGATTATAACTTCGTTCTTCGGGAAACAGCTGCCAGAAAGTGGTTCAAGGTCAAGCCAAAGGAGGTAATCAGCCACCTTCTTCAGTCTTTACTCCTGGGGCCACTCCACATCCTCCAAGGGGACAAGAACCTCAGGTTCTGAATGGATGTTGTAGAATGCCCACGGAGCCAACTGCCAGGCTGGGTGGGGTGCAGGTGCTGGGCTTTGCTGATGTTGTCATCCCCCACAGTTCTCGGAGCCTTCTGTGGCAGTGGCATCCAGGATCCCAGCAGCTGGGAGCAGCAGCTCTGCAGTGGCTGCAGGACCATCGCCCCAGGCCACCCAAAGCAATGAGTGGTGCAAGAGGAAAGTCACCAGTAGCAGCTCCTCACTGCTTCACTCCAGCGAGCAGGTGGAAGACAGCCGCTTTGTTCACGTCCTCCTAGAGGGACAGAGCCCGAGGGAGACAAAGCGCATCCTGGTAAGCCTGACAGCAGGGCTGCCTCCTGGTGTCCACACAGTGGAAGGCAGGAGACACAGCCAACCCCGGGGCTGTGGTGGGAAATAAAGAAGAGAGAGGTCCATCTTAAGGGCTTGACCTGAGGAGGGAGAGCCTCAGCATGCCCAGCTCCAGCGGTGAGTGGGCCTGTGTATTGTGGGTTTTGCAGGCCAGAAGTGCAGACAGAAGTGCTGTGGGCAGATGAGGTCAGAGAAATGTCCAGGGTGCAGGCTGCAGTGCCTAGAACTTGGTATTCTCAGTGAGTGAGGTTGGAGCAGAGGAGGTGACAGTGACTTGTCACATGGGTAGGAGGGGATGTGTTGCTGGTGGCTGGGAAGAGAACCTCCGTAGCATGACTAGGTGTGGGAATTTGGGGTCGGGATCACCTGGGGGGTCATGCCAAAGCTTCGGAATGTCAGCCTTTGCATGTATGTGAATAGGGAGCTAAAGGGGTTCTTGGCAGAATTTCTATGGATGTGCAGTAGACACGCTAATGCTGCAGGTGTCCAGCTGCAGAGGAGACATGTCCAGTGCCTGCCAGTGCTGAGTCAAGTACCTCATTACAACCAGACCCGCACTGAGCTTCCAGAGGCCAGGGCCTCTCGAGGCTATCATGAAGCACTCAAGTGCACACTCTTGTATCTGAGTCTGTTTTGTGTAGTGGCAGTCAGGACCAAAATTTTTAGTGTATCTGCCTCTTCCACCCACAAAGGCAGCCTGCATCCCAGAGCACACTTGGCACGCAGGTCCCTGGTCCATTGCTCTCATCTCAGTGAGTTGAGAGTGTGTCTGTGCATAGGCAGTTTGGTCCTTTGACCTGAGTGGAATGTGGCTCCCCAGGGGGAGGGTGGATGGCAGGTACAGGCAGATATTTGTATCAGGATTGTTCTAGTAGCACATTGTAAGAACCCAGGGGGTATATGGAGGCCACACTCAGGCAGCAGGATAACAAGATTGTGCCCTTGTCTATGTAGCTGAGATTTCTCCTGAATGTTTGACCACAGTCTTCTGGGTAGCTCCTCTAAAAGCCATTCTCTGATGACATTTGTCCCACCCTGATCCAGGTGACCTGCCAGGAGAGGGTGACGAGCCTCATCCGCAGGGCCTTGGACCAAAATAGGTTGCAGCATGAGGATGTGGACAACTATGAGCTGCTGCGAATGATGTCTGAGAATGAGAGTAAGTAGGACAATCAGACAGTGGGGAGAAATGATCCACAGTGGGCTCAGGATAACTCACTAGAGAAAGTGGGCCTTGGCCCTAAAAAAACCAGAGTGTGGTGGGCCTGGTGCAGGAAACCAACTAAAGTGATGGGCGTGTCCAATGTGGAGGTGCTCAATGAGGCCCCAGGGGGCTGCTGGACCTCCCTAAATGTGTTCTCCCCTGGACCTGGTCAGGCAATGCAAAGCTAATATGGATGAGGGGCAAGGAAGAGAGAGGCTTAATCAATCGTCAGTTTGGTTTATGGCTCACTGATAAGGATGACTTCAGATGAAGAGGAGGAGAACATGGGTCCTGATTGGATCAGCATTGCTATGGACGGAAGCAGCACAGGTCCCAATCCATGGCCAGGATATGAGAAGTCCTGCCTACTCACAAGAATATCAGGATGGCAGCAGCTGGGAACAGGACTCAGTGAAGAGGAAGTCAAGGCCAGGGGACAGCCTGTTTGGGTTCTTTTTGGAATAATTCCAAGTCCTCTGTGCCTGGGTGCCCATCTCCTGAAGATCCCAGAATGGCCAGGTTATGATTCCTTCCAGCAATAAAGAAGGGCATCTGAAGAACATAGGCCACAATGCTGAGCTGTCCACAATGAAAGTGCTCTTTCCTTTCTTGTGAGCCAGACACTCCTAGCCTCCACCATCCCAGCCTGTCCACAATAGAATCCACCATCTGTCGGGCATGTAAGTGAGTTTTCCCATTTTCACACACCACCTCATTTGGGTTGGCTCTGTCTTACACATGAGGAAGACTGAGGTGCAAGGAGCTGGGCAAGGGGGCCGTGTCTGCGAATCTCAGGGACTTGGGAGGCTGTACAGGAGGACCAGAAGTTCCCAACAGCCTCAGAAACTTAGGGAGACCCTGTCCCCAAGTCGAAAGGCCTGGGAATGGTCTCAGTGCTTAAGTGCCTCTGGTTTTATCCCTGGTACAAAAATAAGCCAGTGAATAAGGAATTACCAAACTGAGAATCTACGAAGGTGATTTCAGAAACACACTTTCAACCCAAGCATCAGTTGAGAGCAGGCTCCAGACCAGGGGAAGTTTGTGTGTAACAAACGTGAAAAGGGAGGACTAGCAGGGGGCCTGGAACCCACTAGGTGTGATGGCATCTATGCCTTATGGCAGGAGGGTGGCAGTGATGCTGGCCCTTTCCTAGATTTTGAAAATCTTGTTTTCATTGGGGAAGCTTTTTGGAGGTGGAATCTAGTTTAGCAATCCTGGTCCAGATGAGGTGCTGACTACCACAGGTAGAAGCCTATCCAGAATGCGGTGTCTGTTATTCAATCTTTCCTGACTATGAGTATGACAAAGAAAGGAAGTCACATGTCTTTGGTCTTGGTTTCACTCCCGGCCATTGATTGAGAACTGATTTCATCTTGGGGTTCTGAAGAGGGGCTGCATCTGGGCAGAAGAGTGTGATAGATTTGAACTCCTCAGGATGCCCAGCCATTGCCAGAGAAAGAAGGAGAAGGAGGAGGAGGAGGAGGAGAAAGAGGACACTCCTGAGTGGGGAGAGGATCACACGATGAAGAGCAGGAGGAGAAGAAGGAAAAAAGGAGGTGAAACGGAAGGAAGTGTGGAGGGAGATACACAAGAAGAAGAACAAGAAGGAATCATGTAAGAACAAGAAAAAGACCCAGAAAGAACTACAAGAAGATGCAGGACAGAAAGAAGAGCCACAAGTAGAACAAGAACCAGAATACAAGCACCAAGCAGACAGTCATGATGAGAAACAAGGGGAAGGAGAGCGAACCTAGAAAACAATAGAGTTCTCCAGGGCACCACCCTGCTGAAGTCCTCCCATGTCCATGCCCAACACACCTCTGATGGATACCACCTCCCCTCCGTGTATTCATCCATGAGTGAATTCATCCAGGCAAGAGGATGAATTGACCCACCATCCAACGCTTCCCTGAATGCCCATGTGTAAGCATGCAGGAGCCTTTGGGGTGCCAATCCTGATGCAAAGTCTAGCAGTGTCTCTTTGGCAGGTGCAACCTGCACTGAGAAGTTCTGGGGCCCAAGGTGTTGTAGGGCCAAAGAGGCAAGGCACTGAAGATAGCAGGAAACAGTTTAATTTGGCTGCAGCCAGGTTCAGAGGGTACAGCTTTCGCTGTAATCAATCAATCCCCTGAACCCCGAGTTCAGGGAGTTTCAGGGTTTTATACCCAGCATGTAAGGGGAGGGGCTCAGAAGTTCACAGTCTGCAGAAGTTCACATAAAAGCAGCTTTTCTTTCACTTTTGTGGGCAAGTTAACTCTTCAAGGACAACACCTGAGAAGGGGAGAGCTTCTTCTCCCCTTTCTTTCCTCCCCCTGCCAGCTGTTACCATGGAGCCCATTTGTAACTTATCTTAAAAAAAAATGTAGACATCTCTGTGCAGCTCAGCTCAAAGCCAGAGGCCTTGTTTGCACATTTCTTCAAAGTACTATACTGGATACGTTTGTGAAAAACTAGTAAGAAGGTGTCCAACACCTGGAGTGTTGGTATCTTCTTAGCCAGTGGCCAAGTAAACAGGGTGACATGAATATAGGAAGTTTATCTACGATGGACTCTCTTGCTGACAGTCTTCAAATCAGCCATGTGTGTAGAAGGCTTTTCTGTGGAGAAAGGGGGTGCCAGTTCAAAGGTGCTATTTCCATTGTCAGGTGCTCTTTTGGTTAAAATCCTGTGCATCATCTTCTCCAGGGAAGAATCATTGAGGGAGTCTTTGGTGGCACTGTAGCTGGATTGGAGGGCTCTCAAGTCTGGTGCTGGCCTGCCCTGGCGGAGACTCTCAGGGGTTGGGGGTGTTTTGTGGTATAATCCTTGAGTGCCCCCTAACAATTCTCTCCACTTCTCTCTGCAGAAATCAAGGTCCCTGACCACTCACTCATGTATCTGTCCATGAATCCGCGAATAAAATACCATTTCATCATGAGGAAACGCCCCCAGGTCAAGGGAAAGGAGGTAAACACCTACCTTATTCAAGCTGTACTTGTGCTGCCATTCCACTTCTTGTAACAAGAAGCCTCATCACCTGGACATATGTGCTAGAAGCCCATAGAGCTAACTGACAGGCTGGGGTGGCTTTCTGTTTCTGGGTTTGCTGATGTTCCATCCCCCACAGTTCTCAGAATCATCCTGCAAGTCCTCCAGGCCACTTTCCCACAAGCAGGTGGGAGACACCTGCTTAATTCGTGTCCAGTTAGAAACTCAAAGTCCAAAGCTGGCCAAGACTGTCCTGGTAAGCCTGGGAGCAGGGGTGTCCCCTGGTGCTTACACCTGGGTGGGGAGCACACACTGGTCCAATACCATGGACTACTCATGCCCTCTTGCATTGGAGTTTCTGGATGATCAGGAGGATAGATGGGAATCAAGAAGGGAGAGGTCAGTGTGAAGGGCTGGAGCTGAGATGAGGGAGAGCAGCAGCTGTCCACCGCCACGTCTGAGGGAGTCTGTGTGTCAGGTGGCAGCATGCAGTCCAGAAGGGCAGAGACAGGTATGGGTGACAGATGAGAATAGGACGGGACCTAGGTGGCAGGTTCCCCTGTATGGGATGCTGTCATCCATGGAGGAGGACAGCAGTGTGAGGTTCTGCATGTTCCTTGAACAAGGAGCTGAGAGGGTCCCTCTGCAGAGTCGATATGGATGTGTAGAGCAAGCACACTAAATGTCCAGGTAATCTGCAGGACAGGAGCCCTTTCCAATGACCACCCTTGCCGGATGAGGTGCCCTCCCACACCCCAGCCAGCACTGAGCCTCTGGAGGCCAGGAGCTCTCGTGGCTGTCTTTCAGCACTCCTGTGTGTGGTCATGTTCCTGGGTCTGTTTTGGGCACTGGCAATCCAGACCAAAGCCCTCTAGGTTTTGTGTCTGGGCAACCCCAAATGCCGCCTGCATCCTCAGGCAGACCTGGGATCTTGGAGGCCACTGTCCCATTCCACCCAACTTGTGAGATGAGATTGCATCTGTATACAGGGAGTGGGGTCCTTTCACCTTGAGTGGAGTGGGGCTCCACAAAGAGCAATGGCAGGTCCAGGAAGTCCTATGTACAAGGATTGGGCCAGTAGCCTATGGGAAGAGCCCACAGGATGAGCAGGAAGCCAGCCTCAGGTAGTAAGGTCATGGATGTTGCCCTTATATTTAGAGTGGAGGTGCCTCCAAAATGCCCCTGCCCACTGTCCTTGAGTAGTCACTTCAAGGCCCATTTCCTGAAGGCCTGTCTCCCATGCTGCTCCAGGTGACCTGCCACGATAGGGCTCCTGTCATCATCCGCAGGGCCCTCGAGCTACACTTGCTTGATCAGGAGAAGCCGGAGGATTATGAGCTGGGCCAAATCATCTCTCACCGTCAGAGTAAGTGGAACAATCAGATGGCAGGGAGCAAGGTTCAGGATGTGGACTCAGGTCAACTCTTAGCACCAAAGAGTAGTCTCTGACCCCCAAGAACACTCCAGCAGGGTGTGTTGGGGCTCTTGCACAAAGCCAATTGCACTTCTGCTGGTGTAATTCTCGAGGTTCTAAGGTATACCCCAGTGGCTATTGCGGCTCCCCACCAGGTGCCCTCCCCTGGACATGAACAGGCATCTAAAGCTGACATCAGTGAGGAGTGAGGAGGAAAGCCTGCTTACAGGCTGTGGTCTGGGATACGAGTGGTTTCAGAGGAACATGGGAATGCATGGGCTAAAGATGGAACTGGCACTTTTGTGGACTGAATCAGCAATATTGAAAGCTGCTGTGTGACCAGAAAACCACTGCCTGGGCAGAGCATGGCCAGGATTGTAGCAAGCAGTAACAGGATGAAATTGGGAAGAATACACAGCCTGGGAGACAGCCTGAATCATCTGTGTTTGGATGAAGTCCATGGTCTTCCGCCCCTGAGTCCACTTGCCAAGGAGTGATCACAATAGCCAGGTTATGACCCCTAACTAAAGTCACATGAGGGCTTCCTGAGCACGTCGGCCACAGAGCTCATCTGTTAATAATGCCAGCGCTTTTTGGTGGGTTGGTTTGTTTTTGTGAGCCCAACACCCACAGCAGCCATGATCCCAGCCTATGTATGCTGAAGACCACCACCCCTATGAGTTCTAGGATCAATTTTCTCCTATCTTAACATACTGTTAGGTTAGTAGAATCTATGGAAGAGGAAGTCTGTCTGGGGCCTTGGTAGCCTAAGAAATTCATAGCAGAGATCCACACATCCAACCCAGAAAAGATGGAGAACAGGTTCTAGGTTTGACGAGGCTGAAAGGAAACAGGTGTTCAGAGGAAGGAGAAGCGGGCTGTTGTATTCCCCCACTCGGGGTCGTGGCACCACTGGACCATACACCATGTTGGAGGGAAGCAGTCCCTTTGCTGGTCTTTGGAACCATTGTTCTCAGTAGGGCAGCATTTGGAGTGTGGCCTCCATTCTCGGAAGCCTGGTCCACATGGAGGTGGGCACCAACAATGACAGAAGCATGGCTCAAATGTGGTATCTGTTCTGGTCAGCCTGTCCTCACTGTGGCCATACTTGAGGAAAATAACTCAGAAGAGGAATCCTAGGCCTTTTCTCCGGGTTTCCTAGCTTTCTCTCTGGTTGTGCACTGAGGCTGTCCATAAAGCTCTAGTGTGTGGCAGTGGAGAGTTCCTCAGCCCTTGCCAAACAGGCATAGACTGGGAGAGAGAGAATGAGGCTGGCAGACAGGGAGAGAGAGAAGACAGAGAGGAGAGGAGGACCTCTACTTGGAGGATGAGGATTCAGTGGAGCCAACAGGGCCAAGGTACTATTGTCCAGTGCGCACTCTGTTTAGGTCTTCCTCCAACCATACCCACCCTTTCTTCCAGTCACTCCCACCTCCCAGTAATATGTTCATCTTGAATGAGAATTTCATGATGACATCAGAGCACTCACCATCCAATGCTTCCCTCCAAAGCCACCTATGAAGACGGCCCATGTGGGGTCTGAATCTTCGGCACAGGAGCCTTTGTGGGACATTTCAGATGCAAACCCTAGTGGTGTGCTTTCGCAGATGCAAGAGGACCTGGGATGTTCTGGAGTCCAAAACCTTTGGAAGGAACAGACATTAGGTCTGTTGAAGTGCTCTGCCTAGTTTTTGCTCAGGGAGGACTGTGGAGGCTGTCTTTGTTGGTATTGGTGCTGAGTTGGAGAGCTCTCAGGTGTGTGGCTCAGGTCCTTCCTGGCACGCACAGGCTCTCAGATGTTGGGGTGTCCTAGGGAGCACCTCCTGAGTGCCACCTTCTTTTTGTACTTGCCTCTCTCCCCAGAGCTGAGGATTCCAGCGCAGGCCAACGTATTTTATGCAAAGAACCCTCACACAAAATCCAACTTCGTGCTGAGGAAAAGGAGCCTCTCCCAAAAGAATGATGAGTGGATCCAGCCTAAACCTCCCTCTCGTCCTGCAAAGAAGGCTCCAGCCCTCCTGAGGATGCTCGCAAAACCATTCTGCTGCTGTGTGCCTGGGCGGGGCTGAGGCAGCCCAGGAATATTTACATTGATTACTATTTGCTTGGAAAGTTTGAACCTATAGTTTGCCATTGTCCTTGACCTTGTCAAGTAACACAGTTGTTACTCTATCCTGTATTTGTTGTTTCCATTAATATATTATTATTTTAAAATGTATATGTTTTTGTTACCTGATCTACTGTGATGATTTGAGTGTACTAAATGTAGCAGTGATTCCTGAAGGACACATCCAAACCAACAGGAAGGAATGTTTCATTCTATCAGCAAGAACTTTGGTTTTTAGGAGTTTTGCAGATGGCATTATCTGAGTCAGTTTTCCAATGGGGGCAATGAAGTATTGACTAGTCATCATGGTACAAACACACACTAGAGCAAAGACACACACACCACACACACACACACACACACACACACACACACACACACACACACTAGAGCACACACACTCAATGAGAGATAGATAGATGGAGTTGGTCTGTGCTGAAATACTTTGGAGACATGGTTCTGATTTCTCTCATTTTGGAGTATTTTCAGTTGCATAAGGTGTCCTGCAAATGAATCCCGTGTCTGAAGAAGACATGAATGTGTACTTCACATGCCACTTTCCACATAACCCCAAGGTCATGTCATGTAATCTTTTTCATGCAGCTGTATTTTGACTGTGAATCATCCCATGAGGTCAGCTATGGAATTTTCCACTGGTAGCATCACAATAGGGATCCACTCTTTGGATTTGGGGATTTTTTCTATTTTCTTGATTCAGTTGGAAAGAAATATATATATATACACACACACACACACACATATATATGGTTTTTGATCAAAATTCTGCCTTTGATGATAATGAATGCCATGCAACTAGGAATCTTTAGACTGTTGCCAATGAATAGATGCCTACTGTTGCCTGGACTGGTCTGCAAAGTCCTGTAGCATCTGAGCATGTGTGAGGGCTGTATAGGTCTTGCAAAAAGTCCTGGTCAGATGATCCTGCACAAAGCTGAGCTCCTAGTGGTCTCTACAACAGCGTCATGGCCAAGGAGAAACACACTTCCATACAGAAGTTGGGAAGCTACCTTATGAAGGTGATCATAGGTACGGGATCCTCTTGCTAGAACCCTTTTTTTATTGGGCCAGAACTGTGCTCTGAATGTGCTTTCTGAGAAGAGCTTGGGATTTTCTAGTTGAAGCAGTTCGTGCAAGCTGCTTCCACTTGCAGGAACAAAGTGTGTTCTCGTTGAGCACTTTGGGATGTCTCTGGTTGAACTAGAGTGTGTCAGAAGCACTTGTAATGATTGGCATTCACGGTTTCACATTGAAGCCTTTGTGCCATCTGTCAACCACTGATGGCTGCAAGTGGGGAATGGAAGCCATTTGCTGCAAGCAGTTTCAACTTGCAGGACTAACTTTGTTGTAAGTGGGCACATGGTGTTTTTTTTTTTTTTTTTCCTGGTGAGCTAGAAGAAAGCAAAACTGCTTCTTACAGGTGACAGGCATGCTTTCCCATTGAAGACTCTGTGCCATTGATCCAGAACAGTTCACTCATGTGGGCACCTGCACTTCAAGTGTCAGTTGTAAACAAGTGTGACATATGGATGTCAATGAGACTTTGGAGAACTGATCTTCTCAGCTGGTCCTCTTTCCTCCTGCAAGTGGGTGATGCTAGATTCAAGAGATGTCTTTCTGGCACCCTTTGTGTTTCATGCCTGAACTGTGCTCTGAATGTGCTTGAGGAGAACAGCTTAGAAGTGCAGAAGTGAAGCTGTTTGTGGAAGCCGCTTCAAGTAGCAGAAGCTAACTTGTTCTTGTTCCCTGGTTGAAGCAGTGTGAATGAGAACGGTTTCTCAGAGCTGGTAGGAATGTTTGCATTTGGCAAATGTTGCCATCTGTCACCCAGAGTTCCTTGCATGCAGAAACCTGCATTTCAAGTGTTCTCAGAAAGGTCTGATGAGTGGGTTTCCATGGAATTTTGTGGAATTGATCTTTTCAGCAGTCTCTGTGGCCTTCTCAAAATTGGTGATCCTCGGTGCAAGGACTCTCTTGTCAGCCAACATTGTATTTTGGGCCTGACCTCGGCTCTGAATGTGCTTGCTGAGAGTAGTTTGGGAGTGCAAAAGTAAAGCAGTCTCTCAGCAGCTTCAACATTCAGGAGCTCATTCTGTTCTCAGTGAGCACATTGGGGTTTGTCACTACTTAAACTAGCCTGAAGAACCACTGCTTCTCAGAGGTGGCACTTTCCCTTTGAAGCATTGGTACAATTGGTCAGTGGGAGTTCAATGCAGGCAGGCATTTGCATTTCAAGTGAATTCTGTGACAAACAATTGAGCAATGGATTTCAATCAACCTTGGGGAATTGCTCTTCCCAGTGGGCCCACAGTTCTCCTCCAAGTTGCTGAACCTAGGTCCAAGGGCTCTCTTGCTAGCACTCTTTGCATATGGGCTGAAACTGTGCTCTGAGTGTGCTTCCTGAAAATATTTTGGAAGTGCAGCACAGAAGAATTTTGGCAAACAGCTTTCATATTAGGAAATGACTTTTTTCTCATCGTGCCCATTGAGCTTTGTACCTGGCTGAAGTAGCCTTCAATCCAATGGCTTCTGAGAGCTAGCAGGCACAGTTTCCATTGGAAACAACTGAGCTCTTGGTCAATGGTAAGTTGGTTGCTGTCAGTCATGAAAGTTTCAATGAGTTTTTAGAAGAAGGAGACCATGGGAATACAACGAAACCTTGTGCAATTCATTTCCTAATAAACTTTGTGATGCTACACCAGAGTGGACTTTTGCAATGATACTTTCTCATGTTTTTTGCAGGAAATGTGTTCTGAATGTGCATCCTGAGATGCATTTGAAGGGGGCAAACAGAAAAAGTTTGTGCACAAAGTAGCTTTGTTCTCAGTGGCGGTTTTTCCCTGGTTGAACATGCAGGAAGCAGAACCTGTTGTCAGAGCTGATGGCACCATTTCACTTGGAACCATCTATGCACTCAATAAAGCACAGGTCATTGCAGACAGGCTCATGCAATTTCACGATAGTTTTCAGAATCCGTTTGAGGAATGGATTCCACAGAATCATCGAGGAATTGAACCATCCATCAGACCTATCGCTTCCTATCTGAGCAAGTGCTCCGAGGTACAAGGGCTCTCCTGCTAGCACACTTTGGATATTGAGCCTGAACTGTTCTCTGAATGTGCTCAATGAGAAGCGTGTGAAGTGCAGAAGAGAAGCAGGGTGTGCAAACAGCTTCAACTGCAGGATGTAAAAGTGTTTCTGGAGAGCACATTGGGATTTGGGCTTGGTTGAACTAGTAGGAATTGGAACCCCTTCTTAGAGCCAGCAGTCACGGGCTTTACTTAGAAGTTTCTGTGTCTTGTATAAAGCACAGTTTGTTGCTCGTGGGCACCTTCATTTCCAGTGACTTTTCAAAAATTTTGAGGAAAAGGATTTCAATGAAACTCTGGGTCATTGATCTTGTCAACTGCCCAACTTTCCATGTGAATATTGGTGATGTTAGGTCCAAGGGCTCTCTGGGTAGCACAATTTGCACTTTGGATGTAAAGTGTTGTCTGAAAGTGCTGGCTGAGAAAAGATTGAAAGTGCAGAATGGAAGCATTTTGTGCAGGCAGCTTCCAGTTGAAGGAACGGTCTTGTTCTCTGTAAGCACATTGGGTTTTGTGTCTGGTTGAAGCTGCATGAAGCAGAACTGCTTCTCAGAGCTGGCACTCTCAGTTTCTCTCTGAAGCATCTGTTCTATTGGAAATGCAGGTTCCCTGCATGAAGGCTCCTGCAATTCCAGTTTGTTTTCTGAGTGGGAACCGTTGACTTCAATGAAACATTGGCAAATGTATTTTCTTCAAAGAGCAGCTTTCCTCTTTAAAGTTGGTGATTGGAGCTACAAGGGCTCTCTTACAGGTACACTTTTCCTATTGGTCAGGAAGGGGGGTCAGAATGTGCTTGCTCAGGAGAGTTCAGAAGGTCAGAAGTGAAGCCCTTCATCCAAGCAGCTTTCACTTCCGGGAACAAAGTGGATTCCCAGTGAGCAATTTGTGGCTGTCCCTGTTTGAACTAGAGTGCTGCAGAATGACATATAATAACTGGCAGACACCTTTTCACTTTGAAGCCTTTGTGCCATCAGGAAACTTGTTTGTTGCATGCAGATCCCTGAATGTCATTTACCACTAAACTCACCCAAGTCCAGCATGGTAGTGGTCGTCATAAAAAAAAAAAAAAAAAAATCTGAAATGTCTATTGCACACGAAGCTCACACGTTGGCAAGGAAGGCTGTGCTTGAAAGCTCCTCAGGCCCCTAAGGGTGTCTTCAGCTGTGAGTGTGTAGAATTTCCTCCTGGGGCCTCTTTTCCAGTGATCTGCTGCCCTGCCCTCGCCAGCTTCCCTCCCTTTCCCATCTTTCCTCTCTCTGGTCCACTCCTCAGATCCCATCCTCCCTTCAATAGGGCCTCATCCAGGAAGCCTGCCCATGTGCCTCTCACTTGATTCAAACTTCTCCAGTGCACTTGTTGTCAAAGCAGGGACTTTCAGGAGAGAGGAGCTCTCCATTCTCCACATTGATGTCTCTCAGCAGGGAGGACTCCTCCATGCTTGGATGGCAGGGCTGTGATCACCTGGGAAGGTGGAAATAGGAGGCTTCCAGGGGGCTGTGGTGTTCCTAGCCAGGGTGCTGGTCACTGCAGTGCATTTAATCTATGGACCTGAAGGAGCCTTATGCTGCATAATGGTGTACTTCTGCATCTGTATGCACCTAGTTCTTCATGTGGGGGGAAAAAAGCAATGTTCTCAAAGTTTGCTTTATATTATACTCAACTGGTAATTTACAAACCCCAGTGTCCCATCTTAGCCCAGAGCCATTCCATCAGCCCAGGGCCAGTGGGTGGTCCAGCGGTCAGTACTATGTACAGTTCCCAGGTGGTTCCCGTGTGCACCTGAATTTGCGAGCCAGTGTTCCGTAGGATTGCCCTTGAGGTTAGAATTCATTGACATCCTCTTACGTCATTTGACTGGTTCAGGATATTCTTTGTCTTATTAACTATTCTGTGAAATTTTCAAGTTAGCAATCTCTGGTCATTTCTACCCTCTGATGGCATCTTGTTCAACAGCTTGTTGTTGGGTGGGGTCGGTCACGGGCAGTCCTGGGTCACAGAGAGGGACAGGAAGATCATAATGTGGAATGGTGGTGTAGAGAGTAAGGGTGGGGCCAGAGCCCACACTGTGGTTAGGGTAGGGAAGGGATTGAAGAGACTACCTTGAAAGCGAGATCTGGCTGCATTAACCAGGAATCAGGGCCTGGAATTGGAAGCAATGACAGGGCTTCTGACTAGAAAGGACACATCCTTGTGGGCTGAGTTGGAGGTCCAGCCAGGCAGAGGAACACAGAGAGGACGCAGGAGACGGGGATGGTCTAGATCATAGAGCTGCTCCATCATCATATCTTAGAGTGAATTTTTTTCTTCCTGTTGTTGGTAAATGCTAATTCATTCACATGTTACATCACATCCACCTCGTCCATTGCAAAGGCCAGCTCAACCAACACAGGCAGTGATATCTTGTGTGCATTCCATTCTACAAGGAGGTGCCTGTGGGCACTCAGGCATTGGCAAGCTTGCTTTGGAGAGTGAATCTTCTCAATGTTATTGGACTGGCTTTTGAAAGCTCATGGGGTTTGGCTAGATGTAGAATTCTTCCACACAATTAAGCATGATGTACATTTTAGAGAGCATTTTCACTGAAGGGAAGGTTGGGGGTGTGGAGCCGTGAGCATTAACATCTATCGTGTTTCTCACCTGGAGTTGGCTACCTACAACTGGTGACCGTGTTTTGCTATTGCTGAGCAATACTGAACAAGTCTCTGGCCCAGTAATCCATTGCTGAACTACATCCCCAACAAAAAGACATTGAGTGAAGGTGAGGACCAGAAGAGCCCGGGAACCACCTGACAGCTGCCTTGAAGTCCTGAGCTCTGGAACATCATATGCCAACTCAACTGTGTATCAACCTTGTCTTCCTGGGCTTATTAGAACTGTGTACCAACAGGTGTCCTCTACTTTCAGAAGCAAATGCAGAATGATAGAATCTGCTCTGAGGACCCATTTCTAAGTCTTGTTTGCCGCACATCTTCTAAGTCTTATTGGCAGCATGTCTTCACTGGAATGAGTAGACATTTGGCATTCTATTGTCCTTAAAATTTCATGAGATTCTACACCTACTTGGTAGGTTGTGTTTTTAAAGAGACTTGGCCTGAATGCATTTTACATGCCAAAATATGGCTTGTCTTTTCTCCTAAACGTATCAGGGCAGTCAGAGCAGCCAAGGAGAACTAAATACAAGTGTAAAATGGCCAAATAGACTGGGATCACTGCACACCTTTCTAGAACCTTCTTTCATGCTCTGGCTTTCCTGAGGTTAAAATGTGGGGACCTGTGATCCAGATTTGTTAGCAAGTAGTTTTCTTGGGAGGCAATACTAGAAAACTCCAGGTGGGAACAGGAAGTGATTAGTCACTGAGCGACCAAGCACAGGCCTGCTAAGGAGTGCTGGGGTTCCATGTAGATCATGCTACGAATAGAAGCCCTCTTACAGGGTGAGAGAGCTTGGGTGTTCTCCACCCACTCCTGCCAGCCATGGCAGGAAGCTGCTGCTGGCCTTCACTGTAGGCAAATGGGCCATGGTGCTGGGGGCTGGAGGTCAGCTGGGGTGTGAAGAAATGGCATAGTGCTGGACAATGTCATCTAGCTTTGAATCCCCAGACTGGGATCTTGAGCAGGGCAAGGACAGAGACTGTGCCCAATGCAGCGTCTACTTCTCAGCATAGTGCCAGGCACACAGCAGACCTTCATCAATCCCCGTGGAATGTGCTGGCTCGCCCCAGCCCTGCTCCAGGCCTCTCAGCTGCGATCTCTCTGCTGGTCCTGTCTGTTCTAGTGTATTCAGCTCTTGCTTCTACGTCTTTCGCTTTCCCAATTTTGTCCTCTCTCTCCACACTCGTGTGGTCACTCTGCCTTCTTCCCAGGTGGCTATCTGGCGGGGCTGTGGCATAGAGATCTCATTACTGCCAGAGATGGAGTTTTTAAACCAAATAAGACACGTGCTCTGCTGCTTAGGATTGTCTTCAGCATAAGGTGAGGTAGAAGGTTTGAAATTTGGATTGCCCTCCCAATCTTAAGGCATGTAATCCCTGTGTGCAGACCAGGAAGTGCCCTGGGAAGAAAGGCAGGTGTGGGTTTGGAATCAGAGACCAGCATGAGAAGAACACTTTCACTGCTTACTAGACAATGACCTTGGGCAAGTTCTGTAACCTCTTGGGGCCTCAGTGTTTGCATATCTGAAATGGGGATAGTTGTATGACTGACTTCAGGAGTTGGGTAGAAAGACTCCTAGAAGTAGAGGAAGAAAACACCTGGCATCTGTGAAGCACCCCGCCCCCATCATTAGACTTTCCATGATTTTCTAAGCGTGTGTTGATTGACTGTTGGTTACAGCATGCCTGTAGATCTACCTGAGGTCCTGTCTAATCCACACAGATAGAGAAGCTCACTTTTGCCCAGTTGCCACATTTGCAAGGACACTTTGTAATAGAATTGGATCTAGGAAGCTGGGGTCCCTTTTCAGAACATACAGGATCCACAGCAAAGTTCAAGCCCCTGAGGCAGAGGGCTTCTGCTGGTGTCTTCATGTCCTCGTGGGCACTGCAATGCCTTTCTCCACCGATGTTCATTGAGAGCCTGATGTAGGCCAGGCCAGGGCTCCCTGCTGAGGATGTGGCAGAGAATGAAGCACCTGCCTGGCTGACTTGTAGGGGACTCAACAATTGGGGGCAAGACAGGCAAGTGATGGTGAAGATGAGACCAGTAGGTGACGTGTCCGAAGCTCTTGGTACGAAGCACTCTTCTAAGCAACTTACCATAAAGGCTTCCTCATCCCTTGATAGTTGCAGGAGAAACAGTGCTTTTGTTGTCCACAGGTGGCAACTGAGGCACTGACAGTTCAGGTCACATAGGCAAGGTCATGGAGATAGCACAGGGCGAAGTGTGGCTGCAAACCCTCCCATGTGGCTCCAGATTTGGGCTCTTTATCACCCACGTCCTGCAACCTCTTGGTCATGCTGGGCCCCTGTGACTTCTTTGTCACCAAATAGTGATTCACTGCAGGGCCTTTCCCGAGTCCTCTTCCACCTCAGAGTGCCTGTGTCTCGCAGAGAGTTACCCAGTTTCCCGGGCCCCACTGGAGCTCCTGGTTTTGCCAATCTGGGGTGGGGTCTGAGAATGTGTGTTTGTAACAAGGTCTCAGGTGACCCTAAAGGTGATGGGTCACACAGGTGACTGACTTTCCCCCTCCCCTGGGGTCATTTGACAATGCCTGGAGACCTTTTGACTTATCACAAGTCAGGGGTGCTGGTGCACAACTCAGGTAGAGGCCATGGGTGCTGCTGAAGGCCTACACTGCACGGGAAGACCTCTGCAGACCAAGAAGGATCTGGGCTGATGGGCCAGGGGTGCCAAGGTGAGGAACCCAGTGTGGAGTACAAGCACATGAACTTGGGTGTTGCAGGTATGGCCTTGGGGCTTGTTTCAAACGTGGCTTCTGTCAGTGCAAAACTCTAGCACCTCTGAGTGGCAGCGTTTCTAACAAGCTCTGAGCAGGGATGCTGGTGCTGCTGAGCAAGGGACCCCACTTTGAGTAGCCAAAGTGACGTGGAGTTCTTAGGACACCATGAACTTCTCAGAATCGCAAAGTAGACATCTCCTGTATTAGTTCAGAAGAAAAGAAACTCTGAGTTGGAATAATCCCCTTTCGAATCACCTAGTTGCAAGTTTGCCCCTAAAGCAGCGCTGAGACAGCGGGGCCTGGTGGGGGAGAAAGCTCCACTCCTCTTCTAGCTGCAGGCAGAGGCCTGCTGAAAATGAGGAGGGCGCAGAGGTGGGTAAGAACTACCTTGCTTCAGTCCCCAAGCATCCAGTCAAGTCTATTGTCACCTGGAATGGTGGCTTCTTTTCCAGGGCCCATGCTAACATTGGGGTTTGCATCTGCCTGCCTTTCAGTTCTGCGAATGGAAGGTGGGAACTGCTGCTTGAGACATGGTTGCTCTCTTGGGAGAGGGTATGGGAGAAATGACATGATGCCCAGCCCTCCAGAGCCCGCACCCCTCTCCCTGTGATAAATGGCAGCATTAACAAGGTTTGGTTGAGAGGATCCCCACCAATTTGTGACTTCCTATGTCCGCCAGCAGATGTCACTATGGCTGGCAGAACATAAGGCCTTTCAAGAGTGAGCTGGGGGGGAGCAGAGGGGAAAATGGCATCAAATAGAAGGCAGAAGCCAAAACTACCCCTGGCCTAGCGGGCTATGGTCCATACTATCATGGTAGGAATGGGGGACATTCTCCAATAAACCCACTATCAGTTCATGTGATTGACGTCCAGCTTCTGAGATTTAGGCAGAAACTGTCCAATGAAACACAAAGTTCCTGGCTTCTCTCAACTTAGAAAATCTCCAGGTTTTGGCTCCTGGCCTATTTGTATCATGAAACATTTTCTTGAAGGAAACCAACACTTTGCACTGAATAAACATATATTTGATGTAGCTTACCCCGAGACATCATATTGATGGGTTTTAAAAATTGACTCATTTTACAAATTCAGAAGCTTATTCTGAAATTCCTTTGCTATACAGATAATTTTACCCATTTTTGACAACTATTTGATAGGATGTCATGGATGTTTTAATTGTTAGAATTTGTGTGTGTGTGTCTGTGTGTGTGAGTTTGGTTTGGAAACAGGGCATAAATCTGGCATTCTTCATGGGCCATGTTAGTATATAGAACTACTAAAACATGCTTCACAGTAATTACAAGGCACATTTCCTTCCTTTAATCTTTTCCTGAAGATGTGCCTTCCATGTGTAAAGACAAGTGTTTTCAAAGTTGACTCTCTGGACAGATCTTTGGGCTCAGGTGGTCAGTGTTCCAAACTGTGCCAGAAAACCCCAAATCTGATTTCACAGGCTGGGGTGTCCTTAGCTCTGGCCTCCAAATTCTTTCCCCTTCCTGGCTGTACAACCCATGATATTTGCCAGAAAGGAAGAGCCATGGAAGACTTTAATGAGAACAGCTACAGGATCCCCTTTGCTCCTAGCCTCTTGAGAAAATAATAAAAACAATAACATCAAGCAAACACATGGTCTAGAACTTTCTTCTGTAAATAATTATTATTTAACATATTGAAACGTGTGCCATGGTCCAAATTTTATTTCATTGAGAGAGAGAGAGAGAGAGAGAGAGAGAGAGAGAGAGAGAGAGTGTGTGTGTGTGTGTGTGTGTGTGTGTGTGTGTGTGTGTTTAATTCTGAAGAATCAAAGCCAGAGAACAGAGATAATTCTATTAGCAGCATCTGGATAGCACTTGGCCTCCTTTCTTAGCAGGGAAGGACCTGAAGTCAATGGCAGAGCTTGTTTGTGGTGTAGCCAAGTGTCTCTGTAGCATTTTCAATGCTAGAGCATCTGTTCTGAGAATTTTAGTATAGCACCTAATTTTTTTTATCTTTGCAGCAACTTGCAAATGTGGGTGTTGAATGAGGGGTATGGATCAGAGGAGAAAAGCCATTGTTTTGGAGAAGGGGAATATCTTAAGTTCTTGTTAGAATGAGTGGAATGAAGTCACTTAAGACTTCAAGGAGAGACAGCAAAAGCAGGGGTGGGGGTGGATATACAACAAACTTCAGAGATGTTCCTTCCATGTCAGGAGGTAGCAGGACTTTGGAGCAATGCCTGTGCATGCACTGCTCAGTTCCATCTTGGGGGCAGACCCAGCTCTGCAAGCTGATGAGGGAGAGGACATAGGAAAGCCATCTTTACTGCAGATGACACAACTGAGCATCTAGCTCATCCCAGAGGATGGAGGGAGGCAGATGAAAGTCAGGCTTGGACAAACCCATGGAGTACCATCAGGTGACCAACAGCCAGTTCAAAACTTTATTGTTCCTTAGAAAACTTGGAATGGAACCACCATTTGGCCCAGCTACCCCACTCCTCGGTCTATACCCAAAGGACTTAATATCAGCATACTGTAGTAAGCAGCCACACCAATGTTTATAGCAACTCAATTCACAATAGGTAAACTGTGGAAGCACCTAGATGTTCTGCTGTGGATACAAAAAAAATTGTCCTATATAAACACAATGGACTACTACTCAGCATTAAAAGAAAATATAATGATGGCATTTGCAGGTAAATGGTTGGAATTGGAGACTATCATGCTAAGTGAAGTAAACCAATCTCATAAACCCAGAAGCTGAATGTTCTCTCTAAGAACTGAATGCTGATCCCAAATGGGGGGAGTGTGAGAAATGGAGAAATTTTGACCAAATGGGAGGGAGGGGAGGGGAGGACGTATGGGCCAGGATAGATGGTGGAATGAGATGGACATTATTCCCCCAGGTACATATGCTGCAATGCTACCTCGTGTCCAATTAGGTAAATGAAAAGTTGTGTTGCAATAGTGTACAATGAATCCAAATGCATTCTGCTGTCACATATACTGAATTTTAAAAAATCAATTAACAAAAAACCCCTATGGTAACAGAGTTTCAGTCCTGGGGCACAAAGAGTACCAGGGGCCTCTGGGATAAGAGACAGAAGCAAAACAGAACAACACATGCCGGTGACCTTAGTCATGGGGAATGGAATACAGTCACATATTAGAGGTAGAAAAATGGTTGTGAGCGATATTTTCCTAATGACTATTAAGGCAGATGGCAATTGGTTGTTGGTGTCCTGACCCACAGCAGTCATTTTACAAGCAATGCCCATCCAGCGCTCTGTCTGGGCCTTGCTCTGGGCCACCACTCTCCCTGCCTGGCCTGATGTCACTGTGTCCCCTTGCAAGCAAGGAGAGTGGCAGGAGCCTTTTCAGGGGTCCTGTCCTCCTGGGCAGTAGTCCCATCCCCCTGGCTGAGGAGCCATTTCCCATGGGAAAGCCCAGCATCAGGGCCACATCCACAGGGTGCAACGGCCACGAGGGGTAGCTGCAGGCCTCACACCCAGGAAGTTGGGGACAGGTGAGGAGGCTAGTGAGTTGCTGTTCCACCCTAGGTCACCAGCTGAGCTGACAACAGCAGGCTGGGCGCCCAGAGCCCCGCCCTCAGCAGGCTGAGTGGGTCCCGAAGAGGGGTGTGGCCGTCGCCAGGGAGACGGGGGCGGGGCCTAAGCCAGGGCGCGAACTTTGAGCCTGGTCCCCTGGAGCTCAGAGCCCCAGAGCCCTAGAGCCCTGAAGTAGCGCAGGGCGGCGGGGCAGAGGGGCTGCCTCCCGGTTGTGGGGTCTGGCTCCCGGGTCCATGACGGGAGAAGGTGAGCTGGCCTGAGCGGCCCCGGTCTAGGCGCCCACACGAGAGTGCGACCCGGGAGGTCTCTGCCGCCGTCTTGGAGCCTCGGTCCCGGCTGCCTGTCCCCCGGAGCCGCCAGGGCGGTCCCCACAGCGCCCACCCCCGACCCCGCTGTCCCGGTCCTCACCTGAGGGCTCTCCTCAGCGGAGCTGCTGGTCACAGCTGGTGGGTTTTGATTTGCAGGGTCCTGTTCAGGATGCGGTGGCCTCAGCAGTGTGGCCTGGGCCGGGGACCTCAGAGGAGAAGAGGTGGCCTGACCCGCAGGCCCCTGGAGAGGGGAGGGCGATGGAGCGAGCCCAGTGTGACCTGGGGAGCAGGAGGAGGTTTAAAAGACAGACTCGCCCATGTATTTCACTTCTCACTCTGTGCCTGGTTTTCCTGTTGCACCTGTGAGGTTTGTTTTTTTTTTTTTTTTTTTTTTTTTTTTTGTTGTTGTTTTTTAAGTTCTTGCTTTAAAAACCCTTTCCTGTTTCCTTCTGTGTACCTGACCCATCATTTTAAACCATGTTCCAAGGTCACTTCTTGGTGTATGTGTGATTCTGGAGATTGATCCTAGGGCCCTGAGCCTGTTAGGCAAGTGACCTACCTGTGCTACACCCTCAGAGACCCCTGTAAACGTTTATCCCCTTGGCCATGGGGTCTAAGTTGCCAAGGCTGACCTCAGACATCCTCTTGCCTCAAACATTCCAACCTCCCTGGTGGTTGGCATGACAGGCATGCACCTGGGACTGTCACACTGTAGCCTGTGATGGGAACTCATGTGCATCTGTCCAGGGCTGAGCATGGTTATGCAGAGCTGTGCTCCAGGCTCCCTGCAGGGCTGTGGAGGCTTCTGCTGCCCAGCAGCCCTGGTGCCATGGCCAGTGCTTCTCCCAGCACTTCTCCCAGTGCTTCTCCCAGCTGCCCATTGCTATAGGCTGACCTTATTTTGTTCTTATGGCACTCATATGTTCTCTGGAGTATGTTGGATCGTTTGCCAATTACAAGTCTAACAGGTCCTCTAGAACATTCAAACAATTAGTAAAATTCCTAAAGAGTAAATTGGGCTAATGTTTTGGCAAGAACAATGTTGGATGATAATTTCATGGCTTGAATATATCATCCAACATGAAGTTACATTTTATTACTTAGAAAATAGTAAAATATTGAAGGAGTATCATGGTCTGAGCCAAAATAGATCCTCAGGATCTTGGGCATTCTGTAATAAATCTACATCACTTGAAGTATAGAGTTGATCATCTCTGGGTTATGAAATGGAAGTAAAGGTATCAAAGCCAATGATCATCTGTTTCCAATTTTCTGTGATTTGGTTCAAGTGGTAAAGTGGTGATTTTTATTAATTAATGGATCAAATAGGTTCATAATTGTATTTTAGATACCTTCAAACTTCAGGCTATATGTGCTCATTTGAGAATGGTTCCAGCCATTCTGTCATCCTTTGAGTCATTTCCCTTATATGTCCTTTGAGACATTTTCTATGTGAGACTTTAAGAAGAAGAGAATATTCTACAAAAAAGCCTTGTGATCTGTGCAGTATTATATTGAATAAAGTCATTCAGATATCAGAAATTCTATTGAAAGATATTTGCATCTAAGCCAAATAAAACACATTTCTAGGCTTCCTGGTAAAGACAAGGTTTTATCTTTATATGTATCATCTGTTTTTTTTGTTAAAATGGTCTGCCAGTTTATGAATTTCATTCTATCAGATGTGTAACTAGATGCCATTGAAATTACCCACTCTTAAATGGTAGACAGTACATGAACACTGCCTGTCTGCACCTTTTTAAAACACAGGTCTGGGCTCAGGAGCCCAAATACCAATGTTAGCTGGAACATGTTCTTCAGTTTGGTCTATCTGCCAGTATCCCCTCAGGTCACCTCTTCAGCTTTGTTACTCCTGCTCCCTCACTGGCTTTCATAGAAACCATATGCTATGTATGAATCAGGGACACCAATCCCACACATTGTGTTCTTTGAGTATCCAAAGTCCCACTTTTCACTTCGCCATGCCTGACATAGTAACATTTATCAGCAATTGTGAGATTTTCCAAAATTCAGTTTTATGTGCTCCTTTCCCAAAGAGCATTAGGCAGGGATATAGCATGCATAAATATTAAATAAAGGCCGTAGTTTTTAAAATGTCATCCATTGAATAGTTGACACAAGTCTGAGGTGCTTTTTATTTTGGAGGTATTATTTAATAGGGAATTCCAACAGCTACGTAATAGTGAAATGAGAAATCTTACATTCATTTTATTCTTTCTTTCTGATGATTTTTTATGAGTAAGGGTAAGATACTTCCTTGTTCCGATGCAGAAGTTGCCTACTTCTGTGAATGGATGCGGGGTGTCACCTGCTACTCGCATGTCTGCATGTTGTGCTTGACACTAATATCGTACTTGGTAGGTGGCAGAAAGTCAATACTGAAGTTAAGCTCTTGTGTTCTAGCAGCTGTGCTGCAGATCCTTGGTGTGCCACCTTCTGCAATCCATGCTGCTCTGTTCATGTTCCTTATTGACTTCCTGGTGATGAGCATCATGGTCTCCTGGTCTTTGAGAATGGCTAAGCATTGCACTGTGAATGTGGAAGATGGTCATGTGGAAGGCTCCAGGGAGGACGGATCATTGATCATGTACTCTAATCCATATGCCTCTTTAATGACCTGTTTTTTCTTCTTGGGTTTTAAGGGAGACAGTGCCCTCAAACACTTCTGTGCAGCTGGGAATCCAGGCTTCTGCTTCACCTTGAAGAAAGCATTAATGATTCATTTCCGGAAGACATGAGAAGTGAGCCTCTGGTATTCTGCAGGTTCCTTGCATTGCTCTTGGGCTAGAAGAAGAAGAGTTGCTTCATGAGATTTGATCCCCTTTTTCCTGAAAAGTTCCACACATAGGTGAGTCCCCAGCATCTGTAGACACCATTTCAGACATCTTTGTTGACGGAAATGAATCAGAGCCCCTGATGATGTGGAAGAGCTAAAGATGGGTTTGCTATGAATTTTCTATGTCATTTCTCAGGGCCTGAGTCAAGCCAGCCATGATGCTGTCAGCGCATGAGCTGCTGCTCAAATGTGAGGAAGTGGTCTTGCTTTGTGAAAACACCACCCTGATTCAGGGAGCCAGAGGCAGCCTGCAGTGCCTTCGTTTTCCTGTAAAGGCAGATTGCTGTGGATGGCCTCTGGCCTCGTCATGCAGCCCTGCTCAGAGTAGGGGATTGAGGGTCCAGGCAGATCCTTAGTTCCTTTGGACCTTTTTTGCCATTCGGCCTCCCCAGGGTCCTGGGACTCTACTTGGTCTTCTGGCCTGGGTCAGGGGATGTGACGTTTGGAATCCCCCTCTGTGGCAGGATCCCAGGCCCCCCACCACCTGAGGGCAGGCACAGCCTTCCCCAATTGTGTTAGAGGGGGAGAATTCTCCCACCCATCCTCATCCATGCTCATCCTGCATCGTCTGGCTTGACACCTGAGGACCTTTATTCATTGACTTAGTGGTTAGTGATGATGGTTGCTAAGACCAAGTGACTCTTTCAAGGTCACATCACTTGTATAATCGGGCTAGAGCATGGATCTTCCTAATTGATTTCATGGGACTCTCTCATGGGAACTGTGACTGCCTCCTAAACACACACACTACATTTGCAGTGTCAAAATTCATGGCGCTGTCTCCTTGGCAAGTGTATCTTGTCTTGTACTTGGGAATTTCACAAATATTTTCCTTTGGTTTGTGGAGGTCATGCAGAAGGGAGTTCATTTGAAATAGCCCAAACAAGAAATACCAGTTGTCTTTTTCACACATTGATTTGTGTATTGAATATCTCTGTCTGTGTGCTTGCATGAGTTGCTCCTTCGAATTTGTTGAAGAATGGTTGGCTGGGGAGCAAGGTAACGAGAGATGGATATCAAAGCTTGTCCAGTATTCTGAGGTGAAGAATGTATTTAGGATGTGAAGGCTTTTCTAGCCAGTTCCTATGACTCAGTCAGGGATCAGTAAGAGGATTCTGTCTGGTAGATGCCCCCTGAATGATTCAGATGCACATAGTAGGAAGCCTGTTGCCCACTATTTTCTTGTGGAAGAAGTAGGAGACCCTCCTAGTGTGGAGGTGCCATCTAAGAGACAGCCTCACTTCTCTGAAAAAATTGATGGGAAAAAAAGGGTATGGACCTGTGCCCAAAGGGCCACATATGCTCCTGGAAGTTGGTGGTGGCCATAGTTCTCCATCCATTAAGTACTCCCTCACCCACTAATGTCCTTGTGTCCTTGAGAAATGCTCTCCCTTTCCTGGTTTTCCTGAATAGAAATCCTCTTGCATCTTGCGTGAATAGGGTTATGGGTTGTGCAGAGGGTGTTTGTCCACTGAACACCTTAGAGACTGTCCTTTATGGAGCCTAATGATCCTCATTGAGGTTGAGGCCAGGGTCCTAACTGTGGTTAGTGTGAGGACACTCTGGGTTCAGCAGAGGGAAAGAAGGACAAGGGAAACTCAGATGTCACTTCATTGCCCCTGGAGTTAGAGGACTTACCCTTTGCACCTGGGATCAGGAGACCTCATTTCCTCAAGGACACCCACACTCAGGGGTAGGTCTTGAGTTTGGGGTCCTTACTGGGGTCCAGGGCTGTTGTTAGCCACCAGGAATGACAGTGCTCTCCATGCTCAGTGGAGCCAGTGTTTCCAGGGAAGAGAGCCCATGGTCACGCCTTGTCTAAAGCATCCCACACCAGGGGCTCCCATCCCTAACACTCCTGTCCTGAAAGGATCCCCTGAGAGGCAAGGTGTGTCCAACCACCTCTCATGTGTTCACTCATCACTGTGTTCCAGCAGTCACCACAGTTAACAGTCCTGACAGGCTTGAACATGGCTCAGAATGGAACCTCATGAGCTCTACACTGCTGTAACTGTAGATCTGTCGCTGTAGAGACACAAAATCTCCAAACACATGCCCTTGAAAGAAAAGAGCAAGAGCCAGAGCCCAAACAGGCCAGGTGTGGCAAGGACAGCCTGAGTGCCTAGGTTGGGACTCAGAATTATGTCAGTGGGGTGGCATTGCTGCTGGCACCAGCATGATAACAGAGAGCCAGCCCTGCTCAATTTTGGGACCAGTGTGTTGGGGAAGGCAGCAGAAATTGAGAGGCAGGATTGAGTTTGGCCCTAGAAGGAGGCTGGATAAAAGGCCAGTGTGGGTTGGAGGGCCTGGGCAGATAGAGAGAGGCCAGGGCCCACCTAAAGCCTAGAGCCTGCACTTGATGTCCAGGGTTGTGAAACGCCACCTCCCCTCTTATTCACAACTAATTGCAAGAGGCATTGATAAGTTCAGTTTGTGTGCAGCTCATCCAAGATGGCTCGGGTAGGCACCTCTGTTTCCTTGTCTCAGGAGGCTGGGAGTCCAGGCTCTACCGATGCTCGGCTGGGAGGATCAGAGTCTGAGTTCATGCCTGTGTTCCTGGTGGGATCCATGTTGGCTAGCCTCAGGGCTTTTGTGATGAGAGGATAGGTGATTGTCATGTCTTTATCCCAGGACACACTTGCTAAATGGATTTGTTCTGTTCCCATGAATCCAGAGACAGAGTCTGAGCCCCCTTGAGGTGAGGGGTGAACTGGTTCTGGGCAGCAGGATGCTGTGGTACCTCGGAGTCTCTGTGGGACCCCAACACTAGACACACTTGGCCCTTTTGAAATCTTAGGAGAAGCCTTGGGAAGTTGTATGGCAGAGGGGAGCAGCCTCTGCATCTCAGTCACCTCCAACTTGCCATGGTGTAGAGTGGGAACTGCAGCCACGATGGGACGGACATTGGCCACGTCCCTGTGTGGGACACAGGCCTGATTGAGTTAGGGTGCATTCTCTGTCTCTCCCCTTCTTGTGATTGTCCCATCTCTACATTTGTGCTTTAGCCACCTATGAGTCCCATCTCTGGTCTCCGAGAGAATACAGGGTTTTATGGGCCAATAGACACAATAATCCCTAGAAATTAGATGCTACCTTACTTTCCAGAAAAGACTGGGCACTCCATGAGTGGCACAATGATGGGATCAGAGTCCCAAAGCTGGTGAGAGGGATGGACTTGTTGTGAATGCATTTGTGAAGGCTCCAAGCTGGAATTCTATTGAAACCAAGCTGGGCAGGCACTGGTGGGGGTATTTGGGTGTTTGTTGGTGAACTCATGTGCAGTTGATGTTGGTAGGCACGGGGGAGAAATCAGCAGCCCATAGAGCTTTTGAAAGTGGACTTATGTGAAAAGAGTCTCAGGTATGGGGAGCACAGGAAATGACATCATTGCCTTGACAATGGATCAAACAGAACATGGAACCCTGGTATCCAGGCACCCACTTCACTGACCCAGCCATCCGAGCTCATTTGGTTGGAGTCACTGGAGTGAGAAGGATGTTCTCCTGTGGTTGCAAACAATGCCGAGCCTCAGGCCCCCAGGAATCTCAGGGGGGCCAACTAGCCCTTTTGGGGAAACATTGGAGGCTTCATCTTAGATGCCAGAGCTTCTGGCGAATGTCGCAGAGGAGCTCAAGAGTAACCCTGTGTAGCACAGGGCAGGTGAGCCCAGCAGGCCCTCTAGTCTGATCCCTGATGAATGGCCCAGGACTCCTATTCTGACTGTGTGTGTGTGTGTGTGTGTGTGTGTGTGTGTGTGTGTTTGTACTGATGGGAACTGTCCCATTGTGCTTTGACTCAAGTCATTTTTCTGTTTGTCACCTTTTCCATTTTGAACCCACCATTCTTGGTCCCAACCCAGGGTGAAAATGATCAGAACACGGATGAGCCCTGCAGGGTACAGAGCCTTGTACCTTACAGGCAGGACCAGCTTAGGAATTGGCTCCTGCCTGTCATTTGTGGGAGGAACCTAGATTTCAGCAGCAACATGGGGTTCATCTACTGGGATTTCATCCCCACCCAGCAGGTGCTGGACCTGCTGTTCCCAAGGTAAGCACCAGACCACCAAGCCCAAGTGTATAGCCCCCTCATGCCTGGGTCTTGGGGCTGCCATGTACCTCTCAGGGACCCAAAGTTTTGTGATACCTAGTGAGATAGAGGACCATGCTCATAGTGGAATGTCAGCCCCGAGTGGGATGAATCCTGGAGGAGCCTGCCACAGCCTTGCAAGGGGAATGAACTCCCCCTCTCAGGCAGAGAAACCATCCTGACTCCAGGTGGTCCACAGAGGTCCATGGAGCAGCCCCCACACACTGGGCACCACAGCTCAATGGTGTTCGCTGAGCTCATTCCCAGGTGGACTCAGTGAGGCTAGGTGGCCTTTCTGGTGTGATGTTGGCTTCGTGAAGAAATAGTTCTGTGCCAGAGGCGTCTCATAACTCAGGCCTTGGGCAAAGCACTTTTGGGTTAATAAAAGACATGTTAGTTTACATAGTGGGACAGAGCTTCCTAGCTGGGATATAGCAGGACAGGGGCTTTGGAGATGGCAGCTCCCACACCCAGAGAGATATGTGGGAATCAGCAGTTTGGGCTCATTCACTGATGAACATGGAGAAAGCACCCACTGTGTGAAGACACGTTTCCAGTCACGTTTCATAATTCAGTGAAAAATGGGGTACAAATGACTGCCACTGTGTCCCTTTTCATGGGAATCAGCCCGAAACCACAGGTGCCATGAGTACATATCCTACATGTGACAGCATCCCTGACTCCATGAGGCATAACTGCACGTTGTCCTCTTCAGTGAACATGGTAGACCCCTGGACCAACTTCAACATGGAATGGGCTTGGGGTCAAGAGGGTGGGCTCCTGTTTCCAGAATAGGGACCTGCAAGGTGATTTGACTTGGGAAGGCTGAGAAAAGACTGCTCTCCCCAATTCTGTTTTCTGCCTGCAGTGTAAGGTGTGGGGCTTCAACAGTAGGAGGGGTAAGGCAGGGAGTTGTAGGTGGAGTCATGGTCCACTGGGGAAGCCCCGGGGACAATGGATCCCCCCACACTACACCTCCCTATCCTCCCCCAGGGCCACAGAGATGTGGCCTGCACTCATGTGAAAAGAGAGGTCCATTGCTACTCAGGGGGACTCAGTGAGAGCTCACAGAGAATGAGGTAGCATTGCAGCCCACGTCAGGGGAGGAGGTGTCTCTTGAGCCCTGAGAAGAGTGGGCAGGAGGACAGACACTCCTGGAAGGTGCATTCCAGGTTGGAGAGCACGTAGCCAAGAGGAAGAAGAGTGTCAGGCCTGCCCAGAGGAGGGGGAGCTGGTCATACCATGGATCTAATGCTCCTTTGTTGAAGGTTCTTTGCCTAGCGACCTGTCCTGTCCCTGCCTGTACAGCCACTGTGTCTTGTCTGGGGTGGACTGGTGTGTGCAGAGCCAGGGAAGGTTCAGGAGTATACGGTCCGAGTTTTGCTCTGGAGGCCGTGGCGAAGGCGAGGCCAGGATTTTGCTGACTCCATACCTGCCTCCCCACAGTGCCTCACCTTCCTTCCCGGGGACCTGGGTGAACTTCCACAGTGAGGCTTCCCATCAGCCTCCAGGCTCTCTGAGTCTGCAGCTGCTGCTGAGATCCATGTGGCTCCTGCTGGGTGGCTTGAACCTGGAGCACCAGGCACACCACCTCCTGGCCGCAATTGAAGATGGCAAATCAAGCCAGGCAGAGCCTGAGAGCCAGGCGGACTGGGGTGAGTACCTAAGGGTACATGAGGAAAGGTCCGAGTGTTGTCTGTATGTCGGGTGTTCGGCTGGAAATTAGGATAAGCCTTTGTCCACTCAGGAAGTGACCCCAGTGTGCAAAGAGGTCCTGTGTGGGCTAAGGGCCTGAGGTCTTCTTGGCAGCAGGGGCATTGTCTGTCTGCTCCAAAGTCAGGGCAAGGCAGCCATGTTGGCATCTTTTCTCCTCTAGCTACCAGCTCAGTTCCTGTCACGACTCCTAAGCCAACCCCAGATCCAGAGCCTTCTCCCTGGGAAGGGGCAGAGCCGGAGTCCAGGACATCAGGGGTCTCCACTAGGAACTCTTCACGGCCCCAATTCAACAAGCGGGTGGGAGGCAGATGCCTCATTCACGTGTACATGGAAAATGAAAGGACAAAGTATAAGAGCATCCTGGTGAGTCTTTGAGCGGGGGAGTCTCCTGGGAGCCCACACTGGGGAAGACCGAGTCCACAGCAAACACCTTGGACTAGGCCTGTCTTCTTGAATTGGAGCTTCTGGAAGGTCAGGAAGGAGAGCAGAAAATGAGGAAGAGAGAGTTTGGTGTTAAGAGCTTGACCTGAGAGGCGGGGAGCAGCAGCATGCCAGGTCTGGGTGGGAGTGGGCCTGTGTGTTTTGGGGTGTGCAGGTCAGAAGTGCAGGACTGAGGGCTGGGTACAGAGGAAGTCAGAGAAATATCGAGGGTACAGGCCATCCTCTACTGACCTTGGTATTGAGGAGGAGTATATTGAACCATGGAGGTTGAAGCAGAGGAGTTGGCAGTCATTTTCTTATGTGTGGGAGGGGACATGTTGCTGGTTGAAGGGAAGGGAGCCATTGTGGGATGATTAGGGTGGGTAGGTGTGGGTCACAGACAACTGGGGGCCTTGGAGGAGCCCATTAGTGTCCTAGTTTGCATGTATGTGAATAGAGAGTGAGCGGCTCTCTCTGCAGAATTTTCCTGGGTGTGGAGTATCCATCATGACACTCTGGTGTCCAGCTGCAGGGGAGCCATGTTGAACCACCACACCTGCTGGGTCTGTACCTCCTGACACCCCAGCAAGCACTGACACTCTCGAGCCCAGCAGCTTCCATGCCTATCATTAAAGAGTCCTAAGTGTGTGTTGTGGCCTGGCTGTCAGGACCAAAGCACCTAGGGTTTGTGCCTGGTCCACACAAAAATGCAGCTGCATCCCAGACCAGAGCAGGGATATGGAAGTCCACTGGACCATACCTCCCATCTTGAATGGGACTAGAGTGTGTCTGTGCAAAGCCTTTTGGTCCTTATTCCCTTCCCCCTGCAGGGCATAGCAGGTTGAAGCAAACTCTTGTACCAAGATTGGGATTGGGCTAGAAGCACATAGGAAGACCCCACATGATCACATGAAGGCCTCAGGTAGCAGGGTAACAAGATGGTGCCCTTGTGTTGAGAGCTCAGTTGTCTCTGATTGTCCTTGAGCACTGTCCTCTGGGTAGCTACTCCCAAATTCCCTCTCTGATGAGCTTTCTCCAACCCTGCTCAGGTGACCTGCCAGGACAGGGCTCCAGTCATCATCCGCAGGGCCTTAGATGCACACTTGCTCCAGCAGGAGGATCCAGAAAACTTTGAGCTTCTGCAAATTGTCTCAAACCATCAGAGTAAGTGAAACCATCAGAGGGTAGGGAGCAGTGAGTCACAGTGGGCTCAAGAAAACTGGGAGCCAAAACACAGTGTGCGTCCACCAAATGCCCAGGAAGAGTATGGTGGCACTTGTGCACAAGACAAAGTGTAGTGATGGGGCATAAATCTGTAGGTTCTTCATATTCCCCAGGGACTGTGGACCTGCCTACCATGTATTCTTTCCTTGGCCTGAGGAGGCATTGCAAAGCTATTATCCATGAGGGACCAAGAAGAGAGGCTTCTTTGTCTTGTGTCAAAGAAGACAGACAACCACAGGGTGCCTACTTTGGCAGCCTTTCCTGACTGAGACAAGTACATGAGAAAAGCAGTTCAATGAAGAATCATTTCTGGCTTCCAATCTTTCTATTCATTGCAAACTGAGTTCACTTAGGACCAGAGGCCATTTCTAGAGAGAAGTGTGTGGTAGAATAGAACCCTTCACAGCTTGTAAACTCTTGTTGGAGCGAGAGAGAGAGAGAGAAAGAGAGAGAGAGAGAGGAGAAAGAAGGAGGAGGAGGAGGAGGAGGAGGAGGAGGAGGAGGAGGAGGAGGAGAAAAGTGAAAATGAGTTGAAGGAGAGGACAATGAATTAGAAGGTCAAGATGACTATAAGAAGAAGCATGAGGAGAAGATAAAGAAGGACAAGAACAAGAAGGAGAAACACAAGCAGAACAAGAAGTATAACAATAAATTGATTAAAAATGTGAATGAGAATTATACTCATGAGGAGGAAATGCAGAAGTGGGGAACTCAAGAGAAATATATTGCTCTGAATGGCACAGCCCTGCTGTGGACATCCTCCACCCACGCTCAACACACCTCCAAACCATACCCCTCAAGTTAGCGTAGCCCCGTCTGAGTGGATGAATGCACTGGCAAGGTGGAGGCACCCACCATCAAGTGTTTTCCCCCAAACCCACCTGTGATCATTGCTGCAGTGGGGAGAAAACCTTCAACACATGAGTCTTTGGGGGACAATCCAGATGCAAAGTCTAGCTGTTTCTCTTTGGCGGGTTCAACATGAACTGAGAGGTTCTGGGGTGCAAGGGGCTATTTCCTTGAAAGTGATCCTGTAGTGGACCTCCTGTGCATAGAGGGTCCTCAGGGAGGAATCAGTGGGGAGTCTTTGGTGGAACAGTAGGTGGATTTGCGGGCTCTCAGGTCTGTGTGTGAGACCTGCGCTGGCAGAGGCTGTCAGTTGTGGGGGATGTTGGGTAGTGTATTCCTTGAGTGTCACCTACCACGCCTCTGCCCCTTCCTCTCCAGAGCTGAGGTTCCCTGCTGATGGGAACGTATATTACGCCCTGGATGGCAGAGTGGATTATAACTTCGTTCTTCGGGAAACAGCTGCCAGAAAGTGGTTCAAGGTCAAGCCAAAGGAGGTAATCAGCCACCTTCTTCAGTCTTTACTCCTGGGGCCACTCCACATCCTCCAAGGGGACAAGAACCTCAGGTTCTGAATGGATGTTGTAGAATGCCCACGGAGCCAACTGCCAGGCTGGGTGGGGTGCAGGTGCTGGGCTTTGCTGATGTTGTCATCCCCCACAGTTCTCGGAGCCTTCCGTGGCAGTGGCATCCAGGATCCCAGCAGCTGGGAGCAGCAGCTCTGCAGTGGCTGCAGGACCATCGCCCCAGGCCACCCAAAGCAATGAGTGGTGCAAGAGGAAAGTCACCAGTAGCAGCTCCTCACTGCTTCACTCCAGCGAGCAGGTGGAAGACAGCCGCTTTGTTCACGTCCTCCTAGAGGGACAGAGCCGGAGGGAGACAAAGCGCATCCTGGTAAGCCTGACAGCAGGGCTGCCTCCTGGTGTCCACACAGTGGAAGGCAGGAGACACAGCCAACCCCGGGGCTGTGGTGGGAAATAAAGAAGAGAGAGGTCCATCTTAAGGGCTTGACCTGAGGAGGGAGAGCCTCAGCATGCCCAGCTCCAGCGGTGAGTGGGCCTGTGTATTGTGGGTTTTGCAGGCCAGAAGTGCAGACGGAAGTGCTGTGGGCAGATGAGGTCAGAGAAATGTCCAGGGTGCAGGCTGCAGTGCCTAGAACTTGGTATTCTCAGTGAGTGAGGTTGGAGCAGAGGAGGTGACAGTGACTTGTCACATGGGTAGGAGGGGATGTGTTGCTGGTGGCTGGGAAGAGAACCTCCGAAGCATGACTAGGTGTGGGAATTTGGGGTCGGGATCACCTGGGGGGTCATGCCAAAGCTTCGGAATGTCAGCCTTTGCATGTATGTGAATAGGGAGCTAAAGGGGTTCTTGGCAGAATTTCTATGGATGTGCAGTAGACACGCTAATGCTGCAGGTGTCCAGCTGCAGAGGAGACATGTCCAGTGCCTGCCAGTGCTGAGTCAAGTACCTCATTACAACCAGACCCGCACTGAGCTTCCAGAGGCCAGGGCCTCTCGAGGCTATCATGAAGCACTCAAGTGCACACTCTTGTATCTGAGTCTGTTTTGTGTAGTGGCAGTCAGGACCAAAATTTTTAGTGTATCTGCCTCTTCCACCCACAAAGGCAGCCTGCATCCCAGAGCACACTTGGCACGCAGGTCCCTGGTCCATTGCTCTCATCTCAGTGAGTTGAGAGTGTGTCTGTGCATAGGCAGTTTGGTCCTTTGACCTGAGTGGAATGTGGCTCCCCAGGGGGAGGGTGGATGGCAGGTACAGGCAGATATTTGTATCAGGATTGTTCTAGTAGCACATTGTAAGAACCCAGGGGGTATATGGAGGCCACACTCAGGCAGCAGGATAACAAGATTGTGCCCTTGTCTATGTAGCTGAGATTTCTCCTGAATGTTTGACCACAGTCTTCTGGGTAGCTCCTCTAAAAGCCATTCTCTGATGACATTTGTCCCACCCTGATCCAGGTGACCTGCCAGGAGAGGGTGAGGAGCCTCATCCGCAGGGCCTTGGACCAAAATAGGTTGCAGCATGAGGATGTGGACAACTATGAGCTGCTGCGAATGATGTCTGAGAATGAGAGTAAGTAGGACAATCAGACAGTGGGGAGAAATGATCCACAGTGGGCTCAGGATAACTCACTAGAGAAAGTGGGCCTTGGCCCTAAAAAAACCAGAGTGTGGTGGGCCTGGTGCAGGAAACCAACTAAAGTGATGGGCGTGTCCAATGTGGAGGTGCTCAATGAGGCCCCAGGGGGCTGCTGGACCTCCCTAAATGTGTTCTCCCCTGGACCTGGTCAGGCAATGCAAAGCTAATATGGATGAGGGGCAAGGAAGAGAGAGGCTTAATCAATCGTCAGTTTGGTTTATGGCTCACTGATAAGGATGACTTCAGATGAAGAGGAGGAGAACATGGGTCCTGATTGGATCAGCATTGCTATGGACGGAAGCAGCACAGGTCCCAATCCATGGCCAGGATATGAGAAGTCCTGCCTACTCACAAGAATATCAGGATGGCAGCAGCTGGGAACAGGACTCAGTGAAGAGGAAGTCAAGGCCAGGGGACAGCCTGTTTGGGTTCTTTTTGGAATAATTCCAAGTCCTCTGTGCCTGGGTGCCCATCTCCTGAAGATCCCAGAATGGCCAGGTTATGATTCCTTCCAGCAATAAAGAAGGGCATCTGAAGAACATAGGCCACAATGCTGAGCTGTCCACAATGAAAGTGCTCTTTCCTTTCTTGTGAGCCAGACACTCCTAGCCTCCACCATCCCAGCCTGTCCACAATAGAATCCACCATCTGTCGGGCATGTAAGTGAGTTTTCCCATTTTCACACACCACCTCATTTGGGTTGGCTCTGTCTTACACATGAGGAAGACTGAGGTGCAAGGAGCTGGGCAAGGGGGCCGTGTCTGCGAATCTCAGGGACTTGGGAGGCTGTACAGGAGGACCAGAAGTTCCCAACAGCCTCAGAAACTTAGGGAGACCCTGTACCCAAGTCGAAAGGCCTGGGAATGGTCTCAGTGCTTAAGTGCCTCTGGTTTTATCCCTGGTACAAAAATAAGCCAGTGAATAAGGAATTACCAAACTGAGAATCTACGAAGGTGATTTCAGAAACACACTTTCAACCCAAGCATCAGTTGAGAGCAGGCTCCAGACCAGGGGAAGTTTGTGTGTAACAAACGTGAAAAGGGAGGACTAGCAGGGGGCCTGGAACCCACTAGGTGTGATGGCATCTATGCCTTATGGCAGGAGGGTGGCAGTGATGCTGGCCCTTTCCTAGATTTTGAAAATCTTGTTTTCATTGGGGAAGCTTTTTGGAGGTGGAATCTAGTTTAGCAATCCTGGTCCAGATGAGGTGCTGACTACCACAGGTAGAAGCCTATCCAGAATGCGGTGTCTGTTATTCAATCTTTCCTGACTATGAGTATGACAAAGAAAGGAAGTCACTTGTGTTTGGTCTTGGTTTCACTCCCGGCCATTGATTGAGAACTGATTTCATCTTGGGGTTCTGAAGAGGGGCTGCATCTGGGCAGAAGAGTGTGATAGATTTGAACTCCTCAGGATGCCCAGCCATTGCCAGAGAAAGAAGGAGAAGGAGGAGGAGGAGAAAGAGGACACTCCTGAGTGGGGAGAGGATCACACGATGAAGAGCAGGAGGAGAAGAAGGAAAAAAGGAGGTGAAACGGAAGGAAGTGTGGAGGGAGATACACAAGAAGAAGAACAAGAAGGAATCATGTAAGAACAAGAAAAAGACCCAGAAAGAACTACAAGAAGATGCAGGACAGAAAGAAGAGCCACAAGTAGAACAAGAACCAGAATACAAGCACCAAGCAGACAGTCATGATGAGAAACAAGGGGAAGGAGAGCGAACCTAGAAAACAATAGAGTTCTCCAGGGCACCACCCTGCTGAAGTCCTCCCATGTCCATGCCCAACACACCTCTGATGGATACCACCTCCCCTCCGCGTATTCATCCATGAGTGAATTCATCCAGGCAAGAGGATGAATTGACCCACCATCCAACGCTTCCCTGAATGCCCATGTGTAAGCATGCAGGAGCCTTTGGGGTGCCAATCCTGATGCAAAGTCTAGCAGTGTCTCTTTGGCAGGTGCAACCTGCACTGAGAAGTTCTGGGGCCCAAGGTGTTGTAGGGCCAAAGAGGCAAGGCACTGAAGATAGCAGGAAACAGTTTAATTTGGCTGCAGCCAGGTTCAGAGGGTACAGCTTTCGCTGTAATCAATCAATCCCCTGAACCCCGAGTTCAGGGAGTTTCAGGGTTTTATACCCAGCATGTAAGGGGAGGGGCTCAGAAGTTCACAGTCTGCAGAAGTTCACATAAAAGCAGCTTTTCTTTCACTTTTGTGGGCAAGTTAACTCTTCAAGGACAACACCTGAGAAGGGGAGAGCTTCTTCTCCCCTTTCTTTCCTCCCCCTGCCAGCTGTTACCATGGAGCCCATTTGTAACTTATCTTAAAAAAAATGTAGACATCTCTGTGCAGCTCAGCTCAAAGCCAGAGGCCTTGTTTGCACATTTCTTCAAAGTACTATACTGGATACGTTTGTGAAAAACTAGTAAGAAGGTGTCCAACACCTGGAGTGTTGGTATCTTCTTAGCCAGTGGCCAAGTAAACAGGGTGACATGAATATAGGAAGTTTATCTACGATGGACTCTCTTGCTGACAGTCTTCAAATCAGCCATGTGTGTAGAAGGCTTTTCTGTGGAGAAAGGGGGTGCCAGTTCAAAGGTGCTATTTCCATTGTCAGGTGCTCTTTTGGTTAAAATCCTGTGCATCATCTTCTCCAGGGAAGAATCATTGAGGGAGTCTTTGGTGGCACTGTAGCTGGATTGGAGGGCTCTCAAGTCTGGTGCTGGCCTGCCCTGGCGGAGACTCTCAGGGGTTGGGGGTGTTTTGTGGTATAATCCTTGAGTGCCCCCTAACAATTCTCTCCACTTCTCTCTGCAGAAATCAAGGTCCCTGACCACTCACTCATGTATCTGTCCATGAATCCGCGAATAAAATACCATTTCATCGTGAGGAAACGCCCCCAGGTCAAGGGAAAGGAGGTAAACACCTACCTTATTCAAGCTGTACTTGTGCTGCCATTCCACTTCTTGTAACAAGAAGCCTCATCACCTGGACATATGTGCTAGAAGCCCATAGAGCTAACTGACAGGCTGGGGTGGCTTTCTGTTTCTGGGTTTGCTGATGTTCCATCCCCCACAGTTCTCAGAATCATCCTGCAAGTCCTCCAGGCCACTTTCCCACAAGCAGGTGGGAGACACCTGCTTAATTCGTGTCCAGTTAGAAACTCAAAGTCCAAAGCTGGCCAAGACTGTCCTGGTAAGCCTGGGAGCAGGGGTGTCCCCTGGTGCTTACACCTGGGTGGGGAGCAGACACTGGTCCAATACCATGGACTACTCATGCCCTCTTGCATTGGAGTTTCTGGATGATCAGGAGGATAGATGGGAATCAAGAAGGGAGAGGTCAGTGTGAAGGGCTGGAGCTGAGATGAGGGAGAGCAGCAGCTGTCCACCGCCACGTCTGAGGGAGTCTGTGTGTCAGGTGGCAGCATGCAGTCCAGAAGGGCAGAGACAGGTATGGGTGACAGATGAGAATAGGACGGGACCTAGGTGGCAGGTTCCCCTGTATGGGATGCTGTCATCCATGGAGGAGGACAGCAGTGTGAGGTTCTGCATGTTCCTTGAACAAGGAGCTGAGAGGGTCCCTCTGCAGAGTCGATATGGATGTGTAGAGCAAGCACACTAAATGTCCAGGTAATCTGCAGGACAGGAGCCCTTTCCAATGACCACCCTTGCCGGATGAGGTGCCCTCCCACACCCCAGCCAGCACTGAGCCTCTGGAGGCCAGGAGCTCTCGTGGCTGTCTTTCAGCACTCCTGTGTGTGGTCATGTTCCTGGGTCTGTTTTGGGCACTGGCAATCCAGACCAAAGCCCTCTAGGTTTTGTGTCTGGGCAACCCCAAATGCCGCCTGCATCCTCAGGCAGACCTGGGATCTTGGAGGCCACTGTCCCATTCCACCCAACTTGTGAGGTGAGATTGCATCTGTATACAGGGAGTGGGGTCCTTTCACCTTGAGTGGAGTGGGGCTCCACAAAGAGCAATGGCAGGTCCAGGAAGTCCTATGTACAAGGATTGGGCCAGTAGCCTATGGGAAGAGCCCACAGGATGAGCAGGAAGCCAGCCTCAGGTAGTAAGGTCATGGATGTTGCCCTTATATTTAGAGTGGAGGTGCCTCCAAAATGCCCCTGCCCACTGTCCTTGAGTAGTCACTTCAAGGCCCATTTCCTGAAGGCCTGTCTCCCATGCTGCTCCAGGTGACCTGCCACGATAGGGCTCCTGTCATCATCCGCAGGGCCCTCGAGCTACACTTGCTTGATCAGGAGAAGCCGGAGGATTATGAGCTGGGCCAAATCATCTCTCACCGTCAGAGTAAGTGGAACAATCAGATGGCAGGGAGCAAGGTTCAGGATGTGGACTCAGGTCAACTCTTAGCACCAAAGAGTAGTCTCTGACCCCCAAGAACACTCCAGCAGGGTGTGTTGGGGCTCTTGCACAAAGCCAATTGCACTTCTGCTGGTGTAATTCTCGAGGTTCTAAGGTATACCCCAGTGGCTATTGCGGCTCCCCACCAGGTGCCCTCCCCTGGACATGAACAGGCATCTAAAGCTGACATCAGTGAGGAGTGAGGAGGAAAGCCTGCTTACAGGCTGTGGTCTGGGATAGGAGTGGTTTCAGAGGAACATGGGAATGCATGGGCTAAAGATGGAACTGGCACTTTTGTGGACTGAATCAGCAATATTGAAAGCTGCTGTGTGACCAGAAAACCACTGCCTGGGCAGAGCATGGCCAGGATTGTAGCAAGCAGTAACAGGATGAAATTGGGAAGAATACACAGCCTGGGAGACAGCCTGAATCATCTGTGTTTGGATGAAGTCCATGGTCTTCCGCCCCTGAGTCCACTTGCCAAGGAGTGATCACAATAGCCAGGTTATGACCCCTAACTAAAGTCACATGAGGGCTTCCTGAGCACGTCGGCCACAGAGCTCATCTGTTAATAATGCCAGCGCTTTTTGGTGGGTTGGTTTGTTTTTGTGAGCCCAACACCCACAGCAGCCATGATCCCAGCCTATGTATGCTGAAGACCACCACCCCTATGAGTTCTAGGATCAATTTTCTCCTATCTTAACATACTGTTAGGTTAGTAGAATCTATGGAAGAGGAAGTCTGTCTGGGGCCTTGGTAGCCTAAGAAATTCATAGCAGAGATCCACACATCCAACCCAGAAAAGATGGAGAACAGGTTCTAGGTTTGACGAGGCTGAAAGGAAACAGGTGTTCAGAGGAAGGAGAAGCGGGCTGTTGTATTCCCCCACTCGGGGTCGTGGCACCACTGGACCATACACCATGTTGGAGGGAAGCAGTCCCTTTGCTGGTCTTTGGAACCATTGTTCTCAGTAGGGCAGCATTTGGAGTGTGGCCTCCATTCTCGGAAGCCTGGTCCACATGGAGGTGGGCACCAACAATGACAGAAGCATGGCTCAAATGTGGTATCTGTTCTGGTCAGCCTGTCCTCACTGTGGCCATACTTGAGGAAAATAACTCAGAAGAGGAATCCTAGGCCTTTTCTCCGGGTTTCCTAGCTTTCTCTCTGGTTGTGCACTGAGGCTGTCCATAAAGCTCTAGTGTGTGGCAGTGGAGAGTTCCTCAGCCCTTGCCAAACAGGCATAGACTGGGAGAGAGAGAATGAGGCTGGCAGACAGGGAGAGAGAGAAGACAGAGAGGAGAGGAGGACCTCTACTTGGAGGATGAGGATTCAGTGGAGCCAACAGGGCCAAGGTACTATTGTCCAGTGCGCACTCTGTTTAGGTCTTCCTCCAACCATACCCACCCTTTCTTCCAGTCACTCCCACCTCCCAGTAATATGTTCATCTTGAATGAGAATTTCATGATGACATCAGAGCACTCACCATCCAATGCTTCCCTCCAAAGCCACCTATGAAGACGGCCCATGTGGGGTCTGAATCTTCGGCACAGGAGCCTTTGTGGGAGATTTCAGATGCAAACCCTAGTGGTGTGCTTTCGCAGATGCAAGAGGACCTGGGATGTTCTGGAGTCCAAAACCTTTGGAAGGAACAGACATTAGGTCTGTTGAAGTGCTCTGCCTAGTTTTTGCTCAGGGAGGACTGTGGAGGCTGTCTTTGTTGGTATTGGTGCTGAGTTGGAGAGCTCTCAGGTGTGTGGCTCAGGTCCTTCCTGGCACGCACAGGCTCTCAGATGTTGGGGTGTCCTAGGGAGCACCTCCTGAGTGCCACCTTCTTTTTGTACTTGCCTCTCTCCCCAGAGCTGAGGATTCCAGCGCAGGCCAACGTATTTTATGCAAAGAACCCTCACACAAAATCCAACTTCGTGCTGAGGAAAAGGAGCCTCTCCCAAAAGAATGATGAGTGGATCCAGCCTAAACCTCCCTCTCGTCCTGCAAAGAAGGCTCCAGCCCTCCTGAGGATGCTCGCAAAACCATTCTGCTGCTGTGTGCCTGGGCGGGGCTGAGGCAGCCCAGGAATATTTACATTGATTACTATTTGCTTGGAAAGTTTGAACCTATAGTTTGCCATTGTCCTTGACCTTGTCAAGTAACACAGTTGTTACTCTATCCTGTATTTGTTGTTTCCATTAATATATTATTATTTTAAAATGTATATGTTTTTGTTACCTGATCTACTGTGATGATTTGAGTGTACTAAATGTAGCAGTGATTCCTGAAGGACACATCCAAACCAACAGGAAGGAATGTTTCATTCTATCAGCAAGAACTTTGGTTTTTAGGAGTTTTGCAGATGGCATTATCTGAGTCAGTTTTCCAATGGGGGCAATGAAGTATTGACTAGTCATCATGGTACAAACACACACTAGAGCAAAGACACACACACCACACACACACACACACACACACACACACACACACACACACACTAGAGCACACACACTCAATGAGAGATAGATAGATGGAGTTGGTCTGTGCTGAAATACTTTGGAGACATGGTTCTGATTTCTCTCATTTTGGAGTATTTTCAGTTGCATAAGGTGTCCTGCAAATGAATCCCGTGTCTGAAGAAGACATGAATGTGTACTTCACATGCCACTTTCCACATAACCCCAAGGTCATGTCATGTAATCTTTTTCATGCAGCTGTATTTTGACTGTGAATCATCCCATGAGGTCAGCTATGGAATTTTCCACTGGTAGCATCACAATAGGGATCCACTCTTTGGATTTGGGGATTTTTTCTATTTTCTTGATTCAGTTGGAAAGAAATATATATATATACACACACACACACACACACATATATATGGTTTTTGATCAAAATTCTGCCTTTGATGATAATGAATGCCATGCAACTAGGAATCTTTAGACTGTTGCCAATGAATAGATGCCTACTGTTGCCTGGACTGGTCTGCAAAGTCCTGTAGCATCTGAGCATGTGTGAGGGCTGTACAGGTCTTGCAAAAAGTCCTGGTCAGATGATCCTGCACAAAGCTGAGCTCCTAGTGGTCTCTACAACAGCGTCATGGCCAAGGAGAAACACACTTCCATACAGAAGTTGGGAAGCTACCTTATGAAGGTGATCATAGGTACGGGATCCTCTTGCTAGAACCCTTTTTTTATTGGGCCAGAACTGTGCTCTGAATGTGCTTTCTGAGAAGAGCTTGGGATTTTCTAGTTGAAGCAGTTCGTGCAAGCTGCTTCCACTTGCAGGAACAAAGTGTGTTCTCGTTGAGCACTTTGGGATGTCTCTGGTTGAACTAGAGTGTGTCAGAAGCACTTGTAATGATTGGCATTCACGGTTTCACATTGAAGCCTTTGTGCCATCTGTCAACCACTGATGGCTGCAAGTGGGGAATGGAAGCCATTTGCTGCAAGCAGTTTCAACTTGCAGGACTAACTTTGTTGTAAGTGGGCACATGGTGTTTTTTTTTTTTTTTTTTCCTGGTGAGCTAGAAGAAAGCAAAACTGCTTCTTACAGGTGACAGGCATGCTTTCCCATTGAAGACTCTGTGCCATTGATCCAGAACAGTTCACTCATGTGGGCACCTGCACTTCAAGTGTCAGTTGTAAACAAGTGTGACATATGGATGTCAATGAGACTTTGGAGAACTGATCTTCTCAGCTGGTCCTCTTTCCTCCTGCAAGTGGGTGATGCTAGATTCAAGAGATGTCTTTCTGGCACCCTTTGTGTTTCATGCCTGAACTGTGCTCTGAATGTGCTTGAGGAGAACAGCTTAGAAGTGCAGAAGTGAAGCTGTTTGTGGAAGCCGCTTCAAGTAGCAGAAGCTAACTTGTTCTTGTTCCCTGGTTGAAGCAGTGTGAATGAGAACGGTTTCTCAGAGCTGGTAGGAATGTTTGCATTTGGCAAATGTTGCCATCTGTCACCCAGAGTTCCTTGCATGCAGAAACCTGCATTTCAAGTGTTCTCAGAAAGGTCTGATGAGTGGGTTTCCATGGAATTTTGTGGAATTGATCTTTTCAGCAGTCTCTGTGGCCTTCTCAAAATTGGTGATCCTCGGTGCAAGGACTCTCTTGTCAGCCAACATTGTATTTTGGGCCTGACCTCGGCTCTGAATGTGCTTGCTGAGAGTAGTTTGGGAGTGCAAAAGTAAAGCAGTCTCTCAGCAGCTTCAACATTCAGGAGCTCATTCTGTTCTCAGTGAGCACATTGGGGTTTGTCACTACTTAAACTAGCCTGAAGAACCACTGCTTCTCAGAGGTGGCACTTTCCCTTTGAAGCATTGGTACAATTGGTCAGTGGGAGTTCAATGCAGGCAGGCATTTGCATTTCAAGTGAATTCTGTGACAAACAATTGAGCAATGGATTTCAATCAACCTTGGGGAATTGCTCTTCCCAGTGGGCCCACAGTTCTCCTCCAAGTTGCTGAACCTAGGTCCAAGGGCTCTCTTGCTAGCACTCTTTGAATATGGGCTGAAACTGTGCTCTGAGTGTGCTTCCTGAAAATATTTTGGAAGTGCAGCACAGAAGAATTTTGGCAAACAGCTTTCATATTAGGAAATGACTTTTTTCTCATCGTGCCCATTGAGCTTTGTACCTGGCTGAAGTAGCCTTCAATCCAATGGCTTCTGAGAGCTAGCAGGCACAGTTTCCATTGGAAACAACTGAGCTCTTGGTCAATGGTAAGTTGGTTGCTGTCAGTCATGAAAGTTTCAATGAGTTTTTAGAAGAAGGAGACCATGGGAATACAACGAAACCTTGTGCAATTCATTTCCTAATAAACTTTGTGATGCTACACCAGAGTGGACTTTTGCAATGATACTTTCTCATGTTTTTTGCAGGAAATGTGTTCTGAATGTGCATCCTGAGATGCATTTGAAGGGGGCAAACAGAAAAAGTTTGTGCACAAAGTAGCTTTGTTCTCAGTGGCGGTTTTTCCCTGGTTGAACATGCAGGAAGCAGAACCTGTTGTCAGAGCTGATGGCACCATTTCACTTGGAACCATCTATGCACTCAATAAAGCACAGGTCATTGCAGACAGGCTCATGCAATTTCACGATAGTTTTCAGAATCCGTTTGAGGAATGGATTCCACAGAATCATCGAGGAATTGAACCATCCATCAGACCTATCGCTTCCTATCTGAGCAAGTGCTCGGAGGTACAAGGGCTCTCCTGCTAGCACACTTTGGATATTGAGCCTGAACTGTTCTCTGAATGTGCTCAATGAGAAGCGTGTGAAGTGCAGAAGAGAAGCAGGGTGTGCAAACAGCTTCAACTGCAGGATGTAAAAGTGTTTCTGGAGAGCACATTGGGATTTGGGCTTGGTTGAACTAGTAGGAATTGGAATCCCTTCTTAGAGCCAGCAGTCACGGGCTTTACTTAGAAGTTTCTGTGTCTTGTATAAAGCACAGTTTGTTGCTCGTGGGCACCTTCATTTCCAGTGACTTTTCAAAAATTTTGAGGAAAAGGATTTCAATGAAACTCTGGGTCATTGATCTTGTCAACTGCCCAACTTTCCATGTGAATATTGGTGATGTTAGGTCCAAGGGCTCTCTGGGTAGCACAATTTGCACTTTGGATGTAAAGTGTTGTCTGAAAGTGCTGGCTGAGAAAAGATTGAAAGTGCAGAATGGAAGCATTTTGTGCAGGCAGCTTCCAGTTGAAGGAACGGTCTTGTTCTCTGTAAGCACATTGGGTTTTGTGTCTGGTTGAAGCTGCATGAAGCAGAACTGCTTCTCAGAGCTGGCACTCTCAGTTTCTCTCTGAAGCATCTGTTCTATTGGAAATGCAGGTTCCCTGCATGAAGGCTCCTGCAATTCCAGTTTGTTTTCTGAGTGGGAACCGTTGACTTCAATGAAACATTGGCAAATGTATTTTCTTCAAAGGGCAGCTTTCCTCTTTAAAGTTGGTGATTGGAGCTACAAGGGCTCTCTTACAGGTACACTTTTCCTATTGGTCGAGAAGGGGGGTCTGAATGTGCTTGGTCAGGAGAGTTCAGAAGGTCAGAAGTGAAGCCCTTCATCCAAGCAGCTTTCACTTCCGGGAACAAAGTGGATTCCCAGTGAGCAATTTGTGGCTGTCCCTGTTTGAACTAGAGTGCCGCAGAATGACATATAATAACTGGCAGACACCTTTTCACTTTGAAGCCTTTGTGCCATCAGGAAACTTGTTTGTTGCATGCAGATCCCTGAATGTCATTTACCACTAAACTCACCCAAGTCCAGCATGGTAGTGGTTGTCATAAAAAAAAAAAAAAAAAATCTGAAATGTCTATTGCACACGAAGCTCACACGTTGGCAAGGAAGGCTGTGCTTGAAAACTCCTCAGGCCCCTAAGGGTGTCTTCAGCTGTGAGTCTGTAGAATTTCCTCCTGGGGCCTCTTTTCCAGTGATCTGCTGCCCTGCCCTCGCCAGCTTCCCTCCCTTTCCCATCTTTCCTCTCTCTGGTCCACTCCTCAGATCCCATCCTCCCTTCAATAAGGCCTCATCCAGGAAGCCTGCCCATGTGCCTCTCACTTGATTCAAACTTCTCCAGTGCACTTGTTGTCAAAGCAGGGACTCCCAGGAGAGAGGAGCTCTCCATTCTCCACATTGATGTCTCTCAGCAGGGAGGACTCCTCCATGCTTGGATGGCAGGGCTGTGATCACCTGGGAAGGTGGAAATAGGAGGCTTCCAGGGGGCTGTGGTGTTCCTAGCCAGGGTGCTGGTCACTGCAGTGCATTTAATCTATGGACCTGAAGGAGCCTTATGCTGCATAATGGTGTACTTCTGCATCTGTATGCACCTAGTTCTTCATGTGGGGGGAAAAAAGCAATGTTCTCAAAGTTTGCTTTATATTATACTCAACTGGTAATTTACAAACCCCAGTGTCCCATCTTAGCCCAGAGCCATTCCATCAGCCCAGGGCCAGTGGGTGGTCCAGCGGTCAGTACTATGTACAGTTCCCAGGTGGTTCCCGTGTGCAGCTGAATTTGCGAGCCAGTGTTCTGTAGGATTGCCCTTGAGGTTAGAATTCATTGACTTCCTCTTATGTCATTTGACTGGTTCAGGATATTCTTTGTCTTATTAAGTATTCTGTGAAATTTTCAAGTTAGCAATCTCTGGTCATTTCTACCCTCTGATGGCATCTTGTTCAACAGCTTGTTGTTGGGTGGGGTCGGTCAAGGGCAGTCCTGGGTCACAGAGAGGGACAGGAAGATCATAATGTGGAATGGTGGTGTAGAGAGTAAGGGTGGGGCCAGAGCCCACACTGTGGTTAGGGTAGGGAAGGGATTGAAGAGACTACCTTGAAAGCGAGATCTGGCTGCATTAACCAGGAATCAGGGCCTGGAATTGGAAGCAATGACAGGGCTTCTGACTAGAAAGGACACATCCTTGTGGGCTGAGTTGGAGGTCCAGCCAGGCAGAGGAACACAGAGAGGACGCAGGAGACGGGGATGGTCTAGATCATAGAGCTGCTCCATCATCATATCTTAGAGTGAATTTTTTTCTTCCAGTTGTTGGTAAATGCTAATTCATTCACATGTTACATCACATCCACCTCGTCCATTGCAAAGGCCAGCTCAACCAACACAGGCAGTGATATCTTGTGTGCATTCCATTCTACAAGGAGGTGCCTGTGGGCACTCAGGCATTGGCAAGCTTGCTTTGGAGAGTGAATCTTCTCAATGTTATTGGACTGGCTTTTGAAAGCTCATGGGGTTTGGCTAGATGTAGAATTCTTCCACACAATTAAGCATGATGTACATTTTAGAGAGCATTTTCACTGAAGGGAAGGTTGGGGGTGTGGAGCCGTGAGCATTAACATCTATCGTGTTTCTCACCTGGAGTTGGCTACCTACAACTGGTGACCGTGTTTTGCTATTGCTGAGCAATACTGAACAAGTCTCTGGCCCAGTAATCCATTGCTGAACTACATCCCCAACAAAAAGACATTGAGTGAAGGTGAGGACCAGAAGAGCCCGGGAACCACCTGACAGCTGCCTTGAAGTCCTGAGCTCTGGAACATCATATGCCAACTCAACTGTGTATCAACCTTGTCTTCCTGGGCTTATTAGAACTGTGTACCAACAGGTGTCCTCTACTTTCAGAAGCAAATGCAGAATGATAGAATCTGCTCTGAGGACCCATTTCTAAGTCTTGTTTGCCGCACATCTTCTAAGTCTTATTGGCAGCATGTCTTCACTGGAATGAGTAGACATTTGGCATTCTATTGTCCTTAAAATTTCATGAGATTCTACACCTACTTGGTAGGTTGTGTTTTTAAAGAGACTTGGCCTGAATGCATTTTACATGCCAAAATATGGCTTGTCTTTTCTCCTAAACGTATCAGGGCAGTCAGAGCAGCCAAGGAGAACTAAATACAAGTGGAAAATGGCCAAATAGACTGGGATCACTGCACACCTTTCTAGAACCTTCTTTCATGCTCTGGCTTTCCTGAGGTTAAAATGTGGGGACCTGTGATCCAGATTTGTTAGCAAGTAGTTTTCTTGGGAGGCAATACTAGAAAACTCCAGGTGGGAACAGGAAGTGATTAGTCACTGAGCGACCAAGCACAGGCCTGCTAAGGAGTGCTGGGGTTCCATGTAGATCATGCTACGAATAGAAGCCCTCTTACAGGGTGAGAGAGCTGAGGTGTTCTCCACCCACTCCTGCCAGCCATGGCAGGAAGCTGCTGCTGGCCTTCACTGTAGGCAAATGGGCCATGGTGCTGGGGGCTGGAGGTCAGCTGGGGTGTGAAGAAATGGCATAGTGCTGGACAATGTCATCTAGCTTTGAATCCCCAGACTGGGATCTTGAGCAGGGCAAGGACAGAGACTGTGCCCAATGCAGCGTCTACTTCTCAGCATAGTGCCAGGCACACAGCAGACCTTCATCAATCCCCGTGGAATGTGCTGGCTCGCCCCAGCCCTGCTCCAGGCCTCTCAGCTGCGATCTCTCTGCTGGTCCTGTCTGTTCTAGTGTATTCAGCTCTTGCTTCTACGTCTTTCACTTTCCCAATTTTGTCCTCTCTCTCCACACTCGTGTGGTCACTCTGCCTTCTTCCCAGGTGGCTATCTGGCGGGGCTGTGGCATAGAGATCTCATTACTGCCAGAGATGGAGTTTTTAAACCAAATAAGACACGTGCTCTGCTGCTTAGGATTGTCTTCAGCATAAGGTGAGGTAGAAGGTTTGAAATTTGGATTGCCCTCCCAATCTTAAGGCATGTAATCCCTGTGTGCAGACCAGGAAGTGCCCTGGGAAGAAAGGCAGGTGTGGGTTTGGAATCAGGTGAGCTGGCCTGAGCGGCCCAGGTCTAGGCGCCCACACGAGGGTGCGACCCGGGAGGTCTCTGCCGTCGTCTTGGAGCCTGGGTCCCGGCTGCCTGTCCCCACAGCGCCCACCCCCGACCCCGCTGTCGGGGTCCTCACCTGAGGGCTCTCCTCAGCGGAGCTGCTGGTCACAGCTGGTGGGTTTTGATTTGCAGGGTCCTGTTCAGGATGCGGTGGCCTCAGCAGTGTGGCCTGGGCCGCGGACCTCAGAGGAGAAGAGGCGGCCTGACCAGCAGGACCCTGGAGAGGGGAGGACGACAGAGGAGCCCAGTGTGACCTGGGGAGCAGGAGGCCGGTTTAAAAGACAGACCCGCCCAGGTATTTCACTTCTCACTCTGTGCCTGGTTTTTCTGCTGCACCTGTGAGGATTTTTTTTTTGTTGTTTTTGTTTTTTGTTGTTGTTTTTTAAGTTCTTGCTTTAAAAACCCTTTCCTCTTTCCTTCTGTGTACCTGACCCATCATTTTAAACCATGTTCCAAGGTCACTTTTTGGTGTATGTGTGGTTCTGGAGATTGATCCTAGGGCCCTGAGCCTGTTAGGCAAGTGACCTACCTGTGCTACACCCTCAGAGACCCCTGTAAACGTTTATCCCCTTGGCCATGGGGTCTAAGTTGCCAAGGCTGACCTCAGACATTCCTCTTGCCTCAAACGTTCCAACCTCCCTGGTGGTTGGCATGACAGGCATGCCCCTGGGACTGTCACACTGTAGCCTGTGATGGGAACTCATGTGCATCTGTCCAGGGCTGAGCATGGTTATGCAGAGCTGTGCTCCAGGCTCCCTGCAGGGCTGTGGAGGCTTCTGCTGCCCAGCAGCCCTGGTGCCATGGCCAGTGCTTCTCCCAGCACTTCTCCCAGTGCTTCTCCCAGCTGCCCATTGCTATAGGCTGACCTTATTTTGTTCTTATGGCACTCATATGTTCTCTGGAGTATGTTGGATCCTTTGCCAATTACAAGTCTAACAGGTCCTCTAGAACATTCAAACAATTAGTAAAATTCCTAAAGAGTAAATTGGGCTAATGTTTTGGCAAGAACAATGTTGGATGATAATTTCATGCCTTGAATATATCATCCAACATGAAGTTACATTTTATTACTTAGAAAATAGTAAAATATTGAAGCAGTACCATGGTCTGAGCCAAAATAGATCCTCAGGATCTTGGGCATTCTGTAATAAATCTGCATCACTTGAAGTATAGCGTTGATCATCTCTGGGTAATGAAATGGAAGTAAAGGTATCAAAGCCAATGATCATCTGTTTCCAATTTTCTGTGATTTGGTTCAAGTGGTAAAGTGGTGATATTTATCAATTAATGGATCAAATAGGTTGAGCGACTTTTTCCTAATGACTATTAAGGCAGATGGCAATTGGTTGTTGGTGTCCAGACCCACAGCAGTCATTTTACAAGCAATGTCCATCCAGCGCTCTGTCTGGGCCTTGCTCTGGGCCACCACTCTCCCTGCCTGGCCTTATGTCACAGTGTCCCCTTGCAAGCAAGGAGAGTGGCAGGCGCCTTTTCAGGGGCCCTGTCCTCCTAGGCAGTTGTCCCCTGTCCCTGGCTGAGGAGCCATTTCCCATGGAAAAGCCCAGCATCCAGGGCCGCGTCCACAGGGTCCCACGGCCACGAGGGTTAGCTGCAGGCCTCACACCCAGGAAGTTGGGGACAGGTGAGGAGGCTAGTTAGTTGCTGTTCCACCCTAGGTCACCAGGTGAGCTGACAGCAGCAGGCTGGGCGCCCAGAGCCCCGCCCACAGCACCGCCCACAGCACGCTGAGTGGGTCGCGGAAGAGGGGTGGGGCCGTCGCCAGGGAGACGGGGGCGGGGCCTAAGCCAGGGCGGGAACTTTGAGCCTGGTCCCCTGGAGCTCAGAGCCCAGGAGCACGGAAGTAGCACAGGGCGGCGGGGCAGCGGGGCTGCGCGTCCCGGTTGTGGGGTCTGGCTCCCGGGTCCATGACGGGAGAAGGTGAGCTGGCCTGAGCGGCCCCGGTCTAGGCGCCCACACGAGGGTGCGACCCGGGAGGTCTCTGCCGTCGTCTTGGAGCCTGGGTCCCGGCTGCCTGTACCCACAGCGCCCACCCCCGACCCCGCTGTCCGGGTCCTCACCTGAGGGCTCTCCTCAGCGGAGCTGCTGGTCACAGCTGGTGGGTTTTGATTTGCAGGGTCCTGTTCAGGATGCGGTGGCCTAAGCAGTGTGGCCTGGGCCGCGGACCTCAGAGGAGAAGAGGCGGCCTGACCCGCAGGCCCCTGGAGAGGGGAGGACGACAGAGGAGCCCAGTGTGACCTGGGGAGCAGGAGGCCGGTTTAAAAGACAGACCCGCCCAGGTATTTCACTTCTCACTCTGTGCCTGGTTTTCCTGCTGCACCTGTGAGGTTTTTTTTTTTTTGTTGTTGTTGTTGTTGTTTTTTAAGTTCTTGCTTTAAAAACCCTTTCCTCTTTCCTTCTGTGTACCTGACCCATCATTTTAAACCATGTTCCAAGGTCACTTTTTGGTGTATGTGTGGTTCTGGAGATTGATCCTAGGGCTCTGAGCCTGTTAGGCAAGTGACCTACCTGTGCTACACCCTCAGAGACCCCTGTAAACGTTTATCCCCTTGGCCATGGGGTCTAAGTTGCCAAGGCTGACCTCAGACATTCCTCTTGCCTCAAAGGTTCCAACCTCTCTGGTGGTTGGCATGACAGGCATGCACCTGGGACTGTCACACTGTAGCCTGTGATGGGAACTCATGTGCATCTGTCCAGGGCTGAGCATGGTTATGCAGAGCTGTGCTCCAGGCTCCCTGCAGGGCTGTGGAGGCTTCTGCTGCCCAGCAGCCCTGGTGCCATGGCCAGTGCTTCTCCCAGCTGCCCATTGCTATAGGCTGACCTTATTTTGTTCTTATGGCACTCATATGTTCTCTGGAGTATGTTGGATCGTTTGCCAATTACAAGTCTAACAGGTCCTCTAGAACATTCAAACAATTAGTAAAATTCCTAAAGAGTAAATTGGGCTAATGTTTTGGCAAGAACAATGTTGGATGATAATTTCATGCCTTGAATATATCATCCAACATGAAGTTACATTTTGTTACTTAGAAAATAGTAAAATATTGAAGCAGTACCATGGTCTGAGCCAAAATAGATCCCCAGGATCTTGGGCATTCTGTAATAAATCTGCATCACTTGAAGTATAGCGTTGATCATCTCTGGGTAATGAAATGGAAGTAAAGATATCAAAGCCAATGATCATCTGTTTCCAATTTTCTGTGATTTGGTTCAAGTGGTAAAGTGGTGATATTTATCAATTAATGGATCAAATAGGTTGAGCGACTTTTTCCTAATGACTATTAAGGCAGATGGCAATTGGTTGTTGGTGTCCTGACCCACAGCAGTCATTTTACAAGCAATGTCCATCCAGCGCTCTGTCTGGGCCTTGCTCTGGGCCACCACTCTCCCTGCCTGGCCTTATGTCACAGTGTCCCCTTGCAAGCAAGGAGAGTGGCAGGCGCCTTTTCAGGGGCCCTGTCCTCCTAGGCAGTTGTCCCCTGTCCCTGGCTGAGGAGCCATTTCCCATGGAAAAGCCCAGCATCCAGGGCCGCGTCCACAGGGTCCCACGGCCACGAGGGTTAGCTGCAGGCCTCACACCCAGGAAGTTGGGGACAGGTGAGGAGGCTAGTTAGTTGCTGTTCCACCCTAGGTCACCAGGTGAGCTGACAGCAGCAGGCTGGGCGCCCAGAGCCCCGCCCACAGCACGCTGAGTGGGTCGCAGAAGAGGGGTGGGGCCGTCGCCAGGGAGACGGGGGCGGGGCCTAAGCCAGGGCGGGAACTTTGAGCCTGGTCCCCTGGAGCTCAGAGCCCAGGAGCACGGAAGTAGCACAGGGCGGCGGGGCAGCGGGGCTGCGCGTCCCGGTTGTGGGGTCTGGCTCCCGGGTCCATGACGGGAGAAGGTGAGCTGGCCTGAGCGGCCCCGGTCTAGGCGCCCACACGAGGGTGCGACCCGGGAGGTCTCTGCCGTCGTCTTGGAGCCTGGGTCCTGGCTGCCTGTCCCCACAGCGCCCACCCCCGACCCCGCTGTCTGGGTCCTCACCTGAGGGCTCTCCTCAGCGGAGCTGCTGGTCACAGCTGGTGGGTTTTGATTTGCAGGGTCCTGTTCAGGATGCGGTGGCCTCAGCAGTGTGGCCTGGGCCGCGGACCTCAGAGGAGAAGAGGCGGCCTGACCCGCAGGCCCCTGGAGAGGGGAGGACAACAGAGGAGCCCAGTGTGACCTGGGGAGCAGGAGGCCAGTTTAAAAGACAGACCCGCCCAGGTATTTCACTTCTCACTCTGTGCCTGGTTTTCCTGCTGCACCTGTGAGGTTTTTTTTTTTTTGTTTTTGTTTTTGTTTTTGTTTTTTGTTGTTGTTTTTTAAGTTCTTGCTTTAAAAACCCTTTCCTCTTTCCTTCTGTGTACCTGACCCATCATTTTAAACCATGTTCCAAGGTCACTTTTTGGTGTATGTGTGGTTCTGGAGATTGATCCTAGGGCCCTGAGCCTGTTAGGCAAGTGACCTACCTGTCCTACACCCTCAGAGACCCCTGTAAACGTTTATCCCCTTGGCCATGGGGTCTAAGTTGCCAAGGCTGACCTCAGACATTCCTCTTGCCTCAAACGTTCCAACCTCCCTGGTGGTTGGCATGACAGGCATGCCCCTGGGACTGTCACACTGTAGCCTGTGATGGGAACTCATGTGCATCTGTCCAGGGCTGAGCATGGTTATGCAGAGCTGTGCTCCAGGCTCCCTGCAGGGCTGTGGAGGCTTCTGCTGCCCAGCAGCCCTGGTGCCATGGCCAGTGCTTCTCCCAGCACTTCTCCCAGTGCTTCTCCCAGCTGCCCATTGCTATAGGCTGACCTTATTTTGTTCTTATGGCACTCATATGTTCTCTGGAGTATGTTGGATCGTTTGCCAATTACAAGTCTAACAGGTCCTCTAGAACATTCAAACAATTAGTAAAATTCCTAAAGAGTAAATTGGGCTAATGTTTTGGCAACAAAATTGTTGGATGATAATTTCATGCCTTGAATATATCATCCAACATGAAGTTACATTTTATTACTTAGAAAATAGTAAAATATTGAAGCAGTACCATGGTCTGAGCCAAAATAGATCCTCAGGATCTTGGGCATTCTGTAATAAATCTGCATCACTTGAAGTATAGCGTTGATCATCTCTGGGTAATGAAATGGAAGTAAAGGTATCAAAGCCAATGATCATCTGTTTCCAATTTTCTGTGATTTGGTTCAAGTGGTAAAGTGGTGATATTTATCAATTAATGGATCAAATAGGTTGAGCGACTTTTTCCTAATGACTATTAAGGCAGATGGCAATTGGTTGTTGGTGTCCTGACCCACAGCAGTCATTTTACAAGCAATGTCCATCCAGCGCTCTGTCTGGGCCTTGCTCTGGGCCACCACTCTCCCTGCCTGGCCTTATGTCACAGTGTCCCCTTGCAAGCAAGAAGAGTGGCAGGCGCCTTTTCAGGGGCCCTGTCCTCCTAGGCCGTTGTCCCCTGTCCCTGGCTGAGGAGCCATTTCCCATGGAAAAGCCCAGCATCCAGGGCCGCGTCCACAGGGTCCCACGGCCACGAGGGTTAGCTGCAGGCCTCACACCCAGGAAGTTGGGGACAGGTGAGGAGGCTAGTTAGTTGCTGTTCCACCCTAGGTCACCAGGTGAGCTGACAGCAGCAGGCTGGGCGCCCAGAGCCCCGCCCACAGCACCGCCCACAGCACGCTGAGTGGGTCGCGGAAGAGGGGTGGGGCCGTCGCCAGGGAGACGGGGGCGGGGCCTAAGCCAGGGCGGGAACTTTGAGCCTGGTCCCCTGGAGCTCAGAGCCCAGGAGCACGGAAGTAGCACAGGGCGGCGGGGCAGCGGGGCTGCGCGTCCCGGTTGTGGGGTCTGGCTCCCGGGTCCATGACGGGAGAAGGTGAGCTGGCCTGAGCGGCCCCGGTCTAGGCGCCCACACGAGGGTGCGACCCGGGAGGTCTCTGCCGTCGTCTTGGAGCCTGGGTCCCGGCTGCCTGTACCCACAGCGCCCACCCCCGACCCCGCTGTCCGGGTCCTCACCTGAGGGCTCTCCTCAGCGGAGCTGCTGGTCACAGCTGGTGGGTTTTGATTTGCAGGGTCCTGTTCAGGATGCGGTGGCCTAAGCAGTGTGGCCTGGGCCGCGGACCTCAGAGGAGAAGAGGCGGCCTGACCCGCAGGCCCCTGGAGAGGGGAGGACGACAGAGGAGCCCAGTGTGACCTGGGGAGCAGGAGGCCGGTTTAAAAGACAGACCCGCCCAGGTATTTCACTTCTCACTCTGTGCCTGGTTTTCCTGCTGCACCTGTGAGGTTTTTTTTTTTTTTTTTTTTTTTTTTTTAAGTTCTTGCTTTAAAAACCCTTTCCTCTTTCCTTCTGTGTACCTGACCCATCATTTTAAACCATGTTCCAAGGTCACTTTTTGGTGTATGTGTGGTTCTGGAGATTGATCCTAGGGCCCTGAGCCTATTAGGCAAGTGACCTACCTGTGCTACACCCTCAGAGACCCCTGTAAACGTTTATCCCCTTGGCCATGGGGTCTAAGTTGCCAAGGCTGACCTCAGACATTCCTCTTGCCTCAAACGTTCCAACCTCCCTGGTGGTTGGCATGACAGGCATGCACCTGGGACTGTCACACTGTAGCCTGTGATGGGAACTCATGTGCATCTGTCCAGGGCTGAGCATGGTTATGCAGAGCTGTGCTCCAGGCTCCCTGCAGGGCTGTGGAGGCTTCTGCTGCCCAGCAGCCCTGGTGCCATGGCCAGTGCTTCTCCCAGCTGCCCATTGCTATAGGCTGACCTTATTTTGTTCTTATGGCACTCATATGTTCTCTGGAGTATGTTGGATCGTTTGCCAATTACAAGTCTAACAGGTCCTCTAGAACATTCAAACAATTAGTAAAATTCCTAAAGAGTAAATTGGGCTAATGTTTTGGCAAGAACAATGTTGGATGATAATTTCATGCCTTGAATATATCATCCAACATGAAGTTACATTTTGTTACTTAGAAAATAGTAAAATATTGAAGCAGTACCATGGTCTGAGCCAAAATAGATCCCCAGGATCTTGGGCATTCTGTAATAAATCTGCATCACTTGAAGTATAGCGTTGATCATCTCTGGGTAATGAAATGGAAGTAAAGATATCAAAGCCAATGATCATCTGTTTCCAATTTTCTGTGATTTGGTTCAAGTGGTAAAGTGGTGATATTTATCAATTAATGGATCAAATAGGTTGAGCGACTTTTTCCTAATGACTATTAAGGCAGATGGCAATTGGTTGTTGGTGTCCTGACCCACAGCAGTCATTTTACAAGCAATGTCCATCCAGCGCTCTGTCTGGGCCTTGCTCTGGGCCACCACTCTCCCTGCCTGGCCTTATGTCACAGTGTCCCCTTGCAAGCAAGGAGAGTGGCAGGCGCCTTTTCAGGGGCCCTGTCCTCCTAGGCAGTTGTCCCCTGTCCCTGGCTGAGGAGCCATTTCCCATGGAAAAGCCCAGCATCCAGGGCCGCGTCCACAGGGTCCCACGGCCACGAGGGTTAGCTGCAGGCCTCACACCCAGGAAGTTGGGGACAGGTGAGGAGGCTAGTTAGTTGCTGTTCCACCCTAGGTCACCAGGTGAGCTGACAGCAGCAGGCTGGGCGCCCAGAGCCCCGCCCACAGCACGCTGAGTGGGTTGCAGAAGAGGGGTGGGGCCGTCGCCAGGGAGACGGGGGCGGGGCCTAAGCCAGGGCGGGAACTTTGAGCCTGGTCCCCTGGAGCTCAGAGCCCAGGAGCACGGAAGTAGCACAGGGCGGCGGGGCAGCGGGGCTGCGCGTCCCGGTTGTGGGGTCTGGCTCCCGGGTCCATGACGGGAGAAGGTGAGCTGGCCTGAGCGGCCCCGGTCTAGGCGCCCACACGAGGGTGCGACCCGGGAGGTCTCTGCCGTCGTCTTGGAGCCTCGGTCCCGGCTGCCTGTCCCCACAGCGCCCACCCCCGACCCCGCTGTCCGGGTCCTCACCTGAGGGCTCTCCTCAGCGGAGCTGCTGGTCACAGCTGGTGGGTTTTGATTTGCAGGGTCCTGTTCAGGATGGGGTGGCCTCAGCAGTGTGGCCTGGGCCGCGGACCTCAGAGGAGAAGAGGCGGCCTGACCCGCAGGCCCCTGGAGAGGGGAGGACGACAGAGGAGCCCAGTGTGACCTGGGGAGCAGGAGGCCGGTTTAAAAGACAGACCCGCCCAGGTATTTCACTTCTCACTCTGTGCCTGGTTTTCCTGCTGCACCTGTGAGGTTTTTTTTTTTTTTTTTTTTTTTTTTAAGTTCTTGCTTTAAAAACCCTTTCCTCTTTCCTTCTGTGTACCTGACCCATCATTTTAAACCATGTTCCAAGGTCACTTTTTGGTGTATGTGTGGTTCTGGAGATTGATCCTAGGGCCCTGAGCCTGTTAGGCAAGTGACCTACCTGTGCTACACTCTCAGAGACCCCTGTAAACGTTTATCCCCTTGGCCATGGGGTCTAAGTTGCCAAGGCTGACCTCAGACATTCCTCTTGCCTCAAACGTTCCAACCTCCCTGGTGGTTGGCATGACAGGCATGCACCTGGGACTGTCACACTGTAGCCTGTGATGGGAACTCATGTGCATCGGTCCAGGGCTGAGCATGGTTATGCAGAGCTGTGCTCCAGGCTCCCTGCAGGGCTGTGGAGGCTTCTGCTGCCCAGCAGCCCTGGTGCCATGGCCAGTGCTTCTCCCAGCACTTCTCCCAGTGCTTCTCCCAGCTGCCCATTGCTATAGGCTGACCTTATTTTGTTCTTATGGCACTCATATGTTCTCTGGAGTATGTTGGATCGTTTGCCAATTACAAGTCTAACAGGTCCTCTAGAACATTCAAACAATTAGTAAAATTCCTAAAGAGTAAATTGGGCTAATGTTTTGGCAAGAACAATGTTGGATGATAATTTCATGCCTTGAATATATCATCCAACATGAAGTTACATTTTGTTACTTAGAAAATAGTAAAATATTGAAGCAGTACCATGGTCTGAGCCAAAATAGATCCCCAGGATCTTGGGCATTCTGTAATAAATCTGCATCACTTGAAGTATAGCGTTGATCATCTCTGGGTAATGAAATGGAAGTAAAGGTATCAAAGCCAATGATCATCTGTTTCCAATTTTCTGTGATTTGGTTCAAGTGGTAAAGTGGTGATATTTATCAATTAATGGATCAAATAGGTTGAGCGACTTTTTCCTAATGACTATTAAGGCAGATGGCAATTGGTTGTTGGTGTCCAGACCCACAGCAGTCATTTTACAAGCAATGTCCATCCAGCGCTCTGTCTGGGCCTTGCTCTGGGCCACCACTCTCCCTGCCTGGCCTTATGTCACAGTGTCCCCTTGCAAGCAAGGAGAGTGGCAGGCGCCTTTTCAGGGGCCCTGTCCTCCTAGGCAGTTGTCCCCTGTCCCTGGCTGAGGAGCCATTTCCCATGGAAAAGCCCAGCATCCAGGGCCGCGTCCACAGGGTCCCACGGCCACGAGGGTTAGCTGCAGGCCTCACACCCAGGAAGTTGGGGACAGGTGAGGAGGCTAGTTAGTTGCTGTTCCACCCTAGGTCACCAGGTGAGCTGACAGCAGCAGGCTGGGCGCCCAGAGCCCCGCCCACAGCACCGCCCACAGCACGCTGAGTGGGTCGCGGAAGAGGGGTGGGGCCGTCGCCAGGGAGACGGGGGCGGGGCCTAAGCCAGGGCGGGAACTTTGAGCCTGGTCCCCTGGAGCTCAGAGCCCAGGAGCACGGAAGTAGCACAGGGCGGCGGGGCAGCGGGGCTGCGCGTCCCGGTTGTGGGGTCTGGCTCCCGGGTCCATGACGGGAGAAGGTGAGCTGGCCTGAGCGGCCCCGGTCTAGGCGCCCACACGAGGGTGCGACCCGGGAGGTCTCTGCCGTCGTCTTGGAGCCTGGGTCCCGGCTGCCTGTACCCACAGCGCCCACCCCCGACCCCGCTGTCCGGGTCCTCACCTGAGGGCTCTCCTCAGCGGAGCTGCTGGTCACAGCTGGTGGGTTTTGATTTGCAGGGTCCTGTTCAGGATGCGGTGGCCTAAGCAGTGTGGCCTGGGCCGCGGACCTCAGAGGAGAAGAGGCGGCCTGACCCGCAGGCCCCTGGAGAGGGGAGGACGACAGAGGAGCCCAGTGTGACCTGGGGAGCAGGAGGCCGGTTTAAAAGACAGACCCGCCCAGGTATTTCACTTCTCACTCTGTGCCTGGTTTTCCTGCTGCACCTGTGAGGTTTTTTTTTTTTTTTTTTTTTTTTTTTTAAGTTCTTGCTTTAAAAACCCTTTCCTCTTTCCTTCTGTGTACCTGACCCATCATTTTAAACCATGTTCCAAGGTCACTTTTTGGTGTATGTGTGGTTCTGGAGATTGATCCTAGGGCCCTGAGCCTGTTAGGCAAGTGACCTACCTGTGCTACACTCTCAGAGACCCCTGTAAACGTTTATCCCCTTGGCCATGGGGTCTAAGTTGCCAAGGCTGACCTCAGACATTCCTCTTGCCTCAAACGTTCCAACCTCCCTGGTGGTTGGCATGACAGGCATGCACCTGGGACTGTCACACTGTAGCCTGTGATGGGAACTCATGTGCATCGGTCCAGGGCTGAGCATGGTTATGCAGAGCTGTGCTCCAGGCTCCCTGCAGGGCTGTGGAGGCTTCTGCTGCCCAGCAGCCCTGGTGCCATGGCCAGTGCTTCTCCCAGCACTTCTCCCAGTGCTTCTCCCAGCTGCCCATTGCTATAGGCTGACCTTATTTTGTTCTTATGGCACTCATATGTTCTCTGGAGTATGTTGGATCGTTTGCCAATTACAAGTCTAACAGGTCCTCTAGAACATTCAAACAATTAGTAAAATTCCTAAAGAGTAAATTGGGCTAATGTTTTGGCAAGAACAATGTTGGATGATAATTTCATGCCTTGAATATATCATCCAGCATGAAGTTACATTTTGTTACTTAGAAAATAGTAAAATATTGAAGCAGTACCATGGTCTGAGCCAAAATAGATCCCCAGGATCTTGGGCATTCTGTAATAAATCTGCATCACTTGAAGTATAGCGTTGATCATCTCTGGGTAATGAAATGGAAGTAAAGGTATCAAAGCCAATGATCATCTGTTTCCAATTTTCTGTGATTTGGTTCAAGTGGTAAAGTGGTGATATTTATCAATTAATGGATCAAATAGGTTGAGCGACTTTTTCCTAATGACTATTAAGGCAGATGGCAATTGGTTGTTGGTGTCCAGACCCACAGCAGTCATTTTACAAGCAATGTCCATCCAGCGCTCTGTCTGGGCCTTGCTCTGGGCCACCACTCTCCCTGCCTGGCCTTATGTCACAGTGTCCCCTTGCAAGCAAGGAGAGTGGCAGGCGCCTTTTCAGGGGCCCTGTCCTCCTAGGCAGTTGTCCCCTGTCCCTGGCTGAGGAGCCATTTCCCATGGAAAAGCCCAGCATCCAGGGCCGCGTCCACAGGGTCCCACGGCCACGAGGGTTAGCTGCAGGCCTCACACCCAGGAAGTTGGGGACAGGTGAGGAGGCTAGTTAGTTGCTGTTCCACCCTAGGTCACCAGGTGAGCTGACAGCAGCAGGCTGGGCGCCCAGAGCCCCGCCCACAGCACCGCCCACAGCACGCTGAGTGGGTCGCGGAAGAGGGGTGGGGCCGTCGCCAGGGAGACGGGGGCGGGGCCTAAGCCAGGGCGGGAACTTTGAGCCTGGTCCCCTGGAGCTCAGAGCCCAGGAGCACGGAAGTAGCACAGGGCGGCGGGGCAGCGGGGCTGCGCGTCCCGGTTGTGGGGTCTGGCTCCCGGGTCCATGACGGGAGAAGGTGAGCTGGCCTGAGCGGCCCCGGTCTAGGCGCCCACACGAGGGTGCGACCCGGGAGGTCTCTGCCGTCGTCTTGGAGCCTGGGTCCCGGCTGCCTGTACCCACAGCGCCCACCCCCGACCCCGCTGTCCGGGTCCTCACCTGAGGGCTCTCCTCAGCGGAGCTGCTGGTCACAGCTGGTGGGTTTTGATTTGCAGGGTCCTGTTCAGGATGCGGTGGCCTAAGCAGTGTGGCCTGGGCCGCGGACCTCAGAGGAGAAGAGGCGGCCTGACCCGCAGGCCCCTGGAGAGGGGAGGACGACAGAGGAGCCCAGTGTGACCTGGGGAGCAGGAGGCCGGTTTAAAAGACAGACCCGCCCAGGTATTTCACTTCTCACTCTGTGCCTGGTTTTCCTGCTGCACCTGTGAGGTTTTTTTTTTTTTTTTTTTTTTTGTTGTTTTTTAACTTCTTGCTTTAAAAACCCTTTCCTCTTTCCTTCTGTGTACCTGACCCATCATTTTAAACCATGTTCCAAGGTCACTTTTTGGTGTATGTGTGGTTCTGGAGATTGATCCTAGGGCTCTGAGCCTGTTAGGCAAGTGACCTACCTGTGCTACACCCTCAGAGACCCCTGTAAACGTTTATCCCCTTGGCCATGGGGTCTAAGTTGCCAAGGCTGACCTCAGACATTCCTCTTGCCTCAAAGGTTCCAACCTCTCTGGTGGTTGGCATGACAGGCATGCACCTGGGACTGTCACACTGTAGCCTGTGATGGGAACTCATGTGCATCTGTCCAGGGCTGAGCATGGTTATGCAGAGCTGTGCTCCAGGCTCCCTGCAGGGCTGTGGAGGCTTCTGCTGCCCAGCAGCCCTGGTGCCATGGCCAGTGCTTCTCCCAGCTGCCCATTGCTATAGGCTGACCTTATTTTGTTCTTATGGCACTCATATGTTCTCTGGAGTATGTTGGATCGTTTGCCAATTACAAGTCTAACAGGTCCTCTAGAACATTCAAACAATTAGTAAAATTCCTAAAGAGTAAATTGGGCTAATGTTTTGGCAAGAACAATGTTGGATGATAATTTCATGCCTTGAATATATCATCCAACATGAAGTTACATTTTGTTACTTAGAAAATAGTAAAATATTGAAGCAGTACCATGGTCTGAGCCAAAATAGATCCCCAGGATCTTGGGCATTCTGTAATAAATCTGCATCACTTGAAGTATAGCGTTGATCATCTCTGGGTAATGAAATGGAAGTAAAGGTATCAAAGCCAATGATCATCTGTTTCCAATTTTCTGTGATTTGGTTCAAGTGGTAAAGTGGTGATATTTATCAATTAATGGATCAAATAGGTTGAGCGACTTTTTCCTAATGACTATTAAGGCAGATGGCAATTGGTTGTTGGTGTCCAGACCCACAGCAGTCATTTTACAAGCAATGTCCATCCAGCGCTCTGTCTGGGCCTTGCTCTGGGCCACCACTCTCCCTGCCTGGCCTTATGTCACAGTGTCCCCTTGCAAGCAAGGAGAGTGGCAGGCGCCTTTTCAGGGGCCCTGTCCTCCTAGGCAGTTGTCCCCTGTCCCTGGCTGAGGAGCCATTTCCCATGGAAAAGCCCAGCATCCAGGGCCGCGTCCACAGGGTCCCACGGCCACGAGGGTTAGCTGCAGGCCTCACACCCAGGAAGTTGGGGACAGGTGAGGAGGCTAGTTAGTTGCTGTTCCACCCTAGGTCACCAGGTGAGCTGACAGCAGCAGGCTGGGCGCCCAGAGCCCCGCCCACAGCACCGCCCACAGCACGCTGAGTGGGTCGCGGAAGAGGGGTGGGGCCGTCGCCAGGGAGACGGGGGCGGGGCCTAAGCCAGGGCGGGAACTTTGAGCCTGGTCCCCTGGAGCTCAGAGCCCAGGAGCACGGAAGTAGCACAGGGCGGCGGGCAGCGGGGCTGCGCGTCCCGGTTGTGGGGTCTGGCTCCCGGGTCCATGACGGGAGAAGGTGAGCTGGCCTGAGCGGCCCCGGTCTAGGCGCCCACACGAGGGTGCGACCCGGGAGGTCTCTGCCGTCGTCTTGGAGCCTGGGTCCCGGCTGCCTGTACCCACAGCGCCCACCCCCGACCCCGCTGTCCGGGTCCTCACCTGAGGGCTCTCCTCAGCGGAGCTGCTGGTTCACAGCTGGTGGGTTTTGATTTGCAGGGTCCTGTTCAGGATGCGGTGGCCTAAGCAGTGTGGCCTGGGCCGCGGACCTCAGAGGAGAAGAGGCGGCCTGACCCGCAGGCCCCTGGAGAGGGGAGGACGACAGAGGAGCCCAGTGTGACCTGGGGAGCAGGAGGCCGGTTTAAAAGACAGACCCGCCCAGGTATTTCACTTCTCACTCTGTGCCTGGTTTTCCTGCTGCACCTGTGAGGTTTTTTTTTTTTTTTTTTTTTGTTGTTGTTGTTTTTTAACTTCTTGCTTTAAAAACCCTTTCCTCTTTCCTTCTGTGTACCTGACCCATCATTTTAAACCATGTTCCAAGGTCACTTTTTGGTGTATGTGTGGTTCTGGAGATTGATCCTAGGGCTCTGAGCCTGTTAGGCAAGTGACCTACCTGTGCTACACCCTCAGAGACCCCTGTAAACGTTTATCCCCTTGGCCATGGGTCTAAGTTGCCAAGGCTGACCTCAGACATTCCTCTTGCCTCAAAGGTTCCAACCTCTCTGGTGGTTGGCATGACAGGCATGCACCTGGGACTGTCACACTGTAGCCTGTGATGGGAACTCATGTGCATCTGTCCAGGGCTGAGCATGGTTATGCAGAGCTGTGCTCCAGGCTCCCTGCAGGGCTGTGGAGGCTTCTGCTGCCCAGCAGCCCTGGTGCCATGGCCAGTGCTTCTCCCAGCACTTCTCCCAGTGCTTCTCCCAGCTGCCCATTGCTATAGGCTGACCTTATTTTGTTCTTATGGCACTCATATGTTCTCTGGAGTATGTTGGATCGTTTGCCAATTACAAGTCTAACAGGTCCTCTAGAACATTCAAACAATTAGTAAAATTCCTAAAGAGTAAATTGGGCTAATGTTTTGGCAAGAACAATGTTGGATGATAATTTCATGCCTTGAATATATCATCCAACATGAAGTTACATTTTATTACTTAGAAAATAGTAAAATATTGAAGCAGTACCATGGTCTGAGCCAAAATAGATCCTCAGGATCTTGGGCATTCTGTAATAAATCTGCATCACTTGAAGTATAGCGTTGATCATCTCTGGGTAATGAAATGGAAGTAAAGGTATCAAAGCCAATGATCATCTGTTTCCAATTTTCTGTGATTTCGTTCAAGTGGTAAAGTGGTGATATTTATCAATTAATGGATCAAATAGGTTGAGCGACTTTTTCCTAATGACTATTAAGGCAGATGGCAATTGGTTGTTGGTGTCCTGACCCACAGCAGTCATTTTACAAGCAATGTCCATCCAGCGCTCTGTCTGGGCCTTGCTCTGGGCCACCACTCTCCCTGCCTGGCCTTATGTCACAGTGTCCCCTTGCAAGCAAGGAGAGTGGCAGGCGCCTCTTCAGGGGCCCTGTCCTCCTAGGCAGTTGTCCCCTGTCCCTGGCTGAGGAGCCATTTCCCATGGAAAAGCCCAGCATCCAGGGCCGCGTCCACAGGGTCCCACGGCCACGAGGGTTAGCTGCAGGCCTCACACCCAGGAAGTTGGGGACAGGTGAGGAGGCTAGTTAGTTGCTGTTCCACCCTAGGTCACCAGGTGAGCTGACAGCAGCAGGCTGGGCGCCCAGAGCCCCGCCCACAGCACCGCCCACAGCACGCTGAGTGGGTCGCGGAAGAGGGGTGGGGCCGTCGCCAGGGAGACGGGGGCGGGGCCTAAGCCAGGGCGGGAACTTTGAGCCTGGTCCCCTGGAGCTCAGAGCCCAGGAGCACGGAAGTAGCACAGGGCGGCGGGGCAGCGGGGCTGCGCGTCCCGGTTGTGGGGTCTGGCTCCCGGGTCCATGACGGGAGAAAGTGAGCTGGCCTGAGCGGCCCCGGTCTAGGCGCCCACAGGAGGGTGCGACCCGGGAGGTCTCTGCCGTCGTCTTGGAGCCTGGGTCCCGGCTGCCTGTCCCCACAGCGCCCACCCCCGACCCCGCTGTCGGGGTCCTCACCTGAGGGCTCTCCTCAGCGGAGCTGCTGGTCACAGCTGGTGGGTTTTGATTTGCAGGGTCCTGTTCCGAATGCGGTGGCCTCAGCAGTGTGGCCTGGGCCGCGGACCTCAGAGGAGAAGAGGCGGCCTGACCCGCAGGCCCCTGGAGAGGGGAGGACGACAGAGGAGCCCAGTGTGACCTGAGGAGCAGGAGGCCGGTTTAAAAGACAGACCCGCCCAGGTATTTCACTTCTCACTCTGTGCCTGGTTTTCCTGCTGCACCTGTGAGGTTTTTTTTTTTGTTTGTTTTTGTTTTTTGTTGTTGTTTTTTAAGTTCTTGCTTTAAAAACCCTTTCCTCTTTCCTTCTGTGTACCTGACCCATCATTTTAAACCATGTTCCAAGGTCACTTTTTGGTGTATGTGTGGTTCTGGAGATTGATCCTAGGGCCCTGAGCCTGTTAGGCAAGTGACCTACCTGTGCTACACCCTCAGAGACCCCTGTAAACGTTTATCCCCTTGGCCATGGGGTCTAAGTTGCCAAGGCTGACCTCAGACATTCCTCTTGCCTCAAACGTTCCAACCTCCCTGGTGGTTGGCATGACAGGCATGCCCCTGGGACTGTCACACTGTAGCCTGTGATGGGAACTCATGTGCATCTGTCCAGGGCTGAGCATGGTTATGCAGAGCTGTGCTCCAGGCTCCCTGCAGGGCTGTGGAGGCTTCTGCTGCCCAGCAGCCCTGGTGCCATGGCCAGTGCTTCTCCCAGCACTTCTCCCAGTGCTTCTCCCAGCTGCCCATTGCTATAGGCTGACCTTATTTTGTTCTTATGGCACTCATATGTTCTCTGGAGTATGTTGGATCCTTTGCCAATTACAAGTCTAACAGGTCCTCTAGAACATTCAAACAATTAGTAAAATTCCTAAAGAGTAAATTGGGCTAATGTTTTGGCAAGAACAATGTTGGATGATAATTTCATGCCTTGAATATATCATCCAACATGAAGTTACATTTTATTACTTAGAAAATAGTAAAATATTGAAGCAGTACCATGGTCTGAGCCAAAATAGATCCTCAGGATCTTGGGCATTCTGTAATAAATCTGCATCACTTGAAGTATAGCATTGATCATCTCTGGGTAATGAAATGGAAGTAAAGGTATCAAAGCCAATGATCATCTGTTTCCAATTTTCTGTGATTTGGTTCAAGTGGTAAAGTGGTGATATTTATCAATTAATGGATCAAATAGGTTGAGCGACTTTTTCCTAATGACTATTAAGGCAGATGGCAATTGGTTGTTGGTGTCCTGACCCACAGCAGTCATTTTACAAGCAATGTCCATCCAGCGCTCTGTCTGGGCCTTGCTCTGGGCCACCACTCTCCCTGCCTGGCCTTATGTCACAGTGTCCCCTTGCAAGCAAGGAGAGTGGCAGGCGCCTTTTCAGGGGCCCTGTCCTCCTAGTCAGTTGTCCCCTGTCCCTGGCTGAGGAGCCATTTCCCATGGAAAAGCCCAGCATCCAGGGCCGCGTCCACAGGGTCCCACGGCCACGAGGGTTAGCTGCAGGCCTCACACCCAGGAAGTTGGGGACAGGTGAGGAGGCTAGTTAGTTGCTGTTCCACCCTAGGTCACCAGGTGAGCTGACAGCAGCAGGCTGGGCGCCCAGAGCCCCGCCCACAGCACCGCCCACAGCACGCTGAGTGGGTCGCGGAAGAGGGGTGGGGCCGTCGCCAGGGAGACGGGGGCGGGGCCTAAGCCAGGGCGGGAACTTTGAGCCTGGTCCCCTGGAGCTCAGAGCCCAGGAGCACGGAAGTAGCACAGGGCGGCGGGGCAGCGGGGCTGCGCGTCCCGGTTGTGGGGTCTGGCTCCCGGGTCCATGACGGGAGAAGGTGAGCTGGCCTGAGCGGCCCCGGTCTAGGCGCCCACACGAGGGTGCGACCCGGGAGGTCTCTGCCGTCGTCTTGGAGCCTGGGTCCCGGCTGCCTGTACCCACAGCGCCCACCCCCGACCCCGCTGTCCGGGTCCTCACCTGAGGGCTCTCCTCAGCGGAGCTGCTGGTCACAGCTGGTGGGTTTTGATTTGCAGGGTCCTGTTCAGGATGCGGTGGCCTAAGCAGTGTGGCCTGGGCCGCGGACCTCAGAGGAGAAGAGGCGGCCTGACCCGCAGGCCCCTGGAGAGGGGAGGACGACAGAGGAGCCCAGTGTGACCTGGGGAGCAGGAGGCCGGTTTAAAAGACAGACCCGCCCAGGTATTTCACTTCTCACTCTGTGCCTGGTTTTCCTGCTGCACCTGTGAGGTTTTTTTTTTTTTTTTTTTTGTTGTTGTTGTTTTTTAAGTTCTTGCTTTAAAAACCCTTTCCTCTTTCCTTCTGTGTACCTGACCCATCATTTTAAACCATGTTCCAAGGTCACTTTTTGGTGTATGTGTGGTTCTGGAGATTGATCCTAGGGCTCTGAGCCTGTTAGGCAAGTGACCTACCTGTGCTACACCCTCAGAGACCCCTGTAAACGTTTATCCCCTTGGCCATGGGGTCTAAGTTGCCAAGGCTGACCTCAGACATTCCTCTTGCCTCAAAGGTTCCAACCTCTCTGGTGGTTGGCATGACAGGCATGCACCTGGGACTGTCACACTGTAGCCTGTGATGGGAACTCATGTGCATCTGTCCAGGGCTGAGCATGGTTATGCAGAGCTGTGCTCCAGGCTCCCTGCAGGGCTGTGGAGGCTTCTGCTGCCCAGCAGCCCTGGTGCCATGGCCAGTGCTTCTCCCAGCTGCCCATTGCTATAGGCTGACCTTATTTTGTTCTTATGGCACTCATATGTTCTCTGGAGTATGTTGGATCGTTTGCCAATTACAAGTCTAACAGGTCCTCTAGAACATTCAAACAATTAGTAAAATTCCTAAAGAGTAAATTGGGCTAATGTTTTGGCAAGAACAATGTTGGATGATAATTTCATGCCTTGAATATATCATCCAACATGAAGTTACATTTTGTTACTTAGAAAATAGTAAAATATTGAAGCAGTACCATGGTCTGAGCCAAAATAGATCCCCAGGATCTTGGGCATTCTGTAATAAATCTGCATCACTTGAAGTATAGCGTTGATCATCTCTGGGTAATGAAATGGAAGTAAAGATATCAAAGCCAATGATCATCTGTTTCCAATTTTCTGTGATTTGGTTCAAGTGGTAAAGTGGTGATATTTATCAATTAATGGATCAAATAGGTTGAGCGACTTTTTCCTAATGACTATTAAGGCAGATGGCAATTGGTTGTTGGTGTCCTGACCCACAGCAGTCATTTTACAAGCAATGTCCATCCAGCGCTCTGTCTGGGCCTTGCTCTGGACCACCACTCTCCCTGCCTGGCCTTATGTCACAGTGTCCCCTTGCAAGCAAGGAGAGTGGCAGGCGCCTTTTCAGGGGCCCTGTCCTCCTAGGCAGTTGTCCCCTGTCCCTGGCTGAGGAGCCATTTCCCATGGAAAAGCCCAGCATCCAGGGCCGCGTCCACAGGGTCCCACGGCCACGAGGGTTAGCTGCAGGCCTCACACCCAGGAAGTTGGGGACAGGTGAGGAGGCTAGTTAGTTGCTGTTCCACCCTAGGTCACCAGGTGAGCTGACAGCAGCAGGCTGGGCGCCCAGAGCCCCGCCCACAGCACGCTGAGTGGGTCGCAGAAGAGGGGTGGGGCCGTCGCCAGGGAGACGGGGGCGGGGCCTAAGCCAGGGCGGGAACTTTGAGCCTGGTCCCCTGGAGCTCAGAGCCCAGGAGCACGGAAGTAGCACAGGGCGGCGGGGCAGCGGGGCTGCGCGTCCCGGTTGTGGGGTCTGGCTCCCGGGTCCATGACGGGAGAAGGTGAGCTGGCCTGAGCGGCCCCGGTCTAGGCGCCCACACGAGGGTGCGACCCGGGAGGTCTCTGCCGTCGTCTTGGAGCCTGGGTCCCGGCTGCCTGTCCCCACAGCGCCCACCCCCGACCCCGCTGTCCGGGTCCTCACCTGAGGGCTCTCCTCAGCGGAGCTGCTGGTCACAGCTGGTGGGTTTTGATTTGCAGGGTCCTGTTCAGGATGCGGTGGCCTCAGCAGTGTGGCCTGGGCCGCGGACCTCAGAGGAGAAGAGGCGGCCTGACCCGCAGGCCCCTGGAGAGGGGAGGACAACAGAGGAGCCCAGTGTGACCTGGGGAGCAGGAGGCCAGTTTAAAAGACAGACCCGCCCAGGTATTTCACTTCTCACTCTGTGCCTGGTTTTCCTGCTGCACCTGTGAGGTTTTTTTTTTTTTGTTTTTGTATTTGTTTTTGTTTTTGTTTTTTGTTGTTGTTTTTTAAGTTCTTGCTTTAAAAACCCTTTCCTCTTTCCTTCTGTGTACCTGACCCATCATTTTAAACCATGTTCCAAGGTCACTTTTTGGTGTATGTGTGGTTCTGGAGATTGATCCTAGGGCCCTGAGCCTGTTAGGCAAGTGACCTACCTGTCCTACACCCTCAGAGACCCCTGTAAACGTTTATCCCCTTGGCCATGGGGTCTAAGTTGCCAAGGCTGACCTCAGACATTCCTCTTGCCTCAAACGTTCCAACCTCCCTGGTGGTTGGCATGACAGGCATGCCCCTGGGACTGTCACACTGTAGCCTGTGATGGGAACTCATGTGCATCTGTCCAGGGCTGAGCATGGTTATGCAGAGCTGTGCTCCAGGCTCCCTGCAGGGCTGTGGAGGCTTCTGCTGCCCAGCAGCCCTGGTGCCATGGCCAGTGCTTCTCCCAGCACTTCTCCCAGTGCTTCTCCCAGCTGCCCATTGCTATAGGCTGACCTTATTTTGTTCTTATGGCACTCATATGTTCTCTGGAGTATGTTGGATCGTTTGCCAATTACAAGTCTAACAGGTCCTCTAGAACATTCAAACAATTAGTAAAATTCCTAAAGAGTAAATTGGGCTAATGTTTTGGCAAGAACAATGTTGGATGATAATTTCATGCCTTGAATATATCATCCAACATGAAGTTACATTTTATTACTTAGAAAATAGTAAAATATTGAAGCAGTACCATGGTCTGAGCCAAAATAGATCCTCAGGATCTTGGGCATTCTGTAATAAATCTGCATCACTTGAAGTATAGCGTTGATCATCTCTGGGTAATGAAATGGAAGTAAAGGTATCAAAGCCAATGATCATCTGTTTCCAATTTTCTGTGATTTGGTTCAAGTGGTAAAGTGGTGATATTTATCAATTAATGGATCAAATAGGTTGAGCGACTTTTTCCTAATGACTATTAAGGCAGATGGCAATTGGTTGTTGGTGTCCAGACCCACAGCAGTCATTTTACAAGCAATGTCCATCCAGCGCTCTGTCTGGGCCTTGCTCTGGGCCACCACTCTCCCTGCCTGGCCTTATGTCACAGTGTCCCCTTGCAAGCAAGGAGAGTGGCAGGCGCCTTTTCAGGGGCCCTGTCCTCCTAGGCAGTTGTCCCCTGTCCCTGGCTGAGGAGCCATTTCCCATGGAAAAGCCCAGCATCCAGGGCCGCGTCCACAGGGTCCCACGGCCACGAGGGTTAGCTGCAGGCCTCACACCCAGGAAGTTGGGGACAGGTGAGGAGGCTAGTTAGTTGCTGTTCCACCCTAGGTCACCAGGTGAGCTGACAGCAGCAGGCTGGGCGCCCAGAGCCCCGCCCACAGCACCGCCCACAGCACGCTGAGTGGGTCGCGGAAGAGGGGTGGGGCCGTCGCCAGGGAGACGGGGGCGGGGCCTAAGCCAGGGCGGGAACTTTGAGCCTGGTCCCCTGGAGCTCAGAGCCCAGGAGCACGGAAGTAGCACAGGGCGGCGGGGCAGCGGGGCTGCGCGTCCCGGTTGTGGGGTCTGGCTCCCGGGTCCATGACGGGAGAAGGTGAGCTGGCCTGAGCGGCCCCGGTCTAGGCGCCCACACGAGGGTGCGACCCGGGAGGTCTCTGCCGTCGTCTTGGAGCCTGGGTCCCGGCTGCCTGTACCCACAGCGCCCACCCCCGACCCCGCTGTCCGGGTCCTCACCTGAGGGCTCTCCTCAGCGGAGCTGCTGGTCACAGCTGGTGGGTTTTGATTTGCAGGGTCCTGTTCAGGATGCGGTGGCCTAAGCAGTGTGGCCTGGGCCGCGGACCTCAGAGGAGAAGAGGCGGCCTGACCCGCAGGCCCCTGGAGAGGGGAGGACGACAGAGGAGCCCAGTGTGACCTGGGGAGCAGGAGGCCGGTTTAAAAGACAGACCCGCCCAGGTATTTCACTTCTCACTCTGTGCCTGGTTTTCCTGCTGCACCTGTGAGGTTTTTTTTTTTTTTTTTTTTTGTTGTTGTTGTTTTTTAACTTCTTGCTTTAAAAACCCTTTCCTCTTTCCTTCTGTGTACCTGACCCATCATTTTAAACCATGTTCCAAGGTCACTTTTTGGTGTATGTGTGGTTCTGGAGATTGATCCTAGGGCTCTGAGCCTGTTAGGCAAGTGACCTACCTGTGCTACACCCTCAGAGACCCCTGTAAACGTTTATCCCCTTGGCCATGGGGTCTAAGTTGCCAAGGCTGACCTCAGACATTCCTCTTGCCTCAAAGGTTCCAACCTCTCTGGTGGTTGGCATGACAGGCATGCACCTGGGACTGTCACACTGTAGCCTGTGATGGGAACTCATGTGCATCTGTCCAGGGCTGAGCATGGTTATGCAGAGCTGTGCTCCAGGCTCCCTGCAGGGCTGTGGAGGCTTCTGCTGCCCAGCAGCCCTGGTGCCATGGCCAGTGCTTCTCCCAGCTGCCCATTGCTATAGGCTGACCTTATTTTGTTCTTATGGCACTCATATGTTCTCTGGAGTATGTTGGATCGTTTGCCAATTACAAGTCTAACAGGTCCTCTAGAACATTCAAACAATTAGTAAAATTCCTAAAGAGTAAATTGGGCTAATGTTTTGGCAAGAACAATGTTGGATGATAATTTCATGCCTTGAATATATCATCCAACATGAAGTTACATTTTGTTACTTAGAAAATAGTAAAATATTGAAGCAGTACCATGGTCTGAGCCAAAATAGATCCCCAGGATCTTGGGCATTCTGTAATAAATCTGCATCACTTGAAGTATAGCGTTGATCATCTCTGGGTAATGAAATGGAAGTAAAGATATCAAAGCCAATGATCATCTGTTTCCAATTTTCTGTGATTTGGTTCAAGTGGTAAAGTGTTGATATTTATCAATTAATGGATCAAATAGGTTGAGCGACTTTTTCCTAATGACTATTAAGGCAGATGGCAATTGGTTGTTGGTGTCCTGACCCACAGCAGTCATTTTACAAGCAATGTCCATCCAGCGCTCTGTCTGGGCCTTGCTCTGGGCCACCACTCTCCCTGCCTGGCCTTATGTCACAGTGTCCCCTTGCAAGCAAGGAGAGTGGCAGGCGCCTTTTCAGGGGCCCTGTCCTCCTAGGCAGTTGTCCCCTGTCCCTGGCTGAGGAGCCATTTCCCATGGAAAAGCCCAGCATCCAGGGCCGCGTCCACAGGGTCCCACGGCCACGAGGGTTAGCTGCAGGCCTCACACCCAGGAAGTTGGGGACAGGTGAGGAGGCTAGTTAGTTGCTGTTCCACCCTAGGTCACCAGGTGAGCTGACAGCAGCAGGCTGGGCGCCCAGAGCCCCGCCCACAGCACGCTGAGTGGGTTGCAGAAGAGGGGTGGGGCCGTCGCCAGGGAGACGGGGGCGGGGCCTAAGCCAGGGCGGGAACTTTGAGCCTGGTCCCCTGGAGCTCAGAGCCCAGGAGCACGGAAGTAGCACAGGGCGACGGGGCAGCGGGGCTGCGCGTCCCGGTTGTGGGGTCTGGCTCCCGGGTCCATGACGGGAGAAGGTGAGCTGGCCTGAGCGGCCCCGGTCTAGGCGCCCACACGAGGGTGCGACCCGGGAGGTCTCTGCCGTCGTCTTGGAGCCTCGGTCCCGGCTGCCTGTCCCCACAGCGCCCACCCCCGACCCCGCTGTCCGGGTCCTCACCTGAGGGCTCTCCTCAGCGGAGCTGCTGGTCACAGCTGGTGGGTTTTGATTTGCAGGGTCCTGTTCAGGATGGGGTGGCCTCAGCAGTGTGGCCTGGGCCGCGGACCTCGGAGGAGAAGAGGCGGCCTGACCCGCAGGCCCCTGGAGAGGGGAGGACGACAGAGGAGCCCAGTGTGACCTGGGGAGCAGGAGGCCGGTTTAAAAGACAGACCCGCCCAGGTATTTCACTTCTCACTCTGTGCCTGGTTTTCCTGCTGCACCTGTGAGGTTTTTTTTTTTTTTTTTTTTTTTTTTTTTAAGTTCTTGCTTTAAAAACCCTTTCCTCTTTCCTTCTGTGTACCTGACCCATCATTTTAAACCATGTTCCAAGGTCACTTTTTGGTGTATGTGTGGTTCTGGAGATTGATCCTAGGGCCCTGAGCCTGTTAGGCAAGTGACCTACCTGTGCTACACTCTCAGAGACCCCTGTAAACGTTTATCCCCTTGGCCATGGGGTCTAAGTTGCCAAGGCTGACCTCAGACATTCCTCTTGCCTCAAAGGTTCCAACCTCTCTGGTGGTTGGCATGACAGGCATGCACCTGGGACTGTCACACTGTAGCCTGTGATGGGAACTCATGTGCATCTGTCCAGGGCTGAGCATGGTTATGCAGAGCTGTGCTCCAGGCTCCCTGCAGGGCTGTGGAGGCTTCTGCTGCCCAGCAGCCCTGGTGCCATGGCCAGTGCTTCTCCCAGCACTTCTCCCAGTGCTTCTCCCAGCTGCCCATTGCTATAGGCTGACCTTATTTTGTTCTTATGGCACTCATATGTTCTCTGGAGTATGTTGGATCGTTTGCCAATTACAAGTCTAACAGGTCCTCTAGAACATTCAAACAATTAGTAAAATTCCTAAAGAGTAAATTGGGCTAATGTTTTGGCAAGAACAATGTTGGATCATAATTTCATGCCTTGAATATATCATCCAACATGAAGTTACATTTTATTACTTAGAAAATAGTAAAATATTGAAGCAGTACCATGGTCTGAGCCAAAATAGATCCTCAGGATCTTGGGCATTCTGTAATAAATCTGCATCACTTGAAGTATAGCGTTGATCATCTCTGGGTAATGAAATGGAAGTAAAGGTATCAAAGCCAATGATCATCTGTTTCCAATTTTCTGTGATTTGGTTCAAGTGGTAAAGTGGTGATATTTATCAATTAATGGATCAAATAGGTTGAGCGACTTTTTCCTAATGACTATTAAGGCAGATGGCAATTGGTTGTTGGTGTCCTGACCCACAGCAGTCATTTTACAAGCAATGTCCATCCAGCGCTCTGTCTGGGCCTTGCTCTGGGCCACCACTCTCCCTGCCTGGCCTTATGTCACAGTGTCCCCTTGCAAGCAAGGAGAGTGGCAGGCGCCTCTTCAGGGGCCCTGTCCTCCTAGGCAGTTGTCCCCTGTCCCTGGCTGAGGAGCCATTTCCCATGGAAAAGCCCAGCATCCAGGGCCGCGTCCACAGGGTCCCACGGCCACGAGGGTTAGCTGCAGGCCTCACACCCAGGAAGTTGGGGACAGGTGAGGAGGCTAGTTAGTTGCTGTTCCACCCTAGGTCACCAGGTGAGCTGACAGCAGCAGGCTGGGCGCCCAGAGCCCCGCCCACAGCACCGCCCACAGCACGCTGAGTGGGTCGCGGAAGAGGGGTGGGGCCGTCGCCAGGGAGACGGGGGCGGGGCCTAAGCCAGGGCGGGAACTTTGAGCCTGGTCCCCTGGAGCTCAGAGCCCAGGAGCACGGAAGTAGCACAGGGCAGCGGGGCAGCGGGGCTGCGCGTCCCGGTTGTGGGGTCTGGCTCCCGGGTCCATGACGGGAGAAGATGAGCTGGCCTGAGCGGCCCTGGTCTAGGCGCCCACACGAGGGTGCGACCCGGGAGGTCTCTGCCGTCGTCTTGGAGGCTCGGTCCTGGCTGCCTGTCCCCACAGCGCCCACCCCCGACCCCGCTGTCCAGGTCCTCACCTGAGGGCTCTCCTCAGCGGAGCTGCTGGTCACAGCTGGTGGGTTTGATTTGCAGGGTCCTGTTCAGGATGCGGTGGCCTCAGCAGTGTGGCCTGGGCCGCGGACCTCAGAGGAGAAGAGGCGGCCTGACCCGCAGGCCCATGGAGAAGGGAGGACGACAGAGGAGCCCAGTGTGACCTGGGAAGCAGGAGGCCGGTTTAAAAGACAGACCCGCCCAGGTATTTCACTTCTCACTCTGTGCCTGGTTTTCCTGCTGCACCTGTGAAGTTTTTTTTTTTTTTGTTGTTGTTGTTTTTTAAGTTCTTGCTTTAAAAACCCTTTCCTCTTTCCTTCTGTGTACCTGACCCATCATTTTAAACCATGTTCCAAGGTCACTTTTTGGTGTATGTGTGGTTCTGGAGATTGATCCTAGGGCCCTGAGCCTGTTAGGCAAGTGACCTACCTGTGCTACACCCTCAGAGACCCCTGTAAACGTTTATCCCCTTGGCCATGGGGTCTAAGTTGCCAAGGCTGACCTCAGACATTCCTCTTGCCTCAAACGTTCCAACCTCCCTGGTAGTTGGCATGACAGGCATGCACCTGGGACTGTCACACTGTAGCCTGTGATGGGAACTCATGTGCATCTGTCCAGGGCTGAGCATGGTTATGCAGAGCTGTGCTCCAGGCTCCCTGCAGGGCTGTGGAGGCTTCTGCTGCCCAGCAGCCCTGGTGCCATGGCCAGTGCTTCTCCCAGCACTTCTCCCAGTGCTTCTCCCAGCTGCCCATTGCTATAGGCTGACCTTATTTTGTTCTTATGGCACTCATATGTTCTCTGGAGTATGTTGGATCGTTTGCCAATTACAAGTCTAACAGGTCCTCTAGAACATTCAAACAATTAGTAAAATTCCTAAAGAGTAAATTGGGCTAATGTTTTGGCAAGAACAATGTTGGATGATAATTTCATGCCTTGAATATATCATCCAACATGAAGTTACATTTTATTACTTAGAAAATAGTACAATATTGAAGCAGTACCATGGTCTGAGCCAAAATAGATCCTCAGGATCTTGGGCATTCTGTAATAAATCTGCATCACTTGAAGTATAGCGTTGATCATCTCTGGGTAATGAAATGGAAGTAAAGGTATCAAAGCCAATGATCATCTGTTTCCAATTTTCTGTGATTTGGTTCAAGTGGTAAAGTGGTGATATTTATCAATTAATGGATCAAATAGGTTGAGAGACTTTTTCCTAATGACTATTAAGGCAGATGGCAATTGGTTGTTGGTGTCCTGACCCACAGCAGTCATTTTACAAGCAATGTCCATCCAGCGCTCTGTCTGGGCCTTGCTCTGGGCCACCACTCTCCCTGCCTGGCCTTATGTCACAGTGTCCCCTTGCAAGCAAGGAGAGTGGCAGGCGCCTCTTCAGGGGCCCTGTCCTCCTAGGCAGTTGTCCCCTGTCCCTGGCTGAGGAGCCATTTCCCATGGAAAAGCCCAGCATCCAGGGCCGCGTCCACAGGGTCCCACGGCCACGAGGGTTAGCTGCAGGCCTCACACCCAGGAAGTTGGGGACAGGTGAGGAGGCTAGTTAGTTGCTGTTCCACCCTAGGTCACCAGGTGAGCTGACAGCAGCAGGCTGGGCGCCCAGAGCCCCGCCCACAGCCCCGCCCACAGCACGCTGAGTGGGTCGCGGAAGAGGGGTGGGGCCGTCGCCAGGGAGACGGGGGCGGGGCCTAAGCCAGGGCGGGAACTTTGAGCCTGGTCCCCTGGAGCTCAGAGCCCAGGAGCACGGAAGTAGCACAGGGCGGCGGGGCAGCGGGGCTGCGCGTCCCGGTTGTGGGGTCTGGCTCCCGGGTCCATGACGGGAGAAGGTGAGCTGGCCTGAGCGGCCCCGGTCTAGGCGCCCACACGAGGGTGCGACCCGGGAGGTCTCTGCGGTCGTCTTGGAGCCTGGGTCCGGGCTGCCTGTCCCCACAGCGCCCACCCCCGACCCCGCTGTCCCGGTCCTCACCTGAGGGCTCTCCTCAGCGGAGCTGCTGGTCACAGCTGGTGGGTTTTGATTTGCAGGGTCCTGTTCAGGATGCGGTGGCCTCAGCAGTGTGGCCTGGGCCGCGGACCTCAGAGGAGAAGAGGCGGCCTGACCCGCAGGCCCCTGGAGAGGGGAGGACGACAGAGGAGCCCAGTGTGACCTGGGGAGCAGGAGGCCGGTTTAAAAGACAGACCCGCCCAGGTATTTCACTTCTCACTCTGTGCCTGGTTTTCCTGCTGCACCTGTGAGGTTTTTTTTTTTTTTTTTTTTTTTTTTTGTTGTTGTTGTTGTTTTTTAAGTTCTTGCTTTAAAAACCCTTTCCTCTTTCCTTCTGTGTACCTGACCCATCATTTTAAACCATGTTCCAAGGTCACTTTTTGGTGTATGTGTGGTTCTGGAGATTGATCCTAGGGCCCTGAGCCTGTTAGGCAAGTGACCTACCTGTGCTACACCCTCAGAGACCCCTGTAAACGTTTATCCCCTTGGCCATGGGGTCTAAGTTGCCAAGGCTGACCTCAGACATTCCTCTTGCCTCAAAGGTTCCAACCTCTCTGGTGGTTGGCATGACAGGCATGCACCTGGGACTGTCACACTGTAGCCTGTGATGGGAACTCATGTGCATCTGTCCAGGGCTGAGCATGGTTATGCAGAGCTGTGCTCCAGGCTCCCTGCAGGGCTGTGGAGGCTTCTGCTGCCCAGCAGCCCTGGTGCCATGGCCAGTGCTTCTCCCAGCACTTCTCCCAGTGCTTCTCCCAGCTGCCCATTGCTATAGGCTGACCTTATTTTGTTCTTATGGCACTCATATGTTCTCTGGAGTATGTTGGATCGTTTGCCAATTACAAGTCTAACAGGTCCTCTAGAACATTCAAACAATTAGTAAAATTCCTAAAGAGTAAATTGGGCTAATGTTTTGGCAAGAACAATGTTGGATGATAATTTCATGCCTTGAATATATCATCCAACATGAAGTTACATTTTATTACTTAGAAAATAGTAAAATATTGAAGCAGTACCATGGTCTGAGCCAAAATAGATCCTCAGGATCTTGGGCATTCTGTAATAAATCTGCATCACTTGAAGTATAGCGTTGATCATCTCTGGGTAATGAAATGGAAGTAAAGGTATCAAAGCCAATGATCATCTGTTTCCAATTTTCTGTGATTTGGTTCAAGTGGTAAAGTGGTGATATTTATCAATTAATGGATCAAATAGGTTGAGCGACTTTTTCCTAATGACTATTAAGGCAGATGGCAATTGGTTGTTGGTGTCCTGACCCACAGCAGTCATTTTACAAGCAATGTCCATCCAGCGCTCTGACTGGGCCTTGCTCTGGGCCACCACTCTCCCTGCCTGGCCTTATGTCACAGTGTCCCCTTGCAAGCAAGGAGAGTGGCAGGCGCCTTTTCAGGGGCCCTGTCCTCCTAGGCAGTTGTCCCCTGTCCCTGGCTGAGGAGCCATTTCCCATGGAAAAGCCCAGCATCCAGGGCCGCGTCCACAGGGTCCCACGGCCACGAGGGTTAGCTGCAGGCCTCACACCCAGGAAGTTGGGGACAGGTGAGGAGGCTAGTTAGTTGCTGTTCCACCCTAGGTCACCAGGTGAGCTGACAGCAGCAGGCTGGGCGCCCAGAGCCCCGCCCACAGCACGCTGAGTGGGTCGCAGAAGAGGGGTGGGGCCGTCGCCAGGGAGACGGGGGCGGGGCCTAAGCCAGGGCGGGAACTTTGAGCCTGGTCCCCTGGAGCTCAGAGCCCAGGAGCACGGAAGTAGCACAGGGCGGCGGGGCAGCGGGGCTGCGCGTCCCGGTTGTGGGGTCTGGCTCCCGGGTCCATGACGGGAGAAGGTGAGCTGGCCTGAGCGGCCCCGGTCTAGGCGCCCACACGAGGGTGCGACCCGGGAGGTCTCTGCCGTCGTCTTGGAGCCTGGGTCCCGGCTGCCTGTCCCCACAGCGCCCACCCCCGACCCCGCTGTCCGGGTCCTCACCTGAGGGCTCTCCTCAGCGGAGCTGCTGGTCACAGCTGGTGGGTTTTGATTTGCAGGGTCCTGTTCAGGATGCGGTGGCCTCAGCAGTGTGGCCTGGGCCGCGGACCTCAGAGGAGAAGAGGCGGCCTGACCCGCAGGCCCCTGGAGAGGGGAGGACAACAGAGGAGCCCAGTGTGACCTGGGGAGCAGGAGGCCAGTTTAAAAGACAGACCCGCCCAGGTATTTCACTTCTCACTCTGTGCCTGGTTTTCCTGCTGCACCTGTGAGGTTTTTTTTTTTTTGTTTTTGTATTTGTTTTTGTTTTTGTTTTTTGTTGTTGTTTTTTAAGTTCTTGCTTTAAAAACCCTTTCCTCTTTCCTTCTGTGTACCTGACCCATCATTTTAAACCATGTTCCAAGGTCACTTTTTGGTGTATGTGTGGTTCTGGAGATTGATCCTAGGGCCCTGAGCCTGTTAGGCAAGTGACCTACCTGTCCTACACCCTCAGAGACCCCTGTAAACGTTTATCCCCTTGGCCATGGGGTCTAAGTTGCCAAGGCTGACCTCAGACATTCCTCTTGCCTCAAACGTTCCAACCTCCCTGGTGGTTGGCATGACAGGCATGCCCCTGGGACTGTCACACTGTAGCCTGTGATGGGAACTCATGTGCATCTGTCCAGGGCTGAGCATGGTTATGCAGAGCTGTGCTCCAGGCTCCCTGCAGGGCTGTGGAGGCTTCTGCTGCCCAGCAGCCCTGGTGCCATGGCCAGTGCTTCTCCCAGCACTTCTCCCAGTGCTTCTCCCAGCTGCCCATTGCTATAGGCTGACCTTATTTTGTTCTTATGGCACTCATATGTTCTCTGGAGTATGTTGGATCGTTTGCCAATTACAAGTCTAACAGGTCCTCTAGAACATTCAAACAATTAGTAAAATTCCTAAAGAGTAAATTGGGCTAATGTTTTGGCAAGAACAATGTTGGATGATAATTTCATGCCTTGAATATATCATCCAACATGAAGTTACATTTTATTACTTAGAAAATAGTAAAATATTGAAGCAGTACCATGGTCTGAGCCAAAATAGATCCTCAGGATCTTGGGCATTCTGTAATAAATCTGCATCACTTGAAGTATAGCGTTGATCATCTCTGGGTAATGAAATGGAAGTAAAGGTATCAAAGCCAATGATCATCTGTTTCCAATTTTCTGTGATTTGGTTCAAGTGGTAAAGTGGTGATATTTATCAATTAATGGATCAAATAGGTTGAGCGACTTTTTCCTAATGACTATTAAGGCAGATGGCAATTGGTTGTTGGTGTCCAGACCCACAGCAGTCATTTTACAAGCAATGTCCATCCAGCGCTCTGTCTGGGCCTTGCTCTGGGCCACCACTCTCCCTGCCTGGCCTTATGTCACAGTGTCCCCTTGCAAGCAAGGAGAGTGGCAGGCGCCTTTTCAGGGGCCCTGTCCTCCTAGGCAGTTGTCCCCTGTCCCTGGCTGAGGAGCCATTTCCCATGGAAAAGCCCAGCATCCAGGGCCGCGTCCACAGGGTCCCACGGCCACGAGGGTTAGCTGCAGGCCTCACACCCAGGAAGTTGGGGACAGGTGAGGAGGCTAGTTAGTTGCTGTTCCACCCTAGGTCACCAGGTGAGCTGACAGCAGCAGGCTGGGCGCCCAGAGCCCCGCCCACAGCACCGCCCACAGCACGCTGAGTGGGTCGCGGAAGAGGGGTGGGGCCGTCGCCAGGGAGACGGGGGCGGGGCCTAAGCCAGGGCGGGAACTTTGAGCCTGGTCCCCTGGAGCTCAGAGCCCAGGAGCACGGAAGTAGCACAGGGCGGCGGGGCAGCGGGGCTGCGCGTCCCGGTTGTGGGGTCTGGCTCCCGGGTCCATGACGGGAGAAGGTGAGCTGGCCTGAGCGGCCCCGGTCTAGGCGCCCACACGAGGGTGCGACCCGGGAGGTCTCTGCCGTCGTCTTGGAGCCTGGGTCCCGGCTGCCTGTACCCACAGCGCCCACCCCCGACCCCGCTGTCCGGGTCCTCACCTGAGGGCTCTCCTCAGCGGAGCTGCTGGTCACAGCTGGTGGGTTTTGATTTGCAGGGTCCTGTTCAGGATGCGGTGGCCTAAGCAGTGTGGCCTGGGCCGCGGACCTCAGAGGAGAAGAGGCGGCCTGACCCGCAGGCCCCTGGAGAGGGGAGGACGACAGAGGAGCCCAGTGTGACCTGGGGAGCAGGAGGCCGGTTTAAAAGACAGACCCGCCCAGGTATTTCACTTCTCACTCTGTGCCTGGTTTTCCTGCTGCACCTGTGAGGTTTTTTTTTTTTTTTTTTTTGTTGTTGTTGTTTTTTAACTTCTTGCTTTAAAAACCCTTTCCTCTTTCCTTCTGTGTACCTGACCCATCATTTTAAACCATGTTCCAAGGTCACTTTTTGGTGTATGTGTGGTTCTGGAGATTGATCCTAGGGCCCTGAGCCTGTTAGGCAAGTGACCTACCTGTGCTACACCCTCAGAGACCCCTGTAAACGTTTATCCCCTTGGCCATGGGGTCTAAGTTGCCAAGGCTGACCTCAGACATTCCTCTTGCCTCAAAGGTTCCAACCTCTCTGGTGGTTGGCATGACAGGCATGCACCTGGGACTGTCACACTGTAGCCTGTGATGGGAACTCATGTGCATCTGTCCAGGGCTGAGCATGGTTATGCAGAGCTGTGCTCCAGGCTCCCTGCAGGGCTGTGGAGGCTTCTGCTGCCCAGCAGCCCTGGTGCCATGGCCAGTGCTTCTCCCAGCTGCCCATTGCTATAGGCTGACCTTATTTTGTTCTTATGGCACTCATATGTTCTCTGGAGTATGTTGGATCGTTTGCCAATTACAAGTCTAACAGGTCCTCTAGAACATTCAAACAATTAGTAAAATTCCTAAAGAGTAAATTGGGCTAATGTTTTGGCAAGAACAATGTTGGATGATAATTTCATGCCTTGAATATATCATCCAACATGAAGTTACATTTTGTTACTTAGAAAATAGTAAAATATTGAAGCAGTACCATGGTCTGAGCCAAAATAGATCCCCAGGATCTTGGGCATTCTGTAATAAATCTGCATCACTTGAAGTATAGCGTTGATCATCTCTGGGTAATGAAATGGAAGTAAAGATATCAAAGCCAATGATCATCTGTTTCCAATTTTCTGTGATTTGGTTCAAGTGGTAAAGTGTTGATATTTATCAATTAATGGATCAAATAGGTTGAGCGACTTTTTCCTAATGACTATTAAGGCAGATGGCAATTGGTTGTTGGTGTCCTGACCCACAGCAGTCATTTTACAAGCAATGTCCATCCAGCGCTCTGTCTGGGCCTTGCTCTGGGCCACCACTCTCCCTGCCTGGCCTTATGTCACAGTGTCCCCTTGCAAGCAAGGAGAGTGGCAGGCGCCTTTTCAGGGGCCCTGTCCTCCTAGGCAGTTGTCCCCTGTCCCTGGCTGAGGAGCCATTTCCCATGGAAAAGCCCAGCATCCAGGGCCGCGTCCACAGGGTCCCACGGCCACGAGGGTTAGCTGCAGGCCTCACACCCAGGAAGTTGGGGACAGGTGAGGAGGCTAGTTAGTTGCTGTTCCACCCTAGGTCACCAGGTGAGCTGACAGCAGCAGGCTGGGCGCCCAGAGCCCCGCCCACAGCACGCTGAGTGGGTTGCAGAAGAGGGGTGGGGCCGTCGCCAGGGAGACGGGGGCGGGGCCTAAGCCAGGGCGGGAACTTTGAGCCTGGTCCCCTGGAGCTCAGAGCCCAGGAGCACGGAAGTAGCACAGGGCGACGGGGCAGCGGGGCTGCGCGTCCCGGTTGTGGGGTCTGGCTCCCGGGTCCATGACGGGAGAAGGTGAGCTGGCCTGAGCGGCCCCGGTCTAGGCGCCCACACGAGGGTGCGACCCGGGAGGTCTCTGCCGTCGTCTTGGAGCCTCGGTCCCGGCTGCCTGTCCCCACAGCGCCCACCCCCGACCCCGCTGTCCGGGTCCTCACCTGAGGGCTCTCCTCAGCGGAGCTGCTGGTCACAGCTGGTGGGTTTTGATTTGCAGGGTCCTGTTCAGGATGGGGTGGCCTCAGCAGTGTGGCCTGGGCCGCGGACCTCGGAGGAGAAGAGGCGGCCTGACCCGCAGGCCCCTGGAGAGGGGAGGACGACAGAGGAGCCCAGTGTGACCTGGGGAGCAGGAGGCCGGTTTAAAAGACAGACCCGCCCAGGTATTTCACTTCTCACTCTGTGCCTGGTTTTCCTGCTGCACCTGTGAGGTTTTTTTTTTTTTTTTTTTTTTTTTTTTAAGTTCTTGCTTTAAAAACCCTTTCCTCTTTCCTTCTGTGTACCTGACCCATCATTTTAAACCATGTTCCAAGGTCACTTTTTGGTGTATGTGTGGTTCTGGAGATTGATCCTAGGGCCTGAGCCTGTTAGGCAAGTGACCTACCTGTGCTACCACTCTCAGAGACCCCTGTAAACGTTTATCCCCTTGGCCATGGGGTCTAAGTTGCCAAGGCTGACCTCAGACATTCCTCTTGCCTCAAAGGTTCCAACCTCTCTGGTGGTTGGCATGACAGGCATGCACCTGGGACTGTCACACTGTAGCCTGTGATGGGAACTCATGTGCATCTGTCCAGGGCTGAGCATGGTTATGCAGAGCTGTGCTCCAGGCTCCCTGCAGGGCTGTGGAGGCTTCTGCTGCCCAGCAGCCCTGGTGCCATGGCCAGTGCTTCTCCCAGCACTTCTCCCAGTGCTTCTCCCAGCTGCCCATTGCTATAGGCTGACCTTATTTTGTTCTTATGGCACTCATATGTTCTCTGGAGTATGTTGGATCGTTTGCCAATTACAAGTCTAACAGGTCCTCTAGAACATTCAAACAATTAGTAAAATTCCTAAAGAGTAAATTGGGCTAATGTTTTGGCAAGAACAATGTTGGATCATAATTTCATGCCTTGAATATATCATCCAACATGAAGTTACATTTTATTACTTAGAAAATAGTAAAATATTGAAGCAGTACCATGGTCTGAGCCAAAATAGATCCTCAGGATCTTGGGCATTCTGTAATAAATCTGCATCACTTGAAGTATAGCGTTGATCATCTCTGGGTAATGAAATGGAAGTAAAGGTATCAAAGCCAATGATCATCTGTTTCCAATTTTCTGTGATTTGGTTCAAGTGGTAAAGTGGTGATATTTATCAATTAATGGATCAAATAGGTTGAGCGACTTTTTCCTAATGACTATTAAGGCAGATGGCAATTGGTTGTTGGTGTCCTGACCCACAGCAGTCATTTTACAAGCAATGTCCATCCAGCGCTCTGTCTGGGCCTTGCTCTGGGCCACCACTCTCCCTGCCTGGCCTTATGTCACAGTGTCCCCTTGCAAGCAAGGAGAGTGGCAGGCGCCTCTTCAGGGGCCCTGTCCTCCTAGGCAGTTGTCCCCTGTCCCTGGCTGAGGAGCCATTTCCCATGGAAAAGCCCAGCATCCAGGGCCGCGTCCACAGGGTCCCACGGCCACGAGGGTTAGCTGCAGGCCTCACACCCAGGAAGTTGGGGACAGGTGAGGAGGCTAGTTAGTTGCTGTTCCACCCTAGGTCACCAGGTGAGCTGACAGCAGCAGGCTGGGCGCCCAGAGCCCCGCCCACAGCACCGCCCACAGCACGCTGAGTGGGTCGCGGAAGAGGGGTGGGGCCGTCGCCAGGGAGACGGGGGCGGGGCCTAAGCCAGGGCGGGAACTTTGAGCCTGGTCCCCTGGAGCTCAGAGCCCAGGAGCACGGAAGTAGCACAGGGCAGCGGGGCAGCGGGGCTGCGCGTCCCGGTTGTGGGGTCTGGCTCCCGGGTCCATGACGGGAGAAGATGAGCTGGCCTGAGCGGCCCTGGTCTAGGCGCCCACACGAGGGTGCGACCCGGGAGGTCTCTGCCGTCGTCTTGGAGGCTCGGTCCTGGCTGCCTGTCCCCACAGCGCCCACCCCCGACCCCGCTGTCCAGGTCCTCACCTGAGGGCTCTCCTCAGCGGAGCTGCTGGTCACAGCTGGTGGGTTTGATTTGCAGGGTCCTGTTCAGGATGCGGTGGCCTCAGCAGTGTGGCCTGGGCCGCGGACCTCAGAGGAGAAGAGGCGGCCTGACCCGCAGGCCCATGGAGAAGGGAGGACGACAGAGGAGCCCAGTGTGACCTGGGAAGCAGGAGGCCGGTTTAAAAGACAGACCCGCCCAGGTATTTCACTTCTCACTCTGTGCCTGGTTTTCCTGCTGCACCTGTGAAGTTTTTTTTTTTTTTGTTGTTGTTGTTTTTTAAGTTCTTGCTTTAAAAACCCTTTCCTCTTTCCTTCTGTGTACCTGACCCATCATTTTAAACCATGTTCCAAGGTCACTTTTTGGTGTATGTGTGGTTCTGGAGATTGATCCTAGGGCCCTGAGCCTGTTAGGCAAGTGACCTACCTGTGCTACACCCTCAGAGACCCCTGTAAACGTTTATCCCCTTGGCCATGGGGTCTAAGTTGCCAAGGCTGACCTCAGACATTCCTCTTGCCTCAAACGTTCCAACCTCCCTGGTAGTTGGCATGACAGGCATGCACCTGGGACTGTCACACTGTAGCCTGTGATGGGAACTCATGTGCATCTGTCCAGGGCTGAGCATGGTTATGCAGAGCTGTGCTCCAGGCTCCCTGCAGGGCTGTGGAGGCTTCTGCTGCCCAGCAGCCCTGGTGCCATGGCCAGTGCTTCTCCCAGCACTTCTCCCAGTGCTTCTCCCAGCTGCCCATTGCTATAGGCTGACCTTATTTTGTTCTTATGGCACTCATATGTTCTCTGGAGTATGTTGGATCGTTTGCCAATTACAAGTCTAACAGGTCCTCTAGAACATTCAAACAATTAGTAAAATTCCTAAAGAGTAAATTGGGCTAATGTTTTGGCAAGAACAATGTTGGATGATAATTTCATGCCTTGAATATATCATCCAACATGAAGTTACATTTTATTACTTAGAAAATAGTACAATATTGAAGCAGTACCATGGTCTGAGCCAAAATAGATCCTCAGGATCTTGGGCATTCTGTAATAAATCTGCATCACTTGAAGTATAGCGTTGATCATCTCTGGGTAATGAAATGGAAGTAAAGGTATCAAAGCCAATGATCATCTGTTTCCAATTTTCTGTGATTTGGTTCAAGTGGTAAAGTGGTGATATTTATCAATTAATGGATCAAATAGGTTGAGAGACTTTTTCCTAATGACTATTAAGGCAGATGGCAATTGGTTGTTGGTGTCCTGACCCACAGCAGTCATTTTACAAGCAATGTCCATCCAGCGCTCTGTCTGGGCCTTGCTCTGGGCCACCACTCTCCCTGCCTGGCCTTATGTCACAGTGTCCCCTTGCAAGCAAGGAGAGTGGCAGGCGCCTCTTCAGGGGCCCTGTCCTCCTAGGCAGTTGTCCCCTGTCCCTGGCTGAGGAGCCATTTCCCATGGAAAAGCCCAGCATCCAGGGCCGCGTCCACAGGGTCCCACGGCCACGAGGGTTAGCTGCAGGCCTCACACCCAGGAAGTTGGGGACAGGTGAGGAGGCTAGTTAGTTGCTGTTCCACCCTAGGTCACCAGGTGAGCTGACAGCAGCAGGCTGGGCGCCCAGAGCCCCGCCCACAGCACCGCCCACAGCACGCTGAGTGGGTCGCGGAAGAGGGGTGGGGCCGTCGCCAGGGAGACGGGGGCGGGGCCTAAGCCAGGGCGGGAACTTTGAGCCTGGTCCCCTGGAGCTCAGAGCCCAGGAGCACGGAAGTAGCACAGGGCGGCGGGGCAGCGGGGCTGCGCGTCCCGGTTGTGGGGTCTGGCTCCCGGGTCCATGACGGGAGAAGGTGAGCTGGCCTGAGCGGCCCCGGTCTAGGCGCCCACACGAGGGTGCGACCCGGGAGGTCTCTGCGGTCGTCTTGGAGCCTGGGTCCGGGCTGCCTGTCCCCACAGCGCCCACCCCCGACCCCGCTGTCCCGGTCCTCACCTGAGGGCTCTCCTCAGCGGAGCTGCTGGTCACAGCTGGTGGGTTTTGATTTGCAGGGTCCTGTTCAGGATGCGGTGGCCTCAGCAGTGTGGCCTGGGCCGCGGACCTCAGAGGAGAAGAGGCGGCCTGACCCGCAGGCCCCTGGAGAGGGGAGGACGACAGAGGAGCCCAGTGTGACCTGGGGAGCAGGAGGCCGGTTTAAAAGACAGACCCGCCCAGGTATTTCACTTCTCACTCTGTGCCTGGTTTTCCTGCTGCACCTGTGAGGTTTTTTTTTTTTTTTTTTTTTTTTTTGTTGTTGTTGTTGTTTTTTAAGTTCTTGCTTTAAAAACCCTTTCCTCTTTCCTTCTGTGTACCTGACCCATCATTTTAAACCATGTTCCAAGGTCACTTTTTGGTGTATGTGTGGTTCTGGAGATTGATCCTAGGGCCCTGAGCCTGTTAGGCAAGTGACCTACCTGTGCTACACCCTCAGAGACCCCTGTAAACGTTTATCCCCTTGGCCATGGGGTCTAAGTTGCCAAGGCTGACCTCAGACATTCCTCTTGCCTCAAAGGTTCCAACCTCTCTGGTGGTTGGCATGACAGGCATGCACCTGGGACTGTCACACTGTAGCCTGTGATGGGAACTCATGTGCATCTGTCCAGGGCTGAGCATGGTTATGCAGAGCTGTGCTCCAGGCTCCCTGCAGGGCTGTGGAGGCTTCTGCTGCCCAGCAGCCCTGGTGCCATGGCCAGTGCTTCTCCCAGCACTTCTCCCAGTGCTTCTCCCAGCTGCCCATTGCTATAGGCTGACCTTATTTTGTTCTTATGGCACTCATATGTTCTCTGGAGTATGTTGGATCGTTTGCCAATTACAAGTCTAACAGGTCCTCTAGAACATTCAAACAATTAGTAAAATTCCTAAAGAGTAAATTGGGCTAATGTTTTGGCAAGAACAATGTTGGATGATAATTTCATGCCTTGAATATATCATCCAACATGAAGTTACATTTTATTACTTAGAAAATAGTAAAATATTGAAGCAGTACCATGGTCTGAGCCAAAATAGATCCTCAGGATCTTGGGCATTCTGTAATAAATCTGCATCACTTGAAGTATAGCGTTGATCATCTCTGGGTAATGAAATGGAAGTAAAGGTATCAAAGCCAATGATCATCTGTTTCCAATTTTCTGTGATTTGGTTCAAGTGGTAAAGTGGTGATATTTATCAATTAATGGATCAAATAGGTTGAGCGACTTTTTCCTAATGACTATTAAGGCAGATGGCAATTGGTTGTTGGTGTCCTGACCCACAGCAGTCATTTTACAAGCAATGTCCATCCAGCGCTCTGACTGGGCCTTGCTCTGGGCCACCACTCTCCCTGCCTGGCCTTATGTCACAGTGTCCCCTTGCAAGCAAGGAGAGTGGCAGGCGCCTTTTCAGGGGCCCTGTCCTCCTAGGCAGTTGTCCCCTGTCCCTGGCTGAGGAGCCATTTCCCATGGAAAAGCCCAGCATCCAGGGCCGCGTCCACAGGGTCCCACGGCCACGAGGGTTAGCTGCAGGCCTCACACCCAGGAAGTTGGGGACAGGTGAGGAGGCTAGTTAGTTGCTGTTCCACCCTAGGTCACCAGGTGAGCTGACAGCAGCAGGCTGGGCGCCCAGAGCCCCGCCCACAGCACCGCCCACAGCACGCTGAGTGGGTCGCGGAAGAGGGGTGGGGCCGTCGCCAGGGAGACGGGGGCGGGGCCTAAGCCAGGGCGGGAACTTTGAGCCTGGTCCCCTGGAGCTCAGAGCCCAGGAGCACGGAAGTAGCACAGGGCGGCGGGGCAGCGGGGCTGCGCGTCCTGGTTGTGGGGTCTGGCTCCCGGGTCCATGACGGGAGAAGGTGAGCTGGCCTGAGCGGCCCCGGTCTAGGCGCCCACACGAGGGTGCGACCCGGGAGGTCTCTGCCGTCGTCTTGGAGCCTGGGTCCGGGCTGCCTGTCCCCACAGCGCCCACCCCCGACCCCGCTGTCCCGGTCCTCACCTGAGGGCTCTCCTCAGCGGAGCTGCTGGTCACAGCTGGTGGGTTTTGATTTGCAGGGTCCTGTTCAGGATGCGGTGGCCTCAGCAGTGTGGCCTGGGCCGCGGACCTCAGAGGAGAAGAGGCGGCCTGACCCGCAGGCCCCTGGAGAGGGGAGGACGACAGAGGAGCCCAGTGTGACCTGGGGAGCAGGAGGCCGGTTTAAAAGACAGACCCGCCCAGGTATTTCACTTCTCACTCTGTGCCTGGTTTTCCTGCTGCACCTGTGAGGTTTTTTTTTTTTTTTTTTTTTTTTTTTGTAGTTGTTGTTGTTTTTTAAGTTCTTGCTTTAAAAACCCTTTCCTCTTTCCTTCTGTGTACCTGACCCATCATTTTAAACCATGTTCCAAGGTCACTTTTTGGTGTATGTGTGGTTCTGGAGATTGATCCTAGGGCCCTGAGCCTGTTAGGCAAGTGACCTACCTGTGCTACACCCTCAGAGACCCCTGTAAACGTTTATCCCCTTGGCCATGGGGTCTAAGTTGCCAAGGCTGACCTCAGACATTCCTCTTGCCTCAAAGGTTCCAACCTCTCTGGTGGTTGGCATGACAGGCATGCACCTGGGACTGTCACACTGTAGCCTGTGATGGGAACTCATGTGCATCTGTCCAGGGCTGAGCATGGTTATGCAGAGCTGTGCTCCAGGCTCCCTGCAGGGCTGTGGAGGCTTCTGCTGCCCAGCAGCCCTGGTGCCATGGCCAGTGCTTCTCCCAGCACTTCTCCCAGTGCTTCTCCCAGCTGCCCATTGCTATAGGCTGACCTTATTTTGTTCTTATGGCACTCATATGTTCTCTGGAGTATGTTGGATCGTTTGCCAATTACAAGTCTAACAGGTCCTCTAGAACATTCAAACAATTAGTAAAATTCCTAAAGAGTAAATTGGGCTAATGTTTTGGCAAGAACAATGTTGGATGATAATTTCATGCCTTGAATATATCATCCAACATGAAGTTACATTTTATTACTTAGAAAATAGTAAAATATTGAAGCAGTACCATGGTCTGAGCCAAAATAGATCCTCAGGATCTTGGGCATTCTGTAATAAATCTGCATCACTTGAAGTATAGCGTTGATCATCTCTGGGTAATGAAATGGAAGTAAAGATATCAAAGCCAATGATCATCTGTTTCCAATTTTCTGTGATTTGGTTCAAGTGGTAAAGTGGTGATATTTATCAATTAATGGATCAAATAGGTTGAGCGACTTTTTCCTAATGACTATTAAGGCAGATGGCAATTGGTTGTTGGTGTCCTGACCCACAGCAGTCATTTTACAAGCAATGTCCATCCAGCGCTCTGTCTGGGCCTTGCTCTGGGCCACCACTCTCCCTGCCTGGCCTTATGTCACAGTGTCCCCTTGCAAGCAAGGAGAGTGGCAGGCGCCTCTTCAGGGGCCCTGTCCTCCTAGGCAGTTGTCCCCTGTCCCTGGCTGAGGAGCCATTTCCCATGGAAAAGCCCAGCATCCAGGGCCGCGTCCACAGGGTCCCAAGGCCACGAGGGTTAGCTGCAGGCCTCACACCCAGGAAGTTGGGGACAGGTGAGGAGGCTAGTTAGTTGCTGTTCCACCCTAGGTCACCAGGTGAGCTGACAGCAGCAGGCTGGGCGCCCAGAGCCCGCCCACAGCACCGCCCACAGCACGCTGAGTGGGTCGCGGAAGAGGGGTGGGGCCGTCGCCAGGGAGACGGGGGCGGGGCCTAAGCCAGGGCGGGAACTTTGAGCCTGGTCCCCTGGAGCTCAGAGCCCAGGAGCACGGAAGTAGCACAGGGCGGCGGGCAGCGGGGCTGCGCGTCCTGGTTGTGGGGTCTGGCTCCCGGGTCCATGACGGGAGAAGGTGAGCTGGCCTGAGCGGCCCCGGTCTAGGCGCCCACACGAGGGTGCGACCCGGGAGGTCTCTGCTGTCGTCTTGGAGCCTGGGTCCCGGCTGCCTGTCCCCACAGCGCCCACCCCCGACCCCGCTGTCCCGGTCCTCACCTGAGGGCTCTCCTCAGCGGAGCTGCTGGTCACAGCTGGTGGGTTTTGATTTGCAGGGTCCTGTTCAGGATGCGGTGGCCTCAGCAGTGTGGCCTGGGCCGCGGACCTCAGAGGAGAAGAGGCGGCCTGACCCGCAGGCCCCTGGAGAGGGGAGGACGACAGAGGAGCCCAGTGTGACCTGGGGAGCAGGAGGCCGGTTTTAAAAGACAGACCCGCCCAGGTATTTCACTTCTCACTCTGTGCCTGGTTTTCCTGCTGCACCTGTGAGGTTTTTTTTTTTTTTTTTTTTTTTTTTTTTGTTGTTGTTGTTGTTTTTTAAGTTCTTGCTTTAAAAACCCTTTCCTCTTTCCTTCTGTGTACCTGACCCATCATTTTAAACCATGTTCCAAGGTCACTTTTTGGTGTATGTGTGGTTCTGGAGATTGATCCTAGGGCCCTGAGCCTGTTAGGCAAGTGACCTACCTGTGCTACACCCTCAGAGACCCCTGTAAACGTTTATCCCCTTGGCCATGGGGTCTAAGTTGCCAAGGCTGACCTCAGACATTCCTCTTGCCTCAAAGGTTCCAACCTCTCTGGTGGTTGGCATGACAGGCATGCACCTGGGACTGTCACACTGTAGCCTGTGATGGGAACTCATGTGCATCTGTCCAGGGCTGAGCATGGTTATGCAGAGCTGTGCTCCAGGCTCCCTGCAGGGCTGTGGAGGCTTCTGCTGCCCAGCAGCCCTGGTGCCATGGCCAGTGCTTCTCCCAGCACTTCTCCCAGTGCTTCTCCCAGCTGCCCATTGCTATAGGCTGACCTTATTTTGTTCTTATGGCACTCATATGTTCTCTGGAGTATGTTGGATCGTTTGCCAATTACAAGTCTAACAGGTCCTCTAGAACATTCAAACAATTAGTAAAATTCCTAAAGAGTAAATTGGGCTAATGTTTTGGCAAGAACAATGTTGGATGATAATTTCATGCCTTGAATATATCATCCAACATGAAGTTACATTTTATTACTTAGAAAATAGTAAAATATTGAAGCAGTACCATGGTCTGAGCCAAAATAGATCCTCAGGATCTTGGGCATTCTGTAATAAATCTGCATCACTTGAAGTATAGCGTTGATCATCTCTGGGTAATGAAATGGAAGTAAAGATATCAAAGCCAATGATCATCTGTTTCCAATTTTCTGTGATTTGGTTCAAGTGGTAAAGTGGTGATATTTATCAATTAATGGATCAAATAGGTTGAGCGACTTTTTCCTAATGACTATTAAGGCAGATGGCAATTTGGTTGTTGGTGTCCTGACCCACAGCAGTCATTTTACAAGCAATGTCCATCCAGCGCTCTGTCTGGGCCTTGCTCTGGGCCACCACTCTCCCTGCCTGGCCTTATGTCACAGTGTCCCCTTGCAAGCAAGGAGAGTGGCAGGCGCCTCTTCAGGGGCCCTGTCCTCCTAGGCAGTTGTCCCCTGTCCCTGGCTGAGGAGCCATTTCCCATGGAAAAGCCCAGCATCCAGGGCCGCGTCCACAGGGTCCCACGGCCACGAGGGTTAGCTGCAGGCCTCACACCCAGGAAGTTGGGGACAGGTGAGGAGGCTAGTTAGTTGCTGTTCCACCCTAGGTCACCAGGTGAGCTGACAGCAGCAGGCTGGGCGCCCAGAGCCCCGCCCACAGCACCGCCCACAGCTCGCTGAGTGGGTCGCGGAAGAGGGGTGGGGCCGTCGCCAGGGAGACGGGGGCGGGGCCTAAGCCAGGGCGGGAACTTTGAGCCTGGTCCCCTGGAGCTCAGAGCCCAGGAGCACGGAAGTAGCACAGGGCGGCGGGGCAGCGGGGCTGCGCGTCCTGGTTGTGGGGTCTGGCTCCCGGGTCCAAGACGGGAGAAGGTGAGCTGGGCCTGAGCGGCCCCGGTCTAGGCGCCCACACGAGGGTGCGACCCGGGAGGTCTGCCGTCGTCTTGGAGCCTGGGTCCGGGCTGCCTGTCCCCACAGCGCCCACCCCCGACCCCGCTGTCCCGGTCCTCACCTGAGGGCTCTCCTCAGCGGAGCTGCTGGTCACAGCTGGTGGGTTTTGATTTGCAGGGTCCTGTTCAGGATGCGGTGGCCTCAGCAGTGTGGCCTGGGCCGCGGACCTCAGAGGAGAAGAGGCGGCCTGACCCGCAGGCCCCTGGAGAGGGGAGGACGACAGAGGAGCCCAGTGTGACCTGGGGAGCAGGAGGCCGGTTTAAAAGACAGACCCGCCCAGGTATTTCACTTCTCACTCTGTGCCTGGTTTTCCTGCTGCACCTGTGAGGTTTTTTTTTTTTTTTTTTTTTTTTTTTTGTTGTTGTTGTTTTTTAAGTTCTTGCTTAAAAACCCTTTCCTCTTTTTTTCTGTGTACCTGACCCATCATTTTAAACCATGTTCCAAGGTCACTTTTTGGTGTATGTGTGGTTCTGGAGATTGATCCTAGGGCCCTGAGCCTGTTAGGCAAGTGACCTACCTGTGCTACACCCTCAGAGACCCCTGTAAACGTTTATCCCCTTGGCCATGGGGTCTAAGTTGCCAAGGCTGACCTCAGACATTCCTCTTGCCTCAAAGGTTCCAACCTCTCTGGTGGTTGGCATGACAGGCATGCACCTGGGACTGTCACACTGTAGCCTGTGATGGGAACTCATGTGCATCTGTCCAGGGCTGAGCATGGTTATGCAGAGCTGTGCTCCAGGCTCCCTGCAGGGCTGTGGAGGCTTCTGCTGCCCAGCAGCCCTGGTGCCATGGCCAGTGCTTCTCCCAGCACTTCTCCCAGTGCTTCTCCCAGCTGCCCATTGCTATAGGCTGACCTTATTTTGTTCTTATGGCACTCATATGTTCTCTGGAGTATGTTGGATCGTTTGCCAATTACAAGTCTAACAGGTCCTCTAGAACATTCAAACAATTAGTAAAATTCCTAAAGAGTAAATTGGGCTAATGTTTTGGCAAGAACAATGTTGGATGATAATTTCATGCCTTGAATATATCATCCAACATGAAGTTACATTTTATTACTTAGAAAATAGTAAAATATTGAAGCAGTACCATGGTCTGAGCCAAAATAGATCCTCAGGATCTTGGGCATTCTGTAATAAATCTGCATCACTTGAAGTATAGCGTTGATCATCTCTGGGTAATGAAATGGAAGTAAAGATATCAAAGCCAATGATCATCTGTTTCCAATTTTCTGTGATTTGGTTCAAGTGGTAAAGTGGTGATATTTATCAATTAATGGATCAAATAGGTTGAGCGACTTTTTCCTAATGACTATTAAGGCAGATGGCAATTGGTTGTTGGTGTCCTGACCCACAGCAGTCATTTTACAAGCAATGTCCATCCAGCGCTCTGTCTGGGCCTTGCTCTGGGCCACCACTCTCCCTGCCTGGCCTTATGTCACAGTGTCCCCTTGCAAGCAAGGAGAGTGGCAGGCGCCTCTTCAGGGGCCCTGTCCTCCTAGGCAGTTGTCCCCTGTCCCTGGCTGAGGAGCCATTTCCCATGGAAAAGCCCAGCATCCAGGGCCGCGTCCACAGGGTCCCAAGGCCACGAGGGTTAGCTGCAGGCCTCACACCCAGGAAGTTGGGGACAGGTGAGGAGGCTAGTTAGTTGCTGTTCCACCCTAGGTCACCAGGTGAGCTGACAGCAGCAGGCTGGGCGCCCAGAGCCCCGCCCACAGCACCGCCCACAGCACGCTGAGTGGGTCGCGGAAGAGGGGTGGGGCCGTCGCCAGGGAGACGGGGGCGGGGCCTAAGCCAGGGCGGGAACTTTGAGCCTGGTCCCCTGGAGCTCAGAGCCCAGGAGCACGGAAGTAGCACAGGGCGGCGGGGCAGCGGGGCTGCGCGTCCTGGTTGTGGGGTCTGGCTCCCGGGTCCATGACGGGAGAAGGTGAGCTGGCCTGAGCGGCCCCGGTCTAGGCGCCCACACGAGGGTGCGACCCGGGAGGTCTCTGCCGTCGTCTTGGAGCCTGGGTCCCGGCTGCCTGTCCCCACAGCGCCCACCCCCGACCCCGCTGTCCCGGTCCTCACCTGAGGGCTCTCCTCAGCGGAGCTGCTGGTCACAGCTGGTGGGTTTTGATTTGCAGGGTCCTGTTCAGGATGCGGTGGCCTCAGCAGTGTGGCCTGGGCCGCGGACCTCAGAGGAGAAGAGGCGGCCTGACCCGCAGGCCCCTGGAGAGGGGAGGACGACAGAGGAGCCCAGTGTGACCTGGGGAGCAGGAGGCCGGTTTAAAAGACAGACCCGCCCAGGTATTTCACTTCTCACTCTGTGCCTGGTTTTCCTGCTGCACCTGTGAGGTTTTTTTTTTTTTTTTTTTTTTTTTTTTTTTTTTGTTGTTGTTGTTTTTTAAGTTCTTGCTTTAAAAACCCTTTCCTCTTTCCTTCTGTGTACCTGACCCATCATTTTAAACCATGTTCCAAGGTCACTTTTTGGTGTATGTGTGGTTCTGGAGATTGATCCTAGGGCCCTGAGCCTGTTAGGCAAGTGACCTACCTGTGCTACACCCTCAGAGACCCCTGTAAACGTTTATCCCCTTGGCCATGGGGTCTAAGTTGCCAAGGCTGACCTCAGACATTCCTCTTGCCTCAAAGGTTCCAACCTCTCTGGTGGTTGGCATGACAGGCATGCACCTGGGACTGTCACACTGTAGACTGTGATGGGAACTCATGTGCATCTGTCCAGGGCTGAGCATGGTTATGCAGAGCTGTGCTCCAGGCTCCCTGCAGGGCTGTGGAGGCTTCTGCTGCCCAGCAGCCCTGGTGCCATGGCCAGTGCTTCTCCCAGCACTTCTCCCAGTGCTTCTCCCAGCTGCCCATTGCTATAGGCTGACCTTATTTTGTTCTTATGGCACTCATATGTTCTCTGGAGTATGTTGGATCGTTTGCCAATTACAAGTCTAACAGGTCCTCTAGAACATTCAAACAATTAGTAAAATTCCTAAAGAGTAAATTGGGCTAATGTTTTGGCAAGAACAATGTTGGATGATAATTTCATGCCTTGAATATATCATCCAACATGAAGTTACATTTTATTACTTAGAAAATAGTAAAATATTGAAGCAGTACCATGGTCTGAGCCAAAATAGATCCTCAGGATCTTGGGCATTCTGTAATAAATCTGCATCACTTGAAGTATAGCGTTGATCATCTCTGGGTAATGAAATGGAAGTAAAGATATCAAAGCCAATGATCATCTGTTTCCAATTTTCTGTGATTTGGTTCAAGTGGTAAAGTGGTGATATTTATCAATTAATGGATCAAATAGGTTGAGCGACTTTTTCCTAATGACTATTAAGGCAGATGGCAATTGGTTGTTGGTGTCCTGACCCACAGCAGTCATTTTACAAGCAATGTCCATCCAGCGCTCTGTCTGGGCCTTGCTCTGGGCCACCACTCTCCCTGCCTGGCCTTATGTCACAGTGTCCCCTTGCAAGCAAGGAGAGTGGCAGGCGCCTCTTCAGGGGCCCTGTCCTCCTAGGCAGTTGTCCCCTGTCCCTGGCTGAGGAGCCATTTCCCATGGAAAAGCCCAGCATCCAGGGCCGCGTCCACAGGGTCCCACGGCCACGAGGGTTAGCTGCAGGCCTCACACCCAGGAAGTTGGGGACAGGTGAGGAGGCTAGTTAGTTGCTGTTCCACCCTAGGTCACCAGGTGAGCTGACAGCAGCAGGCTGGGCGCCCAGAGCCCCGCCCACAGCACCGCCCACAGCACGCTGAGTGGGTCGCGGAAGAGGGGTGGGGCCGTCGCCAGGGAGACGGGGGCGGGGCCTAAGCCAGGGCGGGAACTTTGAGCCTGGTCCCCTGGAGCTCAGAGCCCAGGAGCACGGAAGTAGCACAGGGCGGCGGGGCAGCGGGGCTGCGCGTCCTGGTTGTGGGGTCTGGCTCCCGGGTCCATGACGGGAGAAGGTGAGCTGGCCTGAGCGGCCCCGGTCTAGGCGCCCACACGAGGGTGCGACCCGGGAGGTCTCTGCCGTCGTCTTGGAGCCTGGGTCCCGGCTGCCTGTCCCCACAGCGCCCACCCCCGACCCCGCTGTCCCGGTCCTCACCTGAGGGCTCTCCTCAGCGGAGCTGCTGGTCACAGCTGGTGGGTTTTGATTTGCAGGGTCCTGTTCAGGATGCGGTGGCCTCAGCAGTGTGGCCTGGGCCGCGGACCTCAGAGGAGAAGAGGCGGCCTGACCCGCAGGCCCCTGGAGAGGGGAGGACGACAGAGGAGCCCAGTGTGACCTGGGGAGCAGGAGGCCGGTTTAAAAGACAGACCCGCCCAGGTATTTCACTTCTCACTCTGTGCCTGGTTTTCCTGCTGCACCTGTGAGGTTTTTTTTTTTTTTTTTTTTTTTTTTTTTTTGTTGTTGTTGTTTTTTAAGTTCTTGCTTTAAAAACCCTTTCCTCTTTCCTTCTGTGTACCTGACCCATCATTTTAAACCATGTTCCAAGGTCACTTTTTGGTGTATGTGTGGTTCTGGAGATTGATCCTAGGGCCCTGAGCCTGTTAGGCAAGTGACCTACCTGTGCTACACCCTCAGAGACCCCTGTAAACGTTTATCCCCTTGGCCATGGGGTCTAAGTTGCCAAGGCTGACCTCAGACATTCCTCTTGCCTCAAACGTTCCAACCTCCCTGGTGGTTGGCATGACAGGAATGCCCCTGGGACTGTCACACTGTAGCCTGTGATGGGAACTCATGTGCATCTGTCCAGGGCTGAGCATGGTTATGCAGAGCTGTGCTCCAGGCTCCCTGCAGGGCTGTGGAGGCTTCTGCTGCCCAGCAGCCCTGGTGCCATGGCCAGTGCTTCTCCCAGCACTTCTCCCAGTGCTTCTCCCAGCTGCCCATTGCTATAGGCTGACCTTATTTTGTTCTTATGGCACTCATATGTTCTCTGGAGTATGTTGGATCGTTTGCCAATTACAAGTCTAACAGGTCCTCTAGAACATTCAAACAATTAGTAAAATTCCTAAAGAGTAAATTGGGCTAATGTTTTGGCAAGAACAATGTTGGATGATAATTTCATGCCTTGAATATATCATCCAACATGAAGTTACATTTTATTACTTAGAAAATAGTAAAATATTGAAGCAGTACCATGGTCTGAGCCAAAATAGATCCTCAGGATCTTGGGCATTCTGTAATAAATCTGCATCACTTGAAGTATAGCGTTGATCATCTCTGGGTAATGAAATGGAAGTAAAGGTATCAAAGCCAATGATCATCTGTTTCCAATTTTCTGTGATTTGGTTCATGTGGTAAAGTGGTGATATTTATCAATTAATGGATCAAATAGGTTGAGCGACTTTTTCCTAATGACTATTAAGGCAGATGGCAATTGGTTGTTGGTGTCCTGACCCACAGCAGTCATTTTACAAGCAATGTCCATCCAGCGCTCTGTCTGGGCCTTGCTCTGGGCCACCACTCTCCCTGCCTGGCCTTATGTCACAGTGTCCCCTTGCAAGCAAGGAGAGTGGCAGGCGCCTTTTCAGGGGCCCTGTCCTCCTAGGCAGTTGTCCCCTGTCCCTGGCTGAGGAGCCATTTCCCATGGAAAAGCCCAGCATCCAGGGCCGCGTCCACAGGGTCCCACGGCCACGAGGGTTAGCTGCAGGCCTCACACCCAGGAAGTTGGGGACAGGTGAGGAGGCTAGTTAGTTGCTGTTCCACCCTAGATCACCAGGTGAGCTGACAGCAGCAGGCTGGGCGCCCAGAGCCCCGCCCACAGCACCGCCCACAGCACGCTGAGTGGGTCGCGGAAGAGGGGTGGGGCCGTCGCCAGGGAGACGGGGGCGGGGCCTAAGCCAGGGCGGGAACTTTGAGCCTGGTCCCCTGGAGCTCAGAGCCCAGGAGCACGGAAGTAGCACAGGGCGGCGGGGCAGCGGGGCTGCGCGTCCTGGTTGTGGGGTCTGGCTCCCGGGTCCATGACGGGAGAAGGTGAGCTGGCCTGAGCGGCCCCGGTCTAGGCGCCCACACGAGGGTGCGACCCGGGAGGTCTCTGCCGTCGTCTTGGAGCCTGGGTCCCGGCTGCCTGTCCCCACAGCGCCCACCCCCGACCCCGCTGTCCCGGTCCTCACCTGAGGGCTCTCCTCAGCGGAGCTGCTGGTCACAGCTGGTGGGTTTTGATTTGCAGGGTCCTGTTCAGGATGCGGTGGCCTCAG